>NC_086326.1:133510257-134192257 GCF_036172605.1 Pelobates fuscus
CCGCAGTGCTTTTCAATGGGTGGACGAACAGACATAGAAAGGGAAAGAATTCAGTGCCTCAAGTCCTTCAGTGGATAAACCCAGAGATAAAAAAAAGAGATATATAAGGGCTGCGCCAAAAGGAGGAAGGTAGTCCAGTAAAATATCACTAGGATACCAGTAGATAGTCGGGAATACTTGATTAGGTTTCTTGGTGGAGGTAGGTGCGTCTGATGATGACCGTTCAGTATATGAAAATACAAGAGAGGTAGAGGCGACCAATGGTGCAGTATGTAAAATTCAAGGTGCAATAAATAACAAAAGTAGAGAACTCACATTCGGGAGAGCTATGGCCAGCTCTGGTGTGAATCGCGTACAGCGGTTTAATCCCCGCTTATGGGATATGTAGGGAGGGGGTCTCTGACAGCACTGTCTGGTAGTCTAAAACTCGGGAAAGAAAACAGAAAGCAACAATAGTGCTCTCAATTGAGATGGAGTTCAGTGTGCAGTAAATAGAGATAGATAAAGAAATGTGAGTTCTTTATCTATCTCCTCCCTCTTCCGCCGAATGTGCATGCGTGCAAGAGCCGCGCGTGCGCGCACATTCAGTCAGTCCATAGGAAAGCATTCTCAATGCTTTCCTTTGGATGCTGGCGTCTTCTCACTGTGAAAATCACAGTGAGAAGCACGGAAGCGCCTCTAGCGGCTGGATTAACCCAAATGTAAACATAGCAGTTTCTCTGAAACTGCTATGTTTACAGCAGGCAGGGTTAACCCTAGATGGAACCCTAGATGGAACCCATTGAGCTGAAGTGGTCTGGGTGTCTATAGTGGTCCATTAATGAAGCAGATGACATGGCTCCCCAAATCAACACAGACTGCGGAAACTTCACACTGGACTTCAAGCATATTGCTGTGTGTGCCTCTCCATTCTTCCTCCAGACTCTGGGTCCTTGGTTTCCAAATGAGATGCAAAAGTTGCTCTCATCAGAAAAGAGGACTTTGGACCACTGAGCAACAGACCAGGTCTGTTTTTCTTTAGCCCAGGTAACACGCTTCTGACGTTGTTTGTTGTTCAGGAACGGCTTGACAAGAGGAATACGACATCTGAAGCCCATTTCCAGGATCCATCTGTGTGGTGGCTCTTGATGCACTGACTCCAGCCTCAGTCCACTCCTTGTGAAAGTCCCCAATACTTTTGAATGGCCTTTTCCTGACAATCCTCTCCATGCTGCGGTCATCCCTGCTGCTTGTGCACCTTTTTCTTCCACACTTTTCCCTTCCACATAACTTTCTATTAATGTGCTTTGATACAGCACTTTGGGAACATCCAACTTCCTTCGCAATTACCTTTTGAGGCTTCCCCTCCTTTTGGAGGGTGTCAATGATGGTTTTCTGCACAACTGTCAGGTCAGCAGTCTTCCCCATGATTGTGATTCCTAGTGAACCAGACTGAGAGACCATTTAAAGGCTCAGAAACCCTTTGCAGGTATTATGGCTTACTCAGCTGATTAGAGAGGGACACTGTGAGCCAAGAATATTGCACCTTTTCACAATATTCTAATTTACCGAGATTGTGGATTTGGGGTTTTCATGAGCTGTAAGCCATAATCATCGCACTTCTGACAAATCACGGCTTGAACTATCTTGCTTTGCATGTAATGCGTCTATCTCATATATTAGTTTCCCCTTTTACGTTGCATTACTGAAATAAATTAACTTTTGCACGATATTCTAATTTTTTCAAGTATCACCTGTATATATAATTGTGGTACAATTGGTATGTTATTCGTATTCCTTAAACTAGGTGTATGTGTTGAATAAAAAAAAAATGGAGAATTTTATTATCTTTTGATGGTGTTCCCTTTGTTGATCCTCGTTCACAACTAAAGGACTGGTCCAATCAGGCGGCTTAAAATGTAATGGTGATAAGCTGTTTCTGAAAACTTTTAAACTGCCTATTGATATATTGTATTTATTGTCTTTACATTGAACACTGTCGTTAAGCATAATTTTATGTCAAGACACGGAGGCTCATATTGCTTAACCCTTTCTTTACTGTCCACCAATAGCAGCAAAGAATACAACAGTAAGAAAAAATGGTAACCATAGTGATAGACCACACCCATACCAAGTCACAGTATAATAGCCAGCACATCCCCACACATTTCCTCTTTCTTTGCTGCTCCGACCAAAGATAAGTACATGACAAAATTTATCTCATACATACTAATATTCTCTTATTGATTTCTGGTTATTTATATGCGTTATTTATTTATTGTTATTTGAGCTTCTATTGCTCCTTTTGTTAATAATTCCTTTTTGCTTTAATTTATCCAGTTGTTAAGGAATTTGTCTGTGTATTATTACATGCTTGTTTAATACTATATATTATGTTGGTTACCTTTGAGCCCAGGGTTCCAGACCTTCCTTATGTTTTATTCTGTGTGTTATCCATGCTCACTTGCTTCTTCTGATTACTAACTTATCTCCTTATATGTTCCTCACTACCGTTTGGCTCCATTTTCTCCCTCTCAATGTTTATTTTGCACCCTTTTGCGCCTGTTTTCCGTTCTGTTCGGCTGTTTTCGTGAAAGAATTCGAACTAGTTCGGCAAATTCTTCACGAACACATGCCGTTTGTTTGTTTTTTCTAACCGCTTCATTCGACTGTTTTGCCGCATTCGGCTATTTTTTATTCGAATGGTCAGTGCATTCGCCTGTTTCCTATTCATTATTTTCATCTATTTATCCAATTGAATTTGTTTCTTTTTTGCCGAATGTTCGGCTCTTTAACTTGACGAATTGACTGTATTTTGTCCGCGAATCTCGCGAGATTGCCGGGGCCATTTCCTGACTTCCTGTCTCTCTGACTTTGTGCGTGTTCTCTTCCTATGTGCCGATCTGGACCCTGGTGAGCTCCCTAACTATACCCTCCTAGGTTATACTAGTTTGGGCTGATTAACTCTTGCTAGTCTCCTCTACTCTGATTTTAGCTTTATCCCATGCAATTATACTGATTATATAGTTGTTATTCTTTTGTTGGGGAATATTGTAACCCTCTCCTGATTGGTCTTCCCAAAAGCCGTACTGCACCCCTACAGTCCGTAATGAACACTGCTGCTAGACTGATTTTCCTATCTAGTCGTTTCTCTCACACCTCACCCCTCTGCCAGTCCTTACATTGGCTTCCTGTATGCTATAGGAGTCAATTCAAGGTACTAACTCACACCTATAAAGCACTGAACAACTCTAGCCCCTCTTATATCTCCTCACAGATCCATAGATATGTCCCTTCTCGGTCTCTCCGCTCTGCCCGTGACCACCTCCTGTCCGTTGTCCGCACCCGTATGGCCAACTCGCGCTTGCAGGACTTCTCGCGGGCGGCTCCCTTCCTATGGAATAGCCTGCCTACCGCCATCAGACTCTCCCCTAGTCTTGCATCTTTTAAGAAGTGCCTTAAAACCCATCTCTTTAGGAAATGGCTTTAGCTTATGGCCTCCAAGACTAACCCCTACCTCACATACCTGTCTCTTGCCCTCTCTCACCTTATTTGATTGCAAATTCCTGTCCTAATGTGTTTTACACCCCACCTCCTATAGAATGTAAGCTCGATTGAGCAGGGTCCTCTTCAACCTATTGTTCCTGGAAGTTTATTTGTAATTGTCCTATTTATAGTTAAATCCCCTCTCATAATATTGTAAAGCGCTACGGAATCTGTTGGCGCTATATAAATGGCAATAATAATAATAATAATCTCACAGCACTACCATGCCCCGATTCAAAGTGCCTGCCAGCCCCTCCTCCCCTAGGGAGATGGACATGCCCCAGGTTTTGAATAACCCATCTTCCAATTCTGCTTCCCCTTCTTCTGTTGGGGACCCTATGCCCCTGTCTGGTGAGACCCAGTCCCTGGCGCTACAGCGCTCAGTCTCTGATGCCATAATGGTTGCTATGGGCTCCATGTCCTCTGTCCTCTCACAGGCCATACTTGCATGCCCTTTGGCCACAGAAGGCTCAGCCACGCCAACACGCTTAGCGCGCCTGGCTACTGACCCTATAGGGGAGGCACCAAAAAAGGCTACTGCCAAATCCAGGCACTCAATTTTCCCTGCCTCCAGAACAAACACGAATGGTGTGACTATAGCCACCCATGACAGCGTGCCTATGTCACGCAAAAGAGCCTTTCCGCGCCAGGTAGAATGGGCGCAGCAATGGAAATGTGCTAGAGCACAAAAAGAGAGCGACTCCGACTCAGAAATCGGGTCTAGTGAGCAGGCTGACGCTGAGTCTCTGGATGACTCCGATGACGAATTTTGTGGGCAGAAATCTGACTCTTTTGGCCCTGCTCACTCCGCGGTGGTTGCGAGTGGCCCTAGGAGTGACTCCCCCGCTACTGCGGGCTCCACCCTCATGGATCCATCTGGGGAACCCATGTTTGACCTGGATGCTCTCCATCATCCGAGGTCGGCGGAATGGCTCCCGGCAGACCATGTGGCACGGTACCTTGAAAACTGGGTACGATGCCCCCTCAGTAAGGTGGCACGTAATAAACATAGGCCGGAATGCCCAAGACCATTGGTACCTGACAAAGTCTGTGAGACCCCTGTAGTGGACCCAAAGATGACCCAATTCCTCTCCAAAATGGGTTGGAATCCCCGCAAGGGTCTAGATTCTGCACTTAAATCGTGCCAAGATAAACATCTCAACATATTTGGCCCTTTGGCCAAGCTGTTTGACCTAGCTGTAATCGCCAGAGCCGAGAACCGGCAAGTTAACCCGGAGGAACTCCGTGGCTGGGTGCAGAGGGCTATCTGCATTGCGGGCAGCCTAAACACTCCCTGGTCCATTGAAAGGCGTAAAGCTATTCTGTTCAAGATTGAACCCAAACTGGCCAACCTTGCCCTCACAGAGGGCAAGGTTGGCCAGTTTGGGTTCAATCTTGAACCCAATCTTTGTGGGTGCATTCACAGCCCTAGATAAGGTCCAATCGTCCATGAAGAGGGTGTTTCAGGGGCGGGTCTCTACCAGGGCCGGCAGATTCAGGGGTCGTCTGTCCGGCCATTCCAATTACCATGCACGTGGATCGGGACAAGGCTCCTACACTCAGAGAACACCCTACCAGGAGATGAGACAGCAGTCTCCTTTCTTCCCCTCTCACGGAAGACCATGGCACGGAAGACCATGGAGGGAACCCCGGTTCCAGACGCCCTTACGGTAAGCTTGCATCTACCTCATGTTTCTTCCAATATGTGTGTAGGGGGCAGACTCCGTCATTTTTTCCACACCTGGTCAGCCATCACCTCAGATGTCTGGGTTCTGACCACAGTTCAGGGGTTTCACATCGAACTGGTCGACACTCCATGTCACGTTCCCCCGCCTCGCTCTATTTTGCTTTCAACAACCGACCCCGCCTTGATAGACGCAGAACTAACGGCCCTCCACGCAAAAGGGGCGATAGAGCTAGCCCTGGTGTCCTCCACAGGGGTGATCAGCGATATTTTCCTAGTGGAAAAGAAAGGCGGACAAATGCGCCCAGTTATCATCCGTGCCCTGAACACCCTGGTGCGCTATCGTCACTTCAAAATGGAGGGCATCCACCTCCTGCGAGACTTACTCCTTCAGGGAGACTGGATGGCAAAGTTGGATTTGAAGGATGCCTACCTGACGGTCCCAGTGGCAGAGTCATCCAGGGACCTGTTACGTTTCCTCTGGAAAGGAGACACCTGGCGCTTCACGTGCCTCCCCTTTGGACTGTCGTCAGCCCCTTGGATGCTTCACGAAACTGATGCGCCCCACCATGGCTTAGTTGCACAGTCGGGGAGTCCAACTAATCGTCTACTTGGACGACAAACTCATCATGGCACAGGATCATTCAGTCCTTCGGAAACATCTTCAATGGATGTTGGACCTCCTCTCCCACCTGGGTTTTCTCCTCAACTGGGAAAAATCCTGTCTCTCCTTCGCATCGCATGGAGTTCCTAGGATTTACGGTAGATTCCAAAGCGGAGTCACTGAGCCTCCCTACGTCCAAGATACGGACAATCCGCAAGGAGCTGCACTGCGCTCTAACGCGCACCCAGCTATCTCTACGCCACCTGGCATGGATCATTGGCCTTCTGGCAGCATCAATTCAAGCGGTGTTCCCAGCCCCACTCCATTACCGTGCCCTCCAGCGCCTGAAGATCGCACACCTTCGCGGCGGGGCGTCCTATGCGGACATGATCTCCCTGGACTGTGAGACTCGAGACGAATTGACCTAGTGGATCCACAACCTCTTGGCTTGGAATGGCAAGGCCATCTTCGGCTCCCAACGGGGTGACTACCGGGGGTCGCTGGTCAGCAGACGAATCCCTCCTCCACATCAATGCTCTAGAACTCCTAGCGGGTTCATTCGCGATCCAGAGTTTTGCGAACGGGCTGCCAGCTCATGCATCCGCCTGCACATGGACAACATCTCAGCGGTCCGCTATGTCAACCACATGGATGGCACTCAATCTGTAATCCTGTCCCACTTGGCGAAGGACTTCTGGGCCTATTGCTTGGACAGGACACTGGTGGTCCAGGCAGAATACCTTCCCGGGCTCCACAACACTCACACGGACCTGAGTTCACGCTATCTGTCGGACAACAGCGATTGTGAATTGGATGTGGGAGTATTCTCCACTATATCGTTCATATGGGGTCCTTTTGCCATCGACCTCTTCGCGTCCAGGCTTAATACCCAATTGCCCTGTTTCTACAGCTGGCGCCCGGATCCAACCGCGGAGGCAGTGGACGCCTTCCGACAGGACTGGACTAGCTCACTCCTCTACGCCTTCCCCCGTTTGCCATGATCCCTCGGGTCCTGCTCCAAGTTTGCCGCCAAATGGCCGACCTGATCCTACTAACCCCATTCTGGGGGACCCAATCCTGGTTCCCACAACTCCTGGAACTGGCGGTAGACTTGCCCAGACTGTTGCCATCTCTACCGAAACTCCTCCTGGACCCATCGGGCCTCCAGCATCCCCTCCTAGCAGACGGGTCGTTACTGCTGCTCGCATGGAGGATTTTGGGAGTCCCTGTGAAATCCAAGGTGTTTTGGACGCAACTCGACGCCTCCTGGCTGACGCATGGGCTCCTGGGACTAGACAAGCATATGAGACCGCTTGGAGAGCTTGGACTGGCTGGTGCCTGGCTCGGAACTGGGATCCCGTTTCAGCACCTGTGACTGCGATCCTCCTATTCCTGACTTCGTTGTTTGAAGCTGGTCGGGCATATCGCACGATTAATTCGTATAGATCGTCCATCTCCTTGGCTCACCAAGGATTTGACAGCTGCCCAGCAGGCCAACATCCGTTAGTGTGCCGCTTACTTAGGGGCTTACGCCTGTCACACCCCCCTAGACCTCGTTACTCATCTACATGGGACGTTTCCTGCGTTTTGTCGCTGTTCTCCTCCTGGCCGCCTAATGCGGAGCTCTCCCTGTGACAGCTGTCGGACAAGTTGGTCTCCCTGTTCTGTCTCATTTCATGCAAATGGGTATCGAATGTTCGTGCCCTGGACTATGATGCTAGGTCTTTCACTCCGGACAGGTGACGTTTAACATCTCCAGACGCACCAAGACCGCTATTCGATCGGTTTCTTATCCGAGCTTCCCTGGTACTCCTGCCCTATGTCTGGTGACCTGCTTACGGGAATATGAACTTCAGATGAGCGCACAACGTGCCAAGTCGTCTCCCCAGCTCTTTCTCTCGCTTCGTCGACCCTTTTTCCCCTGTGTCCAGTACTACATTGACTCGCTGGGTAAAATGGGTGATGTCTCTGGCCGGCGTGGATACGTCCATCTTTGGTGCCCACTCAGCCTGAGGGGCATTGGCCACGTCCATGGTGAATTCAGGTGCACGTCTGGAAGACCTGATGAGAATGGTCGACTGGTCCCGCGAATCCACTTTTCATGAGTTTTAGTTTCAACCTTTGCCTCACGTTTTTTCTCCGGTTATTGATCAGCTTTAAACTTGCAATATGAGCCTCCGTGTCTTGACATAAAATTACATGATTTTGCTATTTCATGACGAAAAGTCATGATTTATGAAAGACACGGAGGCGAGTATTGTCCCACCCTTCATTGTTATTTCACTGATTTACCCCACCCGGTTGTTTATTTTCTCCTGCAGGTTTTCCAGGGTTGGTAGGTGTTCATTATGCGCTCTGGGTTTTGTATAGTTTCAGCCGTTTATTAACCTGTTCATGTTACATGATTATCCGATATGCCTATGATGAATTATGCACACTGTGTTGCTTCTGTCTAGTTATACAATTATGTCTTGGCATGCGCACTTTGGTTCAAGTACCGATTTAACTCCTGTCTTTTGTGTTTTTACAGGTTGATTCGATGTTGATCAAGGGTCTTCATCACTTCTCTCTCGGCTTCACCAAGTGGCCAGGAAGTTTATGGACAGTGCTGTGATGGGCCCCTCACTGTTGGAATCCTGTTGACTGATGGATCGGTCCCAGTTTTGTTATGGTTCCTGATCAGAGTCCGGTTGGATTTCGGGTCGCCTGTTCTATTTGGTTTGGACTGTTTCATCGTTCCGGTTTTGTTGTTATTGTGTCGCATCTCCAAAGAAAGAGGAAATGTGTGGGGATGTGCTGGCTATTATACTGGGACTTGGTATGGGTGTGGTCTATCACTATGGTTACCATTTCTTACTGTTGTATTCTTTGCTGCTATTGGTGGACAGTAAAGAAAGGGTTAAGCAATATTCGCCTCCGTGTCTTTCATAAAATCATGACTTTTCGTCATGAAATAGCAAAATCCTGTAATTATCTCACATATTTTTGTCCCATTTTGCTGTGGTTGAATTACATACAGAATTCGATGTAGATCTGCTGGGGCCAGAAGTTATTTATGTAACATAACACGCCAGAGGTTGTTTCACTAAGGGCATTGTAAATATTACTTTAACTTCTATGAAAGTGACTGTTATTAAACTTTAGCTGTACTTTAAATGAATATGAGTGTCTGTTCTTCAAGGTGTCCTCCACAATCTATGTGATCATGTTCCTGTAGGCCTACAGGACTCAGCTGTGAGTGCAACTGACGGGTCCAGTTATTAAGTGCAGAGTTACCAAGGACAAGCTTATTTTACCTTTATCTGGGGACATTTACTGGAATCACATGCTGCAAGATACGGCTGTTTAACAACTTCTTGTAGATCCTCACACGAACCCTTATCCCAGCTCTGTCACCCTCCTGCAGTCCATGCTCATCTAACAACATATTAAGATAATAGGCGCATGGATATTTAATAGGAGAAAGATATTAGTATGAGTATAGGGACATCCATTGTCCATTGTAAGGGGTTAACAGAATTTAGGGAATAATTCCAGTGAGTCATACAGCAGGAGAACATTAAAATAACTGCCCCGCAGAATGCATGATTTATAAGCATCCCTAATTAAAGGGGCAGCTTGTTTATTATAACCAGGAAACAGAGAGTTCCAAAAGGTGTATCTCCAGCTGTTATTAAATGATAAATCCCATGGGTTTCAGCAGGCCAAAGGACCCTTGCAACATATAATTTATATTTAAAGAGATAATCTAAGCACCAAAACATCTTAGGTTAATGAAGCAGTTTTGGTGTATAGATCTTACCCCTGCAGTCTCAGTGCTCAGTCCTCTGCAGTTTATGCAACCATGGCCACACCTCCCCTGGCTGTGATTCACACAACCTCCAGCCCGTTTAATTTTGGTTTGGAGTCAGGCGGGGTTCTGGTGTAAATAGCCCAAGCCGGACACCGGTGTCTTGTCTAGACTAGCGTTCTAGGGTGTATATTTTGTTCGCTAGGTCGGAGGGACCGGGAGACTAAGCGGCGTCTGTGTAAATTCGGTCCGCTAGATCTCAACCTATCTTGGCTAAGTGGGAAGGCGTGTAAATTTGGAACCCACTAGATTTTTGATAGAGTAGATAGACTAAAAGGGTGCTGTTGTAAATTCCGCCCTCTAGTTCGCTATATGTGGTGCTTGGGCAGTGTGGCTAACCAAAACGTATGTAGATAGTTTTAGGTAGCCCATCAAGGTACTGGCCAATAGATTAGTTGGGAATTGTAAATGTGTTAAAGATTGTTGTAGATAGCGTGTATATCTTGCTAGATAGCGTGAGCTCTGCCGTCTAGCGAGAGTGTGAATAGTGTGTAACTGTATTATAGCGCACAGTACCATAACCATGTATAATTACTGATATTGTAAATAAGTACTAATAACTGTCGTCTATGTTGTATGTTTAACACCATAACCACTACTAACTGAACTGTGACTTTATGTTGTACTCTAACCAATGCTAACCGTACTATAACTACTGTTTGTAAAGACGATGTTACTGGGGTATGTTATAGACGGGTAGTTCAGATATAGGGAATTATAGCGTGGGTGACTATATAGTTTCGCCAAAGGGCACAGTGTTAGTTATTTAGTGACTGGTGTAACAGCTGTGTGTGTACGGGAATTCCCTGAGTGTTTTGTTGTGTGCGTTTCGCTTAGTAACTGTACCACGTGGTGCTGTTGCCAAGGGAACGGGTGTGACCGTTGGAAGAGTGTTTGTTTAGTTTCTGTTGGAGACGACGCTTCATTGTTAGTATGGGTGCGTCAGATTCAACGGTTTTGGATCCCTTAGGATGTATGTTGAAAAACTTTAAAAAGGGATATACTGTATATGATTTTGGGGTAAAGATGTCTCCAACACGCCTGACTACTTTGTGTAGTAGGTAATGGTCTACTTTGGTTGCCGCATGGCCACCACGTGGCAGTTTGGATCCTAATCTGGTACAGCGTGTACACGTGGCTGTATCGGGTAGGCCTAAACTTTACGGCCAGTTTCCGTATATTGACTTTTGGTAGCAGGCCGTAAATGACTCGCCAAAATGGATCCGAGTATGCCACGAGGAACAATGTCGCCTCATGGTGGCCAGAACTCGCCTGTCCACTAAGGCTTAATCACGCCCATTTTGGACACGCCTCCTGAGTCTGAGATCCCCATGCCGCCCCCTTACTCCTCCTCCACCAGAAGAGGAAGAGGAGGTGCTGTTGGAAACGCTCCTCCCCTTTCCCCGTTGTCCCCACCTACCCCCTCCTCTAGTTCAGAGCCCAGTCCTCTTGTTCTGAACCCTCCCCTTCCGATACCTACCTCCGTTAACTCCAACTAGCCAGATTTGGCGCCATATCTAGTTTCCGGTCAGGCTCCTCCTAGCCCGGCCCGGAATATTTTACTCACCGACCTCCCCCTTAGTAAAGCGTCCCCATCCCCTTGTCTTACTACCCCTCGACCGGAACCCCTAACTGACGTATCTAAACGAAGCCCCATACTAACCCGACAAATGACTGGTACCCTACAACCCCGACATTATCAAATGCCTCTTCGACTGACTCCTGGCCCGACACACATTAAAGGTGATGGCCAGATACAGTATGCTGATCCAGTCTTCGTCTATGTCCCTTTTACAACCACTGATCTATTTAATTGGAAGACCCATAACTCCTCTTACACCGAAAAGCCTCAAGCCATGACAGATTTGTTTACCTCCATAGTCCAGACACATAATCCCACTTGGGCTGATTGCCAGCAACTATTGATTACATTGTTTAATAACGAGGAAGACAAGGATAAATCAAGCGGCAATTAAAGCGCTGGAAGAAGTGGCCCGTACACAAAATCAGGCCAACCCGGCAGCATGGGCCGCAGCACAAACACTGATCTGAATTAGAATGTCAATGGCGCAGACATGGTCCATTTAAAAGCTTACAGGGACGCTATTATTGCTGGCATGAAAGCCGGAGGGAAGAAGGCGATTAATATGTCTAAGACGGCTGAGGTATTACAGAAATGTGATGAATCGCCCAGTGTCTTTTATGACCAATTATTGGAGGCATACCGTTTGTATACCCCCTTTAATCCAGAGGCTCCTGAGAATTCCCGAATGGTTAACTCTGCCTTTGTCGGCCAAGCCTACGGAGATATAAAGCGCAAGCTACAAAAGTTAGAAGGGTTTGTAGGGATGTCTATAACCAAACTAATGGAAATAGCCAATAAAGTATACATGAATAGGGAGACAGAGACAAAGAAGGAGGAAGAGCGTAAAATGCGTAGGAAAGCAGATATGCTAGCGGTAGCTATCGCAGGCATAGATAGAAGGGAAAAGGAAGTGTATAGGGGAACGGATAAAGGCGAGAGTAAATGGAATGGGGAACCTTTGAGTAGGAATCAATGCGCGTATTGTAGGGAAGAAGGGCATTGGAGAAGTGAGTGTCCGCGAAGGGAACAGTATGAGAGAGACAGACCTAGGGCAGGATATAGTAATTATAGAGGCAGAGCGAGAGGTAGAGGAGGTCCTAGAGGGAATAGTGGTAATAATAGAGGAAGTGTTAGTGGAGACAAGTACTATCCAGCAGTGCAGAGACCCCGCGATAGAGAGGATAGGGACTTTGTGGGGTTGGCTGACACAGTCATGGAGGAATATTGATACCGACCGGGCTCCATCCCCCTTGGCCTAGCGTATGGTCGATGTAGCAATAGGGGGGAAAAGGAGTGCTTTCATGATTGATACTGGTGCTGAACATTCGGTGGTGACTGACCTAGTTGCTCCTCCATCTGGAAGAACTATCATCGTAATAGGAGCAACTGGAAGGAGTGCTGCTAAACCGGTTCTTAAAAGTCGACTCTGTACATTGGGAGGCCACGTAGTGAAACATCAATTCCTTTATATGCCTGAATGTCCAGTCCAACTGCTAGGACGTGATTTGTTGTCAAAATTACAAGCACAGATAACGTTTCTACCTAATGGAACAACATCTTTAAAGTTCAATGGACCTTCAGGTATAATGACAATATCTGTACCAAAGGAAGAAGAGTGGTGACTTTATACAGTGTTGACTAGCCAAAACCCTAAGAGTGATGAATCCTTGTTCAATATACAAGGAGTGTGGGCAGAGAACAACCCACCAGGACTTGCTCACAATATTCCACCGATTCGAATTGAACAAAAACTTGGGGTCTATCCAGTGAGCTTAAGACAATATCACATCCCACAAAAGGCCAAGAAAAATATACAATCCTATCTGGATAAGTGTCAGGATCGGGACAGGGATCCAACACGCAGAGTACAAACAGTAGAAAGGTACGTATACCGGGCCTTAGAATGGCCGGACTAACGTACAGAGAATAACAGAGAATGGTCAGAGACAAGCCGAGGTCGAGGGAACGAGAAGACAGGTAAGCGAGAGACAAGCCGGGTCAGAGGGATAACAGAGATAAGCAGAATAGTACAACAAGCCGGGTCAGAACCAAAGAGAATACTAGAATACAAGAGCACTGAGTGACTAGACAAGCTAGAACCACGACAGGGCAATGAGCTGACGAGAGAAGCAAGCTTAAATACCCTGAGTCCGGAGAGTAGACACGCCTCAGCTGGGTGCTGATTGGATAAAGCCAATAGAGTGACAAGTCGCTCGGGATAGCGTCAAGACGTCACGTATCGAGCGTCATGTTAGAAAAGGAAGCGGATCCCTTGCGGCCAGCGTTAGAATGACTGGATGGACCGCGAGGAACGGGAGATATGGCGTGTCTAGACGGATAAACAGCCAAGTCTCTACCCTTCTCAAAGGTAGAGACCTCAGGTACCCTGACAGTACCCCCCCTCTCAGATACGCCCACCGGGCGGAAGGAACCGGGACGAGATGGGAAGCGGGAGTGAAACGCCCTGCGGAGACGAGGAGCATGAACGTCCTCCTGAGGTACCCAACTCCTCTCCTCAGGACCATATCCCTTCCAGTTGACCAGATACTGTAATCCTCCCCGGGAGAATCGGGAATTGATAATGGAGTTGACCTCGTACTCCTCCTGACCGTCCACCTGAACCGAACGGGGTGAGGAAACCGTAGAGGAGAATCTGTTGCAAATCAGTGGTTTCAGCAAAGACACATGAAAGGAGTTGGGAATACGTAAGGCCGATGGCAGGGCTAGGCGATACGCAACCGGGTTGATACGAGACAAAACCCTGTAAGGACCTATGTACCGAGGCGCAAATTTCATAGAGGGAACTTTTAAACGAATGTTCTTAGTACTCAGCCATACTCTATCCCCAGGGACAAAAACTGGAGCCGCCCTTCTGTGTTTATCAGCGTGTTTTTTGAACAACATAGAATTATGCAGGAGAATTTGACGAGTCTGATCCCACAACCTCTTCAGATTGGCGACATGATCATCAACCGACGGTACTCCTTGGGAAGAAGAGACCGAAGGAAAAATGGAGGGATGAAAGCCATAGTTCATGAAGAAGGGGCTGGAACGAGTAGAATCACAAACGAGATTATTGTGTGCGAACTCTGCCCAAGGAATCAAACCGACCCAATCATCCTGGTGTTCGGAAACAAAGCAGCGCAGATATTGTTCAATCTTTTGATTAGTACGCTCAGCGGCTCCGTTAGACTGAGGGTGATATGCAGAGGAAAAGTTCAATTTGATACCTAATTGAGAACAGAAGGATCTCCAGAATCGTGAGACAAATTGAGAGCCTCTATCAGAAACGATTTCAGAAGGTATCCCATGTAAGCGAAAACTTCTCTCGCAAAAATCTCCGCCAATTCAGGAGACGTGGGGAGTTTAGGCAACAGCACAAAATGAGCCATCTTAGTGAATCTATCCACCACCGTGAGAATAACAGTCTGTCTCTTGGAAGCAGGTAAATCCACAATAAAGTCCATGGCCAAACAGGACCATGGTTTCTCAGGAATGTCCAAGGGGAGCAACAAACCACAAGGAGATGCGTGAGGCTGTTTAGTCCTGGTACAAGTCTCGCAAGCTCCGACGAACTCCTTAATATCCTTTCGTAAGGAAGGCCACCAGAAGTCCTTGGAGATCAGGGAATAAGTCTTGCGAATGCCAGGATGACCAGCCACCTTGCTTTCGTGGAAACACTGTAAGAGCTCCAGTTGGAGTTCAGGGGGGACAAATTTTCTTCCCTCAGGAGTCTGTCCAGGTGCCAGATGCTGTAAGTTCAAGATCTGGGCAAGCAACGGAGAATGGATTTTGAGACTCGTGTTAGCAATAATATTGCATTGGGGTACTATAGAGGACAGAACCGGTTCAGAAGAAGCCAAAGGTTCATATTGGCGAGATAGAGCATCGGCTTTAGAATTCTTTGAACCAGGCCTATAAGTAAGAACGTAATTGAAATGGGTAAGGAATAACGACTAACGAGCTTGCCTGGAAGACAATCGCTTGGCCTCTCCAATATAGGACAAGTTCTTGTGATCCGTTAAAATAGTAACAGGATGTAATGTCCCTTCCAATAAATGTCTCCATTCTTTTAAAGCCTTGATAACAGCTAGTAGTTCTCTGTCACCAATGTCATATCTGCTCTCAGCACTAGACAATTTTTTAGAAAAAAATCCACATGGATGTAATGGTTTATCCACACCTAGCCTTTGGGATAGGATAGCACCTACGCCAGTCTCCGAGGCGTCTACCTCAAGTAGGAAAGGAAGAGTGGTATTAGGGTGAACTAAAATTGGGGCGGAAGCAAAAAGCTCCTTGAGAGTTTTGAAAGCAAGGAGAGCTTCCGTAGACCAATTCTTAGTATCAACCCCCTGTTTGGTCATATTGGTGATGGGCGCAATAATAGAAGAATAACCCTTAATAAAGCGCCTATAATAATTGGAGAACCCAATAAATCTCTGAACGGCCTTGAGACCCTTGGGTAGAGGCCAATCTAGAATGGACTGGAGTTTATCCGGGTCCATCTTAAATCCCTCCCCAGAGATCACATAACCGAGGAAATTTACTTGGGATTGATCGAAACTACATTTCTCCAATTTGCAGTACAGACCATGTTGAAGAAGTTTGTGCAAAACCCTTCTGACCTGTTCGTGGTGAGTCTCAATTTCTCTAGAATGTATGAGTATATCGTCCAGGTATACAATAACACACTCCTGCTGAAATTCCCTAAGAACCTCATTTATCAGATCCTGGAATACAGCCGGTGCATTACATAACCCAAAAGGCATAACTGTATATTCATAGTGACCGTAACGAGTATTAAACGCCGTCATCCACTCGTGTCCCTGCTGGACTCTCACCAAGTTGTATGCCCCTCTGAGATCTAACTTGGTGAAAATGTTAGAACCCTTTAAACGATCAAAGAGTTCGGTAATCAAAGGAATGGGATAAGCATTCCTAATGGTTATCTTGTTCAAACCTCGATAATCAATACAAGGCCTAAGTGAACCATCCTTCTTTTTAACAAAAAAAAAATCCAGCCCCGGCAGGGGAGGAGGATCTCCTAATGAATCCCTTGTCTAAATTCTCGTGAATATACTCCTCAAGAACTGAATTCTCTTTAGTAGATAACGGGTATACATGACCCCTGGGAGGCATGGTACCAGGGAGTAGGTTAATCTTGCAATCAAAGGATCTGTGTGGAGGTAAGGTATCGGCTCTCTTTTTATCAAATACTGCCTTTAAATCCAGGTACTGAGGTGGTATTTGTGTCTCTGTAGGATTAGAAGAGTTAGCCGACGTGTTCGCCAGGCAAAGAGGCGAGACCTTCCGCAAACATTTCTCTTGACAATTCTGACCCCATGAAACTATCTCCCCTAACTCCCAATTAATGATAGGGTTATGTCTCTTTAACCAGGAGTACCCCAGGACTATGGGAATAGAAGGAGAGGAAATGATCAACAGGGATAGGTCTTCCTCATGCAAGATACCCACAGTTAAATTAATAGGTATGGTCTCACGGAAAATAACAGGCTCAAGTAAAGGTCTACCATCTATGGCCTCAACGGCCAGAGGTGTCTCCCTTAACTGGGATGGGATAGTATGCTTGTTAACAAAAACTTGATCGATAAAGCTCTCAGCGGCTCCAGAATCAATCAAAGCCATGGTTTTTACTACTCCCTTCTCCCAAGTCAAAGAAACGGGTAGCAGAAGCCTGTGATCTTTATAATTGTGAACAGAGGACAAAATAGATACACCCAAGGCCTGTCCTCTAGAGAAACTTAGGTGCGAGCGTTTCCCGAACGATTGGGACAATTTAGGCGTAGATGACCTCTGTCTCCACAGTACATACATAAACCCTCCCTTCTCCTGTACTGTCTCTCCTCCTCTGTGAGGTGAGTATTACCTATCTGCATAGGCTCAGGGAAACGTGAGGTTTCGATCTCAGAATTTCGAAATGCAGGAGCTAGTTTAAAGGAGGGTCTACGAGTCCTATCTCGAGTGTTCTGCCTCTCTCTTAAGCGTTCATCAATGCGAGAGATAAAAGAAATTAAATCCTCCAAATTCTCAGGGAGCTCTCTAGTAGCGACCTCGTCAAGGATTACATCTGATAACCCATCTAAAAATACATCTATATAAGCCTGTTCGTTCCACTTAACTTCTGCCGCCAAGGATCTGAACTCTAGTGCATAATCCACAAGTGTTCGATTTTCCTATCTAAGGCGCAACAGTAATCTAGCTGCATTGACCTTCCTACCAGGGGGGTCAAAAGTTCTTTTAAAAGCAGCTACAAAGGCATTATAGTTATAGACTAACGGGTTATCATTCTCCCATAAAGGATTAGCCCATCTCAGAGCCTTCTCAATGAGTAACGTAACAATAAATCCAACCTTCGCTCTATCTGTAGGATAGGAGCGGGGTTGTAATTCGAAATGGATGCTGATCTGGTTCAAAAAGCCACGACACTTCTCAGGAGAACCGCCATAACGTACTGGTGGAGTAATACGAGAAGAAGCACCAACAGTAGCTACTTCTAGACCTGAACTTACAGGAGAGATCGAAGGAGTACGTGTCTCCTCTGGTGGGTTACTAGCACGAGACAATAGCGCCTGTAGTGCTAGGGCCATCTGATCCATCCTGTGTTCCATGGCATCAAACCTGGGGTCGGAAGAACCAAGCTGACTGTTTGTACCTGCAGGATCCATTGGCCCTGTCGTAATGTCAGGATCGGGACAGGGATCCAACACGCAGAGTACAAACAGTAGAAAGGTACGTATACCGGGCCTTAGAATGGCCGGACTAACGTACAGAGAATAACAGAGAATGGTCAGAGACAAGCCGAGGTCGAGGGAACGAGAAGACAGGTAAGCGAGAGACAAGCCGGGTCAGAGGGATAACAGAGATAAGCAGAATAGTACAACAAGCCGGGTCGAACCAAAGAGAATACTAGAATACAAGAGCACTGAGTGACTAGACAAGCTAGAACCACGACAGGGCAATGAGCTGACGAGAGAAGCAAGCTTAAATACCCTGAGTCCGGAGAGTAGACACGCCTCAGCTGGGTGCTGATTGGATAAAGCCAATAGAGTGACAAGTCGCTCGGGATAGCGTCAAGACGTCACGTATCGAGCGTCATGTTAGAAAAGGAAGCGGATCCCTTGCGGCCAGCGTTAGAATGACTGGATGGACCGCGAGGAACGGGAGATATGGCGTGTCTAGACGGATAAACAGCCAAGTCTCTACCCTTCTCAAAGGTAGAGACCTCAGGTACCCTGACAATAAGTTCATAAGGTATGGTATCCTAAAATTCTGTACTTCCCCCTGGAACACCCCATTGTTGCCTGTTCAAAAGCCCGGTACAGATGAGTATCGCCCTGTGCAGGACTTGAGAGCAGTCAATGATGCGGTCGTAAGTATACACCCAGTTGTGCCCAATCCATATAACCTGCTTGCTTTAATTCCGGGCGGGGCTACCTATTTTACTGTCCTAGATCTCAAAGATGCCTTCTTTTGCCTTCGAATTGCTGTGGAAAGCCAGTGTATCTTTGCATTCCAATGGGAAAATGCTGTAACGGGCTCGAAACGCCAGATGACTTGGACAAGACTGCCCCAAGGGTTTAAAAATTCACCTACCCTATTTGGATCAGCTTTAAGTCAAGACTTACTGGATTTAAAGTCCATCCCAGGAGAGTGTGTACTATTACAATACGTAGATGATTTGTTGATAGCGGCAGTTACAAGAGAAATATGTCAGCAAGCAACACATGATTTACTGCACATTCTTTGGAAGGCAGGATACAAGGTGTCCAGGAAGAAAGTTCAGTTGTGTCAGCCAACTGTCAAGTATCTGGGATTCCATATCTCTGAAGGTCAAAGGATAATGGGGCCAGAGAGAAAAGAAGCTGTATGCCAAATACCAATACCCAAGAATAGAAGACAAGTGCGGGAATTCATGGGGGCAGCAGGCTTCTGTAGGATATGGATTCCCAGTTATGCGATATTGGCGAAACCTCTTTATGCAGCTATAAAAGGTACAGAACATGATCCCTTCCTGTGGACCCCTGAACAGCAAAAGGCATTTGAAGATGTGAAGAAGGCTTTGATGAGTGCCCCAGCATTAGGTCTACCTGATCATACACGCCCATTCTACTTATATGTACACGAGCAAAGAAGAATGGCTGTGGGAGTATTGACACAGGACTTGGGATCATGGCAACGACCTGTTGCATATATGTCCAAACAACTGGATGCAGTGGCCAGTGGTCTTCCACCTTGTCTAAGAGCCGTAGCTGCTGCCGCCCTGCTGGTAGCTGAAGCTGATAAACTCACTCTGGGTCAGGAACTTTATGTGCGAGTCCCGCACGCAGTACAAACGTTGCTAGACTATAAAGGCAATCATTGGTTTAGTAACAGCCGCATGACTAAGTATCAAGCTATGTTGTGTGAAAACCCAAGAGTGCATCTAGAGACTGTTAATACCTTGAATCCAGCTATCCTTTTGCCACAACCTACTGAGAGTCAACATGATTGCATGGAGGTGATGGATGAAGTGTTCTCAAGTAGACCGGACCTTCGTGATTTCCCCATCCAGAACCCTGATGTCCAGTATTATACGGATGGCAGTAGTTATGTGAAAGAAGGGATTCGCTATGCAGGATATGCAGTGACAACCATAGACAAGGTGATAGAAGCTCGGCCATTGTCAAAAGGAACATCGGCACAGAAGGCAGAACTAATTGCACTCACACGAACGTTACAATTGGCTGAAGGTCTAAGAGTGAACATCTACACGGACTCCAAGTATGCGTTTTTAACCACTCATGCCCACGGAGCTTTGTATAAAGAAAGAGGACTACTGAATTCAGAGAGTAAAGAAATCAAGTACGCAGCTGAGATATTACAACTACTGGAAGCCGTATGGGAACCGAAAGAAGTTGGTATCATACATTGTCGGGCGCATCTGAAAGGTGATGTAACCAAAGGAAATCGGATGGCAGATAATGCAGCTAAGCGTGCCGCTGAATCAGGAAAACAGGAGTATCTGGAACATATAGCTGCTCTTATACCGACCCCACTGTCTCAATGGACTCCAGTTTATACAGCTCAAGAAGAAGAGTGGTTAAAGACTGAAGCTGGGAAGTAAATGGAGAACAATTGGTATCAGTTAGAAGATGGAAGAATAGTCATTCCAGCATCACTAGCTGTAGAAATTGTCCAGAATTATCATAACGGGACACATTCTGGAAGAGATAGTATGGAAGAATCTCTCAGGAAACATTTCTACATACCAAGATTGTCCAACTTGACTCAAGCCATTGTACGAAGATGTGTGATATGTGCCAAGAATAACGCAAGGCAAGGACCAGTGAAACCACCGGGAGTCCAGTATATGGGGGGACTCCCTATGTCCGATCTTCAAATAGACTATACGGTAATGCCTAAATCCGGTGGACATCGCTACCTACTAGTAGTTGTGTGTACCTACTCAGGTTGGGTAGAAGCATGTCCTACTCGTACAGAGAAAGCAGGAGAAGTTGTGCGATTCCTGTTGCGAGAAATAATACCCCGATATGGACTACCATGTTCTATAGGATCAGATAATGGTCCAGCCTTTGTTCACCAGTGCCTACAACAACTGACTGGATGACCAGGGAGTAGGTTAATCTTGCAATCAAAGGATCTGTGTGGAGGTAAGGTATCGGCTCTCTTTTTATCAAATACTGCCTTTAAATCCAGGTACTGAGGTGGTATTTGTGTCTCTGTAGGATTAGAAGAGTTAGCCGACGTGTTCGCCAGGCAAAGAGGCGAGACCTTCCGCAAACATTTCTCTTGACAATTCTGACCCCATGAAACTATCTCCCCTAACTCCCAATTAATGATAGGGTTATGTCTCTTTAACCAGGAGTACCCCAGGACTATGGGAATAGAAGGAGAGGAAATGATCAACAGGGATAGGTCTTCCTCATGCAAGATACCCACAGTTAAATTAATAGGTATGGTCTCACGGAAAATAACAGGCTCAAGTAAAGGTCTACCATCTATGGCCTCAACGGCCAGAGGTGTCTCCCTTAACTGGGATGGGATAGTATGCTTGTTAACAAAAACTTGATCGATAAAGCTCTCAGCGGCTCCAGAATCAATCAAAGCCATGGTTTTTACTACTCCCTTCTCCCAAGTCAAAGAAACGGGTAGCAGAAGCCTGTGATCTTTATAATTGTGAACAGAGGACAAAATAGATACACCCAAGGCCTGTCCTCTAGAGAAACTTAGGTGCGAGCGTTTCCCGAACGATTGGGACAATTTAGGCGTAGATGACCTCTGTCTCCACAGTACATACATAAACCCTCCCTTCTCCTGTACTGTCTCTCCTCCTCTGTGAGGTGAGTATTACCTATCTGCATAGGCTCAGGGAAACGTGAGGTTTCGATCTCAGAATTTCGAAATGCAGGAGCTAGTTTAAAGGAGGGTCTACGAGTCCTATCTCGAGTGTTCTGCCTCTCTCTTAAGCGTTCATCAATGCGAGAGATAAAAGAAATTAAATCCTCCAAATTCTCAGGGAGCTCTCTAGTAGCGACCTCGTCAAGGATTACATCTGATAACCCATCTAAAAATACATCTATATAAGCCTGTTCGTTCCACTTAACTTCTGCCGCCAAGGATCTGAACTCTAGTGCATAATCCACAAGTGTTCGATTTTCCTATCTAAGGCGCAACAGTAATCTAGCTGCATTGACCTTCCTACCAGGGGGGTCAAAAGTTCTTTTAAAAGCAGCTACAAAGGCATTATAGTTATAGACTAACGGGTTATCATTCTCCCATAAAGGATTAGCCCATCTCAGAGCCTTCTCAATGAGTAACGTAACAATAAATCCAACCTTCGCTCTATCTGTAGGATAGGAGCGGGGTTGTAATTCGAAATGGATGCTGATCTGGTTCAAAAAGCCACGACACTTCTCAGGAGAACCGCCATAACGTACTGGTGGAGTAATACGAGAAGAAGCACCAACAGTAGCTACTTCTAGACCTGAACTTACAGGAGAGATCGAAGGAGTACGTGTCTCCTCTGGTGGGTTACTAGCACGAGACAATAGCGCCTGTAGTGCTAGGGCCATCTGATCCATCCTGTGTTCCATGGCATCAAACCTGGGGTCGGAAGAACCAAGCTGACTGTTTGTACCTGCAGGATCCATTGGCCCTGTCGTAATGTCAGGATCGGGACAGGGATCCAACACGCAGAGTACAAACAGTAGAAAGGTACGTATACCGGGCCTTAGAATGGCCGGACTAACGTACAGAGAATAACAGAGAATGGTCAGAGACAAGCCGAGGTCGAGGGAACGAGAAGACAGGTAAGCGAGAGACAAGCCGGGTCAGAGGGATAACAGAGATAAGCAGAATAGTACAACAAGCCGGGTCGAACCAAAGAGAATACTAGAATACAAGAGCACTGAGTGACTAGACAAGCTAGAACCACGACAGGGCAATGAGCTGACGAGAGAAGCAAGCTTAAATACCCTGAGTCCGGAGAGTAGACACGCCTCAGCTGGGTGCTGATTGGATAAAGCCAATAGAGTGACAAGTCGCTCGGGATAGCGTCAAGACGTCACGTATCGAGCGTCATGTTAGAAAAGGAAGCGGATCCCTTGCGGCCAGCGTTAGAATGACTGAATGGACCGCGAGGAACGGGAGATATGGCGTGTCTAGACGGATAAACAGCCAAGTCTCTACCCTTCTCAAAGGTAGAGACCTCAGGTACCCTGACAATAAGTTCATAAGGTATGGTATCCTAAAATTCTGTACTTCCCCCTGGAACACCCCATTGTTGCCTGTTCAAAAGCCCGGTACAGATGAGTATCGCCCTGTGCAGGACTTGAGAGCAGTCAATGATGCGGTCGTAAGTATACACCCAGTTGTGCCCAATCCATATAACCTGCTTGCTTTAATTCCGGGCGGGGCTACCTATTTTACTGTCCTAGATCTCAAAGATGCCTTCTTTTGCCTTCGAATTGCTGTGGAAAGCCAGTGTATCTTTGCATTCCAATGGGAAAATGCTGTAACGGGCTCGAAACGCCAGATGACTTGGACAAGACTGCCCCAAGGGTTTAAAAATTCACCTACCCTATTTGGATCAGCTTTAAGTCAAGACTTACTGGATTTAAAGTCCATCCCAGGAGAGTGTGTACTATTACAATACGTAGATGATTTGTTGATAGCGGCAGTTACAAGAGAAATATGTCAGCAAGCAACACATGATTTACTGCACATTCTTTGGAAGGCAGGATACAAGGTGTCCAGGAAGAAAGTTCAGTTGTGTCAGCCAACTGTCAAGTATCTGGGATTCCATATCTCTGAAGGTCAAAGGATAATGGGGCCAGAGAGAAAAGAAGCTGTATGCCAAATACCAATACCCAAGAATAGAAGACAAGTGCGGGAATTCATGGGGGCAGCAGGCTTCTGTAGGATATGGATTCCCAGTTATGCGATATTGGCGAAACCTCTTTATGCAGCTATAAAAGGTACAGAACATGATCCCTTCCTGTGGACCCCTGAACAGCAAAAGGCATTTGAAGATGTGAAGAAGGCTTTGATGAGTGCCCCAGCATTAGGTCTACCTGATCATACACGCCTATTCTACTTATATGTACACGAGCAAAGAAGAATGGCTGTGGGAGTATTGACACAGGACTTGGGATCATGGCAACGACCTGTTGCATATATGTCCAAACAACTGGATGCAGTGGCCAGTGGTCTTCCACCTTGTCTAAGAGCCGTAGCTGCTGCCGCCCTGCTGGTAGCTGAAGCTGATAAACTCACTCTGGGTCAGGAACTTTATGTGCGAGTCCCGCACGCAGTACAAACGTTGCTAGACTATAAAGGCAATCATTGGTTTAGTAACAGCCGCATGACTAAGTATCAAGCTATGTTGTGTGAAAACCCAAGAGTGCATCTAGAGACTGTTAATACCTTGAATCCAGCTATCCTTTTGCCACAACCTACTGAGAGTCAACATGATTGCATGGAGGTGATGGATGAAGTGTTCTCAAGTAGACCGGACCTTCGTGATTTCCCCATCCAGAACCCTGATGTCCAGTATTATACGGATGGCAGTAGTTATGTGAAAGAAGGGATTCGCTATGCAGGATATGCAGTGACAACCATAGACAAGGTGATAGAAGCTCGGCCATTGTCAAAAGGAACATCGGCACAGAAGGCAGAACTAATTGCACTCACACGAACGTTACAATTGGCTGAAGGTCTAAGAGTGAACATCTACACGGACTCCAAGTATGCGTTTTTAACCACTCATGCCCACGGAGCTTTGTATAAAGAAAGAGGACTACTGAATTCAGAGAGTAAAGAAATCAAGTACGCAGCTGAGATATTACAACTACTGGAAGCCGTATGGGAACCGAAAGAAGTTGGTATCATACATTGTCGGGCGCATCTGAAAGGTGATGTAACCAAAGGAAATCGGATGGCAGATAATGCAGCTAAGCGTGCCGCTGAATCAGGAAAACAGGAGTATCTGGAACATATAGCTGCTCTTATACCGACCCCACTGTCTCAATGGACTCCAGTTTATACAGCTCAAGAAGAAGAGTGGTTAAAGACTGAAGCTGGGAAGTACCTGGAGAACAATTGGTATCAGTTAGAAGATGGAAGAATAGTCATTCCAGCATCACTAGCTGTAGAAATTGTCCAGAATTATCATAACGGGACACATTCTGGAAGAGATAGTATGGAAGAATCTCTCAGGAAACATTTCTACATACCAAGATTGTCCAACTTGACTCAAGCCATTGTACGAAGATGTGTGATATGTGCCAAGAATAACGCAAGGCAAGGACCAGTGAAACCACCGGGAGTCCAGTATATGGGGGGACTCCCTATGTCCGATCTTCAAATAGACTATACGGTAATGCCTAAATCCGGTGGACATCGCTACCTACTAGTAGTTGTGTGTACCTACTCAGGTTGGGTAGAAGCATGTCCTACTCGTACAGAGAAAGCAGGAGAAGTTGTGCGATTCCTGTTGCGAGAAATAATACCCCGATATGGACTACCATGTTCTATAGGATCAGATAATGGTCCAGCCTTTGTTCACCAGTGCCTACAACAACTGACTGGATGAAGTCAGGATGAAGACGTCAAGAGAAATGCACTTGATAATGTATATATTTGTGTTTTTAATTATTCAGGAAGGTAGAGGTACCGACACACCTGGCTGTGAGGTTTGCATTAAGACTACTAAAACAGGTAATCATATTTCCCAGACCCTTATTTGGCATTCACAATATGAGTGTAAAGGATATGTATCTAGTTGTAGATACTTAGGTATAGATTATAGTGTATGCCATTTAGGAGTAGGAGAACCTAAGTGCTTCAATCCAGAGTATCAACCCCGTACAATTTGGTTGACCCTCCGGAATGGAGACTCACAGGGGACCCTAATAAATAAGACAGTATTAGAAACCGTACATTCTTCGGGTGTTCTGCTATTTGATGCATGTAAGGCGATATCAAGTGGTAGAAAACCGTGGAATGTATGGGAAAGAGCGTATGGGTCTAATGATAAGTATATTTGCCCCAGTAGTAAAAACAAGTATGTAAATCCAAAATGCCCAAATAAGGATTATAATTATTGTCCAAATTGGTCTTGTGTAGGGTGGGCAACTTGGGGACAGACAGTAGATAAGGATATGATTGTAACTAAGTTTCCTACCAAACCATATTGTAAGTCTATGGAAGGCAACCCAGTCCATATACTTATCAATAATCCTGAACAATTTATAGATAGGTTCGGAAACTTATTTGGGTTCCAGATATATGGGACGGGTTTGGATCCTGGGACAATATTATTTATAGGGATAGAGACCGATACCGTAGCATCCCAAACTCATCAGGTTTTCCATTCTTTTTATGAAGAGATGAGTGTAGAAAATAAAATCCCCCATAATGCTAAGAACCTGTTTATTGATCTAGCTGAGAGTATTGCTGGTAGTCTTAATGTGACCAACTGCTATGTGTGTGGAGGTACTAATATGGGAGACCAATGGCCTTGGGAAGCAAAGGAGGTAATGTATTCTGGTTCTGAGACAATTGAACAAATAATATCTTCTCAAGCCGATTATCAAATGAGTGTTAGAGGTAAATCTGAGTGGCGATTAAAGGCCTCCATTATAGGTTATGTTTGCATAGAAAGGAAAGGAATAATGTTTAATACATCTGTAGGAGAATTGACTTGTCTAGGGCAAAAAGCTTATGATGATAATACAAAGAATACAACTTGGTGGTCGGCTTCAAATGTCTCAGAACCACCTAACCCGTTTGCAAGTTATACCAATTTAAAGGACGTGTGGTTTGATCTATCTATTACATCTAGTTGGAAAGCCCCAGCAAATTTGTACTGGATCTGTGGTAAGAAAGCCTATTCGGAGTTACCACAGGACTGGGAAGGGGCATGTGTGTTAGGTATGCTCAAACCATCCTTCTTCTTGTTGCCTATTGAAACAGGAGAGACTTTGGGAGTTAAGGTATATGATGTGAATCATAGGAAGAAAAGGGGACCCCTAGAGATAGGTACCTGGGAAGATAATGAGTGGCCTCCCCAGCGTATTATAGATTATTATGGGCCAGCTACATGGGCAGAGGATGGTACTTTTGGATATAGAACCCCAATATATATGCTCAATCGTATTATAAGGTTACAGGCAGTGGTTGAGATAATTACCAATGAGACATCGCAAGCGCTCAATCTCCTAGCGAAGCATAATACTAGGATGAGGACAGCCGTTTACCAAAATAGATTAGCTTTGGATTACCTATTGGCAGTAGAGGGAGGTGTATGTGGGAAGTTTAACCTAAGCAATTGCTGTCTTCAAATAGATGATGAAGGGCAAGCAATAGCTGAGCTTACTAGCCATATGGTTAAACTAGCGCATGTGCCTACTCAGGTATGGAAAGGGTATAATCCAAGTAGTTGGTTTGGTAACTGGTATGAGCAGTTTGGATGACCTAAGGCATTGGTAGGTGGAGTCATGCTAATCTTAATGCTGTGTCTTCTCCTGCCATGTCTTATTCCTTTGGTAGTTAGGTCTGTGCAGAGCATTATAGATAATATAGCAGAGAGAACGGCTGCTGCACAGATAATGGCTATATATAGATATGAGGCTCTAAATCAGGGAGAACCAGTACAGGAAGAGGAATGTTGAGGGATTCATGTCTTTAGGGAGTCGCAAGGTCTGGTCTGGTTCATGGCAACCTGAGGTATATGCAAACTATGGTTAAGTGATGCCTCTGGAATTGTGAAAATATCAGAAGCATCAAAGGGGGGAATGTGGTGGAATCTCGGTAAAAATAAATTTAGTAGGCAGAGATTACCATGTGGCATGTGTACGTGCATATACTGGTGTATCGGTCGGTTGGTTGCACGTGGCAAAGATACAATCAGTAGTGTACGGAGCATGTGCGAGAATACAGGATGTAGTATTCCCCTCCTCCATTGTGCTGGGCAAGCCATGTGGTCAAACAGGAAGTTAGTTCTTGTTCGATTGATTGGGTAAGAGTATGTGTGGGTGGAGCTGATTATGGGTGGAGTTACATGCCTATATAAGGAGCCTACACTATTGTTCGGGGCTCAGATCTTGTTGTATTTTGGTGACATTAGTCCCTCTGAGTCCCGGTGTCAGGATCGGGACAGGGATCCAACACGCAGAGTACAAACAGTAGCCAGATACGTATACCGGACCTTAGAATGGCCGGACTAACGTAAGTAGTACAGTATAGAATGGTCAAAGACAAGCCGAGGTCGAGGGTAACAGAAGACAGGTAAGCGAGAGACAAGCCGAATCAAGGGTAACAGAGATAAGCAGAGTAAGGTAAACAAGCCGGGTCAAAACCAAAAGGGATAATAGAATACACAAGCACTGAGTGACTAGAACAAGCTAGAACCACGACAGGGCAATGAGCTAATGAAAGAAGCTCTGTTAAATACCCTGTTCAGAGCAGTAACCACACCTCCGAGACGTCCTGATTGGTCCTGCAGCAATTGACTGACAGGTCGATCCGGGGGAGTGTCCTGATGATGACTTCCTGCCTAGATGGTGTAAAAGGCAGTCACTCCCTCGCGGCCGGCCTTGCATGACCGGATAGACCGCGGGGAAGGGAGTCATCAGACCGTCTGGATGGTGGAACAGCTAAGTCTCTACCTCTTTTGGAGGTAGAGACCACAGGTACCCTGACAGTACCCCCCCTCTCAGATACGCCCACCGGGCGGAATGAACCAGGACGAGATGGGAAGCGAGAGTGATACACCCTGCGGAGACGGGGAGCATGAACATCCTCCTGAGGTACCCAACTCCTCTCCTCAGGACCATATCCCTTCCAATCAACCAGATATTGTACTCTCCCCCGGGAGATTCGAGAATCAATAATAGAGTTGACCTCATACTCCTCCTGACCCTCCACCTGAACGGAGCGAGGAGGGGCTATTGTGGAGGAAAATCTGTTACATATGAGTGGTTTCAGCAATGAAACGTGAAACGAGTTCGGAATGCGTAAGGTATTAGGAAGAGCTAAACGATACGCAACCGGATTGATACGGGTCAGCACCCTGTAGGGTCCAATATAACGAGGAGCGAACTTCATGGAGGGCACTTTTAAACGGATGTTCCTCGTGCTCAGCCATACCCTATCACCTGGAACAAAGACCGGAGCCGCCCTTCTACGTTTATCAGCGTGTTTCTTGACCAACATAGAGTTGTGCACAAGGATTTGTTGAGTTTGATCCCACAACTTCCTCAAATTGGCAACATGAACATCAACCGACGGCACCCCCTGGGAAGGAGAATCCGAAGGAAGAATAGACGGATGAAAACCATAATTCATGAAGAAGGGGCTTGAATGAGTAGAATCGCAAACGAGATTGTTGTGTGCAAACTCCACCCAAGGAATCAAACCGACCCAATCATCCTGGTGTTCAGAAACAAAGCATCGTAAATATTGTTCAATTTTCTGGTTGGTACGTTCAGCAGCTCCGTTAGACTGAGGATGATAGGCAGAAGAAAAGTTTAATTTAATACCAAGTTGAGAGCAGAAGGACCTCCAAAAGCGGGAAACAAATTGGGAGCCTCTGTCCGATACAATTTGAGAGGGTATCCCATGTAGGCGAAAAATCTCCTTGGCGAATATCTCTGCCAATTCGGGAGAAGACGGAAGTTTAGGCAGGGGAATGAAGTGTGCCATCCTAGTAAACCTGTCAACCACGGTGAGGATAACAGTCTGTCTTTTAGAGATAGGTAGATCGACAATAAAGTCCATGGCCAAACAGGACCATGGTTTCTCTGGAACCTCCAAGGGTTGCAGGAGTCCACATGGAAGTGTATGGGGTTGTTTGGTTTTAGTACAAACTTCACATGCAGCGATGAACTCCTCAACATCCCTCCGTAAAGTAGACCACCAGAAGTCCTTAGAGATCAAGGCGTAAGTTTTGCGAATACCAGGATGTCCCGCCATCTTGCTATTATGTAAACACTGTAAAAGTTCCAGTTGAAAAGCAGGAGGAACGACATGACGACCCGCAGGGGTCTGTTTAGGTGCGAGATGTTGCAACTTAATGATCTCGGCCAGTAATGGAGAATGAATCCTGAGATTCGTATTAGCAATGATATTGCACTTCGGAACTATAGAAGAAAGAACTGGTTCAGGTACAGTAGAAGGTTCATATTGGCGAGATAATGCATCGGCTTTAGAGTTTTTAGAACCAGGTCTGTAAGTCAGTACATAATTGAAGTGAGTCAGGAATAAGGACAAACGAGCTTGTCTAGAGGATAAGCGCTTAGCCTCCCCAATATATGACAAGTTTTTGTGGTCTGTCAAAATCGTAATAGGGTGTAGGGTCCCCTCCAACAAATGTCTCCACTCCTTTAAGGCTTTAATGACTGCTAACAGTTCCCTGTCTCCGATGTCATATCTGCTCTCAGCCCCAGAAAGTTTCCTGGAAAAAAAACCACACGGGTGTAATGGTTTATCTACCGCTAATCTTTGTGACAGAACCGCACCTACTCCTGTCTCAGAGGCATCGACCTCGAGTAGAAATGGCAAAGTCGTATCAGGATGGACTAATATTGGAGCAGAAGCAAAAAGTTCTTTGAGCCTCTTGTAAGCAGCGAGAGCTTCAGGAGACCACGTCTTAGTTTCTGCCCCCTGTTTGGTCATATTGGTAATGGGCGCAATAATAGACGAGTAACCCTTAATGAAGCGCCTATAATAATTGGAGAAACCAATAAACCTCTGAATAGCCTTGAGTCCCTTAGGTAATGGCCAATCTAAAATAGACTGGAGTTTGTCAGGGTCCATCTTAAAACCTTCCCCAGAAATCACGTAACCAAGAAAATCTATCTGAGACTGATCAAAGCTGCATTTTTCCAATTTACAGTATAGACCATGTTGCAGAAGTTTCTGTAATACCGCTCTGACCTGTCTATGGTGAGTTTCAATCTCCCTAGAGTGTATCAGTATGTCGTCTAGGTAGACAATGACACAATCATGTTGAAACTCCCTAAGTACCTCATTAATCAGATCCTGAAATACTGCAGGAGCATTGCAAAGTCCAAACGGCATAACTGTGTATTCATAGTGACCGTACCGAGTATTGAACGCCGTCATCCACTCGTGTCCCTGCTGGACTCTCACCAAATTATATGCCCCTCTGAGATCTAACTTGGTGAAGATTTTGGAGCCCTTAAGACAATCAAATAACTCGGTAATGAGTGGAATAGGATAGGCATTTCTGACAGTTATTTTATTCAAGCCTCGGTAATCGATACAAGGTCTCAGCGTGCCATCCTTTTTCTTAACGAAAAAGAACCCAGCCCCGGCCGGGGAAGAAGACCTCCTAATGAATCCCTTTTCTAAATTCTCCCGAATATACTCCTCTAGAACCAAGTTTTCCTGAACAGACAAAGGATATACATGGCCCCTCGGAGGCATAGTCCCAGGTAGAAGCTTAATTTTACAATCAAATGGCCTGTGTGGCGGCAAAGAATCGGCATTCTTCTTGTCAAATACTGCCTTTAAGTCTAGGTAAAGGTCTGGTATCTGTCTTTCTGTGGACTGAATAGGAGTCTCAGGTATGTTAACATTAGCTAATGGAGAAACCTTGCATAAACACCTATCCTGGCAACCCTGGCCCCACGAGAGTATCTCCCCTAACTCCCAATCGATAATAGGGTTATGTTTCTTCAACCATGGGTACCCCAGAACTATGGGAACGGAAGGGGATGAAATGAGCAAAAGAGATAAATTCTCCACGTGTAGGATACCAACATTTAAACTAATGGGTATGGTTTCACGAAAGATAACAGGGTCTAGTAGTGGTCTACCATCTATGGCCTCAACGGCCAAGGGTGTCTCCCTTAGCTGGGATGGGAAATTGTTCTTAATAGCAAAGGCTTGGTCGATAAAATTCTCAGCAGCACTGGAATCTATCAATGCCATAGCCCTTACTACTTCCTTCTCCCAAGTTAAGGAAACTGGTAGCAGAAGCCTGTGATCTTTATAATTAGGAGTAGAGGACAAAATAGAAACACCCAAGGCTTGTCCTCTAGAGAGACTTAGGTGCGAGCGTTTCCCGGACGGTTAGGACAGTTCGATAGTAAATGACCCTTGGCTCCACAATACATACACAAACCCTCTCTTCTCCTGTACTGTCTTTCCTCCTCAGAGAGGCGGGTATAACCTATCTGCATAGGTTCAGGAAGCAAAGATACCGTGGAGTCAGGACTTGGAAAAGCGGGGGCTAACCTAAAAGAAGGTCTCCGGTTCATCTCTCGAGTGTTCTGTCTCTCTCTTAAACGTTCATCTATACGAGAGATGAAGGGATGAAGGAAATTAAATCTTATAAATTCTCAGGGAGTTCTCTGGTAGCAACCTCATCAAGGATTACTTCAGATAGGCCATTCAAAAATACATCCATATACGCCTGCTCATTCCACTTGACTTCTGACGCCAGAGACCTGAACTCTAGTGCATAATCCACCAGTGTTCGGTTCTCCTGTCTCAGGCGCAACAGTAATCTGGCTGCATTAACCTTTCTACCTGGAGGATCAAATGTTCTTCTAAAAGCAGCTACAAATGCGTTATAGTTATACACTAATGGGTTATCGTTCTCCCATAGTGGGTTGGCCCATCTCAGAGCTTTCTCAATAAGTAGGGTGATAATAAATCCTACCTTTGCCCTATCTGTAGGATAAGAGCGGGGTTGCAATTCAAAGTGGATACTAATTTGGTTTAAAAAACCACGACACTTCTCAGGAGCCCCACCATAGCGTACTGGGGGGGTAATGCGAGAAGAAGCACCCACTGTGGCTACCTCTAGACCTAAACTGACAGGAGAAACAGGGGTATTACGTATCTCCTCTGGTGGGTTATTGGCATGAGATAATAGAGCCTGTAGTGCAAGCGCCATCTGATCCATTCTGTGATCCATGGCTTCAAACCTAGGATCAGGAGAAGCCAGCTGACTGTTTGTACTTGCAGGATCCATTGGCCCTGTCGTAATGTCAGGATCGGGACAGGGATCCAACACGCAGAGTACAAACAGTAGCCAGATACGTATACCGGACCTTAGAATGGCCGGACTAACGTAAGTAGTACAGTATAGAATGGTCAAAGACAAGCCGAGGTCGAGGGTAACAGAAGACAGGTAAGCGAGAGACAAGCCAAATCAAGGGTAACAGAGATAAGCAGAGTAAGGTAAACAAGCCGGGTCAAAATCAAAAGGGATAATAGAATACACAAGCACTGAGTGACTAGAACAAGCTAGAACCACAACAGGGCAATGAGCTAATGAAAGAAGCTCTGTTAAATACCCTGTTCAGAGCAGTAACCACACCTCCGAGACGTCCTGATTGGTCCTGCAGCAATTGACTGACAGGTCGATCCGGGGGAGTGTCCTGATGATGACTTCCTGCCTAGATGGTGTAAAAGGCAGTCACTCCCTCGCGGCCGGCCTTGCATGACCGGATAGACCGCGGGGAAGGGAGTCATCAGACCGTCTGGATGGTGGAACAGCTAAGTCTCTACCTCTTTTGGAGGTAGAGACCACAGGTACCCTGACACCCGGTCGGTGAATCGAATAAAGAATCTCTTCCTTCCTGAAGAAACCTGTGTCCATCTCTCTGTGCTTGGCTTCCGTCAGTTTCTCCGGTATCAATATCAGAAAGTTGGAGTGCGCTAGCAACTGCACTGGAGTCAGGATCTTCTCTGAGTACTCTGAAAAAATATACAGTATATAGTGCAGACTATCTGTATATACAGGGTATGCAAGATTAAAAGTATATCTGGGCATCAACTCACATGGACCAGAGCCCTATCACCCCTGGCTCTGGGTTTGAATTGCTCCAATCGAGAGGGATAAACCCACAGTATAGCAAAACAGAATACTCTTCTGAATAAGATGTAATATCCAGGCAGTACAAACAAATAGAGAGGCAGGAGCCCAAATTGAATAGTATCAAACACAGTATTTATTTAAACAAAAGGTTAAAAACTCTTACTTGAAGTAGTGGGTTTGCCAGCAATAAACCCATAACTAGATAAGCAGGAATTTACACACAGAAAATGATACAGCTTAAACACTTCCTGGTTCTGGTCACGTGACCGCTGAGACCGGCTCTCTCTGATGTCACACATGACGCATTTCGCCCGCCTCCTGGGCTTCTTCTGACCTCCATTTAAGATACCTGTACCAGTAATCGTTTTTTTGTGTTGTGTAAGCAGCAATCTAAATAAACTAAAATGTGTTTTTATGTTGATATGGTTTATACTGATATCCCTTTAAAAAGTAAAAGAATAAAAAAAATTCGGAGTTTGGTAATCATCTTACAAAGTAATAATTACAACTTTGCAGAAAGCCAAGGGGAAAAAAGTAATAATTTTACAAAAAAAACTACGAGAGTGTAATTTTTAAATAGAACACCAGTGATTGTTAATTTTCACAGAAAAATTGAGAGGTGTGTTTTGCTACAGTGAGAATTGTAAAACATTTATATATAAGGATCTGTTTTTTATGTGCAAACTAACAAAATTTAAAAATCAATGGCGCCCTCTAGTGGATTTCCACAAAATAGAATCTTAGTTTTACATCTATGTGCCTGGAAAACCAACAGCATACCGGTCTGTGGAATTTTATAACATGACAGGAGGCTTCGTATTTGCTTAAGTCTCTCTTTACTAGAACTCCACAGCAGCACAGAAAAACAACCAATCAGAAAAAAGTTAGATACTATAAAACTCCCCTCCCCATGCATCATTTCCTCTTTCTTTGCTGCTCCGCATCAGTACAGGTCAGAGTACCACTGCCTCCTGCTTATGTGGGTGGCTTTGGGTTGTATTATGATTTATTAGGATTTATATTTGATTTCTTAGTATATTTACTTATTTGTTATCTGTACCTTTATTTAGTACCAGGTGTCTGTACTTCTATATATTATGTTATTTTTTTGTATCATTGTCTGCTTACATATATTTCTTCTTCCCTTGCATTTGCTTCCCCTGTCGTCTTAGGGATTCCTTCCCTTCCATGTGGTAGTTTTAGGGGAGTTCTTGGGGGTCTTCCCTGTTTCGCATGTCTTCCCTCCCTCCCCTCACTGCCCTCTCTCTTTGCCCGCCATTTTCCGCGGGCTGCCTGCGCGGTATAGGGGTTTCAGGAGACTAGCCTCTGGCTGCCTCCTGATTTCCCCGTTCCCCTAGTTCCATTCCGGCGACCGAGGTGCTCGCGGTCGGACGCGAGTACCCGCCGGCCGTTCCACTCACACACGTGGCCGCCCCGTCCACCACATGGCCGACCGCCGCGCTCAACTTCTTCACAGAGCCGCAGGCGGCCGACCGGGTGGAGGAGTGTGCACCTACCCGCGGCCTCTCCTCCGCCCACGGTGGTCGGATCTCGGCTATCGCTGCCCTGCTTTTTCCCCGGCGGATTCCCTTCCGTTTTGTGTGGAACGGAGGGCTCTGTGCTGCATCCCATGCCTTCCTCCCATGTACTATGTATTTGCAGCATATAGCTCACAGATTACTGTGTGTCTAAGGGCTTTTTTCACTTCTTCAGATATATTGTTTATTGTGAGTTTTTATTGGATATTCTGTCTTGCTCTGGTTTTTCTCTGACAACCACATATTAGTTTTTACTGACAGCATATATCACATAATTTTCTGACAGTGTTTTTCACATATTAGTTTTGCTGTCAGTGTATGTCACATTAGTTTTTACTGACAGTGTACGTCACACATTAGTTTTACCGACAGGGTATATCACATTTTAGTTTTCTGATAGTGTATATCACATTTTAGTTTTCTGACGGTGTATATCACATTTGTCTTTCCGACAGTGTATGTCACATTAGTCTCACTGACAGTGTATATCACATTTAGTTTTTTCTGACAGTGGAGCTCACATTTTAGCTTTGCTTTGCTGTCTATGTATATCACATATTAGTTTTACCGACGTCGTATATCACATATTAGTTTACGGACAGCGTATATCACATATTAGTTTTCTGACAGTGTATATCACATATTGGTTTACTGACAGTGTAGATCACACGTTAGTTTTACTGACAGTGGATATCACATGTTAGTTTGCTCTGCGGACAGTGTATATCACAGATTCTGTGAGTTTTACCGACAGTGTGTATCACGGTTTACTGTGGGTTTGTTATCGGTGTATAGCGCGGATTGCTGAGTGTTTCTGTTGATTGCGTACATCGCAGATTGATGTGAGTTTTGCTGACGGTGTATGTCACGGATCGCTGTGAGTTTACTGTCACTGTATATCTACAGGTTTCTGTGAGTGCCTGATGGGATACGTCACAGGTTATTGTGAGTTGCAGATATATATGAACTCAGTTACACAGACTCTGTACAGGGTGTTTACAGTGCCAGTTAGCTCTAGGATTCATCTCCGTCTCAGTATATATTTTTTCTGCCCAGCTGGGAGTCTCTGTGAGACTTCTCTGGTATGACTTCTCTGTCCCTGGCATATTTTTCTCGCTTACAGACCTGGCTCTGACTCAAACTGGTAAGAGAGTCTATGCTGATACCATAATTTTTTACCAGTTTCCCGGGGGAATTCGTTGAGTTGGCTATCGTTAGCCCTACTCCTGGACGTGCCCATGGTTTCAATACCCTTCCGGTGGTATGATGAGGGTAATCTATAATATGATAAGAAATTTCCACAGATCTGTGTGAACATGGGCATACCAATTCGCAGTTTACGGAGAGTATTGCTCAGTGCATCTTACATTCATGGACATGGTAGTCACTGGAACAACTTCCGCTTATACCCTATACGGATGGAATACCACTATTTGCCCGCTGGGCATTGAGGGACTGCGAGTCCCGGTTCAGGTTATTCATACGGCGTTACGCTGCCTATGGGTTGGCGTCTAGAGGTCCTATGTCACAGGATGCTCTGAGGATCTGCTTTTTTTAGGGACCTCTGCTGAAACTCGGAGGTCCCCATTGCTCACTCCATACCCATGGTAACGCGCTACGGAATCGGAGAGCGCTATTTGAATAACAGGTTATCATATATAACAATAATACACAACTCAGGATTGGCCTGCTATGTCTGTGCCCATAAGAACGGCCTGCTATGTCGGTGCCCATAAGAATGGCCTGCTATGTCTGTGCCCATAAGACTGGCCTGCTATGTCTGTGCCCATAAGAACGGCCTGCTATGTCTGTGCCCATAAGAACGGCCTGTTATGTCTGTGCCCATAAGAATGGCCTGCTATGTCTGTGCCCATAAGACCGGCCTACTATGTCTGTGTCCATAAGACCGGCCTGCTATGTCTGCGCCTATAAGAACGGCCTGCTATGTCTGTGCCATAAGAACAGCCCGCTATGTCGGTGACCATAGGATAGACCTGCTAGGTCTGTGCCCATAAGATCGGCCTGCTGTGTCTGTGCCCATAAGAACGGCCTGCTATGTCTGTGCCCATAAGATTGGCCTGCTATGTCTGTGCCCATTAAATTGGCCTGCTATGTCTGTGCCCATAAGATTGGCCTGCTTTATCTGTGCCCATAAGATTGGCCTGCTATGTCTGTGCCCATAAGATCGGCCTGCTATGTCTGTGCCCATAAGATTGGCCTGCTATGTCTGTGCCCATAAGATTGGCCTGCAATGTCTGTGTCCATAAGAACGGCCTGCTATGTCTGTGCCCATAAGATCGGCCTGCTGTGTCTGTGCCCATAAGATCGGCCTGCTGTGTCTGTGCCCATAAGATCGGACTGCTATGTCTGTGCCCATAAGTACGACCTGCTATGTCTGTGCCTATTAAGAATGTCGGTACCTATTAAGACGGCCTGTTATGTCTGGGTGCCGTACCCCTGCTAGACCACAGATCTGGGGGAATATCACTGGGGAAATGCCGGTGCCCACCAGTGACATGGAAATAGGCAGGTGTCCAGACTGGCATCTTTGCCAACCTATCCAAGAGGAAACCAGTATACGGCCATCTGAATACGGTGGTTAGGGTGAAGGCCCTAAACCTCATGCCTGAAGGGCAGGGTTTTTTATAAGGTACCCGGTCATACATCTCCAAGGAAGACTTCGCACGGGCAAGGATCGGTGCTCAAGAATTTATGTATTTTTCTCTTATCTGCGTTAATTTTTTCGTTTTCGTAACTTCTTTTTCCTTTCGCTCGGGTCGTCGAGAGGCCTGACTTGACCTCCCCCGACCTCCCGGGTGCTTGTGGATTGCGGAGAACGTCTCCAGCTTTCCTCCGGCTACCAACGGTCGTCCTGGACCCCGCGCGCGCGCACGGGATCCGGGCGGACAGTTGGCAGTTTTTTCTTTTCCATTGTTGTTTTCTTCCGTGGATTGCCATCAGCCTTATACTGATATTGGTATTGGGTGTACCCTGCAATTGGTCACCCTGATTCTCTAGGGACTCTAGTTTGGACCACAGGAGGGTGCGGCCCTCCATCATCCCGATTCAAGAATACTTTATTTTCAGGAACAGAGAGCGTACCCTCTCAGATACAGGACGGACACTGATTTGTTATTGGAGGGCGCAGCCCTCCCTCAACCTCGGCCGAATACTGGGCTGGATACAGAGTACATGTTCGGAGGACACGTTCTCATAGAAGGAACCGGTCACGGATGTAAACCCTACTGTTTTGGTTGTTAACAGGCGCGGCCGCTCAGGCTATCGGCCGGACGCTATCACGTTAGTCGATCTCATTAGATGAGAACGCGGCTCTCTCGTACACTCGACACTCTACACAGGCTTGTACCTGTGCAAGACATCGGTGACTGCATAGCGGGGCGTCCCTCCTGCATTCGATTAGATCTGACTGTCAGGATCGGGACAGGGATCCAACACGCAGAGTACAAACAGTAGAAAGGTACGTATACCGGGCCTTAGAATGGCCGGACTAACGTACAGAGAATAACAGAGAATAGTCAGAGACAAGCCGAGGTCGAGGGAACGAGAAGACAGGTAAGCGAGAGACAAGCCGGGTCAGAGGGATAACAGAGATAAGCAGAATAGTACAACAAGCCGGGTCAGAACCAAAGAGAATACTAGAATACAAGAGCACTGAGTGACTAGACAAGCTAGAACCACGACAGGGCAATGAGCTGATGAGAGAAGCAAGCTTAAATACCCAGAGTCCGGAGAGTAGACACGCCTCAGCTGGGTGCTGATTGGATAAAGCCAATAGAGTGGCAGGTCGCTCGGGATAGCGTCAAGACGTCACGTATCGAGCGTCATGTTAGAAAAGGAAGCGGATCCCTTGCGGCCAGCGTTAGAATGACTGGATGGACCGCGAGGAACGGGAGATATGGCGTGTCTAGACGGATAAACAACTAAGTCTCTACCCTTCTCAAAGGTAGAGACCTCAGGTACCCTGACAGTACCCCCCCTCTCAGATACGCCCACCAGGCGGAAGGAACCGGGACGAGATGGGAAGCGGGAGTGAAACGCCCTGCGGAGACGAGGAGCATGAACGTCCTCCTGAGGTACCCAACTCCTCTCCTCGGGACCATATCCCTTCCAGTTGACCAGATACTGTAGTCTTCCCCGGGAGAATCGGGAATTGATGATGGAGTTGACCTCGTACTCCTCCTGACCGTCCACCTGAACCGAACGAGGTGAGGAAACCGTAGAGGAGAATCTGTTGCAAATCAGTGGTTTCAGCAAAGACACATGAAAGGAGTTGGGAATGCGTAAGGCCGACGGCAGAGCTAGGCGATACGCAACCGGGTTGATACGAGACACAACCCTGTAAGGACCTATGTACCGAGGCGCAAATTTCATAGAGGGAACTTTTAAACGAATGTTCTTAGTACTCAGCCATACTCTATCCCCAGGAACAAAAACTGGAGCCGCCCTTCTGTGTTTATCAGCGTGTTTTTTGAACAACATAGAATTATGCAGGAGAATTTGACGAGTCTGATCCCACAACTTCTTCAGATTGGCGACATGATCATCAACCGACGGTACTCCTTGGGAAGAAGAGACCGAAGGAAAAATGGAGGGATGAAAGCCATAGTTCATGAAGAAGGGGCTGGAACGAGTAGAATCACAAACGAGATTATTGTGTGCGAACTCTGCCCAAGGAATCAAACCGACCCAATCATCCTGGTGTTCGGAAACAAAGCAGCGCAGATATTGTTCAATCTTTTGATTAGTACGCTCAGCGGCTCCGTTAGACTGAGGGTGATATGCAGAGGAAAAGTTCAATTTGATACCTAATTGAGAACAGAAGGATCTCCAGAATCGTGAGACAAATTGAGAGCCTCTATCAGAAACGATTTCCGAAGGTATCCCATGTAAGCGAAAAACTTCTCTCGCAAAAATCTCCGCCAATTCAGGAGACGTGGGGAGTTTAGGCAACGGCACAAAATGAGCCATCTTAGTGAATCTATCCACCACCGTGAGAATAACAGTCTGTCTCTTGGAAGCAGGTAAATCCACAATAAAGTCCATGGCCAAACAGGACCATGGTTTCTCAGGAATGTCCAAGGGGAGCAACAAACCACAAGGAGATGCGTGAGGCTGTTTAGTCCTGGTACAAGTCTCGCAAGCACCGACGAACTCCTTAATATCCTTTCGTAAGGAAGTGTCAGGATCGGGACAGGGATCCAACACGCAGAGTACAAACAGTAGCCAGATACGTATACCGGACCTTAGAATGGCCGGACTAACGTAAGTAGTACAGTATAGAATGGTCAAAGACAAGCCGAGGTCGAGGGTAACAGAAGACAGGTAAGCGAGAGACAAGCCGAATCAAGGGTAACAGAGATAAGCAGAGTAAGGTAAACAAGCCGGGTCAAAACCAAAAGGGATAATAGAAAACACAAGCACTGAGTGACTAGAACAAGCTAGAACCACGACAGGGCAATGAGCTAATGAAAGAAGCTCTGTTAAATACCCTGTTCAGAGCAGTAACCACGCCTCCAAGGCGTCCTGATTGGTCCTGCAGCCATTGACTGACAGGTTGTTCCGGGGGAGTGTCCTGATGACTACTTCCTGCCTAGATGCTGTAAAAGGCAGTCACTCCCTCGCGGCCGGCCTAGCATGACCGGATAGACCGCGGGGAAGGGAGCCATCAGACCGTCTGGATGGAGGAACAGCTAAGTCTCTACCTCTTTCGAAGGTAGAGACCACAGGTACCCTGACAGTACCCCCCCTCTCAGATACGCCCACCGGGCGGAATGAACCGGGACGAGATGGGAAGCGAGAGTGATACGCCCTGCGGAGACGGGGAGCATGAACATCCTCCTGAGGTACCCAACTCCTCTCCTCAGGACCATATCCCTTCCAATCAACCAGATATTGTACTCTCCCCCGGGAGATTCGAGAATCAATAATAGAGTTAACCTCATACTCCTCCTGACCCTCCACCTGAACGGGGCGAGGAGGGGCTATTGTGGAGGAAAATCTGTTACATATGAGTGGTTTCAGCAATGAAACGTGAAACGAGTTCGGGATGCGTAAGGTATTAGGAAGAGCTAAACGATACGCAACTGGATTGATACGGGTCAGCACCCTGTAGGGTCCAATATAACGAGGAGCGAACTTCATGGAGGGCACTTTTAAACGGATGTTCCTCGTGCTCAGCCATACCCTATCACCTGGAACAAAGACCGGAGCCGCCCTTCTACGTTTATCAGCGTGTTTCTTGACCAACATAGAGTTGTGCACAAGGATTTGTCGAGTTTGATCCCACAACTTCCTCAAATTGGCAACATGAACATCAACCGACGGCACCCCCTGGGAAGGGGAATCCGAAGGAAGAATAGACGGATGAAAACCATAATTCATGAAGAAGGGGCTTGAATGAGTAGAATCGCAAACGAGATTGTTGTGTGCAAACTCCGCCCAAGGAATCAAACCGACCCAATCATCCTGGTGTTCAGAAACAAAGCATCGTAAATATTGTTCAATTTTCTGGTTGGTACGTTCAGCAGCTCCGTTAGACTGAGGATGATAGGCAGAAGAAAAGTTTAATTTAATACCAAGTTGAGAGCAGAAGGACCTCCAAAAGCGGGAAACAAATTGGGAGCCTCTGTCCGATACAATTTGAGAGGGTATCCCATGTAGGCGAAAAATCTCCTTAGCGAATATCTCTGCCAATTCGGGAGAAGACGGGAGTTTAGGCAGGGGAATGAAGTGTGCCATCTTAGTAAACCTGTCAACCACGGTGAGGATAACAGTCTGTCTTTTAGAGATGGGTAGATCGACAATAAAGTCCATGGCCAAACAGGACCATGGTTTTTCTGGGACCTCCAAGGGTTGCAGGAATCCACATGGAAGCGTATGGGGTTGTTTGGTTTTAGTACAAACTTCACATGCAGCGATGAACTCCTCAATATCCCTCCGTAAAGCAGGCCACCAGAAGTCCTTAGAGATCAACGCGTAAGTTTTGCGAATACCAGGATGTCCCGCCATCTTGCTATTATGTAAACACTGTAAAAGTTCCAGTTGAAGAGCAGGAGGAACGAAATGACGGCCCGCAGGAGTCTGTTTAGGTGCTAGATGTTGCAACTTAATGATCTCGGCCAGTAATGGAGAATGAATCCTGAGATTCGTATTAGCAATGATATTGCATTTCGGAACTATAGAAGAAAGAACTGGTTCAGGTACAGTAGAAGGTTCATATTGGCGAGATAATGCATCGGCTTTAGAGTTTTTAGAACCAGGTCTATAAGTCAGTACATAATTGAAGTGAGTCAGGAATAAGGACCAACGAGCTTGTCTAGAGGATAAGCGCTTAGCCTCCCCAATATAGGACAAGTTTTTGTGGTCCGTCAAAATCGTAATAGGGTGTAGGGTCCCCTCCAACAAATGTCTCCACTCCTTTAAGGCTTTAATGACTGCTAACAGTTCCCTTTCCCCGATGTCATATCTGCTCTCAGGCCCAGAAAATTTCTTAGAGAAGAAACCACAAGGGTGTAACGGTTTATCCACCCCTAACCTTTGAGACAGAACAGCCCCAACTGCTGTCTCAGAGGCATCGACCTCGAGCAAGAAAGGCAGAGTCGTATCAGGATGGACTAGAATGGGAGCCGAGGCAAAAAGTTCCTTGAGAGTCTTGAAAGCACCCAGAGCTTCCTTAGACCAGAACTTAGTATCAGCCCCTTGTTTGGTCATATTGGTAATAGGCGCAATGATAGAGGAGTATCCTTTAATGAAGCGCCTATAGTAGTTGGAAAAACCAATAAACCTTTGGATAGCCTTGAGTCCTTTGGGCAAGGGCCAGTCTAAAATAGATTGAAGTTTTACAGGATCCATTTTAAAACCCTCCCCAGAAATCACGTATCCAAGAAAGTCTACCTGAGACTGATCAAAACTGCACTTCTCCAATTTGCAATATAGACCATGTTGCAGCAGCTTGTGTAATACCTTTCTGACCTGTCTATGGTGAGTCTCAATCTCCTTAGAGTGTATTAGTATGTCGTCCAGGTAAACAATAACACAATCATGCTGAAACTCCCTAAGTACCTCATTAATCAAATCTTGAAATACTGCAGGAGCATTGCATAGTCCAAATGGCATAACAGTGTATTCGTAATGGCCATACCGGGTATTGAATGCCGTCATCCACTCGTGACCTTGCTGGATTCTCACCAAATTGTAAGCCCCTCTGAGATCTAACTTGGTGAAGATTTTGGAGCCCTTAAGACGATCAAATAACTCGGTAATCAGTGGGATAGGATAGGCATTTCTGACAGTTATTTTATTCAAGCCTCGGTAATCGATACAAGGTCTCAGCGTGCCATCCTTCTTCTTAATGAAAAAGAACCCAGCCCCGGCCGGAGAAGAAGACCTCCTGATGAATCCCTTTTCTAAATTCTCCCGAATATACTCCTCTAGAACCGAGTTTTCCTGAACAGACAAAGGATATACATGGCCCCTCGGAGGCATAGTGCCGGGTAGAAGCTTAATCTTACAGTCAAATGACCTGTGTGGAGGCAAAGAATCTGCATTATTCTTGTCAAACACTGCCCTTAAGTCTAGGTAAAGGTCTGGTATTTGTCTTTCTGTGGACTGAGTAGGATTCTCCGGTATGTTAATATTAGCTAATGGAGAAACCTTGCACAAACACCGATCCTGGCAGCCCTGGCCCCACGAGAGTATCTCTCCTAACTCCCAATCGATAATAGGGTTATGTTTTTTCAACCATGGGTACCCCAGAACTATGGGAACGGAAGGAGACGAAATGAGCAGAAGAGATAAATTCTCCACGTGTAGGATACCCACATTTAAATTAATGGGTATGGTCTCACGAAAGATAACAGGGTCTAGTAGTGGTCTACCATCTATGGCCTCAACGGCCAAAGGTGTCTCCCTTAGCTGGGATGGGAAATTGTTCTTACTAGCAAAGGCTTGGTCGATAAAATTCTCAGCAGCACCGGAATCTATCAATGCCATAGCCCTTACTACTTCCTTCCCCCAAGTTAAGGAAACTGGTAGCAGAAGCCTGTGATCTTTATAATCAGGAGTAGAGGACAAAATAGAAACACCCAAGGCCTGTCCTCTAGAGAGACTTAGGTGCGAGCGTTTCCCGGGCGGTTAGAACAGTTCGAGAGTAAATGACCCTTGGCTCCACAATACATACACAAACCCTCTCTTCTCCTGTACTGTCTTTCCTCCTCAGAGAGGCGGGTATACCCTATCTGCATAGGTTCAGTAAGCAAAGATATCGTGGAGTCAGGACTTGGAACAGCGGGAGCTAACCTAAAAGAAGGTCTCTGGTTCCTCTCTCGAGTGTTCTGTCTCTCTCTTAGACGTTCATCTATACGAGAGATGAACGAAATTAAATCCTCTAAATTCTCAGGGAGTTCTCTGGTAGCAACCTCATCAAGGATTACATCAGATAGGCCATTCAAAAATACATCCATATACGCCTGCTCATTCCACTTGATTTCTGCCGCCAGAGACCTGAACTCTAGTGCATAATCCACCAGTGTTTGGTTCTCCTGTCTCAGGCGCAACAGTAATCTGGCTGCATTAACCTTTCTACCTGGAGGGTCAAATGTTCTTCTAAAAGCAGCTACAAATGCGTTATAGTTATAAACTAATGGATTATCGTTCTCCCATAGTGGGTTGGCCCATCTCAGAGCTTTCTCAATGAGTAGGGTGATAATAAATCCTACTTTTGCCCTATCTGTAGGATAAGAGCGAGGTTGCAATTCAAAGTGGATACTAATTTGGTTTAAAAAACCACGACACTTCTCAGGAGCCCCACCATAGCGTACTGGGGGGGTAATGTGAGAAGAAGCACCCACTGTGGCTACCTCTAGACCTGAACCGACAGGAGAAACAGGGGTATTACGTATCTCCTCTGGTGGGTTATTGGCACAAGCTAATAGAGCCTGTAGCGCAAGCGCCATCTGATCCATTCTGTGATCCATGGCTTCAAACCTAGGATCAGGAGCAGCCAGCTGACTGTTTGTACTTGCAGGATCCATTGGCCCTGTCGTAATGTCAGGATCGGGACAGGGATCCAACACGCAGAGTACAAACAGTAGCCAGATACGTATACCGGACCTTAGAATGGCCGGACTAACGTAAGTAGTACAGTATAGAATGGTCAAAGACAAGCCGAGGTCGAGGGTAACAGAAGACAGGTAAGCGAGAGACAAGCCGAATCAAGGGTAACAGAGATAAGCAGAGTAAGGTAAACAAGCCGGGTCAAAACCAAAAGGGATAATAGAAAACACAAGCACTGAGTGACTAGAACAAGCTAGAACCACGACAGGGCAATGAGCTAATGAAAGAAGCTCTGTTAAATACCCTGTTCAGAGCAGTAACCATGCCTCCAAGGCGTCCTGATTGGTCCTGCAGCCATTGACTGACAGGTTGTTCCGGGGGAGTGTCCTGATGACTACTTCCTGCCTAGATGCTGTAAAAGGCAGTCACTCCCTCGCGGCCGGCCTAGCATGACCGGATAGACCGCGGGGAAGGGAGCCATCAGACCGTCTGGATGGAGGAACAGCTAAGTCTCTACCTCTTTCGAAGGTAGAGACCACAGGTACCCTGACAGGAAGGCCACCAGAAATCCTTGTTGATCAGGGAATAAGTCTTGCGAATGCCAGGATGACCAGCCACCTTGCTTTCGTGGAAACACTGTAAGAGCTCCAGTTGGAGTTCAGGGGGGACAAATTTTCTTCCGTCAGGAGTCTGTCCAGGTGCCAGATGCTGTAAGTTCAAGATCTGGTCAAGTAACGGAGAATGGATTTTGAGACTTGTGTTAGCAATAATATTGCATTGGGGTACTATAGAGGACAGAACCGGTTCAGAAGAAGCCAAAGGTTCATATTGGCGAGATAGAGCATCGGCTTTAGAATTCTTTGAACCAGGCCTATAAGTAAGAACGTAATTGAAATGGGTGAGGAATAACGACCAACGAGCTTGCCTGGAAGACAATCGCTTGGCCTCTCCAATATAGGACAAGTTCTTGTGATCCGTTAAAATAGTAACAGGATGTAATGTCCATTCCAATAAATGTCTCCATTCTTTTAAAGCCTTGATAACAGCTAGTAGTTCTCTGTCACCAATGTCATATCTGCTCTCAGCACCAGACAATTTTTTAGAAAAAAATCCACATGGATGTAATGGTTTATCCACACCTAGCCTTTGGGATAGGATAGCACCTACGCCAGTCTCCGAGGCGTCTACCTCAAGTAGGAAAGGAAGAGTGGTATTAGGGTGAACTAAAATTGGGGCGGAAGCAAAAAGCTCCTTGAGAGTTTTGAAAGCAAGGAGAGCTTCCGTAGACCAATTCTTAGTATCAACCCCCTGTTTGGTCATATTGGTGATGGGCGCAATAATAGAAGAATAACCCTTAATAAAGCGCCTATAGTAATTGGAGAACCCAATAAATCTCTGAACGGCCTTGAGACCCTTGGGTAGAGGCCAATCCAGAATGGACTGGAGTTTATCCGGGTCCATCTTAAATCCCTCCCCAGAGATCACATAACCGAGGAAATTTACTTGGGATTGATCGAAGCTACATTTCTCCAATTTGCAGTACAGACCATGTTGAAGAAGTTTGTGCAAAACCCTTCTGACCTGTTCGTGGTGAGTCTCAATCTCTCTAGAATGTATGAGTATATCGTCCAGGTATACAATAACACACTCCTGCTGAAATTCCCTAAGAACCTCATTAATCAGATCCTGGAATACAGCCGGAGCATTACATAACCCAAAAGGCATAACTGTATACTCATAGTGGCCGTAACGAGTATTGAACGCCGTCATCCACTCGTGTCCCTGCTGGACTCTCACCAAGTTATATGCCCCTCTGAGATCTAACTTGGTGAAAATGGTAGAACCCTTTAAACGATCAAAGAGTTCGGTAATCAAAGGAATGGGATAAGCATTCCTAATGGTTATCTTGTTCAAACCTCGATAATCAATACAAGGCCTAAGCGAACCATCCTTCTTTTTAACAAAAAAAAATCCAGCCCCGGCAAGGGAGGAGGATCTCCTAATGAATCCCTTGTCTAAATTCTCGTGAATATACTCCTCTAGAACTGAATTCTCTTTAGTAGATAACGGGTATACATGACCCCTGGGAGGCATGGTACCAGGGAGTAGGTTAATCTTGCAATCAAAGGATCTGTGTGGAGGTAAGGTATCGGCTCTCCTTTTATCAAATACTGCCTTTAAATCCAGGTACTGAGGCGGTATTTGTGTCTCTGTAGGATTAGAGGAGTTAGCCGACGTGTTCGCCAGGCAAAGGGGCGAGACCTTCCGCAAACATTTCTCTTGACAATTCTGACCCCATGAAATTATTTCCCCTAACTCCCAATTAATGATAGGGTTATGTCTCTTTAACCAGGAGTACCCCAGGACTATGGGAATAGAAGGAGAGGAAATGATCAACAGGGATAGGTCTTCCTCATGCAAGATACCAACAGTTAAATTAATAGGTATGGCCTCACGGAAAATAACAGGCTCAAGTAAAGGTCTACCATCTATGGCCTCAACGGCCAGAGGTGTCTCCCTTAACTAGGATGGGATAGTATGCTTGTTAACAAAAACTTGATCGATAAAGCTCTCAGCAGCTCCAGAATCAATCAAAGCCATGGTTTTTACTACTCCCTTCTCCCAAGTCAAAGAAACGGGTAGCAGAAGCCTGTGATCTTTATAATTGTGAACAGAGGACAAAATAGATACACCCAAGGCCTGTCCTCTGGAGAAACTTAGGTGCGAGCGTTTCCCGAACGATTGGGACAATTTAGGCGTAGATGACCTCTGTCTCCACAGTACATACATAAACCCTCCCTTCTCCTGTACTGTCTCTCCTCCTCTGTGAGGTGAGTATTACCTATCTGCATAGGCTCAGGGAAACGTGAGGTTTCGATTTCAGAATCTCGAAATGCAGGAGCTAGTTTAAAGGAGGGTCTACGAGTCCTATCTCGAGTGTTCTGCCTCTCTCTTAAGCGTTCATCAATGCGAGAGATAAAAGAAATTAAATCCTCCAAATTCTCAGGGAGCTCTCTAGTAGCGACTTCGTCAAGGATTACATCTGATAACCCATTTAAAAATACATCTATATAAGCCTGTTCGTTCCACTTAACCTCTGCCGCCAAGGATCTGAACTCTAGTGCATAATCCACAAGTGTTCGATTATCCTGTCTAAGGCGCAACAGTAATCTAGCTGCATTGACCTTCCTACCAGGGGGGTCAAAAGTTCTTTTAAAAGCAGCTACAAAGGCATTATAGTTATAGACTAACGGGTTATCATTCTCCCATAAAGGATTAGCCCATCGCAGAGCCTTCTCAATGAGTAACGTAACAATAAATCCAACCTTCGCTCTATCTGTAGGATAGGAGCGGGGTTGTAATTCGAAATGGATGCTGATCTGGTTCAAAAAGCCACGACACTTCTCAGGAGAACCGCCATAACGTACTGGTGGAGTAATACGAGAAGAAGCACCAACAGTAGCTACTTCTAGACCTGAACTTACAGGAGAGATCGAAGGAGTACGTGTCTCCTCTGGTGGGTTACTAGCACGAGATAATAGTGCCTGTAGTGCTAGGGCCATCTGATCCATCCTGTGTTCCATGGCATCAAACCTGGGGTCGGAAGAACCAAGCTGACTGTTTGTACCTGCAGGATCCATTGGCCCTGTCGTAATGTCAGGATCGGGACAGGGATCCAACACGCAGAGTACAAACAGTAGAAAGGTACGTATACCGGGCCTTAGAATGGCCGGACTAACGTACAGAGAATAACAGAGAATAGTCAGAGACAAGCCGAGGTCGAGGGAACGAGAAGACAGGTAAGCGAGAGACAAGCCGGGTCAGAGGGATAACAGAGATAAGCAGAATAGTACAACAAGCCGGGTCAGAACCAAAGAGAATACTAGAATACAAGAGCACTGAGTGACTAGACAAGCTAGAACCACGACAGGGCAATGAGCTGATGAGAGAAGCAAGCTTAAATACCCAGAGTCCGGAGAGTAGACACGCCTCAGCTGGGTGCTGATTGGATAAAGCCAATAGAGTGGCAGGTCGCTCGGGATAGCGTCAAGACGTCACGTATCGAGCGTCATGTTAGAAAAGGAAGCGGATCCCTTGCGGCCAGCGTTAGAATGACTGGATGGACCGCGAGGAACGGGAGATATGGCGTGTCTAGACGGATAAACAACTAAGTCTCTACCCTTCTCAAAGGTAGAGACCTCAGGTACCCTGACACTGACGCCCGTACTACTGATTTCGTTATAGAGGACTGCCTAGTCATACAAGATATATATTTAGTCTGGATCCCTCTATTCTATCTACTGTGAGGGCTCTACTGGGTCCGGATCACTTAGGTACACACACTACTGGAGATAGTACGGCTAACGGATGGCCTCAGGTATTACGAGAGTGCGGGTTTTTGGTATTTTCTGCACCTTACAAATCGGAAACCTGCTTTCTGTTTTTGGATATCCAGGCTATTGCGGACCATCCGCACAGACCGTTCTCCCATGTCAAGATGACAGGAGCTACGGAAACCTTCATGGAGCGAAAGGACACTGCCTTGCTCGGGTACCAAGATTAAGGAAGGACAGTTATCCGGTCCCTAGGTAACCGCACACATGGTTCACATGGTAAGACCGGACATCCCGGTTGGCTTGAGTTCCCTGCTCATACAATCTTGGGAGAAGGGGGCAGGTCGGCCCCATCTCCTCGGAACGCATACCTGGCGAACAGGATTCGGAGTTGGTGGTGTGACGAAGTGCCCTTCGCCACTTTGTCCTGGAGAGGCCTGCTTGCCTGCCTCCTCCCCTGCGACTATGGTCCTGGACTATATTGCACTGTAAACCCTGTATTCAGGCATATGGACTTGTATTAGACTGTCTTTTTCCCTTTATCTATGCTGTAGGTTTGGACTGCTAATATAACCTAACAGCCAGGGGATTTAGGCGAATATATTGCATGAGAATACCATTACTGGAGAATACAGCCGTTCGTATGATTTCATGCGAATTCTTTGTGCTCTGAATAGGTGGCCGCCATTTCGGGACTTTTCCACGTGTTCGCGGCCATCTTGCGTGCGAACAGCGGTGTTTGCCTGTGAACGCATGGAACTGAAATCGGAAGCGCAAACAGGCGAATACCGCTAAGACCTCCAGACATCCAGAACTACGTACGGAAACTACCGAACGACCGGCCGTTCGGTAGTTATACTTAACTTAGTATGGGGATTCTAGCGACCACAAAGATGCGAATGGATGGCAAGAATTTCGTCTATTTTACCGTGCGAACGGAGACCGACCGCAAGGCCAAAACTCATGGAACTATTTTCGGCTAGTTGGTCTGTGCGGTCGGTCAAAACTTTGGAGCTCTGTATCTCCCGAACCATCCATCCGAATGGGCTGATTTTTGGACAGACTGTTCCCCTGAACAAGGGCTATTTGAGGATACCAGATTTAAAGCTGTACCCCCTGTTTTTGGGGTACATCCAGAACTTGGGTAAAATAATGTATGTTTTAATTGGGTTATGTGTTTATCTGAGGGGAGGAGACGTGGGGGTGTTACCATGCATGTGATTGGTCAATTTCATCCTCCCCCTGGGAGTGTCCTGTATGTACCTGATCCTAATAAAAAGCAGGCTGGGTGTTCCAGTCCTCAGACCTCTTCTGACCCTCAATACGTAGCCGTGTCTCGTTATTGGAGGGAACTGCTATATCACACTGGGGATTGCTATGCGCTGCATATTCCCCTGAGCTCTTAATCACTTAGCTCTTGTAAGAGCTTGTTCCGGATACGCTCTCCTGGAGGAGAGGTCTTCCCCACACGGTCCTGGAGGACAGAAGCCGATCCAGGGTGGAAGGAAGACGGCGCGGCTCCAGTTAAGCTACGGCGGTTGTGGAGCCTGCGGTGGTTGTGGTGTCGTCTGCAGTGCTTGGAGTCCTCTGAGAGCGCTAGGAGCATCCATCAACGGAGGGTACTCGGTCGGGGTACACGGAGCTCCGTTACATTGGTGGCAACGGTGGGATGGCGTCCTAGTGCGAGGAGAAGCAGCTCAGAGACACTGGTAACGTTTGGAGTTACAATTGAGGGCAACGCTAGCCATTGGGCAGCGCCCCTGGCTACAACAGGATGGCTTCCCTAGGGCGAGGAACAGCATCCTGGGAACACCCAGCAAAACTGGACTATTGGTATAGTCACGTACAGTTTGACGCTATGCTAAAGCGGCGGTTGGCTGTCTACGGGCCCCTCCTAACAGAGGAAATGGTACCAAGAGTGAGGAGAGAACTGGCGGAGTATCTGCAGATGGAAGCAGAATATCGGGCAGTGAGGGCAAAGTATTCCGTCCCTGCGCCCCAACAACAGCGTGAGTTACAGGGGGCCGAAGGGGCCGTCCTTCCCCCCCAGCAGCCGTGTGTCCTACAGAGAGCAGAGACAGTTGGTCCCTCTCTACAGCAACAGGACCATGGTAAGGGAGTGGAGACAGGCGGTCTCCCTCTCCAGCGGCAGTGTGTACCCCAGGGGGCCGAAGGTGCCGTCCTTCCCCCCCAGCAGCAGTGTGTCCTACAGAGAGCAGAGACAGTTGGTCCCTCTCTACAGCATCAGGACACTGGTAAGGGAGTGGAGACAGGCGGTCTCCCTCTCCAGCGGCAGCCTGTGTTTCCGGGAAAGGAGCACAGCACCCCCTCTCCCCAGCGGCAGCCTCCCCTAACAAGGGGAGACACCAATCCTCCAGACGGCGCAGATGGGACCGTGGTCTCTGTGCCTGACCTACAGGGATGCTGGACAGCCTTTCCAGATCCCCAACTACCCTCACCGGGACACCCAGAGGAGGGGGTAAGTACAAATTCCCCTCCCCAGCTAACTCCTAGCGTGGCACCAGGGTTAACGGAGGCGATGCTAACCCCTCCTGACATCCATGTTCCCTTGACTACTGAGCCGGACTATGGTCTCAGTACCCCAGCGGAAGAGCTGGCAGCTGGACAGAGCGCAGTCGGCCTCTGTCCTACCTTTGTCCCTGGTCCAGAGCCTGATGTCCTGCAGGCTACCCCAGCGGAAGAGCTGGCAGCTGGACAGAGCGCAGTCGGCCTCTGCCCTACCTTTGTCCCTGGTCCAGAGCCCGATGTCCTGCAGGCTACCCCAGCAGAAGAGCTGGCATCTGGGCAGAGTGCAGTTGGTCTCTGCCCTTCAAGTACCCTCGGCATGTGGCCTCATTACCACAGCCAAATACCCAGGTGCAGTAACTGTGTGTTGTGGGTGGGCTGTTCCTGTACTTTGATGTTGTGGGGGGGCCACTCGGACATCTGTTTATTGTGGGTTGGTGGATCGACTAACGGAGGCACTGACCGACAGAAGGTCAGGTGCCTGGTTAGTCTTCCCCCCAAAGGGGAGATGTGTGACGAAGTGCCCTTCGCCACTTTGTCCTGGAGAGGCCTGCTTGCCTGCCTCCTCCCCTGCGACTATGGTCCTGGACTATATTGCACTGTAAACCCTGTATTCAGGCATATGGACTTGTATTAGACTGTCTTTTTCCCTTTATCTATGCTGTAGGTTTGGACTGCTAATATAACCTAACAGCCAGGGGATTTAGGCGAATATATTGCATGAGAATACCATTACTGGAGAATACAGCCGTTCGTATGATTTCATGCAAATTCTTTGTGCTCTGAATAGGTGGCCGCCATTTCGGGACTTTTCCACGTGTTCGCGGCCATCTTGCGTGCGAACAGCGGTGTTTGCCTGTGAACGCATGGAACTGAAATCGGAAGCGCAAACAGGCGAATACCGCTAAGACCTCCAGACATCCAGAACTACGTACGGAAACTACCGAACGACCGGCCGTTCGGTAGTTATACTTAACTTAGTATGGGGATTCTAGCGACCACAAAGATGCGAATGGATGGCAAGAATTTCGTCTATTTTACCGTGCGAACGGAGACCGACCGCAAGGCCAAAACTCATGGAACTATTTTCGGCTAGTTGGTCTGTGCGGTCGGTCAAAACTTTGGAGCTCTGTATCTCCCGAACCATCCATCCGAATGGGCTGATTTTTGGACAGACTGTTCCCCTGAACAAGGGCTATTTGAGGATACCAGATTTAAAGCTGTACCCCCTGTTTTTGGGGTACATCCAGAACTTGGGTAAAATAATGTATGTTTTAATTGGGTTATGTGTTTATCTGAGGGGAGGAGACGTGGGGGTGTTACCATGCATGTGATTGGTCAATTTCATCCTCCCCCTGGGAGTGTCCTGTATGTACCTGATCCTAATAAAAAGCAGGCTGGGTGTTCCAGTCCTCAGACCTCTTCTGACCCTCAATACGTAGCCGTGTCTCGTTATTGGAGGGAACTGCTATATCACACTGGGGATTGCTATGCGCTGCATATTCCCCTGAGCTCTTAATCACTTAGCTCTTGTAAGAGCTTGTTCCGGATACGCTCTCCTGGAGGAGAGGTCTTCCCCACACGGTCCTGGAGGACAGAAGCCGATCCAGGGTGGAAGGAAGACGGCGCGGCTCCAGTTAAGCTACGGCGGTTGTGGAGCCTGCGGTGGTTGTGGTGTCGTCTGCAGTGCTTGGAGTCCTCTGAGAGCGCTAGGAGCATCCATCAACGGAGGGTACTCGGTCGGAGTACACGGAGCTCCGTTACAGGTGGGTTCTCCGTCTATTAGCTATTTACCCCTCGCGGGAGCCATTCTGCTTTTTGATTCACGCTAACCTACTCTTCAACTACCGTCGAGGAGACCTACGTGACCTTGGGAGAGTACCTGGGGTACCCCGACTCCTACACAGACGCCTTTCTCTCTTAGGCGAGGACATACCTGGATGGAAATCTGCACTCCGGTTTGCACTCTCCATCCCTTTGAATATTTCTGGGATTCTCTATTCCAGAAATTAGTCGACCACTGTTCCTCCACACGAGTTCAGTTCGGAACCATGACTGGACGTCCTTTTGGAATCTTTTCTCTACAGAGTCCGAGGATTACACAGTCCATTTGGAATGTCGGAATCACTTAGGATACGGCTAATTGACAACACTACAGTTTTATTCTCGGATGAGACATCTCACCAGGTAGACCAGGAGTGAACGAAGGATCATACTCGGTTATATTGCGTCTTGGTGGTGGACTTAGACACATTCCTTGTGATTGGGGATCTACCTGCAAGATCGCGTCGCCGGATGACCCTGACACGATCGAAGGAACCACCCTACAGATCAAGAGTTGAGACAAGGTGGCAATTTCTTCTCGCGGCCTTGCATCCGAAAAAGGCCTTCGTTATTTTACAATTACAGGAATATAGCTGATAGGTCAGTTTGCAAGCTCAGGTCCCAACCGCTAGGAAGCGGGTGACAACAACAAGTTTGTTGGATCTATCAGCAGATGGTGTTTTTTCTGTGTTTTGAGATGCTTCATCGGCTGCCATCTTCATTGATTCGTCTACTGTCGTTTTTCGCAGTTGGTAAGTATAATTTGGATTACTCCGCTATCTCCTGGAATAGGTACCAGCGACACAACCAGCGTTGGATTGGTGATCTGAGCGTTGAAACAGCAAATACGAAGCCTCCTGTCATGTTATAAAATTGTAGATTATGCTAGCTTTAGTGTACCTATAATCTTAATTTTATTAATGACAGGAGGCGAGTATTTCCCACCCATTTTTATCCCTCCCTTGTTCTATGTTTATAGTTTGGTTTGATCAGGTACGTATGCAACTCTGCTTGTTGTCTCTGCTACCTGTTGCATGCTCTTATGTCCTTTCTTTCATAAGTAGGGTTGGGATATTTAGAATTTAAGGTAATTTTGGTTGCTACATTGGGTACCTACATGTTTATTCAGAGTACATTTCATTGGATAATCAACCTGTTCGATTCTGTCTTTCTCTCGTTTCAGCTTACAGTCCATCAACACTATCTAGTTTGACGGTTACTCTCGGATGGTGGACGTCATTATATTCATCGTGTCTAGGACTTCGTTTCTTCCCCATGATGTTCTCTGCCTTTTATTCTGTTTTTGTCGCAGCTTGAAAGAGGAAATGATGCATGGGGAGGGGAGTTTTATAGTATCTAACTTTTTTCTGATTGGTTGTTTTTCTGTGCTGCTGTGGAGTTCTAGTAAAGAGAGACTTAAGCAAATACTCGCCTCCTGTCATTAATAAAATTAAGATTATAGGTACACTAAAGCTAGCATAATCTACAATTAGGGTTAATTGTAATGAGAACTATATTTCATACCATGAGTATTGGTCAGTGCATAATTAATGTGTCTTTTAAACTATTGCAGGTTATTGCCATAGCTAAATAGATATTTCACTGGATCTTATGAATCCATCTGTACATTGTCATTGCAAATATATATATTTTATCTCTGCTTTCTAACTCTTAGGGAGAGTTGAAAAAAAGACTAAAGTCCACCAGATGATGGGAAAATGCACCTATCAATGTACATTTGATTGTTACTAGGAGTGTTTTATTTGTAATTGTTTTTACTATGGTCCCTGAGTAGTGATGTCCCGAACGGTTCGCTGGCGAATAGTTCCTGGCGAACATAGCATGTTCGCGTTCGCCACGGATGGCGAACATATACGATGTTTGTTTCGCCCCCTATTCGTCATCATTGAGTAAACTTTGACCCTGTACCTCACAGTCAGGAGACACATTCCAGCCAATCAGCAGCAGACCCTCCCTCCCAGACCCTCCCACCTCCTAGACAGCATACAATTTAGATTAATTCTGAAGCTGCATTCTTTATTTTTTTTTGTATTTTTTTTCTTTTCTTTTTTTTTTTTTAGACAGAAGTGTGTTATATTTGAGCATGCTAGGCTGAACGTGCGTATATCATGGCTAGTTGCACTGAGGGTATAAGTATATAGCAGTACATTGTTGTGAAAGATGGCTGTCATGTTTAGGGTGTAGCTTGCACGTTATCAACTGTGTATTTATATCAGCAGCTCCACCACTAGTTATAAATCAAGTGTGTCGCCCCATGAGATGAGACTAGTGAATAACATAATACATGAACAGTTAAGGTAAAGGCATATAAGGAACTATGACAATAAACTCTTTAGGAGGTGAAATAATGACATGTTTAAACGCTTGCTACTTTACGATTAGTTAATGTGCAGAGAGCAGTTCATGTGATCAAAGGCATGGTGTGTGAAGGATCGGCTATAGTGGGACATGCTTGGCAGGCTGCTGTTTAATGCTTGTGCTCATCCGATCCCTTCTGGGAGCCAGGTGCAGACCCTGGGAGTCCCTGATACCTGGAACAACAAAGGCAAGTCTCTGGCTGAGTGCCGTGTTCGCTGCTTGAGGTGGTGGAAGCTTGATTTGTCACGTGGTCGGATCTGTCCTGGTGGTGCTTCACGTCCGGTGTGGGATTGTGGTGGCTTAAGGTGGAGGCGAGTGCTTGACGTGGGGCAGGCTCTGCATTTCTGTTTGTGCCACCGGTCCCGTCCTCGACGCCTTTTGCGTTGGTGGATTTTAATGGGGACTGCTTCGCTTGGCTGTGGTGGAGCTTGTTGGGGCTTCCTGCTTGTTATTTGCTTCCAAAATTGATTAAAGAGTCTGTCCAGCTTAGACTCAATATCCTGCCATGCTTTGCTGGTACCAGGAGGACACGCGGCTGCAGCCATATTGGGAGAGTCGCAGATGAGTATGTCAGCCTGGGCGGCTGTGCTCTGTGCGCCCATTAGCTCCAGACAGCCTCTCAGGGGTGGACCGGGATAACCCCCACCGGTCCGAGGGCAGGGGGTAACGGAGCTCCTGCCGGGAAGTAGCTGCTCCTGGGCATCCCAGGATCGGGAGATCGGCCGCCTCTCCCGCCCGGTGAGCACCAGGCCACACTTGCCACACAGAGGTAAGTAAGACTCTGTCGAGTTGCTGACCGCTATTAAGCATGTCGGGTCGGTCAGGTAGGAGCAATATTGCTGGGTAATCCCCTTCTGGGGTGAAATTCGCTTGTTGATAGCTGCTTAAAGTGAGATATTGAGGGTGCTCACACGAAGTGCATCTTTCCTCCATGACAGCTAGGCCTCGCCCCCCAGAAGATGCATTCTTAGTGAGAGGAGGGACAGTGTAGCTGCTGCTGATTAAATAGGGAAATCGATAGCTAGGCTATTGTATTCAGTGTCCACTACAGTCCTGAAGGACTCATCTGATCTCTGCTGTAAGGACAGCACCCCAAAAAGCCCTTTTTAGGGCTAGAACATCAGTCTGCTTTTTTTCTGTGTAATCTAATTGCAGTTGCCTGCCTGCCAGCGTGTGTGTCAGGCTCACAGCGTATACTGTGCCCACTTGCCCAGAGCCACCACTCATATCTGGTGTCACAATAGCTTGCATTTAAAAAAAAAAACGTTTTTGACTGTAATATAATAGCAGTCAGTTTCCTTCACACGTGTGCGTTTCAGGGCCTGCCAGGGCACAGCGTCACACCAGTGCAACTCATATCTGGTGTAACAGTAGTGTACATTAAAAAAAAACTAGAAATTTGACTGTGAAATAATAGCAGTCAGTTTCCTTCACACGTGTGCGTTTCAGGGCCTGCCAGGGCACAGTGTCACACCAGTGCAACTCATATCTGGTGTAACAGTAGTGTACATTTAAAAAAAAATACAGGGGGCTTGTTGTCACCTTTTGGGGACCCTTGGTGTTGTTACTTGGCTGGGTAGAGGAAGAGACCTTCAATGACATCAATGAGGACAAGGAACGGGACATGGCTAGCTTGGTATCCAACCTGGTGCAAATGGGGAGTTTGCGGTTGTGCAAATGGACTGTTTGCGGTGCGTTAAACGGGGAGTTTGGTCTGTCACTGTGAAGCGGGCATAACTCTTACACTACCTGATCGATACAACATCATACCTAAAGCATGTTATTCCAAACAATTTAGGAATGTTAGGTGATTTATGCCCTTTATGGATTAAAACCAGATTCTGCATCAACTATGTAATTTTCCATGGGAGTTTTGCCATGGGTCCCCCTCCGGCATGCCACAGTCCAGGTGTTAGTCCCCTTGAAACAACTTTTCCATCACTATTGTGGCCAGAAAGAGTCCATGTGGGTTTTAAAATTCGCCTGCCTATTGAAGTCTATGGCGGTTCACCCGTTCTCGAACATTTGCGGAACTTCGCGTTCGACGTTCGCGACATCACTATCCCTGAGGAAGTTTCTTTTAAACAAAACGCCAAAGACCAGTGACCTTTTATTTGTTTTTATATCTTTTTAACACATTTGGAGTTAATAAATTCTTTATACCTACTACCTGGTTCCTGATTGCTGCTCGGAGTACGATCAACATACAGAGGATCCTGACCTCCCACAGAGGGAAGGCCACCTTAAGACGCCTTAAACATTTGGAGTCTGTGAGTTCCACACTAAGTGGGGGCACCACTCTTTGATTACCAACAGTGTTGCACTATTGTGTGTTATCTTTTTTTCTTAGATACTCAGCTGTATCCCAGTTTCTATATTGTATCATATTTGTATGAGGTCACCAACAGGGAAGGGACCTTGGAAAGCTGCAATTTCAAGCTAAGTATCTTTATCCTTGTTATACACTGGTGTGGTGTAAAGGGATAATTTGTTGTACCTATCATTGTACTGCATTATATATATATATATATATATATATATATATATATATATGTATGCAGCACACAGATTTGGTTGTTTTTGACGAATTGATTCGAACAAACAAAATGTTTCTGCTGTGCGAAAGTCTAACAAGCATATTGCACATAAATCACAGTTAGACTGGTTGTAGGTCCATATGAATATAGGAAATGATGAGGGTGCTCTTTAAGCCCATCCATTTCTCTTCAAACTTGCGGTGTTTCGTTTATCACTTAAAATGAAATTTGAAGCTTACTTCCTGTGCTCAATAAAAACTGCTTTGGCGATGAGCTCAGTGTTATGGAAAGTTAGGTGAGCATTGCGAATGACTGGGTCACTTCCTGTCCTCCATTAGCAATTAGCTAATCAGATAAGCAAAATTATGCTATGCACCCCAATGAAACACACATCAAGTGCTTAGACATAGGAGGCTATGACAGAGTAATCGAGATAGAATTAAAATAAAGCTCAGTCCCTATACACATAGTATAACTCAGTAGTTTGAACAGTTCCGCACCCTTACCTTTGCATGCTCTACACGTCAGTCTAATGGTTGGTCATCATTAACCTTCACTTTCAGCTTCCAGTATTTCACGAGGTAGGTGGGCTCGCATGTCATCTGTGAGATTATAATTACATATCAATACAAGACTAATGATCAATTCTACGTATAGGTAGCAATACTATTTCTAGTGGATTCCTACATTCAAAACTAACTTTGTAGCTTCCAAACCCCTGCCCCTACTGTCCACTGTACCAAATGTTTATTTTTAAATCACTATTTAGTAGATACACCCCCAATGAAAACCTGCATGCATTTAATTATGTATTTTTTAATTGAGGATATATCTAAAAACTGTTTGCAACAGCTGCAGATAACTTGTCTGCAGCCTTTGTAATCCCCCCTCCCCTCCCTTCTAACCCAGACCTTCTGTGGCTGTCCAACCATAGACTTCCCAAAGCAGTTCAATGAGAAGTTTTTGCAAGGCAGGTACTCTGGGCATTTTCTGCCTCTCGAGTTTAGCTTGAGAGGCAATTGTCCCCCAAAACAAGGACAGAAGGTGCCTGTAGCAAGTGTGTTAAAAAATGATAAGCTTAGAGTATTGTCTACAAATGCTCGCAGTTTAGGGAATAAGATCCATGAACTTGTGGCAATAATGGCAACTGATAGTGTAAATTTAGTCGCTGTTACTGAGACATGGTATAATGAGAAAAACGACTGGAACATAGCAATACCAGGCTACTCTTTATATAGAAAAGACAGGGAAGGCAAGAAAGGGGGAGGGGTGGCCCTGTATGTGAAGGATAGCATAAAATCTAGCCTAATAAAAGTTAATGAGGTGAACATTTGGGTTACGTTAGAATTTGGTAATCACACAGTAATTCGTGTAGGTGTGATTTATAGGCCCTCAGGACAAATAGAGTTAGATAATCTACTAGTTGAGGAAATAGCTAAAATGACAATGAAGGGGGAAGTTATCATCATGGGTGACTTTAATCTTCCTGATGTGAATTGGAAAACAGAAGGATGACGATTTTTGAATTCACCAATCTGAATGGTTACCCTCCTTTAAAATCCCGGTCATTTCCCACACATCAGTTCACCTCTGATGAGTTGTGGGCGAAACGCACGTAAGGGGCACTCGGGGACTTATAACTATTTAGACATTTATTATTTGAATCTTATTTATACCAAGCTCGTGCCCTGAGTACACATTGTTTAACCGTCATTGCTATCTCCAGACGATTAGGGCTTTCTCGTTATACTTTTAGCCATCTTGCTATTCTCGATATTTATTTAAAACAGAAAGCCCTTTTATTGTCCCCACAGCAATCACGGTTTTTCTATCCACAGAGGCAGCATCACTGTACCTCTTTAGGTAGATAACTTTATTTTTGTGCTTTGAAACATTTTATCTTTGTACACCCCTATCTGATACAATAATGAAGGGATGTTAGTTTCTACTTAGAGGTTACAGAACAGTAACATTGCATTGGTTTGCCGACGGGTAACAATGCAATATTGAGACTATTCCTGCACGAATCATTTAGCAATAGATATTTAATTCGACCACTGTGGATTGCAAAACTATGTTTTGTACATGTATTTGGGAATAGGTTTCTGAAAACTTTAGAACAGAACCTCCCAATTTTGTAATATTTAACCTTTTCAGATCGGATTTATGGTTATTTAACCTTCTTATTTAAGAATTCTCTATCTTTTTTGCGTCTGAATCATTGCATCAGAAGGTTCAGGATTCTAAACCTGACCTTAGAGGAAATTTGGATGCATGCTTTTGAGTTATTTGAAAATTATTACAAATATCTCACAATGGGATCTATTTTTACCGCTACTAAATAGTTGGCATTCGCACATTGTTACATCACCATATTGAATACGTGTTTATATATATTTGATAATTGGATATTTTATCCTTGTCAATTCACTAATTTTAATAGAATTATTAAAAGTTATATTTTATTGATAGGACACTCATTTCTTGTTTGTTTTACAGAATATTTGATAGTCTTAACCTCAACATCTGAGGAAAGGGATTTAGGGGTGATAATTTCTGATGACTTAAATGTAGGCAGACAATGTAATAGAGCAGCAGGAAATGCTAGCAGAATGCTTGCTTGTATAGGGAGAGGTATTAGCAGTAGAAAGAGGGAAGTGCTCATGCCATTGTACAGAACACTGGTGAGACCTCACTTGGAGTATTGTACGCAGTACTGGAGACCGTATCTCCAGAAGGATATTGATACCTGTAACGGACGCCTTCCGTTGACGGATGCTCCTAGCACTTCCTGAGGACTCCACGCACTGCAGATGACACCACAACCACCGCAGACTCCACAACCGCCGTAGCTTAACTGGAGCCCCGCCGTCTTCCTTCCACCCTGAATGAACCTCCAGCATTCAGGACCATGTGGGAAAGACCTCTCCTCCAAGGAGAGCGTAACAGGATCAAGCTCTCAAAAGAGCTAAGTGTCAGGATCACGCGGGCGGCTGCGAGGGGAGGCTGCAGTCCGCTCGCGGCACTCACCCTCCAGCCGTCCGCGGTCCCCTTCCTGCCATGTGTTCGGCGGGCGGCATCCTCCCAGCCACGGATGCCGCCCGCGTCTTCCTCCAAGTCCCCCAGCGGCAGCATGCATGACGCTGCACGCTGGGAGACGGCCCAATTTGTAACACGCCGGGTTCAGTCACCTGACCCGGCGTTAAAGGCACAGTGCCTCAATCACAGTGGGAGGTTTAGATATCTCCCACGTGTGATTGTTAATTCTGATTGGAAGTTATCCAATCAGAATTAACCTTCTGGTTTAAATACTTACCTTTCCTGTTCCTCCCTGCCCTGTTGTGGTCTTTGCTTTATAGTATTGATTCTGAACTTGTGTTTCTGGTTACGTACTCTCTGGCTTGTTAATCTGACTTTGTGACTTTCTCCTACCCTTTGACCTCGGCTTGTTTCTCGTTATTCTGTTTTCTGGTTCCCCTTACTCGGCTTGTCTCCTGACTATTCTGTGTGTGCTTAGCCCAGCCACTCTAAGGACCGGTACTGCACACTTTCTGTGTGTGTGTGTGTGTGTTAGCGTGTTGGGTTCCCCGAATCGTGACACTAAGTGATTAAAGCTCAAGGGAATATGCAGCGCATAGCAGTCCCCAGTGTGAATATAGCTGTACCCTCCAAGCACGAGACAAGACTACGTGTTGAGGGTCAAGAAGAACTCTGGTTTAATTACACACACTCTTCTTTTATGCAATTCTCCCCTGCAAGGGAGACGCCCACATCCAATTAAACATTACCCAATTATACAATGGTTACATCCCACAGATTCCCTCCCCTTAGCCTGAGAGGTAACCCAATTATAACGTACAATTTAAACATACATTTTACCCAACTTTCAGAACTCTAAAACCATACATCCAATATTAATAACAGTTACATATTATTAATCAGCACATTCCAAATACAAACATACCCAAAAATCATTTGAATCCGTCCAGCCGTTCGGGAGATAGGTATAAGTCTTTTATGACCGACCGCAAGCACATTTTCATGCCCAAAACAGTTCCATGGATGTGGGCTGTGCGGTCGGTCTACTTTACACCGAGAAAACGAGAGAACGAGCGTTCGAATCTTCGAACCGCAGTGTCGAAGTAGGTACGGGTCAACGGTGTTCGTGCATTTGGGTAGCCACAAACAGTTCCATAGATTTGGCTGCACACACCGCTGACCGCGTTAGAACAAGTTAAAACGGCCGCCGCCACGTGTTAGTTTGTCGAATGGTGGCCACTTCAACGACTTCGGCACTTCGACGGCTTCGGCACTTCGACTGCATTCGAAGTGCCAGTTTAAAAGTTGTAACCCTGCTCAAAGCATTTAAAGGGCCAGTAACAGCACTCAAAAATCCTTTATGCCCAAATGTAAGTCTCAAAGGGCAATACCTTCCAGGGCCATAGTCGCAGGGCAGGAGGCTAGCTCCAATGCCCAGTGGCAAATGGCAGTTTGTCACAATACCTTAGAGAGAGTTCAGAGAAGGGCTACTAAACTGGTTCATGGATTGCAGGAAAAAACTTACCAGGAAAGGTTAAAGGATCTTAACATGTATAGCTTGGAGGAGAGATGAGACAGGGGGGATATGATAGAAACATTTAAATACATAAAGGGAATCAACACAGTAAAGGAGGAGACTATATTTAAAAGAAAAATATAGAAAAACTACCACAACAAGAGGACATAGTCTTAAATTAGAGGGACAAAGGTTTAAAAATATCAGGAAGTATTACTTTACCGAGAGGGTAGTGGATGCATGGAATAGCCTTGCAGCTGAAGTGGTAGAGGTTAACACAGTAAAGGAGTTTAAGCATGCGTGGGATAGGCATAAGGCTATCCTAACTATAAGATAAGGCCAGGGACTAATGAAAGTATTTAGAAAATTGGGCAGACTAGATGGGCCGAATGGTTCTTATCTGCCATCATATTCTATGTTTCTCTATACATTCAGGAAGTAACAGGATGGGTTGTCCGATTGACAACCATGGGGGTGTAACAAGATTGATTTATAAAAGTGTCAATTTCTATTGTAATGTGCACTTTTTACAAAATTAAGTTTTTACTTTAAATGACAGGTTGAACCTTTAAGAGAAAAAAAAAAATACATGAAAATGATGAGAGTTGTAGTAAAGCTAAATAGCCATCGGCTAGTCAGCCCTGTTTGAGGCACCTGTCATCTAAATCCCCTTGCAGCACGATTACCTCTAAAAAAAGGTGATGGATAGATAGGACAGAATGATGACATAGCACTATCAGTTACATGTGCATACCCGATTCCACAAACAGAACCTCTTTCTTTTTATGGCATTTGAAAGGTCGACAGGTGTATGTGTCTCCTGCACGTTTAATGATAAATGAAGGTAGAGGCGTTTTACTCTTTAATATATTTATAATAATTCAATTGCTCCATTGAGATCTGCACTGAGTGCATTTATCAAGTTTCTGTCAAGGGAGGAAAATCCCAGACCCCTTTCGACTATTAATCTATGCACTTTCCCATTGTTACAATGAAAAGAAGACTTAGTTTAACCTCTCACTGTCTGAATAATTCCAAATGGAGATATTAAAAAGACAATTCAAACACCAAATGTTACTGTGCAAAGAAGCCCATGTGTACTCTATGCAAACGTTTATAAGACTTGCAGATTTTTCTTAATTTGGGCTGATTGGGTGGTCAGTCAAATTCCCGACCTCCGAGTCAAAATCTATCCGGCTCAAAAATTAACATAATGGCCGACGTGTCTGTATCTGTGTCTAAATTCAAAAAAACAGATGGTTGACGGGGCGGAAAAAGATGATTTCTGGCTATGGGACAGTCCCTTAATGTTGGTTTTATTCAGAGATCAATGTATAGAATTGAAAGCTGTCAGGGCACTCAGAGGGTTAAATCCAAAAGAAGCTTTTTATTGAAACAGAGGCAACGTTTCAACCCCAGTCAGAGCCTTTCTCAAGGCAACAGACTCTGTCACTGTGCCTCGTGAATTACACAGACAAAATGCCTCAGTTGGGGAGTTTTTTTTATTGAACCCAATGGCTAGATTCCAACAACATAACAAAATATTGTGACACAAATGAAACAGTAGTTAAAATATGATATGATAAGATAAAATAGTGTAGGGTAACAGATATCAAACATCAAAAAAGTGAAGAAATGTCACCAGGATGTGTCTCACTGCGCATATTCAAAAACACTCAGACTTGTGACGATAACGGGACTCAGGAACTGGCAAGCTATAGCAAAGAATGTATTGGCCAAACATGAGCCCTGAAAATATAGGAAACAGACGCCAAAACAATTCACAAACCCCACTGCTCGCTCCATACAAATCAAAGACTATGAATAAAATGGGACCTGATCCCCGTTTGAATATTTTGTCCATATGTTGCATGCTCATGATGTTTATTTTTTGCATGCACAGCACTACCGTATATACCGACCGGTATGTATACTGAGCTGATATCAGTCAACCACTTCATTGTTCTACCAAGCGTTGCTCAGCCCGTAGGCAGGTTTTATTAACTCGTTTTGCCTTATTATTGCATGTTTTATCTCTACAATGCATTAAAATGGGGGAGTCGTTAAACATAAAGTGTCTTTTTAAGGCTTATATATATATATATATATATATATATATATATTTGTATTTTTCCAATTTAAAGCTAAATCCCATTTCTTCCCCTTGCTTCCTCTCTCAACCTTCAGCCTTTCATTCTTCTCACTAATACAATGTCATCGTCACGATGATATCCCAATGAAAAATAGAGAGAACCGATCCAAGTTCAATCACAGCAAGGCTTTTAACAGATGAAGTATCTGATCAATGACTTTCCCAGTGGATGGACCAGTCAGCGGAAATGCACAGGCTAAGAAAATATATAAATCAATACATTTAGCAAAGAAATCGGAGAGAGCTAGATTGATGAATTATTGGTATTGTTGAATCTAATCTAATATTTCCAGGTAGATTTTGTTTTATCTATTAAAAAAAAAAAAAAACAACATACAAACTGGTAAATAATCAATCATGTTTTTGTGATTTCATTTTATTGAAAATTAATTTTGCTTGCATTCATTTAGTAATTGATATTGTGTAATAACAAAGTAAATTGGCTGAGATTGGTGCTCACAAAATTGTCTTGTAAATTCACCATAAATGTATAAAATGTTTTGTTTTTTTGTTTTGAATATGTTGTTTATTTTGCCATGGCTTTACATTCTTGTTTAATGTCCATATCACCTTCCCCTTGCATTCGTAATAGCATTTTTTAACACCCAAGAAATATTGCCCTTGTACGCCATTCTTTACAATCAATGTAGATGATGTAATGCTCGATTGGTCTCCCCATCCATTAGCCAATACACTTTACACTTAAAAATTTTTCCTGCACTTTTTATTATATTCCCCCACATCCCCCACAATGACCATTTTATTTCCTGCTTTGTAGTTATACTTTTTATTGCTTTTAATCATATGTGCTAACATAGAGGCAAATTACAGAGGGAGGAACACACCAAGAACATCCTTAAAGGACCACTATAGTGTCAGGAAAACAAACTCGCCAGTGGGTCCCACTCTCGCCAGGCTGAAGGGGGAGGAAGGGGGTTAAACACTCACCTTTCTCCAGCGCCGGGCTCCTTCGCCGCTGGGGACTCTCCTCCTCCTTCGGTCGTCATCGGCTGAATGTGTATGCGCGGCAAGAGCCGCGCGCGCATTCTGCCAGTCCAAAGGAAAGCATTCTCAATGCTTTCCTATGGATGCTGGCGTCTTCTCACTGTGGAAATCACAGTGAGAAGCGCGGAAGCGCCTCTAGCGGCTTTCAATGAGACAGCCAGGGCCGGATTAAGAGCACAGTGGACCTGGTGCTGACAATTATGATGGGCCTATTTACGTAACCTTACCGACCAAAAACACTAAAACAGTCATACCTCCCAAGCGTCATGTATCTGATGGAGATGGTGCTGGAGGGAAACTCATAGGATGCAGCTATAAGAAAAGACATACTCTATGCTAATCTCTCTCTAACTTATGCTTTCATCTTTCAAGTAAATCCATAACCCCTAACAGCAGTGTCCAGTGAAGCAGGAAGTCAATGGGTGGGGTAAAAGGGTGTGCCACTGGCGCGAATCACGTTACCAGACCCGCCAAAAGGGGGTGAACATGCCCAAAAAGGGGGCATGTTTGTCCAAAGAATTGGAAGGTCAGCCTGGCATGAATGCATGTCAGGCTGCCTGCCAATCCTGCAGGCTGTCCAACTAAGGGCATACTATGCAGGCAGCACCCTGAGCTTGACATAAATGCGTCTAATGATGCACTCACTCCATGCTTTCTAAGGACTGTACCCTAGCACTTGCTGGTCCACTTGTCTCCTTACCTTCTTACTAGCAGGCAGACGTTCCTGGTATATTTAAAAACAAAAGGAAGTATATACACTAAAGGTGAGGAAACGTATTACTGGAAGTGATCCCAGGTGTACTCCACAGCCACCTAAGTAAATATAACCATATATGAAATAAAAGTCCACAAGGAATAAAATCCAACGCGTTTCGTCCGTTATAAAATGCTGGACTTCTTCAGGGAAGTGGTCTGGGTGCCTATAGTGGTCCTTTAAGGACTAAGTAAATGTTAAAAATAATTTTAAAGTAAGTAGTCAAACCGTTTGAGAACAGTTTGACAACTTACCTGGGGTCTGCTGGGACATGAGGCTGTAGTAGGGCATAGGAGCAGTGGTGTGTGTGAGTGGTGCAGTGTGTGTGAAAGGTTCAGTGTGTGTGGGGGGGGGGGGGGGTGTAGTGAGTGAATGTGTAGGGTGTGTGTGTGTTTTGGCAGTGTATGTGTGTATGGGGGGCAGTGTGTGAATGTGTATGGTGTGGGGGCAGTGTGTGTATGGGGAGGGTAGTGTGTGGGGGCAATGTATGTATGTGTATGGTGTGTGTGGGGGCAGTGTATGTGTGTGGGGGCCGTGTGTGTGTATGGTGTATATATAGGTGGGCAGTGTTAGCAGTGTGTGTGTGTGCATATATATATATATATATGGGTGGGCAGTGTGTGTGTGTGTGTATATATGGTTGGGCAGTGTGTGTGTGTGTATATGGTTGGGCAGTGTGTGTGTGTGTATATGGGTGGGCAGTGTATGTGTATATATGGGTGGGCAGTGTATGTGTATATATGGGTGGGCAGTGTATGTGTATATATGGGTGGGCAATGTGTGTGTATATATGGGTGGGATATGTGTGTGTATATATGGGTGGGCAATGTGTGTGTATATATGGGTGGGCAGTGTATGCAGTGTGTGTGCATATATGGGTGGGTAGTGTATGCAGTGTGTGTATATGTGTGGGCAGCGTATGCAGTCGGTGTGTATATAACGGTGGGCAGTGTATGTAGTGTGTGTGTGTGTGTGTGTGTGTGTGTGTGTATATATTGGTGGGCAGTGTATGTAGTGTGTGTATATCAATGGGTGGGCAGTGTATGTATATGGATGGGCAGTGTATATATAGGTGGGCAGTGTATATATATATATATATATATATATATATATATGGGTGGGCAGTGTATATATATATATATATGGGTGGGCAGTGTATATATATATATGGGTGGGCAATGTATATATAGGTGGGCAGTGTATATATATATATGGGTGGGCAGTGTATATATATGTGGGCAGTGTATATATATATATATGGGTGGGCAGTGTATATATATATATATATATATATATATATATATATATATATATATATATATATGGGTGGGCAGTGTATATATATATATATATATATATATATATATATATATATGGGTGGGCAGTGTATATATATATATATATATATATATATATATATATGGGTGGGCAGTGTATATATATATATATATATATATATATATATATATATATATATATATGGGTGGGCAGTGTATATGTATATGGGTGGGCAGTGTATATGTATATGGGTGGGCAGTGTGTATATATGGGTGGGCAGTGTATGTACATGGGTGGGCAGTGTATGTACATGGGTGGGCAGTGTATGTATATGGGTGGGCAGTGTATGTATATGGGTGGGCAGTGTATGTATATGGGTGGGCAGTATATATGTATATGGGTGGGCAGTGTATGTGTATGGGTGGGCAGTGTATGTGTATGGGGGGCAGTGTATGTGTATGGGGGGCAGTGTGTGTATGGGGGGCAGTGTGTGTATGTGGGGGCAGTGTGTGTATATATGGTTGGGCAGTGTATATGGGTGGGCAGTGTATATGTATATGGGTGGGCAGTGTATATGTATATGGGTGGGCAGTGTGTATATATGGGTGGGCAGTGTATGTACATGGGTGGGCAGTGTATGTATATGGGTGGGCAGTATATATGTATATATGGGTGGGCAGTGTGTGTATATGGGTGGGCAGTATATGTATATGGGTGGGCAGTGTGTGTATGGGTGGGCAGTGTGTGTATATGGGTGGGCAGTATATGTATATGGGTGGGCAGTGTGTGTATGGGGGGGCAGTGTGTGTATGGGGGGGGGGGGCAGTGTGTGTATGGGGGGGCAGTGTGTGTATGCGGGGGCGGTGTGTGTATGGGGGGAAGTGTGTGTATGGGGGGGCAGTGTGTGTATGGGGGGGCAGTGTGTGTATGGGGGGGCAGTGTTTGTATGGGGGGGAGGGCAGTGTGTGTATGGGGGGGAGGGCAGTGTGTGTATGGGGGGGAGGGCAGTGTGTGTATGGGGGGGAGGGCAGTGTGTGTGTATGGGGGGGCAGTGTGTGTGTATGGGGGGGCAGTGTGTGTATATGGGGGGGGCAGTGTGTGTATGAGGGGGGCAGTGTGTGTATGGGGGGGCAGTGTGTGTATGGGGGGGCAGTGTGTGTATGGGGGGGCGCAGTGTGTGTATGGGGGGCAGTGTGTGTATGGGGGGCAGTGTGTGTATGGGGGGCAGTGTGTGTATGGGGGGGGGCGCAGTGTGTGTATGGGGGGGGGCAGTGTGTGTATGGGGGGGGGGCGCAGTGTGTGTATGGGGGGGAGGGCAGTGTGTGTGTATGGGGGGGCAGTGTGTGTGTATGGGGGGGCAGTGTGTGTATATGGGGGGGGCAGTGTGTGTATGAGGGGGGCAGTGTGTGTATGGGGGGGCAGTGTGTGTATGGGGGGGCAGTGTGTGTATGGGGGGGCGCAGTGTGTGTATGGGGGTGTGTATGGGGGGCAGTGTGTGTATGGGGGGCAGTGTGTGTATGGGGGGGGGCGCAGTGTGTGTATGGGGGGGGGGCAGTGTGTGTATGGGGGGGGGGCGCAGTGTGTGTATGGGGGGGGCAGTGTGTGTATGGGGGGGCAGTGTGTGTATGGGGGGGGCAGTGTGTGTATGGGGGGGTAGTGTGTGTATGGGGGGGGGGCAGTGTGTGTGTGTATGGGGGGGGGCAGTGTGTGTATGGGGGGGGCAGTGTGTGTATGGGGGGGAGGGCAGTGTTTGTATGGGGGGGAGGGCAGTGTTTGTATGGGGGGGAGGTCAGTGTGTGTATATGGGGGGGGCAGTGTGTGTATGAGGGGGGCAGTGTGTGTATGGGGGGGCAGTGTGTGTATGGGGGGGCAGTGTGTGTATGGGGGGTAGTGTATATATATATATATATATATATATATATATATATATATATGGGTGGGCAGTGTATATATATATATATATATATATATATATATATAAATCTATATAGGTGGGCAGTGTATATGTATATGGGTGGGCAGTGTATATGTATATGGGTGGGCAGTGTGTATATATGGGTGGGCAGTGTATGTACATGGGTGGGCAGTGTATGTATATGGGTGGGCAGTGTATGTATATGGGTGGGCAGTGTATGTATATGGGTGGGCAGTATATATGTATATGGGTGGGCAGTGTATGTGTATGGGTGGGCAGTGTATGTGTATGGGGGGCAGTGTATGTGTATGGGGGGCAGTGTGTGTATGGGGGGCAGTGTGTGTATGTGGGGGCAGTGTGTGTATATATGGTTGGGCAGTGTATATGGGTGGGCAGTGTATATGTATATGGGTGGGCAGTGTATATGTATATGGGTGGGCAGTGTGTATATATGGGTGGGCAGTGTATGTACATGGGTGGGCAGTGTATGTATATGGGTGGGCAGTATATATGTATATATGGGTGGGCAGTGTGTGTATATGGGTGGGCAGTATATGTATATGGGTGGGCAGTGTGTGTATGGGTGGACAGTGTGTGTATATGGGTGGGCAGTATATGTATATGGGTGGGCAGTGTGTGTATGGGGGGGCAGTGTGTGTATGGGGGGGGGCAGTGTGTGTATGGGGGGCAGTGTGTGTATGCGGGGGCGGTGTGTGTATGGGGGGAAGTGTGTGTATGGGGGGGCAGTGTGTGTATGGGGGGGCAGTGTGTGTATGGGGGGGCAGTGTTTGTATGGGGGGGAGGGCAGTGTGTGTATGGGGGGGAGGGCAGTGTGTGTATGGGGGGGAGGGCAGTGTGTGTATGGGGGGGAGGGCAGTGTGTGTGTATGGGGGGGCAGTGTGTGTGTATGGGGGGGCAGTGTGTGTATATGGGGGGGGCAGTGTGTGTATGAGGGGGGCAGTGTGTGTATGGGGGGGCAGTGTGTGTATGGGGGGGCAGTGTGTGTATGGGGGGGCGCAGTGTGTGTATGGGGGCAGTGTGTGTATGGGGGGCAGTGTGTGTATGGGGGGCAGTGTGTGTATGGGGGGGGGCGCAGTGTGTGTATGGGGGGGGCAGTGTGTGTATGGGGGGGGGGGCGCAGTGTGTGTATGGGGGGGGCAGTGTGTGTATGGGGGGGCAGTGTGTGTATGGGGGGGGCAGTGTGTGTATGGGGGGGTAGTGTGTGTATGGGGGGGGGCAGTGTGTGTATGGGGGGGGCAGTGTGTGTGTGTATGGGGGGGCAGTGTGTGTATGGGGGGGGGCAGTGTGTGTATGGGGGGGAGGGCAGTGTTTGTATGGGTGGAGGGCAGTGTTTGTATGGGGGGGAGGTCAGTGTGTGTATATGGGGGGGGCAGTGTGTGTATGAGGGGGGCAGTGTGTGTATGGGGGGGCAGTGTGTGTATGGGGGGGCAGTGTGTGTATGGGGGGCAGTGTGTGTATGGGGGGGGCGCAGTGTGTGTATGGGGGGGGCGCAGTGTGTGTATGGGGGGGGCGCAGTGTGTGTGTGTAAGGGGGGGGCAGTGTGTGTAGGGGGGGGCAGTGTGTGTGTGTGTATGGGGGGGGGCAGTGTGTGTGTGTGTGTGGGGGGCAGTGTGTGTGGGGGGCAGTGTGTGTATGGGGGGGGGGGCAGTGTGTGTATGGGGGGGGGGCAGTGTGGGCCTGCTTACCTGTACAATGTGATGGTTTTCTCCCTCCATCTCCTGAAGCAGCACTTGTCAGGCCAGGCTCCTCTTCTCACCCTCCATCCATGCTGTGAGTGCTCCGTGTGAGAGGGAAGCAGCGGATGATGTCACTTCCTGCCCCCCTCCCATCCTCACACGGAGCACTGAGCAGGCAGAGATAGAGGAGACCTGGCAGAGTGACAGTGAGAGGTATGCTGCCAGGTCTCTCACTGAATGATGGGAGGGAGGTATTAGCAGATTGATGGGTTGAAGGGGCCCTTCGACTCATTATGGGCCCCTGCAACCTTCTTACAGCACTTTCTTTAACTTCCTTCTGCTGTGGAGATCTTTGATCTCCACAGCAGAAGCATGGCTGTGCTGCCGGGCCCCCTGACTGACTCGGGCCCTCGGTCAGTGACCGATCTGCCCGACCTGTCAGTCCGCCCCTGCACAAGTTTTGTTCCCATACATCCCTCTTAAGCTTCCAAACGTAAAGGGACACTATAGTCACCAGAACAACTACAGCTTATTGTATTTGTTCTGGTAAGTAGAATCATTCCATTCAGGCTTTTTGCAGTAAACACTGTCGCTTTTCAGAGAAAATAACTCCACTGGCCGCTCCTTAGATGGCTGCTAGAGGTGCTTCCTGGGGCAGTACTGCCTAGTGTGCAGCACTGCCATTCAGTGTCTCCACCCTCTGCATGCAGACACTGAACTTTCCTCATAGAGATGCATTGATTCAATGTATCTTTATGAGGAGATGTTGATTGGCCAGGGCTATGTTGGACTTGTGCTGGCTCTGCCCCTGATCTGCCTAGTTGAGTCTCAGACAATCCTATGGGGAAGTATTGTAATTTGCTCAGACCACCACTTCTGATTATGTCAGCAGACAGTCAGTTCAGAGGCAGAGCCAGCAGCTGTAGACTTGAATACAAGTAATATTTTGCTATATTTAGGGAGGCAAGAAGGGGCCAGGGTGGTGGTTTTAACAAATTAGGGTCAGAAATACATGATTGTGTTCCTGACCCTTTAGTGCTCATTTAAGCAAGAGTATGTGAAGAGTAGTTAAGGTTACGACCTTTCTTGGAAAAAAATACCAGCCTTAATCATTTGTATAATTAATTAGTTATGCGTGACATCACATGATGTAAATCACAAGGAGTGACATCAGAGAAAATTCTGTAAAATCACCAACAAACTACTCACAGTTTGATTCTGCTGTATAGATGGATTGCTCCCAGTGTCTCAGTCTCGCAAGTCACCCAGTGTCTCAGTGTCCCTATGTATCACAGTGTCATTGTCCCCATGTCGCCCAGTCCCCTAGTCTCCCAGTGTCTCAGTGTCCCCATTTCTCCCAGTGTCCTAATATCTCAGTGTGTCCCCATGTCACTAGGATACTGGGAACACAGTGAGACATGGGGACACTGAGACATGGGGATACTGAGAAATTTAGGGAAACTAGGAGACATGGGGACACTGAAACATTTTAGGACACTAAGACACTAGGGACACAGAGACATGGGAACACAGACACTGGGAGACTAGGGGACACTGGGGACACTGGCTGGGAGACATACACTTGGGGACACTGGTAGACACGGGGACAGTTGTGGACATAGACATGGGGACACTGGGACATATAGGGACACTGGGAGACATGGGGACACTAGGCACACTGAGAGACATGGGACACAGGCACTGGGAGACTTGGGGACACTAGGGACACTGGCTGGGGGACATGGGGACACTGGGAGACATGAGGACATAGTGTCTCCGTGTCCCAATGTCTCAGTGTCTCCCAATGTCCCTATGTCTCACAGCATCCCCATGTGTCTCAGCATCCCCATGTGTCTCAGCCTCCCCATGTGTCTCAGCCTCCCCATGTGTCTCAGCATCCCCATGTGTCCCAGCGTCTCCATGTGTTTCAGTGTCCCCATGTTTTCCAGTGTCCCCAAGTGTCTCAGTGTTCCCAGGTCTCCCAGTGTCTGTGTCCCCATGTGTCCTAGTGTCTGTGTCCCCTAGTGTCTGTGTCCTCTAGTGTCTCAGTGTCCCCATATGTCCCCTAGTGTCTCAGTGTCCCCATGTTTTCCAGTGTCCCCATGTTTTCCAGTGTCCCCATGTTTTCCAGTGTCCCCAAGTGTCTGTGTTCCCAGGTCTCCCAGTGTATGTGTCCCCATGTGTCCTAGTGTCTCAGTGTCCCCTAGTGTCTGTGTCCCCATGTGTCCCCTAGGGTCTGTGTCCCCTAGGGTCTCAGTGTCCCCATACATCTGCTAGTGTCTCAATGTCCCCTAGTGTTTCAGTGTCCCCTAGTGTCTCAGTGTCCCCATGTGTCCCTGCTGCCTTTCCCCCCTCTCTCACTTACCTGAGCTGTAGAGCTGCTGTCTGGACTCTGTGCTGTGTTGCTGCTCCCCCACGGATCAGTGAGTAGTAGAGAAAGGCAGGGATATGCTGTAACTTCCTATCCCTGCCTCTCTCCACACACAGTGACCCCTACTGGCTGGTGCTGGTATTGCAGAGTAATCTCCATTTATTCTGAGAAAAATACCTGCATTTGTATTGCCGTTATTACTGCAATACCGGCATGGCCAGGCAGCTTCAAATACCGGCTGTGCCAGTAAAATACCAGTCTGGTGGCAAACCTAAGAGTAGTGTGTAAAAAAAAAAAAAAAAAGTAATTATTATTATTATTTTTTTTTTTTTTAAATGGGCCTATTCCATGGGCCTGGGCCTGGAGCTGCAGCTCCATCAGCCCCTATGTTAATCCGGCCCTGGAGACAGCCACTAGAGGCTGGATTAACCCTAATGTAAACATAGCAGTTTCTGTGAAACTGCTATGTTTACAGCAGAAAGGGTTAACCCTAGAGCGACCTGGCACCCAGACCACTTCATTGAGCTGAAGTGGTCTGGGTGCCTATAGTGGTCCTTTAATGTGGTAAACTTTACAACTGGTAGGAAGCTCAGAACACGGATTGTAGGGGGTGTTGGTGGTTGGGTGGTAACATCCCAACTTGCGTGAAGTAGGCCAATTCTACGGACGAGATAGAATGTGGCGAAGGATAGCAAGCAGTATCACTCCATAGAGGTGGATAAGTTTAACAAATTATCTGAGAGAGAAAGCAATGTATAAGCAGGGTGATGAAACTATCTGAAGCCAACTCCAAAAATGGTGAAAACTCATTGAGAAATAATGTAACGTATGTCCAATGACAACTTAAAGGGACACTATAGTAACCAAAACAACTTTAGCTTAATGAAGCAGTTTTGGGGTATAGATCATGCCCCTGCAGTCTCACTGCTCAATTTTCTCCCATTTAGAATTTAAATCACTTTGTTTATGCAGCACCTAGTCACACATCTCTGCATGTGACTTACACAGCCTTCCTAAACAATTGCTGTAAAGAGTCAACTAATGTTTACACTACATTTATTGCAAATTTTGTTCAAGTTTGAATTTCTTATTTCCTCCTCTGTTAGTAGCCTTCTAAACCCTGCAGGAGCCTGCTACGTGTGATTAAAGTTCAATTTACAGTGGAGGACATAAAAACTTCTAAAGTAAGTTACATCTGATTGAAAATTAAATCATTTTTAATGCATGCTGTGTCAGTCACAGCCAGGGGAGGTATTGCTAGGGCTGTATGGACAAAAACATGTATGTACGTAGTAGGCATTGGATGAGATATTCTCCTTAAACCAACCATAAACCCCCCAAATAACGACAGACACTAAATCTTTGGATATAATAGGCCACATCATTTATTAAAACATACAAATACTGTATAACGCATCCATCATACAGTATGCCGTAAATGTAACCAAAACATCCTTGCCAATCTAGCTCACCCCTTCCCAAAGGCTCTCACTTTCCCCCTCGGCATAATACATTCCTCTTCCCTTTTTGACTCACCACCAGCCGGCTTTTAGCTCGGTGGGGGCCCATCTATAATGCTTCCCAACAGCCAGCTTTTAGCTCGGTGGGGACACGTCCAACCTGGTTCCCCTTATTGTTTACCATAAGAGACAGGGGAGGATGAGTCCCGGTCGTTATCCCCTTATTTATCTACTTTACAACCATCTCCCACCCTATTTGGCAAGGACATGCCTAGCTGTGACAACACCCCGGGCCTTAATTAAAAGGGGAGGGTGGGCGGGAAACTGTTGCTGGCCCGGGTCCTAAGTGGCACTGAGGTCAGCTTAATTTGTCACCACCCCCTTCCTCACATCCAACACTCCCACACATATCAAACAGCCAATCATGTTTCTTCCATTCCCACATTCATACATGTGCCCTTGTCCGCTAAGCTGAGCACTCTCCCTTGAGCCTAAAGTGATTTAACTCCTAAATGGTAGATAATTGAGCAGTGAAACACCCCTACCAAAACTGCTTCATTAAGCTAATGCTGTTTGGGTGACTATAGTGTCCCTTTAAATTAAGATCATGTTCACTGTTGATTGGAAACAATGATAACCTGTAAATCATTTAGGATAAGAATATATATAAAAGGGTGATGTATCAGTTCTACTATCAGATTGTTCCTCAGGATAAAATAAACTATATAATCTGCAATAATGGCAATATATACACAGACATAAAACAAGGGATAATCTAAGCACCATAACCACTTAATTTTACTGAAGTGCTTATGGTGCTAATATCCTGTTCCTATAGCCTTTTATTTTAAAAATATTTCATTATGTAGGTAAATACAATTTTTTTTAAATGTCTGCATACGCAGAAGGCTAACTCTGAACAGAGCTATATACACCATGTCAGAGCTCCTGCTGCCTGACCCTCGGGCAATTTAACTCATATCTCATTCTTAAAGAAAAACAGTAATCGGTTCTGATTTTTATAACTCTGCACTTTAAAGTTCCACTTTAACAAAACTAATATTACCATTGGCATTATGTCACTGGGCAGTTTTTTGCAATATTACATATAATCACATAAATATGGAGAACTTGCTAAGGTATATACATTTTCTCTGCTATTGTCTAGAACAGTGGTTCCCAACCAAGTCCTCAAGTACCCCTTTACCAGTCCAGGATTGACACTCAGCTGTGTCTAAGGTGTTTATAGAAACTGGACTGTTACGGGTACTTGAGGACTGGGTCGGGAACCCCTGGTCTAGAAGTTGAGAAGTAAAGCTCAATTTAGGCTTCTCGGCCTCTCGTGTTTGGTATGGAATGCCCTTTTTTGGAATGGAGTAACTAGAAATTAGGCGTATTGGTGCCTCACTACCTTCTCTTTCACTAACTCCCATATTCTTCCTCATACACGGTTATTCACTAAAGTGAGAATTCTGAGAAAAAGTTTAAGTGAATTTTAAATTTAAGGTCAAAATAGCCGACCTGGAAAAGTTCTCTAAGGCAGCTATGCTTTAAGTTCGACTACTCTGGCCTTAAATGTGAAATTCACTTTGAATTCTCACTGTAGTAAGAACGATTGTGAACAACAGACATTTTGGTTTTGTTTAGTTTTTGAACAAATACTTTTTTTGATACTGAAAATAGACCAGCATTGTGCCACTATACCAGAAAATCAACCCACACATTATTTTGTTGTTGTTGATATTGTTGCAATCGTGATTTAAAAAGCTGACAGAGTTGACAGTCAATTGGTATTTTATTAATGCGTGTTTAACTTTTGAGAAAATAACCATATGGAAGCTGTAATATAATCATTATTTAATAATCTGGAAATGTGGCAGACTAATCCGGGGACACACCGTGAACATGATGTGTTATCCCCTTAAATTATTCACAGCTGGCACAAGGTATTTACTGAGCACCATGTTAGATTTTAAAACGGTTGTGACTTGATGTGAGTGAGCTGCAAGGATTAAGGAAGCTGTTTCAAATACCTGCTTGGTATTTAGATACTAATTCTAATCCTGAAGGGGTGTCACTCTGAATCTGAGACACAGTTAGAGTTGCCCAATCCATCATGTACCGAGACAAATAGCAACATTTTGTTCTGTTGGGTTGTGCATGAAAAGCTTTGCCTTGCAGCATGTACAACTAATATACCGAAATGACCTGCCTGTATTATTTAATGGATTTCCTTCCTGCGTCGTATGAATTCTACATACCACAGGTCAGTTCCCATGTACTGCCCATCAGCATATAGAAGGAATGTGTCCACTACAAAATGGTGGGTCTGACATCCATTTTTACAGAATAGAACTCAAGACAAAGCAAAGATTCAAAGGGAGTAAAATTTTGTTGATGCTCTGTTTGGTGTAATTGCAGAAGAAGACAACAGGGCTAGTCCAATCAATCAGTATGTCAAGAGAAAATGTCGAAGTTTCAGCTTCACCTCTCAAAAACCTCTTAACAGAAACTCTCAAAAAGATTAACGTCTCTGTCTCCCCGAATCAATAAAATTAGCATTGTCTTGGAGTAGACAATTGACCCCGTGCCACCCTCTCTTGCCACGCTCAGTGACAGAACTTCGAAAGTGATTGTTAAATTAGTTTTAAAGAAGGAAAAGATGGATTTGCTTTCTAATATACACAAGCTGTGTGTCCACTCGTAGCATATTTACTATTGGTAAATCTCAATTCGTTTTTTTTTGTTTTTTTTACAGTGTCTTTCTACAGCAGGCCATTAACCCCTTCATTACCAAGCACGTTTTCTTTGGAAGACAAAAAAAAAAGCAAAACATTTATTTCAAACGTGAGATGCACAGCATACACTGCTCTTCAGAAAAACTTAGAAAAATGAAATGATGTTAATTGACACCATTTTTATTTTTTCATTTTTTTTGTTCATCCCGTATGGAAATATTGGAATAATGAATAGCTTAAGACGGTATACAGTATCACTTATCTTGCAATGTTTCACCCAGTGTCTAACATATTAGCATAAAAGAAAGTTATTTTTTTCCCCCACATGAAGTCGGTGTGACAAAAATCGCTAATTAAAAATGGTCAAGTAGCCGAGTTATCAGTATTCGAAAGGACCTTGAAGCCATTACTAGCAATACACCTGACTAAAGATGGTAACTAATGTAGGCATCGGAGCATAATGCCCACATACAGTAAATATAGTTAAATCATTTATTTAGAAAATAAATGTATTTAAAATGTGATATAGAAAACAGTATAATTCTCTGGAATGCAGATGTAATGCTAACAGTGAAATCAGAGACCTTGTTCACTCACCTCGACTGGTGAGTATGGATGGTATGACCCACTGGAACTTCCTGTACTATTTGGAAGGCTGGTAAAAACAGTCGTTTTAACTGCCTCTGCAGATAATAGATTCCAAAAGAGTCCCAAAAAATGCATATTAGTCCAAAAATGGATATCTCTCCAATGCATGAAATAATGGTAGAACAACTTTATCAGAATATGGAGCAATTAGAAACATGTATTTTACTTGTGATTTAAGTACTTTTTTGATTCACTAGATTGGTTGCTGATGGGGATAATTCCTTTGTAAAAAATTAAGAGGTTGGAGGGTCACCCCTATTAATAATCAGAAAGAGTGAATTGAACTTGCTGGGGCAGACCAACTAAGCAACTTTTTAGTCCCTCTAAGTTGTGCGTACATTTGGAGTATTAGTTAGTCAAATATTGTTGTGGCAGATTTTTTAAAGGGGTCTTTCGATATTACGCCTAATAATCTTTTAGTACATCTAGTCTTATATTGGGTGAGATTTACTTCAAACAACTTTGGGGGCATGTTATCTAAATACGTCAATTGGGACCCGGTTTCTATCTCTCTAATGGCGAATCTGCTATTCTAATATTATTGTTGTTATACATTGCACACAAGTGGGTTGTTATTTTATATTTTTTCACTCCACCATTTCCACCTGGTATATCACCAGAAGAGCGACCTCTAGTGGTAGTTTTTTCAGATAAGTTTAAAATCTATTTTTGTGAGACCTTTTGTCTGGCTCTTTGTGGCATCAGGGGCTATCCCTGTCTAAGACCCTGGTGAATTGCTCCTTCTGTCAAATGGTTGGTTTATTTGTATCTTCTCCAATTTAAACCCACAGTGCTTAACCCCCTTCATGCACCACAGCCTCATGGCTTTTTAATGTGCACGTGTATTTTCTATTATTCTAATTTTTCTAATCGTTGCATATTCTAATAAAGTTGTTGTACCATTATTTTATCTATTGGTGTGATCTCTATTTTTGGACTATTGTGCCCTTTTTGGGCCTATTTGTCTATTTTGTAATCTAATTGAACTGTTGTGGGTTACCAGCACTTGGAGCCTCTCAGGTACAGTTATTAAAATACGCAAAATAAATAAACCAGTAGATGAGTCTAATAATTAAAATTATTAATATTTATATTAATATTATTAAAAAAAATCTAACTTTTCCTCAGTTTTAGCTCCACTTCAGGGGTGTTACTCTTTGTGTAACACCTACCTCCAGACTGTCCTTCGCTCCTCCTGGTTACATCCCCCGTAATGCTCTTAAACCCATAATGTTGACAAAGCATCATGGGAGGTGTAGTCTAAAACACCTGGAGTGCCGAAGGTTGTCTATGCCTGCTCTAGACTGGGCAAGATATCTGGTGCACAGTCATTTTCATTGCTATGGCAATAATTTAGCAACAAGCTTTAAGAGCTTTTTCTGGGAAGTTCAAACTCTATCTAAATAGAATGCTCTATCCAGCTGTTCCCACCTCCTATAACCTCCGATCCAGTACCAACACTTTGTTTAGTCTACCTCAATACAAAAATAAAGTAGCTTGATCCTCATTTTTCAACAGAGCACCACAATTATGGAATAAGCTAACAGACACAGTCAAATCTTAATTCAATCTAAAATCCTTTATGAGATCTATGGCAACATACCTCAACAAGGAATGCACCTGCAATTACGAATGACTATATTTCTGTTCACACCTGTTCTGTGTGAAATTTATATATGTGTGTAGATATATATATATATATATATATATATATATATATATTTGTGCTCGGAATTTAAATACGTAATGGATAGTAACTGTGAGCAAAGTTGGTTGTGGTGTGCCGAAACCAACGTACGAGTGGGCCTGTAAATAAAAGAGGGCCCACCAAGGAGAATGTAATTATAACAGGGTGTAGGTGGGTGGGAACAATCAGCTGAACGGCAGAGGTGAGTAGGGGCTGGGAATTTAAATACGTAATGGATAGTAACTGTGAGCAAAGTTGGTTGTGGTGTGCCGAAACCAACGTACGAGTGGGCCTGTAAATAAAAGAGGGCAAAAAGATAAATTCGAGAAATTACACACTTTATTGCATTTTTTACAAAACCAAGTTCCTGAAAGCTTGGCGAAGCTCTTTCTCTGGCTGTGGAATATATGCAGTATATATGGAGGATTTCCACCGTCCCAGTCTCTTGATGATATGGACCGGTGTGTTAGTGCTAGAGGCTGCAGAGGCGGCTCCTATACGGAAGGAGTGCCCAGAGAATGCCGTCGGGTTGTGTCCGAGCTTAGCTAACAGAATTCGGATATGAACCATCAATTTTGCTGTGGTTAACGGGTGCCCTTGTAGTGTTAAGAGCGGAGAGTCCTGTGGGTGACCGTGCAGAGATGACCGTAGGTGATCTAGTACTTTTACCGGACACCAGGCATTATCAGTAGGGAAGAGAGGAATTATAGTAGGGTGTAGTGATCGGTTGGTTTTAGTTGTAGGGATCGAAAGTTGGTAGTGATCCTCTATTTTAGTGAGGTGTGATATTTTAAGACTTAGCTTTATATCTCCTTGGCAAATTACGGTGAACTCTCTAGGTCTGAGAAAACCGTAGAAAGCGAGATATATAGCAGATTTAATCACCGTATTTGTGCCGATGTCGAATGGGGCTGTGTCAAGGAGATTGCTAAGTGACCTGAAGATAGGCCCATCTATAGGTAATCTAATGGTAGAGAGTGGAGGTGAAACCTTTGTTATACCTTTCAAAACCTTTTTGACGGGATATGAAGAAAGGAAAGGCGTGTTGTTAGGAAAAAGGGTGAGGCTGTGGTGCTGGACCCCCGTGAGAGTTTAATGGTGTTGTGAGATAGTTTTAGGTGTAGGTGGCAAAAAGAGGCAAAAGCCACCATGGTTTGAATAGAGAAGTCACCTTGTAGACCGAACTCTGCAGTGAATTTATTAAATATATTAAGAGCCCTATTGTAAGTGATAGCCGTGTTTGGTGATAATGCTTGGTGAGTGAGTGCTCTAGCGTGGTTCAAGAGTGTGTTTAATCCAGGATTAGATCGTGGAACCGTGGTGTCCTGGATGGTTGTAGGTGAGCCGTTGGGAGTGCCTGAGAAAATGCCTGAAATTGAGAACGAGAAAGAGCGTCAGCGGCCGTGTTGTGAATACCTGGGATGTGAAAACAAACTAAGTGAAACTGGCCGGATGCTGCCAACCAGGTCAGCTTGCGAATCAGCCGCATGATGGTCAGGGAAGATGATCGCCCTTTGTTCACGATTTTGCAAGCTGCCGAGTTATCAGAGTAGCATTTGACTGCCTTGCCAGACCAGAGATGACCCCAGGTGTGTGCGGCCGCCACAATGGGATAGATTTCAAATAAAGCTGAGGTCTCTCTGAATCCTGGCAAGGCATCCGTATCAGTGGGCCAATGGCCCCTGAACCAGTGGTTCCTGAAAATGGCTGCAAAACCGGTATTGGCTGCTGCGTCTGTGTGGATGATGGGTGAAGAGGTGGAGAGAGGGGGAATAAACATGGAGATTCCATTCCAGTCTTTCAAAAACTTCCCCCACATAGCTAAGTCAGCCTTGGCGTGGGGGTCCAAAGAAACTGTGCCAGAGTCCGGAACTCCGTGCATCAGGCAAAGAAGTCTGGATATGAAAGATCTTCCCTGCGGAATGATGCGCATGGCAAAGTTCAGGGATCCGAGAAGGGACTGAAGTTCCTTCCTAGTGCAAACATCATTCCGCAGGAACAAGTCTATTTCCCCTCTCAAACGTGCCAGTTTGTCGTGAGGGAGGCTAGCTCTGAGGTTAACCGAGTCCAGTTCTATCCCCAGAAAGGTCAATTTAGTTGTGGGGCCTATAGTTTTGGCTGGGGACAAAGGGACTCCAAGTGTGGCAAATAGTGCAGTAGTGCTTTTGATTGATGTGGGTGATGGTGACCCTGGCTCTATAAGTAAAAAGTCGTCGAGGTAGTGGATAACGGAGTGACACCTGGTGATGTTCAGGAGCAGCCAGCATAACGACTCTGCGAAAATGTCGAACAGTTTGGGGCTGCTACGAGAACCGAAAGTGAGTCGTGTAGAGAAGTAGTATTGATCACGCCATTTAATACCGTGTAAGTGCCAGAATGAGGGGTGCATGGGTAGTAATTTAAAAGCGTTAGTAATGTCCGTTTTGCTAAGCCAGGGTCGGTTACCAGATGATATTATGGAATGTATGGCGTTGTCGATGGTTACGTATTGAAGTGAAAATTCGTCTGCTGGAATGAGTGCGTTTATGCTAGGAACAAAAGAGGAGTGCGGTGCCGATAAATCAATAATTAAACGTTTTTTATTAGAATATTTGTGAGTAGCGATGCCAATGGGGTTAGTGCGCCAGGAGGAAAATGGTGAAGAGGTGAAGGGGCCTATCATGAACCCGTTGGTGATTTCTGAGGCAATGAGGGAGTCTGTGGAGACTGGGTCTAAACGTGCAGACTGTAGATTAGGGCATTCTAATGTACCTGGGGGAATGGCAACTATACCCGTGAGAAACCCTTTAGTGAACCCTGTGGTGAGATAATCTACCAGATGCCTGCTAGGGTGAGACCTTAGATAAAAAAACAGGTTGTCGATGTTTATGTCGGTTAGTCATTTGTTTGGTGACAACCTGGCTGGACACATGGTCTTTGTATGTGCCCTGAAACATATGGAGCAGATGTGCAATAATCTACAGGCGCTGAAACTGCAGGAGCCTGCGTTAAAGTTATTGCACACCTGCGCCTTCCCTAGAAAGGAGATGGGCCTACCTAGCTTATCCCGAAGACCACCTGATGACTTGCTGTAGGGGGTGAAAGTGGAGTGAGGTGTGAAAGAGTGAGAGGTGGGTGTGGAGGTGGTGGGATCTGCTTCGACTGGACATAAGTACGCCATGTGGGATGTCGAGTTGCATATGGCACAATCCGGGGGCCTGAGTCCAGCGAAGTGGCGACAGAACAATTCAGTGTCCATCTGACCCCAGTTAATTTTGATATTGAACTGTTTCAGATGGGTCGCCGCCTTTGCTGACACTGACTTGTGGTAGTCATAGAAAGAGGAGCCCCCGTACTTGATGCCTAGATCCACCACCTTGTGCAGATAAAGGTCTAACTCCTCTCTCCTGTTGGGGTACACTGTGCAAATAACATCTCTATATATCCCGAAGGCTATCACAAACTGTGGGATTGACAATTTCTTATTAAGCCTGGGATCCCTTGTCTTGAGCACCACAGAAATGTCGCCATAGTTGAAGGCCTTGTTCTCAAGAACATCCTGAGAGGCTATGAGCAGAGACACCAGACACACGTCCTTCCCGTCTAAGATATATTTCTTGATAGAGTCAGGGACGGAGTGTGCTGGTGACTCAAATGGTGTAATGGCTGTGCCTGGTGCTGGGGGGGGGGGGTATGGGAGGGCATGTAGGTATGACGGGTACAGCCGTGATAGGGGCTGGGACTATCGTGATAGGGGCTGGGACTATCGTGATAGGGGCTGGGACTACCGGGGTAGTACCTGGGGAGGAGATGGCGCTCTCCACCTTGGATAGTCTGTTATTGAGGGCCTGTAGATTGGCCAAGATCTCTGCCAGGGTATCCTGGTTGGCCGTGCTGTAGCTTGGTGGTAGTCCTTGAGAGCTAGTGCCTGGCCTAGGCTCGGGGGCTTGGTGGGTCAGTAGCCTATAAAGTTCAGCCTTTCTGGCTGTGGCCGGAAAGGGGATTCCCCTGAGCCTAAGTTCGGCCGTAATTTTGGGAATAGTCCATGCTCTCAAGGACGTGGGAGTTGAAAGGGTGAGAGAATCGCCTGGAGACTCGGGTCTGGTTGGCGTGAATGGTATATCTTCAGTCAGTTCTTCAGTTGGCATAGGTTCTTGGGACATTCTAAAAAGCACATTAGTGAGGGAGTACGGAAGTTGGGGTGTGTGGGGGGTGGAGTAAATGGAAGAACTGGACTGTAATGCTAGATGCCGAAGCGAAGAGTTTAACTGTTGAATGTTTTGGTAGGTGAGGCCCTGCTCAGGGGCGGACTGAGAACCCTCAGGGCCCCCGGGCAAAATAAATCAAGGGCCCCCTTACATGCCCCACCCGCGTTGCCGCAAGCCCCACCCGCGTTGCCGCAAGCCCCACCCTTGTCCCGCCTCCATGCCCCGCCTCTAGCCACACCCTACACAATCTTTAGACACAAGGAACAAAAGTGCAATATGTTCTAAACAAGTGTCATCTAAAATATTTTTAGAACACACACACACACACATATATATATATATATTTTATTTAAAAAAGGGTGCCCAAAAGGTAGATCCCAAGATGTTTTTAAACTACAGCTTCTACAATGCTTTGCCATTCTAAAGGCATGCAAAGCATCATGGGAGTTGTAGTTCTACAACATCTGGGTATCTACCTTGTGGGCACCCCTGCTATAAACTATACAAAATCCAGTACACTCACCCAGAAGCTTAAAAGTTTGTAAAAATATAATTTAAAAAAAAAAAAAAAAACACAGGAATGTACACTCACCCAGAAGCTTAAAAGTTTTTAAAAATATAATAGTTTTTTTAAAAAACACAGGAATGAAGCAAAAATAGATGCACTCTAGCTACAGTATACGATCATCTGCCTCAGCTTGTCACAAAGTCAATGTGTCCCATAATGTAAGCTCATTTAAGAGACTGCAGATTCCAGGTTTCATATATATGTGCTCCGTGAATGTTATAGGTGATTTTATATTTTTTTTATTTTATATGTTTCTAACAAAAGTTACTGTAATGCATGGCTTTATAAATTTGTTTGGAATCTAGGAGTCAACTAAAAGTTAGGAGCCAGTCTTTTTTAAACGAAGAAAGCTTCATTTTGAACATGAAAAACACAATTCTTAAGGGGACGCTATAGTCATCAGAACCACTGCAACTTAATGTAGTTGTTCTGGTATCTGTAGCATGTCCTTGCAGGATTTTTAATGTAAAGACTACCTTTTCAGAGAAAAGACCGTGTTTACATTGCTGTCTTGGGACGCCTCTTGTGGCAGTCACTCACGCTTAGTTTCAGCCTCTGCATGGAGGCGCTGAATGTTCCCAATAGAGATGCATTGATGCTGATTGGCGCGGAACAGCCTTTTCTGCACATGCGCAATATCCTCCTAAAGCCTATGGGAAAGCATTGACTTAAAGATTGATGATATCCGCCATGGAGGAAGGACCAGCCATAGGGTCAGGACCAGCTGCGGCAAAACAGGCAAAGCGTAAGAAAAAAGGTGAGTAAAAACACATGGTGACCTGGGATTTGTCGAGCCCTGCTCTAATAGAAAAATACATTAAGTGTATAAATGCACTGAAGCACAGAGAAGCTCCCCTAAGGAGATTCTTATCCCTGAAATTCCTCGATCCCACAACAATGGACAAACAGCAGGAAGTGAAGTAGACTGATCTACAGGGACCTGGAGAGGGGTATATCTAACAGAGACCCTCTCAGTGTCCTTTAGAGAGTGTGTTAGAAAGAATCTCCTCCAGGCCCCATTAGAGACTACAATGGAGTCTAATAGGCTTGGAAGGGGGTCTTTCTAGCAGATGCTATCTCAGTGTCCTTCAGAGAGTGTGTTCGAAAGAATCCCCTCCAGGCCCCATTAGAGACTACAATGGAGTCTAATGGAGCCTGGAGGGGTCTCTCCAACACTCTGGTTCCTATTCACAATATAGCAACACAACATAGCTCGCTGATACCTAGGCCAAGTTGGCTCCTCTTACCTCAATTACGGTTGCTGGTTGGCAGGGTGTGGGCTTAGTGGCTGCGGCTGGCAGGCTGTGGGCTTGCTGGCTCCGGCTGGCAGGCTGTGGGCTTGCTGGCTCCGGCTGGCAGGCTGTGGGCTTGCTGGCTCCGGCTGGCAGGCTGTGGGCTTGCTGGCTCCGACTGGCAGGCTGCACCTGGCATGCTGTGTGCCTACTCGCTTTGGCTGGCAGGCTGTGTTGTTGCTGGCTGTAGGCCTGTGGCTTGCTGGCAGGCTGTGGGCTTGCTATAGGCAGGCTGGCTGGCAGCCTGTAGTGGCCGGCTGCTGGGCTGTGGGTGCCTGTGGCTGGCTGCTGGCCTGTGGGCGGCTGCTGGCCTGTGGGCGGCTGCTGGCCTGTGGGCGGCTCGGCTGCTGACCTATGGGCGGCTGCTGGCCTTTGGGCCGGCTGGCTTGTGGTGACCGGCTGGCTTGTGGTGGCAGGTTGGCGGCTTGTGGTGGCCGGCTGGCGGCCTGTGGTGGCCAGCTGCAGGGCTGTGGGTGCCTGTGGCCGGCTGCTGGGTTGTGGCTGGCTGCTGTGGCCGACCTGTTGCCGGCTGCTGGCCTGTCGGCGGCTGGGTAGTTGGCCTGGGGCCTGTGGCTGGCTGGCTAGTTGGCCTGGGGCCTGTGGCTGGCTAGTTGGCCTGGGGCCTGTGGCTGGCTGGCTGGCTAGTTGGCCTGGGGCCTGTGGCTGGCTGGCTAGTTGGCCTGGGGCCTGTGGCTGGCTGGCCTGGGGCCTGCTGGCTGGGGCCTGTAGCTTGCTGGCTGGGGCCTGTGGCTTGCTGGCTGGGGCCTGTGGCTTGCTGGCTGGGGCCCTGTGGCTTGCTGGCTGGGGCTGGGGCCCTGTGGCTTGCTGGCTGGGGCCCTGTGGCTTGCTGGCTGGGGCCCTGTGGCTTGCTGGCTGGGGCCCTGTGGCTTGCTGGCTGGGGCCTGGGGCCCTGTGGCTTGCTGGCTGGGGCCTGGGGCCCTGTGGCTTGCTGGCTGGGGCCTGGGGCCCTGTGGCTTGCTGGCTGGGGCCTGGGGCCCTGTGGCTTGCTGGCTGGGGCCTGGGGCCCTGTGGCTTGCTGGCTGGGGCCTGGGGCCCTGTGGCTTGCTGGCTGGGGCCTGGGGCCCTGTGGCTTGCTGGCTGGGGCATGGGGCCCTGTGGCTTGCTGGCTGGGGCCTGGGGCCCTGTGGCTTGCTGGCTGGGGCCTGGGGCCCTGTGGCTTGCTGGCTGGGGCCTGGGGCCCTGTGGCTTGGTGGCTGGGGCCCTGTGGCTTGCTGGCTGGGCCCTGGGGCCCTGTGGCTTGCTGGCTGGGGCCTGGGGCCCTGTGGCTGGGGCCTGGGGCCTGCTGGCTGGGGCCTGGGGCCTGTGGCTTGCTGGCTGGCCTGGGGCCTGTGGCTTGCTGGCTGGCCTGGGGCCTGTGGCTGGGGCCCTGTGGCTGGCTGGCCTGGGGCCTGTGGCTGGGGCCCTGTGGCTGGGGCCCTGTGGCTGGGGCCTGGGGCCCTGTGGCTGGGGCCGGGGGCCCTGTGGCTGGGGCCGGGGGCCCTGTGGCTGGGGCCCTGTGGCTGGGGCCGGGGGCCCTGTGACTGGCCGGGGGCCCTGTGGCTGGCCGGGGGCACTGTGGCTGGCCGGGGGCCCTGTGGCTGGCCTGGGGCCCTGTGGCTGGCCTGGGGCCCTGTGGGTCTGTGGCTGGCCGGGGGCCTGGGGCCCTGTGGGTCTGTGGCTGGCCGGAGGCCTGGGGGTCTGTGGCTGGCCGGGGGGTATTTGGCTGACCTGGCTGGTTGCTGGGCCTGTGATGTGAAGATGGCCGACCCATGTGGATTCCGGTCCCGTGCAGGCGGCGCCCGTCGACGTCATCGCGTCACGTAGTGACGTCGACGCGCCTCCGCGCACAGGACCGGGCCCCTCCTCCTCCTCCTCCTCCTCCTCCTGATACAGCAGTAAGTATATTACAGCGCCGGGGCCCCAATCTCCACACTGAATAACTTTGCAGCCGTGCACATTATGTGCACGGCTGCGGCGGGCCCCCCTCCCGGCCGGGCCCTCGGACCACGTCCGAAGTGCCCGACCGGTCAGTCCGCCCCTGGCCCTGCTAATGCCAAGTGGTGGTGAGAGGCTCTACCTATGATTTGGCTTATGACGTGATTGCCACAGACGTGGTGGCGGGGTGTTGGCCTCTCGGTGACAGTAAAGAGAGATCAAAACGTGTGGCCGTGACGGGTGAGGCCCTGACTAGAGCCCTATAGTAGGGCATGCGAGGCTTCTAACTATGATTTGGGCGTGGGGCCGTACCTCCGTGTTGAGGTGGGGCGGGGATGGATGGCCTCGCAGGATAGGATTAGGACTAATAGGGTGAGCTTAAGGCATAAGGCCTAGACCCTGTAGCCAGTTTGATTGTATACTAAGGGTATAATGCGTGGCCTGGAGTGGTGTGTGGATACCAACCTTGACTGGACGCAAATGGTCTCTGGAACCTTTTAGGCAGATTAAATGTAGTGAGTCTTGTCGTCTTGTTGTCCTCGAGGAAGAATCCTGGGAATTTAAGAAAGATGTTGATGTATTTATGCGTATCGTGGTGGCGTATGATTTGTATTTTTTTTTTTTTTGATAGGGGCGGCACGTGTGATCCTGCGTTGAGGGATCTGGAATGTTTATGGTGTTTGATTGGGATGATTTTAGCTATTTTTTTAGAGAAGGCTGAATGAGGCCTAGGGTTGGAAAATTTACGTATTTGGGAAGGGCGTAAGTACCTGAAGGTATGGCTGAGTACCGGGTCAGGATTTGGTGTATGTTCCAGAGCCTGAAGGCCGTATGACCGTATGTCTGGATAGAAAAATAAAATAACGAGTTAACGTATCGTGGGCGTAAGCCTTTGAAAAAGCAGAAAAGAGATAATGAGACCACGTGAGGTCTTGTATGAAGAGTTGTAAGTAGAAAATAGAGGACTATACCTTGGTTAGACGTACAGAAATTTCGTTTGGACGTAGAAGGTTACCAGTGTAGACCGGTGGAAGCCTAGGTTAATTCAGGAGCTTAAGGATTAACCGAACAAAATATACATAGTTAACAACAGGTGCGATGGTATGTAATGAATTTTATATTTATTTATTTATTTATTTATTTTTAAATGAATTTTTTACTTAGACCGTGAAGACAAAGAGTGATGAAATACCGTACCTGTTCCTGTAATAAAAGGCCTTGAAACTATCAACTTTAGCTCAGAAAGTGAGAAACCGAAGTACTCTGTAAAGTCAAAAATATGTGGCGGCGTGATTATATGAGAAATGCTTTAGTACATGTGTTTAAAGTTCCGGGTGTTTATGTTTAGACAAAGCATTTATTAGTATATGTGACGTATTGCAGAAAATTAGGAGATATGTAGCGAACCGTATGTTTTATAATAGTAGTGGGCGTATTTAAGGTTAGTAAAATGAATATTGCTGGCTAACATTGATAGAAAATCAAAAGGCTGGTATTTAAACGAGTTAAATATAACACCAAACAGACGAGTAGGTATTAAATAGTAACCTGAACATGGTATAACATAAAGTTTGTAGAATTCTTTAAAATAGACCTAAGTGCATACAGTAGCCTATTTAAATAAGATCTAATCGAATATGTGTAGGAGCATCGTGTTTGTACTTAAAACAAACGAAATAAGGTGGTCCTGGGTGACCGCACGTAATAAGGGCATACCGGTAATATTATTGTGTATATGGAATCAGAAGCTAAGTCGTAAATAACGTATGAATATGTAAACGATATGTAAACGATATGTAAACGATGAGAAAAAGTACAGGTGCGAGCGTTGATTAGTTTAAACGAGCATGTAATAGTGTGATTAAGTTTAAAGGGAGCCTACCCCCACGTGTTTAGGCCCGAACGGCGGGAAAATAGCGGAACGCTATTTCCTTCGCCTAACTCACGAGTACGTGCCGGTGTTGAGACTGGAAGCCGGGTACCTCGACCGGAAATGGCTTGGAGGCTTCGAACGGACGGAGGACTTGTTCTGAACGTCTGTCTGCTGGAACACGAGAAAATTCTGGCGGGAACCGGAAGTGCTGGTTGCTATGGGGACCAAACAATCAGCTGAACGGCAGAGGTGAGTAGGGGCTGGGAGTTTAAGTAGGGGACTTACTCCTCCCACAAATTCAGGCCTCCACAAGTTCAGGCCTTTTAACATATACCGTATATACTCGAGTATAAGCCGAGTTTTTCAGCCCATTTTTTGGGCTGAAAAACCCCAACTCGGCTTATACTCGAGTCAAGGTCTGTATTATGGCAATTTGCATTGCCATAATACAGACTGGGGGAGAGGGGGGCTGGCAGAGAGCATTACTTACCTGTTCTGCAGCTCCTGTCAGCTCTCTCCTCCTCCGCGCCGTCCGTTCAGCACCTCGGTCAGCTCCCAGTGTAAATTTACAGTGTGAGCTGATAGAAGGAGCTGCACGGACGGCGCAGAGGAGGAGAGAGCTGACAGGAGCTGCAGAACAGGTAAGTAATGCTCTCTGCCAGCCCCCCTCTCCCCCCCACTGAACTGCCACTGGACCACCAGGGAAGGAGAGCCCCCCTCCCTGCCATGTATCAAGCAGGGAGGGGGGACGAAAAATAAATAAAAATATAAATAAAATAAATAATAATAAAAAATAATAATAAAAAAAGGGGATATAAGGATCACTGTGGGGGGGGGGGGGTATAAGGACCACTATGGGAGGGAGGGGGTGGGATAAGGACCACTATGGGAGGGAGGGGGGGTATAAGGACCGCTATGGGAGGGAGGGGGGGTATATGGACCACTATGGGAGGGAGGGGGGGATAAGGACATCTATGGGAGGGAGGGGGGGTATAAGGACCGCTATGGGAGGGAGGGGGGGGATAAGGACCACTATGGGAGGGAGGGGGGGATAAGGACCACTATGGGAGGGAGGGGGGGTATAAGGACCGCTATGGGAGGGAGGGGGGGATAAGGACCGCTATGGGAGGGGGGGGATAAGGACCACTATGGGAGGGAGGGGGGGGATAAGGACCACTATGGAAGGGAGGGGGGGATAAGGACCACTATCGGAGGGAGGGGGTGGGATAAGGACCACTATGGGAGGAAGGGGGGGAGAAAAGGAACACTATGGGAGGGAGGGGGGGATAAGGACCACTATGGGAGGGAGGGAGGGAGGGAGGGAGGGGGATAAGGACCACTATTGGAGGGAGGGGGATAAGGACCACTATGGGAGGGAGGGGGGGATAAGGACCACTATGGGAGGGAGGGGGGGATAAGGACCACTAGGGGAGGGGGAGGGGAGGTCAGGGCATATGGGGGGGGGCAAATATCCTTGCACCGGCCCTGCACACACTGCATTCATACACTGCATTCATACACACACTGCATTCATACACACACTGCACTCATACACACACACACTGCACTCATACACACACACTGCACTCACACACACTGCATTCATACACACACACACTGCATTCATACACACACACACTGCACTCATACACACACTGCACTCATACACACGCTGCACTCATACACACGCTGCACTCATACACACGCTGCACTCATACACACACACGCTGCACTCATACGCACACACGCTGCACTCATACGCACACACTGCATTCTTTATACACACACTGTAAATAAATATTCAATTAATATATTTTTTTTAGGATCTAATTTTATTTAGAAATTTACCAGTAGCTGCTGCATTTCCCACCCTAGTCTTATACTCGAGTCAATAAGTTTTCCCAGTTTTTTGGGGAAAAATTAGGGGCCTCGGCTTATATTCGGGTCGGCTTATACTCGAGTATATACGGTATATATATATATATATATATATTTCTATTTATTTTTTTTATTTTTATTTTTTTATATATTATATTGTACCTTAGCAACGCAGTGTGTGTGTGGACCCAGGACAAAACTTGAAAACTAGAGAAATCTCAATGTATCCTTCCTGGCAAAATAAATAAATATAATAGGATTTGGTCACCAGTCAGTGAGTAGTTGGACTTTCTATCCCTTTTAACCCATTAACGAAGCAGGACGGTTCAGGACCGTCATCGGCATTTTTCCCTTGCTGACCGACGACGGTCCTGAACCGTCCTAAATTTAAGAGGTGCTTACCCGATCGCCGTCGTTCCCCCGGCGGCGATCGGCGGCGATCGGCGGTGCTCCCGGTGTGGGGAGACTGCCTGCAGCCCAGACAGTCTCCCCATGGCGGATTAGGACCCCTGTGGCCATGTGATCGCCCAACAGGTGTCCATGTGTCTGCCTGCAGGGGGACTGTCTGTGCTGACAGGCAGTCTCCCTGCAAGTGTAAAATAAAAAAAAAATTAAAGTTATAGTTAATAAAAAAAATGATTATTATATATGTGTATATATATATGATATATAGACATATATTATACCTATATAATATATGTCTATATATCATATATATAATGTCATACTAAGTGTATTTTTATATTAATATGTACATATATTAATATAAAAATACACTTATCATTAAATTACACACGTATATATATAATATATATAATAACTATATATATTGTATATATATATATTATTATAAAATACAAATAAAAAGTAATTTAAATTAAATTAAACATGTAAAAATAATAATACATTTTAAAAAAAAATTATATATCTATACGAAATTTTATTCTAACTGTATTTTGATATTAATATATATATATATTTATATCAAAATACACTTTGAAATTGTATATATATCTATGTATATATAAATAAATTAAAAGAATACGAACTATTCATATGTCCATATACAAAATTACATAAATAATTATATAAATATACACGTAGACTTCAAATATATAAATATGCATATATATTTAAATTCTACGTGCGTATTTATGTAATATTTTTACATAATTAAGTTATTTTATTGATTGCAATTTAAGGGACCTGCCTGCCAACCCAGGCCGAAAGTCCAGAGAATGTAATTTGCTATCACTGTATTTTACCCTTTAACGTTCTACGACACCCTAAAACCTGTACATGGGGGGTACTGTTTTACTCGGGAGACTTCGCTGAACACAAATATTAGTGATTCAAAACAGTAAAACATATCACAGCGATGATATTGTCAGTGAAAGTGACTTTTTTTGCACACAAACAGCACTTTTACTGATGATATAATTGTTGTGATACATTTTCCAGTTTTGAAACACTAATATTTGTGTTCAGCAAAGTCTCCTGAGTATAAAAGTACCCCCCATGTACAGGTTTTATAGCGTTTTTGAAAGTTACCGGTTCAAATATATGGGTCAAATATTTTTACATTGAAAATGGCCAGGTTGGTTACGTTGCCTTTGAGAGCGTATGGTAGCCCAGGAATGAGAATTACCCCCATGATGGCATACCATTTGCAAAAGAAGACAACCCAAGGTATTGCAAATGGGGTATGTCCAGTCTTTTTTAGTAACCACTTAGTCACAAACACTGGCCAAAATTAGCGTTCAATTTAGTTTTTTACTTTTTTCACACACAAACAAATATGAACGCTAACTTTGGCCAGTGTTTGCGACTAAGTGGCTACTAAAAAAGTCTGGACATACCCCATATTGAATACCCTGGGTTGTCTACTTTAAAAAAAATATGTACATGTGGGGTGTAATTCAGCGATTTATGACAGATAATAGTGTTACAGCGTCACTATTGATACATTTTAAAAATGTATGTTTTGAAAACCGCAATATCCTACTTGTACTTATAGCCCTATAACATGCAAAAAAGTAGCAAAAAGCATGTAAACACTGGGTATTTTTAAACTCAGGACAAAATTTTGAATCTATTTAGCAGTTTTTTTCATTCGCTTTTGTAGATGAGTAAAAGATTTTTCACATAAAAGTCAAAAAACATGTATTTTTTTCAATTTTTCATCATATATTTTCATTTTTTTAAAATTAAATTACATGAGATTATATAAATAATGGTATGTAAAGAAAGCCCCTTTTGTCCTGAAAAAAACAATATATAATTTGTATGGGAACAGTAAATGAGAGAGTGGTAAATTACAGCTAAACACAAACACCACAAAAGTGTAAAAAGATGCCTGGTCGCAAATGTACAACATCGCAAAAACAGTCCGGTCCTTAAGGGGTTAAAACAACTTTTCAAGTTATTCCCTCTTAAAAGTATGTATAAGGAGCAACATTGCAACACTCAGTCCGTTTACTGTATCAGCATTGTACCACTGCCGTGAACATGTGCAGTACATCAGAGCGGAATACAAGTTCATTTTTAATCTTAAAGGATGTAATTGAGAAATCAATAAATATTGATTTTCTTGTCTTCCTTGTGGACCTGGGGAGCCATTCTTAGATCACATACAAAATGAAGGTAATTCTGCATTATTTATCTCCCTCTACAAAATGGAGTGTTGTGTACATGTATGATCTTTTTTTTTTTTTTTTTCACACTAAAAAAGCCCCTGGCGGGGAAAGCGCAAATGGTAGAGAGGCACATTCTGCCACATGCATTCTTACTGTGCTCATGCTGTTATGTCTAACCCAGTGTTCTCAACTGGGAAAAATCATCCATTTACACTGGCCATTTTTTTGATTGGATAATTTTACAGTTTTCCTTTCATATATAAAAGAAAAGAAGCAAATAGAAAAAACTAATTGCTCAGATCAGGAGTGGATATCAACACCCAAAGGATACTAGATATGTGCCAAACATAGGGAAAACAGATTGTAGCAGTATGAAATAACACTTTAAATGAGAGGAAATCTTTGCAACAGTTGCTGAAATGTCAGTGCCTCAATTACTTCTGAAATAACAGTGCCTCTATTAATACCGGGGAAATGCAAATAAAAATAGGTCACAGTCCTGATTTAAATGTTAACTCATTAAATCCAAAAGAGTCCTTATTTTGTAAGCTCATATAGATAAAATCCTGGCTAGCAGATCCTCTGCACAAACAGCAGGGGGACTTGCCAATATGAGCTGAATATGCTCTAGTATCAGACTAAATAACCTTGTTAGAAGTGTGATACTTTGAGAGAAAAAAAAGAAATAAAATAACATGAAAGAGAGTCTGTAGAAATGTGAGTTAAACAATTCCACATCTAATAACAATAAGTCCTGAAAATGAACTCTTAATGCTGATAATTGAGCTGTGCAATATCAAGTGCAAAAGCAGCAGGATCTTCTTATGGGTAGATTTTATTGTGCAAAAAATATTGGTATTAAAAAACGGTTAAAAAATATAATCAGTAGTTCACAGATGGCATATAAAGAGGGGAACCTTCCAGCCTGAATGCTCTGGAAATGCCGCCTCGTCAGAGCCGGCTTCAGAGGCAGCCTCCGAGTCCTTGTTGTTTGCAGCTTGTCCGGGAGATTCACCGCGTGCGTTCCACTTCACTCTCGTATGCGTTCCACCGTGATTGAATGAATAGATGCAGCCTTACGCGTTTCGTGACGTCCTGTCACTTCATCAGAGGAGATGCATCTATCGTGGACTGATGGATTTATATATCCATCGGCCGTGTTAACTTTCCTGTGGTTAACCCTTTCCTTACTTAGCAGTTATATATAGTTACATAGCTGAAAAGAGACTTGCGTCCATCAAGTTCAGCCTTCCTCACATATGTTTTTGCTGTTGATCCAAAAGAAGGCAAAAAACCCAGTTTGAAGCACTTTCAATTTTGCAACAAACTAGGAAAAAATTCCTTCTTGACCCCAAAATAGCAGTCAGATTTATACTTGGATCCTTAGATCCTAGAATTTTTCTTGTGACTGTTGTTTTTATTGTTATATTAGTGGGATTTGGTCCCTGAGGAAGTTCCATTCTAAAGGAACGAAACGCGCAAGACCTATGTTCCTCTAATTTTATATTTTTGAGCTATTGTTATATGCTCTTTTTAAAATAAATTGCTGATATATTTTCCTACCTATACCTGTGGGAGTCTCATTTTACATTCGGTCCGCTTGAAATACCAGTGTGAAGCGAAGGATTCTAGCCACCCAACAACATCGGGGGAGGCACCCTTGAGCGTTTTTACACGTCTCAATCTTATTTGGTACAGCCGTATCCCATATGTTCTTTGTATATCCTTATCCTTGGATCAAGCAGTTATTACCCTACATTGAAAGATTATATCCTTGAATATTCTGTTTTTGCAAGTATGCATCTAGTAGCTGTTTGAACATCTGTATGGACTCTGATAAAACCACTTCTTCAGGCAGAGAATTCCACATCCTTAATGTTCTTACAGTAAAAAAACCTTTCCTTTGCCTTACACAAAATCTTCTTTCTTCCAGTCTAAATGCATGAGCTCGTGTCCTATGTAAAGTCCGGTTTGTGAATAGATTTCCACACAATGGTTTGTATTGGCCCTGAATATATTTGTATAATGTTATCATATCCCCTCTCAGGCAACGTTTTTCTAAACTAAATAGGTTTAAATTTGTTAACCTTTCTTCATAGCTGATATGTTCCATTCCTTTTATTAATTTTGTAGCCCGCCTCTGCACTTTTTCTAGTGCCATAATATCCTTCTTTAGAACAGGTGCCCAAAATTGCACAGCATATTCAATATGTGGTCTTTCCAGTGATTTATAAAGAGGCACGATTATATTCTCGTCTCGAGAATGAATGCCCTTTTTCATGCATGACAATACCTTACTGGCCTTGGCCACTGCTGATTGACATTGCACATTGTTGCATAGTTTGTTGTCTATAACAATTCCCAAGTCCTTTTCGTGTGTTGTTATCCCTAATTCGCTTTCATTAAGGGTATACGTTGCTTGTGTATTCTTTACACCGAAGTGCATAACTAAGTGCATTTTTCAACATTAAATTTCATCTGCCATTTGAGTGCCCAGTCCCCCAGTCTATCTAAATCCCTCTGCAGCAAAGTAATATCTTGCTTACATTGTATTATTTTACAGAGTTTTGTGTCATCTGCAAACACTGAAACATGACTTTCAATGCTTTCTTCAAGATCATTTATAAAAATGTTAAATAGAAGGGGTCCCAGAACAGACCCCTGAGGGACACCACTTGCCACCTCTGTCCAGCTTGAAAATTTACCATTAACGACAACTCTTTGTACTCTATTTTTAAGCCAATGTTCTACCCAAGAACAAGCATTTTCATCTAGACCGATTTCCTTGAGTTTGAATGCTAATCTATTCTGTGGAACTGTATCAAATGCCCTGGCAAAATCCAAATAGATCACATCCACTGCAACACCCTCATCAATACTTCTACTTACTTCTTCGTAAAACGCAATCAAGTTAGTTTGACATGACCTGTGCTTCATAAAACCATGCAGATTTTTGCTGATAACCATGTTTTTCTCAAGGAATTCTTGAATATTATCCCTTAATAACCTTTCTCAACCCCTTAAGGACACATGATAGCCATTTTCCGTTATACTGGCCTTTTACTTCTGAAGCTGTGTCCTTAAGGGGTTAAAAACAACTAATGTCATTAAAGTAGCATTAATCTCTTTTTTCTTTCTAATATGTACTGTACAGGGCATTGTGTGCTGTTATTGAACCCTGCAACGTGCACAATTGTGTGCTGTTATTGAACCCTATAACGTGCACAAAGTCACCCCTTACTCATTTGCTGGCCTAATGCAGTTCTTTAGGTTGTGAGGTTCTCTTGTACACTAATATCAGTAAGTACATTAAGCCTGGCCTAAAATGCCTAAAGAGTGCAATATGATGATAACACATATTCTGATGGCCTCAAAATTGGTACCAGCACGAAATTGAAGTAATAAGATCCCAGAATGGAATGTAGTTACGGCTCAGGTGCTATATCAATGTAAAATGGAAATGGGTATAAATAGAAATAATTCCTACAATTTGACAAAAATAAATAAATGGAAAACACTTATAGATACCCTACAAGTATAATAGGGGGAAAAGAAAGTGACCGATACATGTCTCAGTATAAAGCCTCTATAAATATGAAAGTGGGAAGATATAAGGGGCAAATTAAGTAAAGAAAAGCAATAAATATATATAGAAAGTTGTGTTATGTTAAGTTATGTATGAAAGAGTATGTATTTGAATGTAGTAGTGAATGCTCATGTATATGTAATAGTATGGTCAATATGTCATTGTTTTATACGTATCACATTCTCCAAAAGAGAAAATATGTATTTTGATCAAATTTGATGAATAAAATAAATACAAGTAAATAAATAAAATATTAGAAAGTACATAAAAGTCCTACTCTACTAGACAGGCCTAAAAGTTACTAGCCACGGTACACCCAGAGGGTCCATGGCACACTCTCTAGGGGTAAATATCTACCCATCAGGGCTGAATTTGTTCTTGCCAATGGCTAGTGGGTTAGCCCTGAGTTGATAGATGAATCTCCATTGGAAACATCAGATTGGCAGGAAAGTAATTATATTGAACAATAGCCTGACAGTTGTAGTTTGTTTTGCATGTTGGGCATATTTGCTATAACAAACAAACACTATGAATCATTCATTAATATTCAGAATTATAATGCAACATAAACAGATGTTGAGGTTAGGACTCTATCAAATATTCTGTACTCTGCCCTTGGGTTTTCACGCCCAAGATGCATTATCTTGCACTTATCCACATTAAATGTCAGTTGCCACAACTCGGACCATTTTTCTAGTTTACCTAAATCATTTGCCATTTGGCTTATCCTTCCTGGAACATCAACCCTGTTACATATATCTGAGTATCATCAGCAAAAAGACATACCTTTCCATCAAGACCTTCTGCAATATCACTAATAAAAATATTAAAGAGAATGGGTCCAAGTACAGATCCCTGAGGTACCCCACTGGTGACAAGCCCAAGCTTCGAATATACTCCATTGACTACAACCCTCTATTGCCTGTCACTTAGCCTGTCACCGCTGGACAATTTAAGATGGCCACCACCACATGTTTGAATCTGTTCCAGTCAGGCCCGGACTGGCCATCGGGCATACCGGGCAAATGCCCGGTGGGCTGCGATGGCAAGGGGCCAAGGCCGGCAGGGGAGAACACAGGATCTCCCTGGTCAGCCCATTGAGGGCCCGCGCTATCTGAGCGCCGGCCCTGCTGTGTGCCTTTCTGGGCTGGTGGGGAGATCAAAGATCTTCCTCACCAGCCCACATGCAATGTAACACTGCCGCTGGCTGGGAAGAGAGGGAGAGGAGGACCCAGTGAAGCTCTACCCTGCAGCTTAGTCGGGTTCCTCTTGCGAGGTCTGAGCTTTGCCGCGGCTACCGCAGCAATGCTCAGATCTCGCGAGAGTGAACCCTACCCCAGGAACTGCAGGTTAGAGTTCACTCACCACTTGGACCACCAGGGACAGCAGCATGGGACAGAACCACCAGGGACTCCTCCATGGAAGCACACCCTCCTCCCCTCCCCCAGGCTAAAGGTCAGAAGGGAGTGCGGGTATGAATTTTATTTTTTTTAATAATATAAAAAGTAAACATTGCCCCCCCACCACAAACACACAATCCCTCCAGACATATTCTTACACACACACACACACACACACAAAGCACCCTCAGACACGCACACTTACCCACACAGCACCATTAGACACACAGCACACTCACACACACAGCACCATTAGACACATACACAGCACACTCACACTAACAGCACCCTCAGACCAAACATACATGCCCATCTGGTAGTCATAGATGTCCCAAAACCTAGACTCCTCCGAGCTGCTGAGATCAATGTCCTCCTCCAAGGCATCCCATAATAAACCAGGGCCATCATAATCATCACCTTCGGGTAAGTTGTGCTCGGCTGTCCAGGGGGTATGTTGAACAGTATGCCACCATAGGGCCTAGTATGCATTGTCTAGCCAAATCTCTCACCATACCAGGGTCTCTAGTCTTGTCCCCCACCCAGGGGCTCCTCTCCCAATAGATACATCTGCATCATCACACGCTTCTGTAGCCGCTGCTCATCACTGGGGAGACTTTCACCTCGCCACCACTGGGCATCTTCCAGGGTGTCATACAAGACTTCCTTCCTGTCTGCATCCCTGTAGTCCGCGGCCGCCTTCTCATCCTCGTCATGGAATGATGTCCGAAAACTAGCCGATTCCATACTGCTGTAGCTAGGGGTGCTGTACGGATACTAACGTTGCCCTCACTTAGAGTTCGTACAATACCGGTCTCCAGGGCTCGAGTCCTGCAGGAACGTGTGGGAACGGCGTTCCTGCACTTTTTTTAGTGCAGGAACGCCGTTCCCATTTATGGTCCTGCAGGCACTCAGGGGGCGGCAAAAAATGGCCCCTGTGTTTCCCCTGTCATGGGGGGCCCAAGAGGTGGCCTAATGGCCACCTGATGGACCTCCCCGGCCGGCTCTTGTCTCTCTCTGTCAGACGCGGCGAGGGAGCTGTGTCCTCTCTGCTCCCTCTCGCCGCGCCGTTTGCTGATGCTGGGAGCCGGAATATGACGTAATTTCCGGCTCCCGGCATCAGCAGACAGCCCGCGCGGCGAGAGGGAGCAGAGAGGACACAGCTCCCTCGCCGCGTCTGACAGAGAGAGACAAGAGCCGGCCGCACTGAAGCCCCACTGGACCCCAGGGACAGGTCCACGCCAGCTCTCCAGGTAGGGAGGCTGGGTGGACATTTTTAAATAAAAAAAAAAAAATACAAATAATTTTTGTGTGTGTGTATGTGTGTGTGTGTGTGTATGTGTGTGTGTGTCTGGGAGTGTGTGTGTGTATGTGTCTGTGAGTGTATGTGTGTGTATATGTCTGGGAGTGTGTCTGTGTGTATGTGTGTGTGTGTCTGTGAGTGTATGTGTGTATGTGTGTGTCTGGGAGTGTGTGTGTGTGTGTCTGGGAGTGTGTGTGTGTCTGTGAGTGTATGTGTGTATGTGTGTGTCTGGGAGTGTGTGTGTGTCTGTGAGTGTGTGTGTGTCTGGGAGTGTGTGTGTGTCTGTGAGTGTGTGTGTGTCTGTGAGTGTATGTGTGTGTGTGTCTGTGAGTGTATGTGTGTGTGTGTCTGGGAGTGTGTGTGTGTGTGTGTCTGTGAGTGTATGTGTGTATGTGTCTGTGAGTGTATGTGTGTGTGTGTGTGTGTGTCTGTGAGTGTATGTGTGTGTGTGTCTGGGAGTGTATGTGTCTGGGAGTGTGTGAGTGTATGTGTGTGTGTGTCTGGGAGTGTGAGTGTGTGTGTGTCTGTGAGTGTGTGTGTGTGTGTCTGTGAGTGTATGTGTGTGTGTGTCTGGGAGTGTGTGTGTGTGTATGTGTCTGTGAGTGTATGTGTGTGTGTGTCTGGGAGTGTATGTGTCTGTGAGTGTGTGAGTGTATGTGTGTGTGTGTCTGGGAGTGTGAGTGTGTTTGTGTCTGTGCGTGTGTGTATGTGTGTGTGTGTGTCTGTGAGTGTATGTGTGTGTGTGTGTCTGGGAGTGTGTGTGTGTATGTGTCTGTGAGTGTGTATGTTTCTGTGAGTGTATGTGTGTCTGTGTATGTGTCTGTGAGTGTATGTGTGTATGTGTGTGTGTCTGTGAGTGTGCGTGTGTGTCTGGGTGTGTGTGTGTCTGTGAGTGGATATGTTTGTGTATGTGGGTGTGTGTCTGGGAGTGTATGTGTCTGGGAGTGTGTGAGTGTATGTGTGTGTGTGTGTCTGGGAGTGTGTGTGTGTATGTGTCTGTGAGTGTATGTGTGTGTATATGTCTGGGAGTGTGTCTGTGTGTATGTGTGTGTGTGTCTGTGAGTGTATGTGTGTATGTGTGTGTCTGGGAGTGTGTGTGTGTGTCTGGGAGTGTGTGTGTGTCTGTGAGTGTATGTGTGTATGTGTGTGTCTGGGAGTGTGTGTGTGTCTGTGAGTGTGTGTGTGTCTGGGAGTGTGTGTGTGTCTGTGAGTGTGTGTGTGTCTGTGAGTGTATGTGTGTGTGTGTCTGTGAGTGTATGTGTGTGTGTGTCTGGGAGTGTGTGTGTCTGTGAGTGTGCGTGTGTGTCTGGGTGTGTGTGTGTCTGTGAGTGGATATGTTTGTGTATGTGGGTGTGTGTCTGGGAGTGTATGTGTCTGGGAGTGTGTGAGTGTATGTGTGTGTGTGTGTCTGGGAGTGTGTGTGTGTATGTGTCTGGGAGTGTGTGTGTGTGTGTGTGTGTGTCTGTGAGTGTGTGTGTGTGTGTCTGTGAGTGTGTGTGTGTGTGTGTGTGTGTCTGAGTGTATGTGTGTGTGTGTGTGTGTGTGTGTACCTGTGTGTCTGTGAGTCTGTGTGTGTGTGTGTGTGTGTGCACCTGAGTGTGTGTGTGTACGTGTTTATATATGCATGCAAGTTTTGTTTTTTTCTGGTGGTGGGGTGAGGGTGGAACTCGAGTGAGTTCCCACACTTTATTCCCCAGGACTTGACCCCTGCCGGTGTCTCCGAGCTGCTTCTCCTCGCACTAGGATACAATCCCACTGCTGCCAGCACTGTAACGGATCACCTGGCACCCCGACTGGGTACCTCAGTTTGACTGATGCTCCTAGTGCTTCCCGAGGGCTCCAAGCACTCCACTAGACACCATACCACCACAATCCCTACCCTCTGCCTGTGATACAATTAAAGACAATGGGCTAACTCAATGAACTCTAAACAGAAAAAACATAAATTTTTACAAACCCCCAAAAGTACCCCAAAATACAACATATCCCCAACATATTCCCTGACATATCCAAAAATCACCCAGATCGGTTCAGGGGTTCAGGAATTTCCTGGAAGTCTTATTTTTGCCCCACCGTGCACATGGTCCCATGCCCAAAACAGTTCCATACACTCGACGACAAAACACTGCTGGACAATTTGAGATGTTTGAATCTGTTCCAGTTAAAAGTCCAAGGGGCAGAAACAGTACTTTTAAACATAGGTTATCACAGGGTCCATAGTCCCAGGGTAGGAGGGAGGCAAACAGGCCCCTCCAAAAAACAGTGGCGAAGTGGATTTTATCACAGAACACTTATGGTTTAGAGAAAATAAATTCATATACTATATCTTACAACCACATATGCCTACTTGTATTAGTATTTAATTGATTATTTAACGTAATGTTGAATGTATTATATAACCAGTTTTTTTTTTTTAAATAATGAGGTCTGTATGAGGTGTTTGTTCAGAGTGGGTATCCAGTATGGCAAATAACACAAGGGGACAAGAAGTATCTGTTTTTTTTTTATTCTTTATTTTTGCTGTGCAGGTGGGTACAAGGAATCAACAGACGCCACAACAGCAAACAAAACAGTGAGCTTATTTTTGCCGTTAAAACAGGAGCTAAGGTCATCATCAAGAACAGATTTCTATAAGCTTAATTAGGGTTAACCACCAGGGGGCAGCAGAGCGTCGGACATACATGCTAGCTCAGACATTTTAATTACTTTAAGCATAAAGAAAGAGAAATCAGATCACCAACTATATCACAATTCAGACTTTTTCACTTGCCCACATCCTTAAATGGAATAAACATGAGTGATTAACATTGACTTCATAATCGACTTGGGTGATCCTGTGTATGCAATATTTAACAAGATAGCATGAAATGTACTAAGGGTGCTAGGTTGTCAGTTGATCGTGAACACATTATAAGACCACGTTATTCAGGCTTACTAATAGGCTGGTTGTTGGAATAGAGTGTGTGGAGTTATCTGATACATTAAGCTAAAAGCTGGAACACTGTTTGCAAAAAAGAAGCAACCAAAAAACAATATGTTAAATCAATGCGCTGGGAACTACCAGTGCGCGTGATAGGCTTAGTGTCATTTGAAATGGTACTTGCGTGGAATCTAGCCTAAAGAGAGGTATAAACATAACAAGGAACGTCTCTGAACTGCAAGTAGAGAGCGTCATGAATCTGGCACCTGAGGGGTATGTAAGAGCAGGGTTGTATCACTGGCATGCTAATGTCCCGTAAGTCCATCAGGTCTGTGGGATTCCTGAGCCCATGTGGGGTGTTCGCCGCTCCGATTGCTCCCATCTTCTCGAGCGTGAGCCTGGGAGGTTGGCGAGTTCCGCCTGATGGTCAGTGGTTACAGACACCATAGGGTGGTGAGCGGGTCCGGAGAGGTGGGTGGTCCCCCATTGGTGTGTGCTCGAGCGGTTGCTGGTGCCCGGGGGGTATATCAATTTTGTCTGCAAGCCGGGTTTTCTATTTCTCCTCCGTCGGGAGACTGCCCTGGGAGCTGTGGGCGGGTGTCTGCATAGTTGGCGTCGGATTGAAGGGCGAATCCAGGATACTGCTTGTTTCAACGCTAGCTTAAAGATCCGGTCTTTAGTATGGAGTTCTGTCCAGAGGTTTGCGCCAAGCCGGTCAAAGAACTCTAGAGTATGTGTTGGCGGCTTGATGTGGGTTCTCCCCTTCGCGGGCTGCATCCCAGCCGCCATCTTGGTTATGCCCTGGCATTTCTGCCTGTCTGTGGGCTTTGCCGCTTGATTGGGGGTGATCGTCCCCAGCGAGGACCGGGATAATCCCCGCCGGTCCAGGGGGGGGGGGGGGGGCAGCAGGACATTGTGAGCTTCTTGTTTGTGAGCGGGTCCCTTGCTGGGTGATCGGCCGCCTCCCTCATGCTGCAGGCTCCGCTTAGTTTTAGGCCGCATGGCCGGTTCAGGCTCTTGTAGTGCGGATCAGCACGGGACAGGTATCGTTCTGTTCCCTGCTAGGTCCTATGTCACCTCCTTAAGTTTCTGGCTTCTGTTGTTTGGACAGGATTAGTGGGATTGTGTCTGCTGGTGCTGGAGCTTTCAAAAATCACGTCCGGCCATCTTGGCTATCAGGCCACGCCCCCCAAGAAGTATCTTTTGATGTTTGAGTTTTAATGAATGGGGGTCTCTCATGGGCTACATTACCCAGCCACCAGCTACAAAATACATTATTAAAGTTCTGCATCTAATTAAGCGTTTAGTCTAAAACAGGGGTAGGCAACCTTTGGCACTCCAGAAGTTTTGGACTACATCTCCCATAATGCTCTTACAGCTATACTGCCGGCACAACATCAGTGTAGATGTAGCCCACAACATCGGGAGTGCCAAAGTTTGCCTACCACTGGTCTACAAGATATCTTGATGTAATAGAAACAGAAACCCTCAGCAACAAACACAACAGGAGAAGACAGCAATTGAACCATGTCCCTTCCGTGCTTCAAGCAAAGTCTTTCTCTTCCCTCATGGCTCAGATGAATTTTGTTTCCTGCAGGGAGTTAATTCTCTTCTTTTGTGTCTTTGTGTCTTCTGTTTTAGAGGTCAGTTGTGAAATGCATTGTAGTGATGTCTATTATTGAGGTTTGAATCTAGAGCCTATTGCTAAAAGTCATTGTGCGTGGACCAGTTGATCTTACTCTTCTTTAAAACAAACAGTTCTGATCGGACGTAGCAAAAATTGGTACTTATGGCATTTAGCTTGCCGTTATCATTGGGCACAGTGGTTTTTTTAAGCAATAGTCTGGTTTCCTCACAACAGAAAAACTAGCAAACATTTACAATTCCACACATAGCCTGGTTGTGATGAGCTTTATTAACAAAGGATATGGAGATGTCAAACTTAATTAGTCGTTCCATGATTGCTGGATTATGAAGAGGAGAGTTAGCCAGATAATAAAGCAAGTAATTCCTTGTCTTACATTACATTTTAGATCAACGTAAAACTCCAATGTTGATTTTGTGCTAAATATTTACATGTTATTTTAAAGCAGCGGTTTATTTTAAAGTAAAATCTAAACATTAAAGTGTTCTGCTTAGAATAATCAGGGCACATAGTACATTAAATAAACCATAAATTCAGCTAGCAGTTGTCCTAGCAAATTATTGCTGGTTCTGTCAAGGTCGTCTTCAGTTGTCTGCCTCAATCAGTCAACTTGTTTCTCAAGTTTCCCGAAGCTATTTTGTGTCTCCTAATTTTCTGCTTAATTATGTCAAAATAATTTGAAAATACTATTTCTCTACAAGTCACAATTTATAGCAAAGCTATACCAATTATCAAGGGGTGATGGCAAATTATTGTGTAGAAGACCAGAGGGAGATATCACACCTTTAGTAATTCCGCTAGGTTCAAGAGTCCTAAATAATAGGGAATTAGTTTGCCTTTCTGCTCTGATATGTTATAACTTTTAATTGAAACTGTTAATTGTGACTGGTTTTGCACATCGTTTGCAAATATTTTACATGCCTCCGTAAGAGAAGTCTAACGAACGACAAAAAATTAAATGTGCTTTTTTGTTAGACAAATGCTTTTCCAATTAACTGGTGACTAAATATTATTGACCGTGCCAAGTTCACAATTCAGTAATTATAGTTGCAAAGTAAACACGGTCCCATAGATTTGTAAACTGAACTCTCAGACAGGTACAAGAACATTGAGCCCTAACATGATAATAATTACCTGTACAACCACTTGTGTTTGGACTAGTTAGGCTCCCACAAAGTATCTTTTATCAGATTATTCTATATTAAAGAAAATCTACATTTTTTCCACTGATGTGTTAAATCCAAATGATAATACCTATGTAATTACATTTGTGGTTTTTTTCAGTGTTTGTAGCTGTAGCGGACCCCCTGGTAATCCAACCAGTTACCTCGGCTAATGACTTCCTTCAGCCGCTCAGGAACCACTTAGAATATAAAGAGACCCATTCCTCCTCCCCCCAGTAACTGGATGACACAATGTCCTGGAGGTACAACACAAATGTATTGGCCACACATGGCTTTTATGCATAACCCCATGCAAGGGGTCTACCACACAATCATACAGGGTCACATCCAAAGATCCTCCCCCTCCCTGTGGTCCCAGCGCGGTATGGGATTCCGTTCCCTTTGTTCCCAAAGCCCGCCACTAAATCCACAGGGTTCCCCACACCAACCGCCAGGGGTCTTCTTACCAAGACCCTCAGTGCCTGGGGATCGAGGCGTGGGAAAAATGGACCGTCCCTTTGTCTCCCAGGCACAGAAAAGCCTGCCCGCAGGAAAGCCCGCCAACCTCGCCAGTGTCCTAAAGAGAGCAGGAAAGCCCGCCAACCTCGCCAGTGTCCTAAAAGTGCCCACACCGATCTCAGGGACCCTCGCCTTGGTCCCTTGATCGACTAGTCTCCGTTCGCGAGGTCCTGGTGTGAAATCCAGAGAAGGGGAGAGTCTCCTTTCGGGATATGGAGGATCCCCCTGGCTGGCGTTCGTCTATAGGAATGGTGACCACCCAGGTGAGCACTCATTAATTACTTCCCTTGCAGTTTCACACCTATGTTGCAAGTGCGAATGTTCTGATTAATTGGTGTGAACGTTCTAATGGGGCACCGGGGAGGTCCTCGTTCGGGAGACTAACAAGTCGGGGAAACAATCCACGAATGCTCCCCCTGGTGGACCCCTGGTAATCCTAACTCACTTTTACCTGCTGGTCTGTCATCTTCCTACTTTACTCGTTAGTTTGACAATGTTCACTCTACTCTCTCTTGACAATTCTGGTCAAGGATTCTATCCCCACTACTGGCAAACTTATTTAGAATAGAGCACACTCAGTGTTGCAGAATTTTGACATGACTCAATTGTCTAATATCTCAGCATCTACACATAGACCCTGTTGGGTCCCACAACAATTTGTTGTCAAACAATTCAGTTTGAAGAATTATGTCTACCTTCCAAAATTGTATGGCGCCCTCTGTCAACAATGTACCAAGACTTCATGAAGGTGCAAGATGATCTAATCTTTAATGGTTCAGGTTGGCTTTTATACAATTTCCCAGGCCATAGGAACACCCTGGACCTGATGGGGCACAGGAACACAAAGGACACAAACCAATCAGAACAAACATACAGTCTGTGACACGCCCAAGTACAGCACACAATCCCTCCCCTCTGCTTGGGAGATAATTGAGTAAAGTCCTGTAAGTAACTCAGTTATCTCCAGGCAGAAAAAACACATTTTCACAAAGTTCAGAAAGTACCCCAAAACATAACATCTGGGTGAACAACATATCCAAATCAGATCTGGGGTCCAAAAGCGTCATGGAAGTCTCTTTTTGACCGGTTGCAAGCATTGCTTCATGCCCAAAACAGTTCCAGGGAATTAGGGCCAGCGGTCGGTCTCTCTTTGTGTAGTACAGAAGTACTTACATTACATGAATGGAGCCTTTTAAAGTGTAATGGGCAAGGTATATTGCAGGGCCCATAGTCACAGGGTAGGAGGCAAGCAAACAGGCCCCTCCAAAAACTTGTGGCAAACTCACAGAAAAAGGGGAGTTTGTCAATGTAACGGAACCGCTGGCACCCCGACCGGGTACCTTCCGCTGAGGGATGCTCCTAGTGCTTTCCAAGGATTTCAAGCACTCTGCCAGACACTATAACCACTGTAAACTCCCACAAACTGGCGCAGCTTGGTTGGGGTCTCGCCATCTCCACCCACTCTGGACCCAAGACTAGGGTCCAGCTTCCAGTAGGTCAACCTCTCCAAATTCCAGAGAGCAGGAACAAGAACAAGCTCTTAGCAGAGCTTAGTGATTATACCCTGGGTAGTATAGTGATTATAGCAATCCCCAGAGTGTAGTTCTCCAATCCCCCAAACATGAGCCGAAACTTCATGAAGATCTAAGATGATCTGAACTTTTAATGACCCCACACTGGCTTTTATGCAAGTCCCCATGCAAGGGGACATGCCACAGGGTGGGACACAGTACAACCAATCATTTACACCGTAAAACACACCCAGCACAAACATACAATCCCTCCCATCTGCCTGTGATATAATTACTGAACACAATGGGTTAATGTAATTTATCACCAGCAGGAAAAATTCACTTTTTATACATATACTGTAACTTTAAAAATATGCATCATATTCACGTAACACATACATATTCAGAATCAGCATACTTCAAATATAAACATAACCAAAAATCATACAAATCCTTCCAGTCCATAAAAAGTTAGGTGGAAGTCCTTTATGACCGACTGCAAGCACATTTTCCTGCCCAAAACAGTTCCATAGATTTGGGCTGTGCGTTCGAATAGCCGAACGGGACTTAGTCTCTGCAGCTGAAAACGGAGTGTAGGAGAAGGTAAGGGTCAGCGGTGTTCGCGGAAATGTGTAGCCGATTTTAGTTCTATGGATTTGGCTACACACACCGCTGACCTTGTTCGAATGAACAAAGATGGCCGCCGCCACGTGTTCGTTTGCACGAACTGCGGCCACCCAGCGGTCGGCAATTTACCTACAGCAGGCTCCCAGCCTGGGAGGTAAATTGCCTGCACACTTCCACTTCTGGGTGGTCCGCCTGTGTGGTACTTGGTTCAGTAAGCCCCATTTACTGAACCAAGTGGAAAATAGCCAGGAACAAAATATTTAAACTAAGTCTGGGACACTGGGGACACCGTCTTAACCCCTTAAGGACCAAACTTCTGGAATAAAAGGGAATCATGACATGTCACACATGTCATGTGTCCTTAAGGGGTTAAAGGGGCAATATGTCCCCAGACGGTTCTTAAAGGGCCAGCATGGTCCAATACAAGTCCATAAGCCACAATGCAGTTCTTAAAGGGCCATCAGCAGCACAATATAAATCCATTAGCCCAAATAATGTTTTTAAAGGGCCCAATCTCCCAGGGGCCATAGTCATGCAGAAGGAGGCTGGCAATCAGGCTCCTCCAACAGCCAGGGGAAAAGGGCAGCTGGTCACCTAACAATCCAGTGACCAGGGCCGGATTAAGAGCACAGTGGGCCTGGTGCTGACAATTATGATGGGCCTAATTACGGAATCTTATCGACCAAAAACACTAAAACAGTCATACCTCCCAAGCGTCATGTATCTGATGGAGATGGTGCTGGAGGGAAACTCATAGGATGCAAAAGAAAACACATACTCTATGCTAATCTCTCTCTAACTTATGCTTTCATATTTCAAGTAAATCCATAACCCCTAACAGCAGTGTCCAGTGAAGCAGGAAGTCAAAGGGTGGGGTAAAAGGGTGTGCCACTGGTGCGAATCACATTACCAGACCTGCCAAAAGGGGGTGAACATGCCCAAAAAGGGGGCATGTTTGTCCAAAGAATTGGAAGGTCAGCCTGGCATGAATGCATGTAAGGCTGCCTGCCAATCCTGCAGGCTGTCCAACTAAGGGCATACTATGCAGGCAGCACCCTGAGCTTGACATAAATGCGTCTAATTACGCTTTCTAAGGACTGTCCCCTAGCACTCGCTGGTCCACTTGTCTCCTTACCTTCTTACTAGCAGGCAGAAGTTCCTGGTATATAGTCTGAGACAGAGAAAAGGTGTATGTAGTGAGTATAGAAGAAAGGGAACAAGCCACAGTGTTAGAGGGACCAACGTCTGCATTACCTAAACTAATTTTATTGTCAGCCAGTCCACACAAGTTTGTTCCCATACATCCCTCTTAAGCTTCCAAACGTAAAGGGACACTATAGTCACCAGAACAACTACAGCTTATTGTATTTGTTCTGGTAAGTAGAATCATTCCATTCAGGCTTTTTTGCAGTAAACACTGTCTTTTCAGAGAAAACAACTCCTTTGGCTGCTCCTTAGATGGCTGCTTGAGGTTCTTCCTGGGGCAGTACTGCCTAGTGTGCAGCACTGCCATTCAGTGTCTCCACCCTCTGCATGCAGACACTCCACCCTCTGCATGCAGAGATGCATTGATTAAATTTATCTTTATGAGGAGATGCTGATTGGCCAGGGCTATGTTGGACTTGTGCTGGCTCTGCCCCTGATCTGCCTAGTTGACAGTCTCAGCCAATCCTATGGGGAAGTATTGTAATTTACTCAGACCACCACTTCTGATGATGTCAGCAGACAGTCAGTTCAGAGGCAGAGCCAGCAGCTGCAGACTTGAATACAAATAAGATTTTACTATATTTAGGGAGGCAAGAAGGGGCCAGGGTGGTGGTTTTAACATAATAGGGTCAGAAATACATGATTGTGTTCCTGACCCTATACTGCTCCTTTAAGCAAGAGTATGTGAAGAGTAGTTAAGGTTGCCACCTTTCTTGGAAAAAAATACAGGCCTTAATCATTTGTATAATTAGTTATGCGTGACATCGCATGATGTAAATCACAAGTAGTGACATCAGAGAAAATTCTATAAAATCACCAACAAACTACTCACAGTTTGATTCTGCTGTATAGATGGATTGCTCCCAGTGTCTCCCTGTCTCCCAATGTCTCAGTCTCGCAAGTCACCCAGTGTCCCTATGTATCACAGTGTCAGTGTCCCCATGTCGCCCAGTCCCCTAGTCTCCCAGTGTCTCAGTTTCCCCATTTCTCCCAGTGTCCCAATGTCTCAGTGTGTCCCCATGTCACTAGGATACTGGGGACACAGTGAGACATGGGGACACCGAGAGACATGGGGACACTGAGACATTTAGGGAAACTGGGTGAAATGGGGACACTGAGACACTAGGGACACAGACACTGGGAGACATGGGAACACCAAAACATTTGAGGACACTAAGAAACTAGGGACACAGAGACATGGGAACACAGAGACACTGGGAGACTAGGGGACACTGGCTGGGAGACAGACACTTGGGGACACTGGGAGACATGGGGAAAGTTGTGGACATAGACATGGGGACACTGGGACATATAGGGACACTGGGAGACATGGGGACACTAGGCACACTGAGAGACATGGGACACAGACACTGGGAGACTTGGGCACACTAGGGACACTGGTTGGGGGACATGGGGACACTGGGAGACTTTGGGACATAGGGTCTCCCAACGTCCCTATGTCTCACAGCGTTCCCATGTGTCTCAGCATCCCCATGTGTCTCAGTGTCCCCATGTTTTCCAGTGTCCCCAAGTGTCTCAGTGTTCCCAGGTCTCCCAGTGTCTGTGTACCCATGTGTCCTAGTGTCTCAGTATCCCCTAGTGTCTGTGTCCTCTAGTGTCTCAGTGTCCCCATATGTCCCCTAGTGTCTCAGTGTCCCCTAGTGTCTCAGTGTCCCCATATTTTCAAGTGTCTCAGTGTCCCCATGTTTTCCAGTGTCCCCAAGTGTCTAAGTGTTCCCAGGTCTCCCAGTGTCTGTGTCCCCATGTGTCCTAGTGTCTGAGTGTCCCCATGTGTCCCTGCTGCCTTCCCCCCCATCCCTCACTTGCCTGAGCTGTATAGCTGCTGTCTGCACTCTGTGCTGTGTAGCTGCTCCCCCACGGATCAGTGAGTAGTATAGATAGGCAGGGAGGGATATGCTGTAACTTCCTGTCTCTGCCTCTCTCCACAGACAGTGACCCCTACTGGCTGGTGCTGGTATTGCAGAGTAATCTCCTTTTATTCTGAGAAAAATACCTGCATTTGTATTGCCGGTATTACTGCAATACCAGCACGGCCAGGCAGCCTCAAATACCGGCTGTGCTAGTAAAATACCAGTCAGGTGGCAAACCTAAGAGTAGTGTGTGTAAAAAAAAAAAAAAAAAAAATGTAAAAAAAAAATATATATATATATTTTTTTTTTAATGGGCCTATTCCATGGGCCTGGGCCTGGAGATGCAGCTCCATCAGCCCCTATGTTAATCCGGCCCTGCCAGTGACAAAAGGCGTTTTGTCACAGTCAAACCTTGAATATTCTGTTTTTGCAAGAATGCATCTAGTTGCTGTTTAAATATCTGTACAGACTGATAAAACCACATTTTCAGGCAGAAAATTACACATCCTTATTGGTGCATCAGACACCAACACTCCATCAACTGATGGCAGTTAAGCAATTAATGTAATAATTGTCTTTGGAACTTTAGTTTGTCTTCACTTTTATTATTGGTGCCTAAGGCCAAATCCATGGCAAGGTTCCAATCGCCATCCACCCCTCATCAATGAACTCCAAGCTGGTGAGAACCTTCTTAGAAGACAGGAATAGCGTTTTCAGTATTGGGAGTATATACATTAATATTAATATATCGATATATTTTAATGTTATATCTCTCTTGTTGTCTTTTAAAAACTTTTTGTATTGTTGATTGGCTTGTGATGTCATCTTTTGGCACCATTTTTAATCATGTTTTTACCTATATATAGCCAGGCTGTATATTATTCCATTTGAAAATCCCTTTTGTGGAGTACCGCATTATAGAAAGTATTACTTTGTATTTTATTTCAATAAAAGCTTTTTTGGTCACTATACTGGCATACTGTGCCAACTACCTTTTTGTTTTAAATAGTTTTATTTTTTTTAAATATACTTAACTCCTGGCTATGTCGTTTCCTGTCTACTCTAAAGAAATCTCAGGTGATGATCATATAACCAGCGCCTTATCAATAGAGCAGTTTGTCTGCTCCACCTTTGTGAGTATTTACAATTTTTTAATATTTTACCAATTTTATTGTAATAGAGAGCACTATTATCTGCTTTCTATGTTTTTGTCATTTTGGGTCCCACGACACCATCTTCTACGGACACTCACTAACACATCCTGTAAGTGGGGATTATACCAATATACGCTATCAAAACTGGAGCTGATCATAGCTCCACTAAATGTGAGTTTATTACCTATTGCTCTTTGAAGTTGACATATTGCACTATTGTATTTCTTGTTTTCTTGTCTTGCATATATGTATGGATTACACTAAGAAATCTTCTACCCATCATATTCGCTGATACAAGGATCTACTATATAAGAAAAAAGAGAAGGGGATCCCAGACTCAGAAAGAGTGAGGGATTCCAAACTGGTAGATAAATAGCCAATACTTAATAAACAGAGCTAACCAATATATCTAAAATAACTTGGTAGGATAAACCACCATAAATCCTCCAGGGAACTTATTAAGCACAATGTGTCCAAATGAAAAAAATGAGTTTATTGCTGTACATAAAAATGAAAAAAAAAAACAAAAAAAACGATACAATTGTTTTAAGATTCCCAGCCGGTGAGTGGTGAGCAATTAACCTCTAAAAATATGTGGAAAATAAACCCTTGGCTGTTATCATGAACAGTGTATATCTTCTGGGTACTCTTAAATGCATCTAGATATTTCTGCCTAAGAGTTTTGCTTGTGTTAACTTTTCTGCAGTACTGGAGCGTATGTGACAATGAGTTTAAGTGTCTATATCTGAGGGTTTTTGTCTGTGTCCTCATAGTTTGGGTTTCCACATCCTCCTGCTTTGGATGCCTGTGTTTATGTCCCCAGCTTTGTGTCTGCCCTCAACTCAGTATTTTTTGCCTGTATGGTACCAGCTTTGTGTGTCTGTGTTCTCTGTATTTCACCCCGCGTTTTGCAAGTCCCTATACCTGTGTCTCCCAGATTTCTGCTGCCCCAATGTTGTGTGTCCATGTCTCCCAGCCCCCCTTGTGGTTTATCTATTGTCTCCTCCAGCATTCTGTGTTCCCCAGTTTTATGTGTTCCCAAGTGTCTTCTGTGTCCCCCAACTTACTCTAACCCTAGCTTTCTGTGTTCACAAGCCTTCACTATCCTCAGCTTTCTCTCTCACATTTACTAAATGGTGAAATGTGGTGAACTATACACAACTGGATCTGAAAGTTTAGTAACCACAATCTTCACTGTCTCTTTCCTATCCATTTTGAGTATAGTGAACAGCAGCATGTGATATCGATCAGGAATAGACCAGGCTCCACGCATCCTTGGTTAAGGCGAAGTTATCTTTGCAATGAGTTAAGTTTCTTGGCTCTGTATATGGCTGTATGTGAGGCCAGGAAACTTAACACATAACTGCCTAACTGTGGGGGATTTTTATCATCTTATCTCCCCATGTAACTACCTTCTTCCAAGTTCCAATGCTGAAATAAACAAGCCAGAGGAATCTTGAAAATAATGTCTCAAAGTCATTTTCTGGAATGACCCTTCCTATTCGCTATAAAGCCGATAAGAGAATGAAATGTAGAGTAATCGCCTCTTGGTCACAGGCGAGCAGAGCTCAGCCAAACCACGCCCCCTTTTTTAGACCTAAGATTTGTCATTTCCCAGTCAATTCTCCACCTTCCAAATTCAGGGATTGATCAAAATCCATTATCAGTATCCATCAATAACTTTTTTTTATTTTGTCTGTGTGTGTTTGTGTTTGTCACATTTTTTTATGTCACATTTTTTTTATGTTGGTAATGCTGCCAAAGTTCAAAACTTTATTTACTGGACTTAACTTTACTCATCAGTATCACGCAAACAATCTTAAAATCAATGCTCCATCATCGTGAGGTTAATGACTAACAAAATAGATCAGTCTTGGAGAGATCTGACGCGCCTGTCTGCCCCTTTTTTATAGTGATGATAATAGGTGACGGGCATCAATAATCTGTTGTTTTCTAAATTGACATTGGATTGCATGTTCATACTCGATATTTTGAGTATAGTGAATAAATGTATTTTAATTTTAATCGATTGCACTGTGTCATTTTGCTGTTACGGTGCTTATATGTGAATTTCTGATGTAGTGATGAAAGAGGAATTCTAAGTTTGTGACGCTGCTTGCAAACATTACCAAGAGAGGAGATGTACTTAGTGTTTGTTCTGTAATTTTCTGGGTATTGAATAATTGTTATGAAAGTGTTTTCTGCGGTCTATTAAGCCCATTTAGCTGCTGAATGCTGTCAATGTCCGATGATTTTCAAAATTATTTGTAACTCTACTTTGGAAATATTGTGAATGATTGGTTATTAAATGGACACTCCAGCCCCCTAACGTACGTTAGATTGCTGAAAAGTTTTATATGTGAAGAGTGTGTCCAATTTTTTTCATTTTGGAAAAAGTGCAGATATCAATAGAAATTTACACTTTTTATAAACTAATCTAGTTACACCCCGCTGGCTTTTCAAGCAGACACCAGGTCACGTAACTTCCAGGTTTGGTTAGCTTATTTGCACTGAATTTAAGTAGGCAGCCCAGAGCACCTGACTTGCCAAGCTTTCTCATTGAGCTGCATTTGGGAAGTCTGTGATTGGACAGCCACATAAAGTCTGGGCGGGGTTAGAAGGGGAGGGCTTGCAGATAAGAGAATTGTAGGTTTTGCTAGCTGTTTCTAGATATAACTCCAAAGACACAAAATACATAATTAAATACATGCATGTTTTCATTTGGGGTATATCTAATAAACAGTGATTTTTATTTATTTAGAATTTTAGCAGTGGAGAGTCCCTTTAAGCATTATTGTATAACCTAATATTTAGTGTCCTTACCAAACCAATAATGGTAAAACTGATCTAGAAAACTATCAAGACAGTGGGATTCTGATCGTATCAACATTGTAAACATCTGCGTGGCAGCAAATGGAAAGTAATTATCTAAGGATATATGGTGATGGAGGCTTTTGTGGCTTACTCCCTCGATGGCTATGATCGTATGTGTAGCTATAGCAATTCATATTGTTTATGTTCTAACATTAGTATTTTATAGGTCAAGCTTGTACTGATTCTATCTTCTCTTCTTTATTTTATAAATTGTTCTAAATATCAGACCTGGGGGGGTCATGAAGAGGATAGACATAGTTCTTGGTTTGAAATATGTTGCACTGTAAATGGATGTATCAATCTGTGAGGTTTTGCTGCCACACAGTGGACAGAAAATAGAACACATTCCTGGACTAATTGCCTTTTGAGGTTTAGGAACAGATCATTTATGTGTTGCTGCACCTTTTAATTTAATGTGGTTGTATTTAAAGAGTGAAAAATGTCAAGAAGTCATCTAAATTTTGTTCAGTGGAATTTAAAGAGACACTCCAAGTACTCTAACCACTACAGCTTATTGTAGTGGTTATGGTGGTAGGAGGCTATAGATCAAGTATGTATGGTATTTATCAAAGTAAATTCAAGCAATGTGACAATGCATCTCTGGTGTCCCACCCTCTCTCCAGGCACTCAACGCACACTTCCTTTGTTTGAGAAGTCATAACGAGAAAGTTCACTTAATTTTCCGTCTCCAATATTTGGATGTGATGATCATTGCAATGAGAGACTATGAGCTACCGGGGGCATTGGGTGATTTGGGCCTTTGGATGCAGACAATTTGCAATTACCGTAACCCTTTCTGCAATTTCCAAATGACAATAATCTGGCATCAACGGTTGGGAGTCGACATTTCAGGAATGCACATCCCCCCCTTAATTTGTTTTATTTTAACTTTTTTTTTTTTTTACCATAAAGCACCCATAAGTAAATAAATCCCCTATATTCCTCTTCATTCTTCAGGATGGTAATATAATATTTACAGATCCAGAACCCGAATAGCTGGATCAATGTAATACTGTTGGATAAGCTTTTAAAATATATTAATTGTTTGGGGAAAAACTTTTAAAATAAATTTAGCAAAATCTAAAAAATGTCATATATGAAAAAAATATTTCAATATATAAGTATATATCATACTGTTACAGAATTACACTTATGTTGCCAATGAAATGCGCTCTTGTGTGACATCATTGTTAGGTTGAGGTATATACAGAAGACCAAAAATATATACAATCAGAGGAAAATATCGGCACTCCAACTGCTGCCCAAATATCTGTGGATCCTTGGTTCATAGCTATCCAGCCTTATTAAAGTACAACTGTTATCAAATTCAAATTTAATTTTTTTTAACCCCTTAAGGACAGAGCTTCAGAAGCTTGACTTACGCTTAATGACACAAGCAATTTTTGCATTTTCTTGCTGTTTGCGTTCAACTGCAATTTGCATCTCTCTCATTTATTGCACCGGCACATATTATATACTGTTTTTTAAAGGACAGAAAGGGCTTTAATTTGATATAACATATATATATATAAATGCTTACTTATTATAAAAAAAATACAGAAAAATGCAAAAAAAATGAAAAATATTGGGTTTTTTTACAGTTTTTGCAATAATAATGTGTGCATAATTAGTGCAGGTTAAGGAAAGTAATTAAAAATAAATTCATTTATTTGTTCTGATTTACAGAATATATAATGTGTCTGGGATTTTAAGTTTTTTTTGGTAGTTACAGGTCACAAAGCACAAGGAGTAAAATAAAATTTTAATGTGGAGCGATTTTAGAATTTGGTATGTTTGTCTTGTAAGCCTAATAGCCATAAAATAAAACAAAATTGCCACACAAAAGTATATATTTATATAAAGTAGACACCACAGGCTATTTACCTAAGGTTGTTTTGACACTTTCTACGTAGCCATTTTACCGCCAACCTCTGCTAAATATTGGAGTAAAATTGTGTTTTTTGGGGGTTTTCGCACACAAACTTATAACAAAGAACTTCTCAAATGTATTTTGTAAAGTTGGTGTGTGCTATTCCTGTACAAAGTTTTATTATGTGTTCAGTTACTTCTGCTGAGTACAACGGTACCCCCATTGTATGTCGTTGGCACTATTTCGTGAAGTTACAGTGCCATATAGGAGACCTATCCATTTCAGTATTCACAGTAGAATTTTGAGAGACGGATTTAATGAGCCTATGTGTCCATTTGGGGTATTATAACAGTTTGACTGTTCAAAAAAAAACCACAAAGGCCTACCATTTGTAAAAGTAGACACTCCAGGGTATCTCATAAGGTGCATATTGTGCCTTAACATGCCCCCATTATTTCACCAATATATGCCAAAGTATGTGGTAAAAAATAATTTTGTGCGTTTTTTACATATGGATTGCATTTTTGCTAGGCATTGTGTATATTTCACATGTGCCACTAAGTTCAAACCCCCCAAATTATGCTCAGCTAAGTCTTCTGAGTAAAATGACCCCCCCATTGTATGTCTTTGGCACTATTTCGTGAAGCTACAGTGCCATATAGGAGACCTATCCATTTCAGTATTCACAGTAGAATTTTGAGAGACGGATTTAATGAGCCTATGTGTCCATTTGGGGTATTATAACAGTTTGACTGTTCAAAAAAAACCCACAAAGGCCTACCATTTGTAAAAGTAGACACTCCAGGGTATCTCATAAGGTGCATATTGTGCCTTAACATGCCCCCATTATTTCACCAATATATGCCAAAGTATGTGGTAAAAAATAATTTTGTGCGTTTTTTACATATGGATTGCATTTTTGCTAGGCATTGTGTATATTTCACATGTGCCACTAAGTTCAAACCCCCCAAATTATGCTCAGCTAAGTCTTCTGAGTAAAATGACACCCCCATTGTATGTCTTTGGCACTATTTCGTGAAGCTACAGTGCCATATAGGAGACCTATCCATTTCAGTAGTCACAGTAGAATTTTGAGAGACGGATTTAATGAGCCTATGTGTCCATTTGGGGTATTATAACAGTTTGACTGTTCAAAAAAAACCCACAACGGCCTACCATTTGTAAAAGTAGACACTCCAGGGTATCTCATAAGGTGCATATTGTGCCTTAACATGCCCCCATTATTTCACCAATATATGCCAAAGTATGTGGTAAAAAATAATTTTGTGCGTTTTTTACATATGGATTGCATTTTTGCTAGGCATTGTGTATATTTCACATGTGCCACTAAGTTCAAACCCCCCAAATTATGCTCAGCTAAGTCTTCTGAGTAAAATGACACCCCCATTGTATGTCTTTGGCACTATTTCGTGAAGCTACAGTGCCATATAGGAGACCTATCCATTTCAGTATTCACAGTAGAATTTTGAGAGACGGATTTAATGAGCCTATGTGTCCATTTGGGGTATTATAACAGTTTGACTGTTCAAAAAAAACCCACAAAGGCCTACCATTTGTAAAAGTAGACACTCCAGGGTATCTCATAAGGTGCATATTGTGCCTTAACATGCCCCCATTATTTCACCAATATATGCCAAAGTATGTGGTAAAAAATAATTTTGTGCGTTTTTTACATATGGATTGCATTTTTGCTAGGCATTGTGTATATTTCACATGTGCCACTAAGTTCAAACCCCCCAAATTATGCTCAGCTAAGTCTTCTGAGTAAAATGACACCCCCATTGTATGTCTTTGGCACTATTTCGTGAAGCTACAGTGCCATATAGGAGACCTATCCATTTCAGTATTCACAGTAGAATTTTGAGAGACGGATTTAATGAGCCTATGTGTCCATTTGGGGTATTATAACAGTTTGACTGTTCAAAAAAAAACCACAAAGGCCTACCATTTGTAAAAGTAGACACTCCAGGGTATCTCATAAGGTGCATATTGTGCCTTAACATGCCCCCATTATTTCACCAATATATGCCAAAGTATGTGGTAAAAAATAATTTTGTGCGTTTTTTACATATGGATTGCATTTTTGCTAGGCATTGTGTATATTTCACATGTGCCACTAAGTTCAAACCCCCCAAATTATGCTCAGCTAAGTCTTCTGAGTAAAATGACCCCCCCATTGTATGTCTTTGGCACTATTTCGTGAAGCTACAGTGCCATATAGGAGACCTATCCATTTCAGTATTCACAGTAGAATTTTGAGAGACGGATTTAATGAGCCTATGTGTCCATTTGGGGTATTATAACAGTTTGACTGTTCAAAAAAAACCCACAAAGGCCTACCATTTGTAAAAGTAGACACTCCAGGGTATCTCATAAGGTGCATATTGTGCCTTAACATGCCCCCATTATTTCACCAATATATGCCAAAGTATGTGGTAAAAAATAATTTTGTGCGTTTTTTACATATGGATTGCATTTTTGCTAGGCATTGTGTATATTTCACATGTGCCACTAAGTTCAAACCCCCCAAATTATGCTCAGCTAAGTCTTCTGAGTAAAATGACACCCCCATTGTATGTCTTTGGCACTATTTCGTGAAGCTACAGTGCCATATAGGAGACCTATCCATTTCAGTAGTCACAGTAGAATTTTGAGAGACGGATTTAATGAGCCTATGTGTCCATTTGGGGTATTATAACAGTTTGACTGTTCAAAAAAAACCCACAACGGCCTACCATTTGTAAAAGTAGACACTCCAGGGTATCTCATAAGGTGCATATTGTGCCTTAACATGCCCCCATTATTTCACCAATATATGCCAAAGTATGTGGTAAAAAATAATTTTGTGCGTTTTTTACATATGGATTGCATTTTTGCTAGGCATTGTGTATATTTCACATGTGCCACTAAGTTCAAACCCCCCAAATTATGCTCAGCTAAGTCTTCTGAGTAAAATGACACCCCCATTGTATGTCTTTGGCACTATTTCGTGAAGCTACAGTGCCATATAGGAGACCTATCCATTTCAGTATTCACAGTAGAATTTTGAGAGACGGATTTAATGAGCCTATGTGTCCATTTGGGGTATTATAACAGTTTGACTGTTCAAAAAAAACCCACAAAGGCCTACCATTTGTAAAAGTAGACACTCCAGGGTATCTCATAAGGTGCATATTGTGCCTTAACATGCCCCCATTATTTCACCAATATATGCCAAAGTATGTGGTAAAAAATAATTTTGTGCGTTTTTTACATATGGATTGCATTTTTGCTAGGCATTGTGTATATTTCACATGTGCCACTAAGTTCAAACCCCCCAAATTATGCTCAGCTAAGTCTTCTGAGTAAAATGACACCCCCATTGTATGTCTTTGGCACTATTTCGTGAAGCTACAGTGCCATATAGGAGACCTATCCATTTCAGTAGTCACAGTAGAATTTTGAGAGACGGATTTAATGAGCCTATGTGTCCATTTGGGGTATTATAACAGTTTGACTGTTCAAAAAAAACCCACAAAGGCCTACCATTTGTAAAAGTAGACACTCCAGGGTATCTCATAAGGTGCATATTGTGCCTTAACATGCCCCCATTTTTTAACCAATAGATGCCAAAGTATGTGGTATAAAATTATTTTGTGCGTTTTTTACATATGGATTGCATTTTTACTGGGCATTTTGTATATTTCACATGTGCCACTAAGTTCATACCCCCCAAATTATGTTCAGCTAAGTCTTCTGAGTAAAATGACACCCCCATTGTATGTCTTTGGCACTATTTTGTGAAGCTACAGTGCCATATAGGAGACCAAGCCATATCAGTTTTTACCGAACTTTGAATTTTGACGCTGGGCCTATGTGCAATTTCCAAGCATCTTAGCAGGTTTTAAATTTAAACTACACCACAAAGGCCTACCATTTCTTAAAGTAGACACCCCAGGGTATTTCAAAAGGTATATTCTAAACCTTAGTGTAGGATCATTTTTTTGTTAGTTTGTACCAAGTCTTGTTGCAATTAGCATTTTTGTCTGCCTTTTTGACACACACTTGGAGATGTTATTGTATATTTTGCTATCCTTATGTGTGCTGTGGCAGTATAACACCTAATATGTTGCTCAGCTATGTCATCTTAGTGCAACAATACCCACATGTGTACCTTTTTCATGGTTATGTGGATGTTGAAGGGGCACATTGGAGACCATGTCATATGAGTTTTTACCAAACTTTGAATTTTGACGCTCGGCCCATGTGCAATTTCCAAGCATCTTAGCAGGTTTTAAGTTCAAACTACCCCACAAAGGCCTACCATTTCTTAAAGTAGACACCCCAGGGCATTTCAAAAGGCATATTTTAAACCTTAGCGTAGGATCATTTTTTTGTTAGTTTGTACCAAGTCTAGTTACAATTAGCATTTTTTCTGCCTTTTTGACACACACTTGGAGATGTTACTGTATATTTTGTAATCCTTATGTGTGCTATGGCAGTAGAACACCTAATATGTTGCTCAGCTATGTCCTCTTAGTGCAGCAATACCCCCATGTGTACCCTTTTTGGGGATATGTGGATGTTGAAGGGGCACATTGGAGACCAAGCCATATCAGTTTTTACCGAACTTTGAATTTTGACGCTCTGCCCATGTGCAATTTCCAAGCATCTTAGCAGGTTTTAAGTTCAAACTACCCCACAAAGGCCTACCATTTCTTAAAGTAGACACCCCAGGGCATTTCAAAAGGCATATTTTAAACCTTAGCGTAGAATCATTTCTTTGTTAGTTTGTACCAAGTCTAGTTGCAATTAGCATTTTTTTCTGCCTTTTTGACACACACTTGGAGATGTTACTGTATATTTTGCAATCCTTATGTGTGCTATGGCAGTATAACACCTAATATGTTGCTCAGCTATGTCCTCTTAGTGCAACAATGTGTCACGGGCAACGCTGTCACGGATTCCAAAACACAGACAGACCACAAAGAGAGAGAACACAGAGAGAGAAACTTGTAATACCGGTCCTTAGAATGGCCGGGCTATACAAGCAGAGAATAGTCAAGGTACAAGCCGAAGTCAAAGGGGTAAAGAGAAACGGAACAACGATAGGACAAGCCGAGGTCAAGGATCAGAGAAGACAGGATAAACGGGAGACAAAGCCAAGATTTGGTAACCAGACAGTTGACTATTCGGCCTGGGTGTGGAAAACTTTAAAACAATGGCCAATACATAGGCCAGGCTGAGAGGGGCAATCAGGGCAGTAATAGCTTGTCTCAACTCTTACGCCCCTCTTGTAACACACCCTGCACCTTTTCTGGGGGTTTTGTTTTTTAGGGGTTGGTGGAATCTTAAAGCAGAAGTGACCTGCCTCCATTCTTCTGCTAGGCTCCACTGATGGTCCCCCTCTTCGGCACTCAAGTAACCCAGAAATGAGCTGAAATTTAAATGAAAGGAATGTGCATTTCAGCTCAGCATTTGCCTTTTTAAAAATAATAAAGGCATTGTGGACTGCCGTCTGCATTATATATATGCCCACTTTTTTGTACCATGCCCTGGTTTTGCGCATGATTAGATACGGCTGCATTAGTTGATCGGATAGATCAACTCCCCCCATGTGCCGATTATATTGCTGAATGCAGACTGGCACACGTTTATGTTCCTCTCTGCCACGAACTGCGACCCTGCGAGTGTTTTCCCCATGGATCGTAGTTAGGATGAAAACCTCCTTTTTATCGCGGTACTTGAGTGCCAGCAGTTCATTCTGGCAGAGAGCTGCTGTTTCCCCCTTTTTTAATTTTTTTTCTGCTAGAGCCTTTGGGAAACCTGTGCGACTCTTCCTGATAGTGCCACAGGCCACGGTCTCAAAACAGTACAGCATTTGTAAGAGTGGGATGCTGTTATAAAAGTTATCGATGTATAAGTGATAACCTTTGTTGAGTAATGGCATTATTAAATCCCAGACAATTTTCCCACTTGTCCCTACTGTATCTGGGCAACCTGGGGGATCAAGGTGGCTATCCCTTCCTTCATATACACGGAAGGTGTATACATAGCCACTGCCACTTTCACATAATTTATAGAATTTTATCCCATACCGGGATCTTTTGGATGGGATGTATTGTCTAAATCCCAGTCTTCCCTTATATTTCATGAGGGACTCATCAATTGAAATTTGTTTTTTGGGGGTGTAAATAGTGGCAAATTTTTCATTTAAGTGGGTAATTAGAGGGCGTATTTTATAAAGAATGTCATACTGCGGATGACCTTTTGGGGGGCACTTCATATTGTCATTAAAATGCATAAAACGCAGTATGTCCTCATATCTCTCCCTATGCATAGTCTGGGAAAAAATGGGGGTATTAAAAATAGGATTTTTAGTCCAGTACATTCTAATTGTGGGCTTTTTAACTACCCCCATTAACATGGTCAGTGCCCAGAATTGTTTAATTTCTGGCACACTGGTTGGGTACCATCTCTCTGTCCTGGCGATTCGGGAGTCTTGGTTGCGTGCAAGATATTGCTCCGCATACAGATTCGTCTGGGTAACTACCTCCCCAAAAAAATCATCCCCCAAAAACAGCTCCATACAATCCAGCGCATTATAGCCAGACAGGTCAGCCTGTATGCCAGGATTGGCAGTGAACACTGGGATGTCTGGCGAAAAATGATTAGGGGGTACCCAGTCATCTGCGCCATATTGAACATTAGGGGAATCAGCGATTTCCTCTGATGTTACTGCACTATCTGGCACATAGTCCCTGTCCCCTGCGTCACTCCCTGCGTCACTCTCTGAGGCAGTGTCGGTCGCCTCTGAGTCGGCGGCTAACAGGGCATAAGCCTCCTCTGCGCTATACTTTCTGAACATTTTTAATACAGTTAACACAGCTAAGAAAACTTTAACTAAATAACTAAACTTTTTTTTTTTTTTTTTTTTTTTTTTTAAAACCCCTAACTAAATTCCCCAAATTACCACTAAATTCCACCCACCAACTAACTAAATCACAAATTAATAAAATAAAACAATAAAATTTAACCCCTTAGGGTTACAAAAAAAATAAAATTTAACCCTTAAGTGTAAAAAAAAAAATAGATCACAGTAAAGTACTGTGACCTGTATATTGATCACTGCTTGCAGTGATCAAGCAGCAGGGAAAGGGTTAATTTTTTTTTTTAAGGAAGGGGAAAGGGATTAGGAACTTTTTAAAGATATTCACTATTCTTCTGGAACACAATGTTGCAACGATCCGTCTCTCTCCACTTCACAAACCCACACGAGGTGGAGGGAGGCGGATCAGATATCCCAGCAGTATTGTGACCGCTGTGACTGGCTGTTACAGCGATCACATGTGCTGGGACATCGCGATTTGCTGTTGCTGGTCTGCCCCTGACTCAGAGGGACCCAGCAACAGCGTTAACCCCGCGATCGCCGGCACTGCGCGATCGCGGCGTTAATTTTACCGCGTGACGGACGAGGTCCGTCACCCGTCGTTAAGGCCATCCCCAGGATGACGGACCTCGTCCGTCACCCGTCGTGAAGGGGTTAAAGCATTAAATGTAACAAAAAACAAAAAACAATTAAAATAGGAGTGAAAATGTGAAGAGAATTATCCTTTTTATACAATCCAACAAAATAATGATTACAGAAGAAAATAAAAGAGTAAAAATAGAAAAATACATTATTATGCAAATATAAGACCTGACACCACCATAAGCCAAAAAAAAAGGTGGGGAACAAAATAAAAACACATGCTGGACTCATTTTGCAACCCAGAGAAACTTTCTCAACAGTAAAATCTTTTCTGTGTAAGATCCTTGTTGACGTCAGGTAAATATTCCCAAGTCAGCATGTTTGTTCATGGAGATATGGAAATAGATTAGGGCGCTCATCGATGATTCAGGTTCCAAACACAGATCAAAACGGGACCAGAAATGTTTGTGGCATTGCTAGTGGTTAAACAGGTGTACCACCATTTTTGTTTTTTGGCACGACCATAGAGAACACAAGTTTTTTTGTGGATCCTTTGGTGCTTTCTCATTGCTTATTACACAGCCAAAACCAGTGTATTCTGGTTCTCAAGGCCACCATAGGATTTGATGGATCACAGTCAAAAACATTTCAAAGGAATTACGTTGTCGACACCACAGAAGGACCTTTCTGACTAAAATATTCACCCTAGATTTTGCAAGTAGTTAAAGCACATATACCAGACTAGTTATAAAGTTAGAACTTAAAGGGATACTATAATGCCTACAAAGCTGTATTCCTGGCACTATCGCACCCCCCTCCTCCTGGTAAATAAAGGGTTAAAACCCGAGTCCAGAGCTGATGTCTCTCGGCACTGGGTTGTCACTCCGCCCCCTCCGACATCCCGCAATGAGCGGGCTCTAATGCGCATGCATGGCAAATGCAGCATGTGCATTAGACACCCCCAGGAAAGCAATGAATCAATGCTTTTCTATGGGGAAAAATCTGACGCTGGAGGTCCTCGTGCAGAGCGGGAGGGCATCCAGCGTCAGATACCAGGCCAAAGGTCCATTTCAATTCAGGAAGCCCATCCAATCGCTGCCTGCTAGACAGCCACTGAGGGCAGACTTAGAGCTGTAAACATTGCAGCACTCGATGCAAAAGGTACAATGCGCCCAGACCACTTCAATGAACTGAAGTGGTCTGGGTGCCTACAGTGTCCCTTTAAGAGTTGTTAATTGCAAACATTGATGGCAGTTGCTGTGACTGGGAGTTCCACAGAAACCAATGCTGATACCAATATTTTATTAAAGCAATGTACAAGCAAAAATAAATAATAAACAAACAAAAATCTGTCTGAGAAGCTGCACACAAGGCTGCAAATGAAACATTAAATTACGTGGAGACGTTGGTCATTTTCACTACGTCCACAAATCTAAAGTCCTCATAAACTCCATCCTTACAAGCCAATTAAAGCGAATCAAAGGAACATGTATGTCCCTTAGGTAGGAAATTAAAGCCTCCCTCTGCCTTAACACATAGATTTTATTGTTGTGTGATATTGTCCCCAAAGGGATGAATAAGATGTAATTATAAGGACATTCGAACAGATCATCGATCAAGTTGAAAGGTGTATGAGTTTATCCCTTGCCATTTCATTTAAACAATAGGTCCACTAGTCATTACTATAATTAGACTGAACATAACTATCTCAATTCCAGAGTGATAATAACATTTTGAACATTAAAACTTTATTATTATTAGCATTTCTGTACCATAAACATATTCTGCAACATTTATAGAAAGGAGTATTAAGAAGGCCGTGCTCAAATGAGATTTAGGATCTATCCCATTGTACAGAACTATGTAATTTTCTGGCGCTATATAAATAATAAAATAATAATAATGTAGTTTTGAGGTAGGTGGATATATACCATTAGGTTCCTTGCCCAGGGACACTTACTGGTGAGGTGGTTTGACCAGGATTCATCTGGTTTTCCCAGTTCTAAGAAAGTGATATTACCACGGTGGTAACCAACCAATATTTATTTACTAATTTTTTTTATATGAGTGAGTGACTTGTTTTAATAAATGTTTATATAATATTTTTATCCGAATGGTTTACATTTCTGTCGTAGCACTGTGTTACAAATGGTAAACATTTACTTCACATTTATAATAACTTCAAATCTACCTATACAAGAAGGGCCCAAGACCCCTTATGTGGCCTAACAAGGATTTTTGTATTGAGTCCAGCCAAACGTACCATTTTGATAATTTATATAATAATACATATTTCCTGAAGCTTGGTGTATTAGAATTAAATGTAGCAACTTTAGAACTCCTCACGGCTGTCCTCTGGATCCATGTGAGATGATCTTGATATCCCATGTGATGGTCACAGACTGTTGTCAAGCTTTATCCTTCGGTCCAGTCGTCTCACACGTGAATTATGTTGGAGTGATGGTTAATCAGACTGCAATGCCTCTGTGAGCAGCTTGTCTCACACAATAACCGATTTAACCCAAAGCCTATTGACTTGGAAATGTCATTTTTAGTGTTTTATACATGTCTTTTGATTTTCCTTTGGTTATTTCTCATTCCCTTTGTCCCACACCTGCTTGTATTTTGATGTTGTGGTTTCTAAAGTTTCGACCTTGGCCGAATATTTGGATTTCACCAGCTTGTTTCTAGGCTTCTAATTCTAACACACTTTAGTACGCCATTACTCTCGGCCATAGAGCTTGCCATCCTTTATCACACACGAATAATTATTCAATCCCTTCAGTTTGTGGACTTTTAATGTTTTCTGTGGAATCGAAATTTAGTAACTCTTCGCTGTAGCCAAGTAAGAAAAGGACACAAGCCGAAAGTGTTTTTTTTTAATTGTTTTGTTTTGGGTTTTTTTTTTTTTTTGCAACAGCAGATGAAGAACTATTACAGCATAAAGAAACAGATCTATAGTATATGTTATATTAAAACTACAGCTCCCATGATGCTTTGTCATACTAAAGACATTCTAGATGCAAAGCATCATAGGAGTTGCAGTTTTACAACATCTGGGGATCTTCCTTTTGGGTACCCTGTGCTAGAGCATATAAAATCCTGGGAATATTGTGTTAATTCACTAGCTTTTTGCAGACGCCATGACTTTAAACTAACAGTAGAGGTTATTTTGTCACATAAAAATGAGATGTCCCACAGGTGAAATTAAGAGCAAATAGAAAGATGATTCTTTTATTCTGCTTTGATATAGATAAATCACACATGTCCCTGAACTGCAAATAGACCAGACAGGTAAATGTTTAAATGCTGATTTATCCCGTGACCCGCAGGTGAAAGGCTGCTATTGATTTTGGTGAGCAAACATTCTCTTTAAAGTGTACCTGTCATGGTCAAATTAAAAGGCATTCATTTTTATTAATACATTGTGTTAGAAGAATCGCCAGGGGATATATAGATTTTTTTTTTTAAATCTAAATATATAATAGTTCATCCCCTCACCTGCCAATCATTTTTTTAAATGCATCCCAGACAAGAGCAGGAGAACCCAATACAGGCGGTTTCCTCGTTCTCTTTCACAGCAACTACTGCACAATAGACATGTGCAAACATTTGTTTCATCCACAAACAAATTGATTCGTCTGAATCAAAATCCTTTTAATCTCCACCTGAATGAATTTATTTGCCTTTATTTTTCAGATGAATCGATTCATTTAGGTGTGGGTTGAAAGGATTTTGATTCGGACAAATTAGTTAATTTCTGGGCGAACACGTTATTTACATATATCTACTGTACAAGTGCTGTAGTTGCTTTGATTATTCTTCTTGTTAGTGCGTCTCATGTTTAGCTAGAGGAATACAAGAGCAGAGTGACCGGTGTCACGGTGTTCACATGCTGATGTAATAGCAACGAAGCCATGGTGTCCCTCCGCTGGCATCCTCTGTGATGTAATAACGACTTCATGCACGCACAATATGACTTTTTGGGTACAGACAAATGACAGCCAATAATGACTGAATTCTGATCAAGATGAGCTGTTAGTTATCCCAGATCTATTAAGTTTATGTTAGTGCTCTCTGTATTATTGTTTAACTCCTTACCCACCGTGGACGTACTAGGTGCGTCCGTCAAAAATGGTCCTTAAGGACCTCGGACATCCTTAAGGACCTAGTACGTCCTGTGGGGATATTTATGGGATAATAATAGTAAACAGTTGAGAATTGCCCACTATTTCAAGTCTCAGATCCCAAAGATCGTTATCGTGTAAGTGAAATGTATTCCATATAAATAAAATCACAATTTGTTATAAAAATAGATACAATTTATTGTGACAATTTAAATAATAATACTAAGTAACATGCGTGACAATAATCAATGAATATTTAGTATAACATGGTATGCAATACAATGGCAATACAAAAACATCTTCCAATGGCTAAGACAAGATTTATGACTGTCTTTCACAGAGAAACAAAAGTGAAACTTACACACAGACACAGAGCTGCAGCTTAAGGCCATAAAACTTTAGCTGACAGTTAGAATAACCCTTTCAATGCTGGTTAGACCTCTAATTAAGACCTATTCTCATGTGATTTTAAATAAAATAACATTTATACCAGCTCATTAGTCATTTCCTGGAACCATCCAATAAGAGTAATCTACCATGTTCTATAAGCAGAATTTTAACTTGCCTAAACAGATATTTTATCTTATTTTAGAGCAAATCAATACACCTGGATAAATATCACGATATGCTAACATGTGATATGTCACATAAATACATACTTATTCTAGTTCCATCTGCAGCATGGAATGGTTATAAATATATACTTCTTAGTTAACTAAGATTTCTAAATATCGAAATCTGATCGTGATTTATCCAGTCATATATCATGCTATTAGAAAATTTTAATTAATTTAGATTAATTAAATGAAACCAGTATAATTACCAGTTGAGTAGATATTTTCATCAGATTAGTAGGTAGTCTCAGGAACTGAATGTCATGGGTCTCTTTCTCTGTCTCCTGACTTAGCCTGCTCCCAACTGCTTCCTCTGCATACCTCTTTGCATACCCCTCTCTTCCCTTTGTCTTAACTTTTTAAAGGAAAATTCACTAGGTGATAGACCAATAGAGACACTGGAGGTGTGGTAACCTTCCAGATAACAATTTAAGTATTTGGTCTATAGAGGGCAGTCTCGTCCCACTAAACATACCACTAAACATACCTATCCAGGAAAGAGTTAACTTTTCCTGGTGGCTATTTTGATGTCATTTAGCTTATCTTTATAGTTTCTGTCAGTTCAAGAGTTTCTTTGGGCTTTGTCCAGACTATGTGTCTGGCAAATTCTGCTATAATTTCTAATATGACAGTTATAACTAAGTATGACCCCTAAATTACAATGGGACTCTATACAATATCGAAAGTAAAATTAAATTATTTAATCTTCTCTGTCACAAATGTCTGGGTTTTAGAATTAATTATATTCCATTAGCATTTAGACAGTCTGTCCATCCCCCGTTCTCATCTCTTATCAACAGGTTTGTATATACTAAGCATTCCTTAGCTTCTGGCAAAGTGGTTAGTTTTACAGAAGGGCTAGAAATCTTGTGTCTTTTGTTAACTTGAAAATAACAAAATGGAGTCTGCTCTGTTCAGAATGATTCAGGCAATATACACTTTAATTTCTATCATAGCACAAAATGTCTGCCGATATAAATACCCTGACAGTCCGCGGCATTCCTAATTACTTACCCTAATGCCGCCTTTCCCCTGTCGGCAATCTGTGTTCCTCTCGTTCTGGGGGGGCTCTCTGACAGCCCAGACAATACCCCCTGTGCAAATTAGGCCCCTGCTGGCCATGTGATCGCTCTAACAGCCGCAAGAGGCATCCAGGCATCTGTCTGCAGGGGGACTGCCTGAACTGCCTGTTAAATAAATAAATAAAATATTAGTTATTAAAAAAATTTTTAATATATATATATCTTATATATATTTTGTCATACTAAGTGTATTTTATATTAATATATACATATATTAATATAAAATACACTTATAATTAAATTAAACACGTGTGTATATATATAGAGGCAGTAAGGTGAGCACTCCAGAGGACTTGTTGAAGCAATTTATTCAGTGAAGAAAAAAATAAAGATCTGAGGGTTGAAACGTCGATTCTTTTCTTCACTGAATAAATTGCTTCAACAAGTCCTCTGGAGTGCTCACCTTACTGCCTCTATATCTATTTACGCTTTGCAGCACCGAGGCTTTTTTTCCCGGATTAACTTAAAGGTAGAGTGCCAGACTTTGTATATTTTTATATATATATATATATATATATATATATATATTGTGTATATATATCTATATATATATATTGATATATTATTATAAAAAATAATGAATTAAAAATAAATACAAAATTTTAAAATAATAATAAAAAAATAAAAATAAAATATATATTTATTAGACATGTGCAATTCGTTTGGGTCCGAATATGAATTCGGACGAAATTCTGACATTCGGGTACTTCCGAATGTCCGAATTGCCGAAGTGCCAAATTGCCGAGGTCCCAAAATTCTGGAATTTCCGAAGTGTCGAAGTTCCGAAGCACAGTATTGCCAAAGTACTAATATACTTACCCAGTGAAAGAAGAAGAATGTTACATTGTAAACAATTTTAAATAAAAAGTATACAAACATAGCCATCTGTAAGCATTTGCAACACTTACAACAATCAAGTAGCATACATTCATATAAAATGTAAGTTACTTGACCAGTCAGTGTAATGACAGGAATGAAGAAGTAGATAACTCCCTAATTCCCACGGTATCTACTAAAAGGCTGAAAGACCTAAATTGGTCTTTCAGCCAAATTTACTAATACTAAGTAAAGATTACTTAGTATTAATAAATTATGTCCCTACTCACTAAACTAAAGTGGTGACCTCCCCCCCCCGGCCCCCACCCCTGAGCGGCGGGTGGGGGCCCTAATATAAAATAATGGGGGGGCCTATTGTTCTCCCCCGGGCCCTAAATTATAATAAGGGGGACACCTAATGTCCTCCCCCTGGCTCCCACCCCTGAGCGGTGGGTGGGGGCCCTACAGTAAAATAAGGGGGGGGACCTAATGTCCTCCCCCTGGCCCCCACCCCTCACCGGCGGGTGCGGGCCCTAAATACTAATAAGGGGGGGCACCTAAGGTCCTCCCCCCTGGCCCCCACCTAGGAGCGGCGGGTGGGGCCCAAAAACAATGTGTGCCCCCCCCAGGTGACTAGGGGTCCCCAAACCCCTAGTCCTCTCTCCCCCCTCCAATAAAAATTATCCCCCTACCTACCCCCCTCACCTTTAACTAAGTACCTGTAAAAAAAAAAAAAACTTACCATTCAATGTTTTCTTTCTTCTTAAATCTTCTTTTTTCAGCCCCAAAAAAGGCCAAATAAAAAACCATAATAACCGACGCAATTAAAAAATATATATATATTTTTTTTAAATAATCCTTCTTCACCCATGGAGGGCTCCACGCAGACTGAGCTCTGCAGGGCAGGGGAAGGCTTATAAAGCCTTGCCCCGCCCTGTAATTAGGCTCAGAGCACTCTGATTGATGGGTTTTTTTTAGGGCCCACACCTGCCGCTCAGGGGTGGGGGCCAGGGGGGAGGACACTAGGTCCCCCCTCTTATTACAATTTAGGGCCCCCACTCGCCGCTCAGGGGTGGGGGCCAGAGGGGAGGACATTAGGTCCCCCCCCTTATTAGTATTTAGGGCCCCCACCCACCGCTCAGGGGTGGGGGCCAGGGGGGAGGACCTTAGGTCTCTCCCCTTATTCTTGTTTAGGGCCCCCACCCACCGCTTAGGGGTGGGGGCCAGGGGGGAGGACATTAGGTGCCCCCTTATTAGTATTTAGGGCCCCCACCCGCCGCTCAGGGTTGGGGGCCAGAGGGGAGGACAATAGGTCCCCCCCCCATCATTTTACTTTAGGGCCCCCACCCGCCGCTCAGGGGTGGGGGCCGGGGGGCACTATTTTATTGTTTTTAAACAGTGAGCAGTCACAGGCTACTCACTTTTTACTAGACATGCCCCTAAACACGGTATAGCGAGTAGGGGCAAAATTTACTAATACTAAGTAATTTGTACTTAGTATTAGTAAATTTGGCTGAAAGACCTATTTAGGTCTTTCAGCCTTTTGGTAGATAACTCCCTAATACCGTGGGAATTAGGGAGTTATCTACCAAGGGGCTGCAAGAGAAGTCCCGAAATGCAGAATTTCCGAAGTGCCGAAGTTGCCGAAGTTCCGAAGTCTTGAAGTGCCGAATTGCCGAAGTCCTGAATTGCGAAAATCCCGAATTTCTGAATACCGAACCAAATATTTTCCCAATGCACATGCCTAATATTTATGTAATTTTATTCTAATTGTATTTTTATATTTATATATATATATATTTATATTTATATTAAAATACACTTGGAATGAAATTATATACAGTATATCTATGTATATATAAATAAATAAAAATAATAAGAAATATACATTTGTCCATATACATAATTACACAAATAATTTCATAAATATACACGTAGACTTCAAATATATAAATATGTATATATTTAAATTCTACATGCATAACATACGTACCAAAACAACTTGCTTAATAAAGCAGTTTTGGTGTATAGATCATGACCCTGCAGTCTCTCTGCCATTTAGGAGTTAAATCACATTGTTTATGCAGCCCTAGGCACACCAGCCTGCATGTGACTTACACAGCCTTTCTAAACACTTCCTGTAAAGAGTCATCTAATACTATAGTGTCCCTTTAAGGACGGGGGAATATTGTCCAAATTCTGAACCAAAACAAAACCTACAATTTGTGCTATTTGATGATTTCGCAATATAAGGTTTTTTTTTTTGTTTTTTTTTTAATTCTTTATTTATTCCAGTACAAGACATCACAAGCAATACACGTACAATGAGACAGGGTATGCAATCAACAAATGGATATGTTAAACATATTACATGCAATGACAGCGCAAGGGTTGAGCTGGTGTGTACTCCCATAGCTTGCGATTAGAGACTACCATTGACATTTTAATCCACAGTTTACCCCGTACATCATCTCTCTCTGGGCGCTTGGATGTCCCGCCTGGTGTTTAACAATATATAAAACAATCAAATAGCATGTAAGAAAGGAGTGCCGCACGCTCATTGCAGACATAAGGAAAAGAGCAGCACGCCAGAGCTTGGAACTCCAGTGAACTACCCCTCCCAAGATTCTATCGGCATACAGCAATGTTTCCATTGTGTGCGGCCTACCCGATAAAATAATGATCTGAGATACAGGAATAGAGAAATAGAATTAAAGGTAGCGCCCCGATAGGCCGAGGCAAAAGAGAAAAGGAGAGAGGGATGAGGGGAGGGGCTGGGGGGGGGGGTGAGCCCGACGTGTGGAGCCCTGTACAGAGGCTTTGTGGGGGGTAGGTTGCCTGTTCGCCACAGTCGCCCAAAGGGGCGAGTGATACCTCGCCCCGTGGGTCGGGTCGATACAGTATGAGTCGTCTCCTAGCTCAAAGGTCTCTTATAGAAGTCAGGTCGCCCCTACCTGTCCCGCCTGTCTCAATCGCTAGCAGTGCTATTTATCCAGGGGCCCCAAACTTTGTCAAATTTCTTCAGTGTTCCCCTCACCTGTGCCGTCAGTTTATCCATCAAAAAAGTGTCTTTTATTTTTTGTTTAACCATTGCTAACATAGGGGTTGCTCCCTGTAGCCATATCTGCGCCAGGGCTCTTCTAGCCGACAGGTTTATCCTGTGGACAAGGGTTTGTTCCGCGGTTGTCCAACCGTCTATGGATCTGGACAACAGATACACCCATGGGTCTAACCGTACCTCTCTACCAAATACTTCCCTCTGTAAATCAGCGATCTTTTTCCAATAGGCCTGTACCTACCGGCACTCCCACCACATATGTATATACGTGCCCTTGTGGCCGCAGCCCCTCCAGCAGAGGTCCGTCGGGTTTTTACCCATTCGGTGCAGCGTCACTGGGGTGGTATACCACCAAAATAAAGTCTTATAGGATTGCTCCTGCAACGAGACGCATACCGAAGATTTTTTCGCGGCTTCCCATATCTCTTGCCATTCTATTCCTTCTAATACCTCGTCAAGGTCTGCCTCCCATCTATTCGTATGTAATATCTCCCCATTCTGATGCGCGTGAGCTTAAATAGGAGTACAAGCATGAGATTAGGCCAGTAGGGAACTGTTCTCTCTTGCACATCCTTTCGAAGAACGTTAATTGTGTGAGTGCGGCCGCTTTAATCTGGGGGCGTAGGGCAAAATCCCTAAGCTGTAGATACCTGAAGTGATCAAAGGGGCGTAATGGAACTCTGTTCTTTAGCACATCAAATGTGATAAAGGAGCCGCATTCAAACAATTCGCACAGTCGCTGGAGTCCCGAGTTTTCTATACCCTTGAAATCTCTGGGGCACATGCCCGGGAGGAACGCTTTATTACGTAAGAATGGGGTCATGGGCGACGGATCAGAGGCCAGTCCGTACTTGAGAGCTGTGGCGTCCCATACCTTGAGGGACGTACGTATCGCCAGGCATACCGCTTGGGTTATTGGTCGGTGTTCCTTGGGAATCCACATGAGGTACTGTGGCATGTCCGGGCCCGGGCGGGGGAGTGCCACAGAGCAATTTGAGCCAGTTGAGCCGCCACGTAGTAAAAATAAAGGCTAGGGAGGCCAAGGCCTCCCCTATCCTTTGCCCTATACAGGATGTTACGAGAAATCCTTTGCCGTTTATTCTGCCAGATGAACCTGCCTATTGCTTGTTGAAGCGGGCCTAATGCGGATTTGCTCAGGTGGACCGGTAGTGCCTGGAACAAAAAGAGTATCCTAGGCAACACATTCATCTTCACAGAATGTATCCTCCCGATCCACGAGATCGGCTTGTCCACCCAATTCTCCATGTCAGTTATCAACTGTCTAATCAGTGGGACATAGTTTTGCTGATAGAGTTGGGAGGGGTCTGCCGTCAACCTGATTCCCAAGTATTTGACCTGGTCTTTCTCTATCCGTATGTGATAGGTTCTCCCGATATACGCTGCATCTTCATCCGACATTCCTACGGGGATCGTGCTTGATTTATGCAAGTTGATTTTATAGCCCGCCACCTCGCCGTATGCTATCAGAATCCTAGTCAGAGCTGCCATGGAAGTCTTCGGGTCTGTTAACGTCAGCAGCACGTCATCAGCGAAACCCGAGATAATGTATTGTGTGTCTCCCACAGAGATACCAGTTACGTCTGGTGCTTCTCGTATGGCTTGCATGAGGGGTTCCAGCGAGAGTACGAACAGCATTGGCGAGAGGGGGCAACCTTGCCTTGCCTTGTGCCATTGCTCAGGCGGAACGGTGAAATTCGCGCTCCTGAAATCTGAATCTGAGCCCTGACGTTTGAGTACATGGCCTGGACCGCTGTAATAAACGTGGCCGGTACTCCAAAATGTCGCATCACTTCGAATAAGTAAGGCCACTTCACCCTATCGAAAGCCTTTTCGGCATCTAGTGACAGCAGCAATGTCGGGGTGCCCTTTGTAACCTGTCTCCCTATAAGGTCAATATTGCGCCTAGTGTTCTCGAATAGTTTTCTCCCAGGCACAAAGCCCACCTGAACAGGGTGGATCATCCCTGGGAGGAGCGGGTTCAATCTACCCGCCAGTACTTTAGCTAAGATTTTCGAATCATGGTTAATCAGAGAGCTAGGGCGGTAGCTCTCCGGAATCGAGTCGTCTTTTCCAGGCTTGGGCAGTAGAACGATATTTGCCAGGGACATGTCCCTATCAGGCATCCCTCCGCCCATCACTTCGTTAAACCAGGGTTCCATGTGAGGCAGGAGTTCTTCCCGGAAGGTTTTGTAATAGCTTCCAGTAAAGCCATCCGGTCCAGGCGCCTTGTTACTTTTCAAGGCGGATATTGCCGCGTCTATTTCTTCAGCCGTTATGATGTTTCCCAGGGCTTCCGAAACCGCCGTCTCTAGCTTGGGTAGTTTTAACCGAGAGAGGAATCTCCGAATCCCTTCCAATTCCCGATCCGTGTCCATGGCATCGTCCGACGAGTGGTTATAAAGTTTGGCATAATACTCTGTAAACACCCTGGCTATGTCCGTTGGGTTAGTCTGGTATACGCCTGCTGCATTCTTAATCCTAGTGATGTGCGTGCTGTGTTGCCGCGGTCGAAGAGATCTTGCTAACAAGGTATCCATTTTGTTCGCCTTCTCATAGAAGGTGCGTTTCGACCATACCATGGCTCTAGTGGTGTCATCTAGGAGCATTTCTCTGATCGAGTTCCGTATGTTCTGCATTGATAACAAATTGGCAGGCGTGGGGTCCGATTCATGCCTCTGTTCCGCTGTTCTTAATGCTTCTAGTAAAGAGGACAATAGTTGAGATTTGCGTCGCTTCCGTAAAGTCGCTTCTCTGATCAGTATACCACTTATGACGGTTTTATGAGCTGCCCACATCGTAGCTTTCGTAACTCCTGATTCCGCTTCCCTGGCAAAATATTCCCTGAGTTTCGTGCGAATAGTCGCCATGATAGCTGGGTCTTGAAGTAGGGATGTATTCAGGAGATGCCACGCTCAATTTGTCCAGGGTAAGGGATACATCTGCATGATCAGACTAGGTTATGGACCCTACCTTGGATTCCGAAACCCTGGGAACAGCCAGGGAGTTCACGAGGAAAAAGTCTATCCTTGAATACGTATTGTGCGGTGGGGAATAGAACGTATAGTCAGTATCGTCCGGATGTTGAGCCCACCATATATCTATCAGACCAGAATGTTGTATGAATGTGTGCAATAATTTATCTTGCCCACCCCGCTTGTGCGATCTTGGGGCTCCCCTACATGGCCCCCTGTCCATAGCCGGGGACGGTGCTGCATTAAAATCCCCTCCGACAATAATTATACCATGTGGCAGTGTGTTTACTATGCGGGTCAATTCTGACCAGAAATCTCTGGACGGATCGTTAGGAGCGTAGAGATTAAGGACGTGTATAGTGTGGGAATATAAGGACCCTGATACCAGAATATAACGACCGCCTGGGTCCTCACTAACCTTGCTTACCTTGAGTGGGCATCTATGATGTATGAGAATAGCTACCCATTCTTCTTATTGAGAGCCCTGGCCTCAAACGAGGTCCGGAATGTATGATCCTTAAGGGCAAACTTCGCTGATTTCGATAAATGCGTCTCCTGTAAGAAGGCGATGTCTGGGTTCAAGCGCTTCAGTTCCCAAAACATAAGTCGTCTCTTTTTAGGGGCATTTAGGCCCTTAACATTAAGGGACAGTAGTTTCATTGGCATGTCACACCCTGTAGGATATTGCTATAGTGAAGCCTACCATCTCGACCTTTTATAGCCATACCACCAAGGGCATACCTCGATTCCCCCCCCAAAGGGGACACATGAGGGATAAGGGTGGAAGGATGGGACAGAAGAAAGAGTTCAGGAGAGAAGAAGAAAGGGGAACAAGACATTTTGTACAAAAATTGCCTGGTCTTACCTATAGCCAGGCGTATGTGGGATAGATGTCCAGTCGCTCCCAGAACGAGTAAAAGGCTCTGGGATGTTAGGGAGGCGAACCAGCCAACAAAGGCACTATTGTAGTGCCATCTGGAGCTAAACATAAGAAAAACACACTGTAACCTGCGCTACCATGTTAAGCATGGGGGTAGACATACAAGAGTTTACGGGCTAGGGTGTCTAACAGTTCAGGTTCCAATATACACTTCTAGAATATACCTTTTTTTTGGGGGGGGGGGGGAACGTTTACATAATTGAGCAAGTCTAACAGCAGGTAGGGAAGCGTCCGTCGCTCATGAACGGGTGCTGAACGTGCGTACATGCAGGTTTTATGTCAACCCGCTGGAGCAAACAGGGGTGGATATCCACTGGTGTGGATGCCCCCCCAAGGCCAGGCTATGTATCAATGCTAAGTGCTGGAGAGACCAGGGGCAGGGCGGGGGGGGGGGAGGCCGCTCCATAACACCCCACCGAGGGGAACCCAGGTACCCCCCTCCCCCTCCCACCGGAGGACAAGAGAGCGAGCCCCAGCCGCCAGGGTCGCCGCAGGGCTGAACCTCCGAGGCAAACGAAATCAGACCCCTCGCTCAGCAGCAAAAATCACAGTGCCCCCCCGGCCCTCCCCCATCCCCTACCATAGAAACATAATTCAACATAAAACAGTAGCAGAAAAACGAATACGGTGATATGCATATTTAAAGCAAAAATATATCCCCCCCCCTCCTCCCCCCTCAGGCGCAGAGTCAATGTTAACAGTGTTTAAAAAGGTAGGCGGTGATGCCCCAAGGCAAGGGATCCCCCCGGCCCTCCTTGTAGCGTCGGTGAGAATAAAAAAATAGTGATCTCCAGACCCGATTCCCTCCGAGACCCGACACCCCGCCGCCCAAATAAAGAGTGAGGCAACACCACCCACACCCGCCACGGGGAAGATAGAGGGCACAAAATTGAAAACCAAGGAAGGAGCATTTCGCTCTATCAGCCCTAACCCACCCAATAAGGTGAAAAGACCCCCCACTACCCCGCCCTGGCCTGAGGGCCTCCCAAGGAGCTCCTACTTCAGCTCACCAACTGCACCCCCACAAAATGAGGCCTAGTGGAATCTAGGCTTCGTAACCCGCCGTCCCATTAGCATCCTAAGTACCCCCCAGGAGCGGGGAAAAAAGGGAGAACCCCGTATCTCATACCTGCCGACCTCCAACGGATCCGGATCGGCCCTCCACGCCTGGCCTCACTCGCCTGCTGTATACCACTCGCGGGGGAGGGGACGTAGCTCCTCCGCGGCTGGGGGAAGCTCCGGCAGCTCGATCTGATCCCGGATATCCAGACTCTGCAAGAATGCCACTGGATCTCCGTCCTCGTAGAGGGTTTTAGTGCGGCCATCCTTGAATGCCATCAACCGGAACGGAAAGCCCCAGGCGTACTGCACTCCGTGCTTCTGCAAGAGCCACAGCCTCCGTTTTTGGAGTGTAGCCGGTGTCAGGTCCGGAAACAGGGTAAGTTCCCCCCCGCCGTACTTGATCGGGCCTTCCCTGCTCCGCTTCAGAAGGGCTTCCTTCATCTGGTAAAAGAGAAACCTAATGATGATATCCCTCGGGCGATTGTCGGCCTCTCTTCTTGCTCTGAGAGCCCTGTGCGCAGGGGTCAAGTCCTGGGTAAAAAAGTGCAGGAACTCACCCCAGATCCACTCCCCGCCCCCTCCCCCCCAAAAAGGGACAGGGACTCGGGAAAGGGACAGGGACTCGGGAAAGGGACAGGGACTCGGGAAAGGGACAGGGCCTGAGGAAGGGGGACAGGGCCTGAGGAAGGGGGACAGGGCCTGAGGAAGGGGGACAGGGCCTGAGGAAGGGGGACAGAGCCTGAGGAGGGGGGCAGGAACTGAGGAGGGGGGCAGGAACTGAGGAAGGGGAACAGGGCCTCAGGAAAGGGACAGGCCTGAGGATGGGGGCAGGGACTGAGGAGGGGGACAGGGACTGAGTAAGGGGATAGGGCTTGAGGAGGGGGGCATGGACTGGGGAAAAGGACTAAGGAGGGAGACAGGGACTGAGGAGGGGGGACAGGGCCTCAAATAGGGGGACAGGGACTGAGGAGGGGGGACAGGGCCTTAAATAGGGGGACAGGGACTGAGGAGGGGGGACAGGGCCTTAAATAGAAGGGCAGGGACTGAGGAGGGGGGCAGGAACTGAGGAGGGGGGACAGGGCCTTAAATAGGGGGACAGGGACTGAGGAGGGGGGACAGGACCTTAAATAGGGGGACAGGGACTCAGGAAAGGGACAGGCCTGAGGAGGGGGACAGGGGCTCAGTAAGGGGATAGGGCTTGAGGAGGGGGACAGGGACTGGGGAAAGGGACTAAGGAGGGGGGCAGGAACTGAGGAGGGGGGGCAGGGCCTTAAATAGGGGGACAGGGACTGAGGAGGGGGGCAGGAACTGAGGAGGGGGGACAGGGCCTTAAATAGGGGGACAGGGACTGAGGAGGGGGGGACAGGGCCTTAAATAGGGGGGCAGGGACTGAGGAGAGGGGCAGGAACTGAGGAGGGGGGACAGGGCCTTAAATAGGGGGACAGGAACTGAGGAGGGGGGACAGGGACTCAGGAATGGGACAGGCCTGAGGAGGGGGACAGGGACTGAGTAAGGGGATAGGGCTTGAGGAGGAGGGCATGGACTGGGGAAAAGGACTAAGGAGGGAGACAGGGACAGGGCCTTAAATAGGGGGACAGGGACTGAGGAGGGGGGACAGGGCCTTAAATAGGGGGACAGGGACTGAGGAGGGGGGCAGGAACTGAGGAGGGGGGGCAGGGCCTTAAATAGGGGGGCAGGGACTGAGGAGGGGGGACAGGGCCTTAAATAGGGGGACAGGGACTGAGGAGGGGGGACAGGGCCTTAACTAGGGGGACAGGGACTGGGGAGGGGGACAGGGACTGAGGAAAGGGATAAAAAAAAACCCTAAAGTGCCTTCCCCCCTCCCTGAGGCTTACCTTGGGCCAGGAGGGGTGGGACAGATCTGGAACCTGCAGCCTGCAGTCAGTGGAGTAAGCCGGCCTCTCCTGATGATGTCAGGAGGAGGGGGCATGGCTTCCTCTGCTCCCCAGCGGTCCTGTGAGAAGAGCAGAGAAAGTCACGCCCCCTCCTACTGACATCATCAGGAGAGGCTGGACGACTCCACTGACTGCAAGGGGAGAGGTGAGTTTAGAAATCCGAGTCCCCAGTCAGAGGCAGGAGATTCGGATTTGTGCTCCCCCTGCTCTCGCAGCCGCTTGTGCCAGCCCTGGGTCCTGCAGGACTAGTAATGGGAACGGCGTTCCTGCTGTGGAAAAAGTGCAGGAACGCCGTTCCCACGCGTTCCTGCAGGACTCGAGCCCTGCCTGTGCGCTCTCTCTATGTGCCACTGGTGGTCCGGCACATCGGTCACCAACGGTCTGAGGATCTTAGAGACCACCTCCAAGAGCGGTCCCTCACCATCCCGTTCAGGCAGACCTCGAAGCCTAACATTATTTCGCCGGGACCTGTTGCCCAGGTCGTCCAGGGCGGATTCGGCCGCGGTGAGTCTGGAGGACAGCCGGTTAATCGGGGCTGCAGCAGCATTGTGGGCCACAGCCGTGGACTCCACACGCTGCTCAAGTACTGCTGTCCTCACTCCCAAGGCCTGTATTTCGGCCTTCACCTCCTGTGTGTTTCTGGTGATCTCAGCAGCTAGATAGCCGCGGACCTCTGCTAATTTCGCCAGGATCTGTGCAGTGTTAGCCTCGGAAACTTCTGAGGCCGCCGCCATGCCTGGGCTCGAAGGTGAACGCGGTGCTATCGGGCTCTCCCGTCCACCATCTTGGGCGTGTGATCGCATGGCGCGGGAGGCCGCGAACAGATCAGTCACCGTGGTACCTTGATCCACCTTTTTGGCCAGCTTCTTCGGTGCCCGTTTGTCCATGTCGACTCCCCTGCTGATATCTTCGTTTAGGTCAGTGTGTTAGTGCTATAGTAAGCTGATGGCTTCGTGGTCCCAGCGGAGCTTCAGCAGGACACGTCCATCTTGCTCCGGCTGCAGACCACGCCCCCCAATATGAGGGTTTTTAAGCACACCCATACATTTTATATACTTCCTCATATGCAGGTATGTGGGGAAGATTTTTCCACCCTTTAAGATGAGGATTTTGGAACATGTCAACTTGGTTATAATTCCCGACACGTTGACACCCTAATTTCCAGACACTTTAAAATGTGCCATGGAGGGGTTTAATTAGTGAAAATGGGCCCCAGAAAGGAAGACCTGGATAAAAAAAAACTATTTTCTTCATCTGCTTTTATTTCACAGTAACCCCAGATTTAGTATATTTAGTGGAATGTCTTTATTTTATTTACTTCATGCCATTTTATGATCAGTGTGTATATAAGTAGAGTTTTCATGCATTCATTATTTATTGATTGATTTATTTCACTTACTTTTCAGTGAGAAGTCATTTTTATTCAGACAAACGCAAGACATCATAGAGTAAATATGGTCCATCCCTTTATGCATATAGTGACTGGAGCGGAATCATCATTTGGGGGAATAATATAAGCTCATCGAGTGTGTGCAATTTGATATCGAGCTATTTGGAGCCTTCATTTCACATTAGACACAGCTACACTTTGTTTGCTTCTACTGTACATTGAAATAAAGGGAATTATTCCCATTTGAGGCTGATTTACTCTAACAAGTGACAGTCACTCTGCATGGATGAGATTATCCATTTGCTGAAGCTTTCTAACTAATATAATATATTTTGTGACTAGTGATACCGATTGTGCCCTGACGAAGATGCATCATTTTAGCACCGAAACGTATATCAGGTTTTTTTTGCCTCGCACCCACTGCTGCACTTCATTACACATTGTGCACTTTTTATTTTGACTACCCTCTACTATCCTATCCGTTTTAGTTAGTTGATAAGGGAGAGAGGCCTGGTATGTAGGCTGTCAGTGTTTGATCACTCATAGCGGAGGTGTTTTTCCTAAATGTCCTTCCTAATAACTGTGCCCTTGTATTTTCATTCTCATTGATTTGTTTGTACTCAAATCTTATTAAGGGCTTTACTAATTATAATCTAAAGGAGAATAATACACTTTCACCATGGGGATTTGAATCCCTTCTGTAATGTTTCCCTCCTTCGCAATATACCACGGGTAGGCAACCTTTTAGAAGTTTTGTGCCAAAACAAGATTTTGAAGTCCCTTGGTTAGGATCCTAATTTTTTTAAATTAAGGTGTGCATGTTGCCGTATTTTGCTTGTTTTAATTGGTGCCGCAGTTGCTTTGTAACATTGTATTTGTGCAAATGTGGGCTATTATATTGTACAGTATAAGTTAGTGGTATTGTGTATGATACATATGAATGTGGACTGTGTATGGGGGCTGCTTGTGTAATTGTGTGTGTGGATAATATGTCACATTGTGTGTTTTGTAGTATGCGTATGTGTGGGGCTGGTTACATAGTTACATAGTTACATAGTTACATAGTTACATAGCTGAAAAGAGACTTGCGTCCATCAAGTTCAGCCTTCCTCACATATGCTTTTGCTGTTGATCCAAAAGAAGGCAAAAAACCCAGTCTGAAGCGCTTCCAATTTTGCAACAAACTAGGAAAAAATTCCTTCTTGACCCCAAAATAGCAGTCAGATGTCTCCTTGGATCAAGCAGCTATTACCCCACTAATTAGAAATTGTATCCCTGTATGTTATGTTTTTGCAAGTATTTATCCAATTGCAACTTAAACATCTGTATAGACTCTGACAAAACCACCTCTTCCGGCAATGAATTCCACATCCTTATTGCTCTTACTGTAAAAAAACCTTTTCTTTGCCTTAGATGAAATCTCCTTTCTTCAAGCCTAAATGTGTGACCTCGTGTCCTATGTATAGCCCTGTTTATGAATAGATTTCCAGATAATGGTTTGTACTGGCCCCGAATATATTTGTATAATGTTATCATATCCCCTCTAAGGCGCCGTTTTTCCAAACTGAAGAGATTTAAATTTTTTAACCTTTCTTCATAACTAAAATGCTCCATTCCTTTTATCAATTTTGTAGCTCGTCTCTGCACTTTTTCTAGTGCCATGATATCCTTCTTTAGAACAGGTGCCCAAAATTGCACAGCATATTCAAGGTGTGGTCTTACCAGTGATTTATAAAGAGGCAAAATTATATTTTCATCCCGAGAATTTATGCCCCTATTTATACATGACAAAACCTTACTGGCCTTAGCAACGGCAGATTGACATTGCATATTGCTACCTAATTTGTTGTCTATAACAATTCCCAAATCCTTCTCGTGTGTGGTTATCCCTAGTTCACTACCATTTAGGGTGTAAATTGCTTGTGCATTCTTAAGCCCAAAGTGCATAACTGGTTGTGGGGTTGTGTGAATGTATGTGGATTGTCAGTGGTGTTGTGGTTTTGGGGACGGTGTGTGTGGACTGTTTGTATTATATGTATGAGTGGGAGGCTTCGTCTGCAGCTCTGTGTATATCTAACAGTGTGGGTAGCCTCCCTGGGGTCCAGGAGGGACCGGGCTGTCCAGGCACAGGACAAGGGCAGGAGCTGTGATAGCTGCTATGGGCTAACTGGGTCTCCCTGTTGTGAGCAGGGATTTAACCCTGCTCACACTGAAATGGTAGGAAGTTCAATGCTATTTTAATGTCATTAATGTCTCTGTCCACTCTGTGGATGATGGCATAGAACATCCTTACAGCATTAAAAACAATGAAGAATATGCCTTAAAGGGACAATCCACTGCCCAAATGCAAAACTATTAAAAATCACAGTTTAGTATATATGCCTCCAATGAAAACATGCATGCATTTATTTATGCATTTTTTTCATTGTGGTTTATCTAAAAAAAACAGCTTGCAAAAGATGCAGATGCCTTGTCCTTCCTTTGTCAAGCCCTCTTCTTTTACCCCGGGCAATTGCTGCCTATTGAGTTTAGCTCCACTGAGCTAACCAAAGCAGGAAGTAACAGGACCGATTGTCTGACAGCCACGAGGTGTAACAAAGTTAATTGATAAAAGTGTGAATTTCTATTGAAATCTGCACTTCTTGCAAAATGAAAAAAAAAAAAGAGGACACGGTCTTCACACATAATGTGCTCCACTGTGCAGAGTGTTCCTTCAACTTTGTACAGAAATCAAGTATCAATGTTGGGAGTTATGTTATTAGGATGGGTGGGACGTCCAGGGGGAGTCGCTAGTGACACAACTTGCATCACTGGTGACCAGGGACGCATTTGCCTTGGGCGGCATTTTCCAGGGGGCGGCAAAAAAAGCCGCCCCCAAATGCCCAGGGCAAATGTCTTGTTAGCCTGGCGACTAACGAACAATCCGGTTGGGTGGGCGGCGCTGGCGAGGGAGCACTTTCCCCTGAGCGCTCTGCTCAGCCCCCCTGCGGGGAAAGTGCTCCCTCGTCAGCGCCGCCCGACCGCCCATCAGCCCCACTACACCCCAGGGGGAAAGGGAGAAACCCCCCCCCCCCCCCCAGCAAGGTAAGGAGGCTGGGGGGATTGAAAAAAAAAGTGAGTGAGTGTGTGTGTCAGTGTCTGTTAGTGTGTGTGTGTCTGGTAGTGTGTGTGTGTGTGTGTGAGTGTGTGTGTGTGTGAGTGTGTATCTGTTAGTGAGTGTGTGTATGTCAGGGAGTGTGTGTATGTCAGGGAGTGTGTCTGTTAGAGAGTGTTTTACGATGTGTGTGTCTGTTCGTGAATGTCTGTGTCTGCTAGTGACTGTATGTGTCTGTTAGCGAGTGTGTATGTCTGTTAGCTAGTGTATGCGTGTCTGTCAGTGAATGTGTGTGTATTTAGAAGGCGGGGCAGGAGGGAAGGGTGGGGTGGTGCGGGGGGGCGCCTGAATTTTGTCCTTCCTAGGGCAGCACAAAACCAGGATACACCACTGCTGGTGACACCTTTAATGGTCAGACTTGCCACGTAAGGGAGCATGCCAGCCTGGCATCAAGCACACCGGCTAACAGACAGCCATCAGATTGCCCCCTAAAACACAGAACCATTACTGAAGTGCTCTCTGCATGGTTCTAGTGCCCACTGCACAGAACATCTAATGATGCGCTTGCAATGTGTTGCCCGAGGATAGTTCCCTGGTGTCCACAGAACCATTACTGAAGTGCTCTCTGTATGGTTCTAGTGCCCACTGCACAGAACATCCAGGGCCGGACTGGCCCACCGGGATACCGGAAAATTTCCCGGTGGGCCGTCGGCACCTGGGGCCGGGCAGACACCTGGGTCTGCTGGCGGCCGCTGGGGGAGGTCTGCTGGCGGCCGCTGGGGGAGGTCTACTGGCGGCCGCATGTGTAGCTGTGCTGTGCTGGCTCTGCTCCCCAGCGTGCAGCTTAATGAGACAGCGGCCGGAATATGACGCAGCGGCATTGGCGGATCCAGGGGGGGGGCAACGGGGCAATTGCCCCCCCCGAGATTCTCCCCTGCCGGCTAGTGCAGGGCTGGCATTGCCCAAGCGCCAGCCCTGCAATGTGCCTGCGGACCGGGAGGGAGATCAGTGATCTCCCTCCCCGGTCCGCAGGCACATTACTGACAGCCGACCGGAAGGGGAGGGAGAGAGGACCCCGGAGCTGTTACCAGCAGCTCCTCCGGGTCCTCCTCTCGCGAGATTTGGAGCGTTGCCGCGGTTACCACGGCAACGCTCCAAATCTCGCGAGAGTGAACTCTAGCCCTGGAGCGCGGGCTAGAGTTCACTGGAACCACTGGACCACCAGGGATTCCCCACTGGGACCACCAGGGATCCAGAAATGGCCCCCCTCCTCCTCAATAAAGGTAAGAAGGGAGGGGGGACATAAATATATTTTATTAAATACATTTTTTTTATTTTATTTTATTTTTTTAATTAAAAAGCCTCCCTTCCCTCCTCCCCTCCCCCATACACACTGCCCCCATACACACACTGACCCCATGCACACACTGACCCCATGCACACACTGACCCCATGCACACACTGACCCCATACACACACTACACACACTGACCCCATGCACACACTGACCCCATACACACACTACACACACTGACCCCATGCACACACTGACCCCATACACACACTACACACACTGACCCCATGCACACACTGACCCCATACACACACTACACACACTGACCCCATACACACACTGACCCCATACACACACTACACACACTGACCCCACACACACACACACTGCCCCCATACACACAAACACTGCCCCCATACACACAAACACTGCCCCCATACACACAAACACTGCCCCCATACACACAAACACTGCCCCCATATACACACTGCCCCCATATACACACTGTCCCCATATACACACTGTCCCCATATACACACCGTCCCCATATACACACTGTCCCCATATACACACTGTCCCCATATACACACCGTCCCCATATACACACTGTCCCCATTCACACACTGTCCCCATACACACACTGCCCCACACACACTGCCTCCATACACACACTGCCCCACAAACACTGTCCCCATACAACACTGTCCCACAAACACTGTCCCCATACAACACTGTCCCACAAACACTGTCCCCATACACACTGCCCCACACACATACTGCCCCGCACACACTGCACACCTATACACACACAGTGCCCTACACACCCTGCTGCCCCCCCATACACACATTGCCCCAAACACACACACACGACCCCCCCATACACACAGTGCCCCCCATACACACACTGCCCCACACATACATACAGTGCCCCCCATACACACACTGCCCCACACAGACATACAGTGCCCCCATACACACACTGCCCCCTAACACACACACTGCCACCCTTACGCACTCACACTCACTTCACCGCTCACACACACACTGCACCTTTCACACACACTTCACCCCTAACACACACCACTTCTCCTATGCCCTATATCCCAGCAGACCCCAGGTAAGTTGTCAAACTGTTCTTAAACGGTATGACTACTTACTCCGGGGTGGGATCCTGGCACTACTGGCACCATAACTACTACACTGAGCTGTAGTGGTTATTGTGCTAGGATTATTTTTTTTAAATAATCTACAAGTGCCCCTCCCGAGATCAGGCTCTGGATCCGCCACTGCGCAGCGGTCTCATTCAGCAGCGCGCGAAGGCGGAAGAGCAGAGCCAGCACAGCACAGCTTCACATGTGGCCACCAGCAGACCTCCCCCAGCGGCCGCTAGACTCCAGCACAAGTCCCCCAGCGGCCGCCAGCACAGTCAGCAGTCTGCACTGCACGGCCCCCTGGCAGCCAGGTAGGAGTAATGTGTGTTATGGTCTGTCTGTCTGTTATGGTCTGTCTGTCTGTCATGGTGTCTGTATGGTGTGTGTGTGTGTCTGTCTGTCATGGTGTGTGTATGGTGTGTGTGTGTGTCTGTCTGTGTCATGGTGTGTGTCTGTCTGTCCGTCATGGTGTGTGTGTCTGCCCGTCATGGTGTGTGTGTGTGTGTGTGTCTGTCCGTCATGGTGTGTGTGTGTGTGTGTCTGTCTGTCCGTCATGGTGTGTGTGTCTGTCTGTCCGTCATGGTGTGTGTGTGTGTGTCTGTCCGTCATAGTGTGTGTGTGTGTGTCTGTCTGTGTCATGGTGTGTGTGTGTGTGTGTGTGTCTGTCCGTCATGGTGTGTGTGTGTGTCTGTCTGTCCGTCATGGTGTGTGTATAGTGTGTGTGTGTCTGTCTGTATGGTGTGTCTGTGTCTGTCTGTATGGTGTGTCTGTGTCATGGTGTGTGTGTGTCTGTCTGTCCGTCATGGTGTGTGTGTGTGTGTGTGTCAGGATCCCGCGGGCGGCTGCGAGGGGAGGCTGCAATCCGCTCGCGGCACTCACCCTCCAGCCGTCCACGGTCCCCTTCCTGCCAGGTGTTCGGCGGGCGGCATTCTCCCAGCCACGGGTGCCGCCCGCGTCTTCTTCCGGGTCCCCCAGTGGCAGCATGCATGACGCTGTACGCTGGGAGACCGGCCAATTTGTTACACGCCGGGGTCAGTCACCTGACCCGGCGTTAAAGGCACAGTGCCTCAATCACAGTGGGAGGTTTAGATATCTCCCACGTGTGATTGTTAATTCTGATTGGAAATTAGCCAATCAGAATTAATCTTCTGGTTTATATACTTACCTTTCCTGTTCCTCCCTGCCCTGTTGTGGTCTTTGCTTTATAGTATTGATACTGAACGTGTGCTTTCTGGTTACGTACTCTCTGGCTTGTTATACTGACTTTGTGACTTTCTCCTACCCTTTGACCTCGGCTTGTTTCTCGTTATTCTGTTTTCTGGTTCCCCTACTTGGCTTGTCTCCTGACTATTCTGTGTGTGCTTAGCCCGGCCACTCTAAGGACCGGTACGGCACACTTTCTGTGTGTGTGTCTGTGTGTGTGTTGGCGTGTTGGGTTCCCCGAATCGTGACATTACAACAGGGCCATAATGGAACCTGCTGACATACCACAGCTCCTAGTTAATCAGGAGGCTAGAATGGATGGCTTGGACCACCGTATGGATCAGTTTGCTCAAGCTTTGCAAACCATACTGGCTCGCACTGCACACTTGCAGCCTGCCGTTCAGGAGGTTGCTGCTGCTGTGCCCGAGCCCATTCCCACTCCGGCACCCGTTCCTGCCCATGTAGTGCATATGACGCCGCCACAGCGCTACAGCGGTGACCCGGCATTGTGTCGTGGTTTCCTCAACCAAATTGACATCCATTTGGTGATGAATCCACGTTCCTATCCCACTGACAGATCTAAAACAGCCTTTTTGATAAACCACTTGTCAGGGAGAGCTTTAGCATGGGCTAATCCCATGTGGGAGAATGCTTCCCCAATGTCCTTTGCAGACTTTTTGACCGCTTTCAAACGCACATTTGATCAACCCGGTAGGGTTGCTTCTGCTGGCAAAGCTCTGCTTAGGGTACGACAGGGTAATAGATCTGTAGCGGATTACACTATCGAATTCCGCACTCTAGCAGCTGAAGTGGTTTGGAACAATGACGCCCTCGTAACAGCCTTTCAGGAGGGTTTGGCCGCTTACATACTGGATGAAATAGCATCCAGGGAATTGCCTGTTCTTTTGGATGATGTTATAGACTATGTGATCCTTATTGATAACCGCATTAGAGAGAGGCGTAGTCAAAGACGCCTGGATACACGGGTGTTGCCTGCCCTACCCAGCACTGCATTACTAGCACTACCCGCTCCTAGGCCACCATCCCCTGAACCCATGCAATTAGGCGCTACGGGGTTAACTGAGTTGTTTGATCGTGTGAAAGGTTCTAAGTACTTCACCAAATTAGACCTCAGGGGGGCTTATAACCTCGTCCGTATAAAGGAGAATGACGAGTGGAAAACAGCGTTTAATACGCGCAGCGGGCATTACGAATATCTGGTCATGCCTTTTGGACTGTGTAATGCTCCTGCTGTGTTTCAGGACCTCATAAACGATGTCCTTAGGGATCTTTTGCATGTCTGTGCCGTGGTGTACCTGGACGACATACTTGTGTATTCCCCTGATTTGAAGTCACACCATAATCATGTTAGGATGGTGCTCAAGAAATTATTACAGAACGGACTCTACTGTAAGTTAGAAAAATGTTTGTTCGATCAAACCTCGGTGCAATTCCTTGGTTATATAATTACTGAACAGGGTTTCAGTATGGACCCTGCTAAATTGGAAGCCATACTGTCCTGGCCACTTCCCCAAGGACTTAAGGCTATCCAGCGTTTTATAGGATTTGCCAACTATTATAGGAAATTTATAAATAACTTTTCACCCCTTATCTCTCCTATAACGAAGCTGACTAAAAAAGGTCTACACCCTAGGGTTTGGACTCCCGAAGCCCTTAAGGCCTTCGAAACTCTCAAGAAGGCATTTGCCTCTGCTCCAGTACTGCACCACCCTAATCCTTCTCTTCCCTTTGTTATGTCTTCTGAGTCAGGTGTGGGAGCAGTACTGTCACAGAGGTTATCGCATGATGAACCCCTCCATCCCTGTTGTTTCTTTTCAAAAAGGTTGTCCGATTCAGAAAAGAATTACGATGTTGGGAACAGGGAACTATTAGCTATTGTGTTAGCTTTTAAGGAATGGAGGTACTTATTAGAGGGTTCTAGACACAAAATCATGGTTATTACTGATCATAAAAACCTCTCCTATATAGCTGACGCTAGAAGGTTATCTGCCCGGCAGGCTAGATGGTCCCTATTTCTTTCACGTTTTCAATACGTTATTACCTATAGACCTGGTTGCCGTAATGCCAAAGCTGACGCTATCTCCCGACAGCATGAACCTTTAGAATTTGTTAACCTGACTCCTGTACCTATTGTTCCTGCGTCTCAGATAATAGCTGCTACCCGTTTGGTTGTTTCATCTCCTTTTCTTGATAGTATTAAGACATACCAAACCCAAGCACCCCCTGAGACGCCGGCTGGTAAACTATATGTTAAAACAAAGGACAGAAAGAAGTTGTTAGCTTTATTTCACACCGCCAAAACTGCTGGTCATCCGGGAGTAACCAAAACCTATAAGGGCCTCCTTCAACAGTTCTGGTGGCCTTCGCTTAAGCAGGACGTAGTAGATTTTGTACAGGCTTGTCGGGTCTGTACTCAGTGTAAGTCCCCTAATGTGAGACCCCAGGGTCTACTCTTGCCTCTGTCTATACCAAAGAAACCATGGACCCACTTATCCATGGATTTCATTGTAGACCTTCCTCTTTCTGATGGTCAGACGGTGATTTTGACTGTGACGGATAGGTTCTCTAAAATGGCGCACTTCATTCCGCTTAAAAAGCTTCCTTCTGCTAGTCAGTTGGCTCAGGTGTTTGCCAAAGAAGTGTTCCGCTTGCATGGGGTTCCTCAGGATATCGTGTCTGACAGGGGTCCTCAATTTGTCTCTCGGTTTTGGAGGGGCTTTTGTGCTGAGATGGGGGTCTCCTTGTCGTTCACTTCCTCCTATCACCCGCAATCTAATGGTGCAGCCGAACGTGCTAACCAGTCTGTGGAATTGTATTTGCGCTGCTTCACTAATGCGCACCAGGACGACTGGTCTCACCTCCTTCCGTGGGCTGAGTTTGCCAGGAATACGGTGTCTCACTCGTCTACTGGCTTAAGTCCTTTTGAGGTTGCTTATGGGTTTCGGCCTTCTGTCCTTCCCGGTGCGTTCTCCGACAAGGGAATGCCCGCCTTGGACCAGCACCTCGCCTCTTTGCGGAAGATGTGGGATCAGGTCCATGTTGCGCTATCTCGTTCAGCTGCTGCTCAGAAGAGGTTTGCTGATCGCCATAGGGTTGCGGCCCCTTCTTATATTCCGGGTGATAGGGTATGGTTGTCCTCCAGGAACCTCCGTCTCAAGGTTCCCTCGATGAAATTTGCTCCCAGATTTCTGGGTCCCTACAAGGTGTTGCGTAGGGTTAACCCCGTTTCCTACTCCCTTGACCTGCCTCCTTCCATGCGTATTCCGAACACGTTTCACGTCTCGCTTTTGAAGCCCTTGCTGTGTAACCGGTTCTCTCGTCCCCTCGGGCGGTCCGTTTCCCCTCGCGCGGTCTCCAGTGGCGTGTACGAGGTGGCTGCCCTTCTCGACTCTCGTGTTTCTAGGGGTCGGTTACAGTATCTGGTGGATTGGAAGGGGTACGGCCCTGAGGAGCGGTCTTGGGTTTTGAGCTCTGATTTGCACGCTCCCTCTTTGGTCCGCTCCTTTCATGCCCGGTTTCCTTTGAAGCCTTCTGCTTCCCGCCCTCCGGGCGGTCTTCGAGGGGGGGGTAATGTCAGGATCCCGCGGGCGGCTGCGAGGGGAGGCTGCAATCCGCTCGCGGCACTCACCCTCCAGCCGTCCACGGTCCCCTTCCTGCCAGGTGTTCGGCGGGCGGCATTCTCCCAGCCACGGGTGCCGCCCGCGTCTTCTTCCGGGTCCCCCAGTGGCAGCATGCATGACGCTGCACGCTGGGAGACCGGCCAATTTGTTACACGCCGGGGTCAGTCACCTGACCCGGCGTTAAAGGCACAGTGCCTCAATCACAGTGGGAGGTTTAGATATCTCCCACGTGTGATTGTTAATTCTGATTGGAAATTAGCCAATCAGAATTAATCTTCTGGTTTATATACTTACCTTTCCTGTTCCTCCCTGCCCTGTTGTGGTCTTTGCTTTATAGTATTGATACTGAACGTGTGCTTTCTGGTTACGTACTCTCTGGCTTGTTATACTGACTTTGTGACTTTCTCCTACCCTTTGACCTCGGCTTGTTTCTCGTTATTCTGTTTTCTGGTTCCCCTACTTGGCTTGTCTCCTGACTATTCTGTGTGTGCTTAGCCCGGCCACTCTAAGGACCGGTACGGCACACTTTCTGTGTGTGTGTCTGTGTGTGTGTTGGCGTGTTGGGTTCCCCGAATCGTGACAGTGTGTGTCTGTCCATCATGGTGTGTCTGTCTGTCTGTCCGTCATGGTGTGTGTGTGTCTGTCTGTCCGTCATGGTGTGTGTGTGTCTATCTGTCTGTCCGTCATGGTGTGTGTGTGTCTGTCTGTCCGTCATGGTGTGTGTGTCTGTCTGTCCGTCATGGTGTGTGTATCTGTCTGTGTCATGGTGTGTGTGTCTGTCTGTCATGGTGTGTGTATGGTGTGTGTGTCTGTCTGTGTCATGGTGTGTGTGTGTGTCTGCCTGTGTCATGGTGTGTGTGTCTGTCTGTCTGTCATGGGATGTGTGTCTACCCGTCATGGGGTGTGTGTCATGGTGTGTGTGTGGTTCTGTTTGTGTCATGGTGTGTGTGTGTCATGGTATATGTGTGTTTCTGTGTCTGTCATGGTGTATATGTGTGTTTTAAAAATAGTGTTTTTGCTCACCTTTTTTCCCCCACGTAGCGTGCTGGTCTCCCCTCAACTGGCCCTGCCTCTATGGCTAAGATCATCAAGCTTGATGATCTCAGCCAATCCAATGATTTGCCATAGGATTGGCTGCAAAACGCTACACCAATCAGCATCTCCTCATAGAGATGCATTGAATCAATGTATCTCTATGGGGAACGTTCAGCGCCTCCAGAGTGTGGAGGCCCTGAATGTAGGTGCAATGACACAGGAAGCACCTCTAGTGACCGTCTGAGTGACTGTCACTAGCGGTGTCACTTTGAAGCACTGTAAACACTGCCTTTTCTCTGAAAAGTCAGTGTATACGTTGAAAACCTGTAGAGACATGCTATAGACACCAGTACCACTAGATTAAGCTGTGTGTGTGTGTGTGTGCGCGTCTGCTAGTGAGTGAGCTTGCTTGCACGTGTGTGCCTGCAAGTGAGTGAGCTTGTGTTATTATGTCAATGAGCTGATGTATATCAGTGAGATTGTTTGTCTATGAGGGTGTGTATCAATGAGCTTGTGTGTGTCAGTGAGATTGTCTGTGTCTGCATGTGAGTATGCTTACTGTATAATTAAACGTTTTACTCTGAAAGGACCAATATTTTATATTAACCCCTTCAGGACGCAGGACGGTTCAGGACCGTCCTCGGCATTTTTGCGTTGCCGACCGAGGACGGTCCTGAACCGTCCTAACGGAAAACGGGCGGCAGGAGCGATCGGCGAAAACTTCCGCCGAAATCACGTTGTTACTATCTGCCTGGCATCCCAGGCAGATAGTAACAGCCAATTGCGGCATGTGAGCGATCCGCGATCGCTCACAATTGGCTGCTGTCAAAGTGGGTGTTACAAACACTCACTTTGACACTGATCTCTGCCTCTCTCCCCTCTGTAGCGTTTTGTGAGGCGAGAGAGACAGAGATCGTGATATATTGTTGCAGCAGTTGTTCCAGAGTTGTCAAAAGTATCTGTAGTTAAAAAAAAAATCCCTTTTTAACCCCTTCCCTGCCAGATCTGTTACAGACAGTGCATTGGTACTGTCTGTATTTTTTTTTTGCCCTTAAGGGTTAACTTTATTTTAAAGATCTGTGTCTTAGATTGTCTTAGACTGTCTTAGACTGTCTTAGACTGTCGTAGTCTGTCGTAGTCTGTCGTAGTCTGTCGTAGTCTGTCGTAGTCAGTCAGTTTCCTTCCCCCAAATCTCCATTAGATTTTTGTAACAGGAGTTAGTTTAGGGATTACTGTTTTAGTCTGTTTTAGTCTGTTTTAGTGTTAAAAAAAAAAAAAAATATATATATATATATAAAAAAAAAATATAAAAAAAAAAATTGTGTTTAGTATTTTGTTAGTTTAGTCTGTTAGTGTGAAACATGCAGCGCATGTACAGCTTGGAGGAGGCATATGCCTTCTTGGCGTCAGACTCTGACGCCACTGACACTGCGTCCGATTTTGACCCAGGTCAGTTTAGCAGCACATCTAGTGACATGTCGTCATCTGTGTGTGAGCCAGCTGCTAAAAGAAGCTGTTCTCCCCCTGCTACGCCAAATGTGGAGGAGGACTGGGTACCTCCACAGTCAGCTGAGCCCAACATCCCCCCTTTTAGTGCCAACGCAGGCATTAATGTGAATGTGGTTGACTTCTCCCCTACACAATATATGGAGCTATTTTTAGGGGATACCATCTGGGAGGAGATTGTTTCCCAGACTAATTTATACGCTAGTCAATTTATTGAGACGAATCCAGGTAGCTATACAGTCAGGGAGCATGCTTGGCACCCCACAGATGTCCCTGAACTTAAAAAATTCTGGGCGCTTACCATGCTCATGGGGTTAATAAAGAAGCCATCAATCCGTTCCTACTGGAGCAACAACCCAATTTGTTCGACTCCTATATTCTCCCAAACAATGCCTAGACCAAGATATGAGCTGCTGCTGAGATACTTACATTTCAACGACAACACGCTCTGTCACCCCAGAGATCACCCCCAATATGATAGGCTTCATAAAATTCGCCCTCTGGTAGACCATCTTCAGAACAGATTTTCTGAAGTTTATACCCCCCAACAAAATTTATCTATTGATGAGTCCCTAATGAAATATAAAGGGAGATTAGGGTTCAAACAGTATATCCCCTCAAAGCGGTCTAGGTATGGCATTAAAGTATACAAACTGTGCGAGAGCGAAAGTGGCTACACATTTGCCTTTCGTATATATGAGGGGAAAGATGCTCAACTGAACCCTCCTGGCTGTCCTGACTCTCTGGGGACAAGTGGGAAACTGGTTTGGGACCTACTGTTCCCCTTGTTCAATAAGGGTTACCACCTTTATGTGGACAACTTTTACAGCAGTGTCCACTTGTTTAAAATTCTTTATAGTTTGCAGACACTGGCCTGCGGCACTGTAAGAAGAAATGCCAGGGATTTCCCCAGACCGCTCATAGAGGCCAAATTAAAAAAAGGTGAATGCAAATTCCTGCGCAAAGCTGAACTGCTTGCGCTAAAATTTAAGGACAGGAAGGATGTGCACATGCTGACAACCATACATAACGAAGGCATGTCAGACGTCACTGTCCGAGGCAGGGTGCAGACAAAACCGGTTTGCATCCGGGCTTATAACCGGCACATGGGGGGTGTTGATTTGGCTGATCAGCTAATGCAGCCTTATCTTATCTTAAGAAAGACAAAAGCCTGGTATAAAAAGGTGGCTATTTACCTGTTGCAAGTAGCAACACATAATTCATTTTTACTCTTTAAAAAAATGAATCCAGGAAGAACCACCTTTCTCCAATTTCAGCTCAAGCTGATTTCCACAATAATTTATGGAGATGGTCAAGTACCAACAACGGTGCAAGAGGAGCCCAGACATTTTATTTTTAAGATACCGCCAACACCAAAAAAAAGAAATCCCCAGAAACGTTGCCGGGTCTGTTATAAAAAAGGGAAAAGGACAGACACCCCTTTTCACTGTCCCGATTGCCCTACCAAACCTGGACTGTGTATCGGAGCATGTTTTAAGGTCTACCACACAGAAAATACATTTTTATAATACTTGTTCCTGATTTTTTAATTTTTTTTATTTTGAAAGTGGCAAATTTCTGTTAGTCAGTATCCTTCCCCCAAATCTCCAGTTAGATTCTTTTTGCAGGAGTTAGCTTACAGATTGCTGCTAACGGAAGTTTTAGTCTCATTTAGTTTGGTTTTATCAGTTTTAGTCTGTTTTTAGTATAAAAAAAAAATTGTGTGTTAGTAACTCTGTGTTAGTCAGACTCTGACGCCACTGACACTGCGTCCGATTTTGACCCAGGTCCTTTATGTGGACAACTTTTATAGCATTGTCCGTTTGTTTCAAACTCTTTAGGGTTTCTAGATACTGGCCTGTGGCATTGTGAGAAGATATGCCAAGGATTTTCCCAGACCTTTTATAGAGGCCAAATAAAAAAAAAAAGTGAATGTAAAGGTCTGCACAAAGCTAAAGTGCTTGCAATAAAATTTAAGGACAGGAAGGATGTTAATATACTAACCACCATCCATGACGAAAGCATGTCAGACGTCACTGTCCGAGGCAGAGTACAGACCAAACCTGTTTGCATCAGGGCTTATAAAATGCACATGGGGGTGTTTATTTGGCTGATTAGCTGACGCAGCCATATCTTATCTTAAGAAAGACAAAAACCTGGTATAAGTGGCTATCTACCTGATGCAAGTAGCGACACATAATTCATTTTTACTCTTTAAAAAAATAAATCCAGAAAGAAACACCTTTCTCCAATTTCAGTTCAAGCTGATTTCCACAATAATTTATGGAGATGGTTGGAGAAGTTTGAACAACGGTGCCAGAGGAGTCCAGACATTTTATTTTTAAGATACCGCCAACTGCAAAAAAACACAAATCCCCTGAAATGTTGCTGGGTCTGTTATAAAAAAGGGAAAACGACAGACACCCCTTTGCACTGTTTTTTTTTTTTCTTTTGAAAGCAGCACATTATAGTTAGTCAGTTTCCTTCCCCCAAATCTCCACTTAGATTCTTTTTGCAGGAGTTAGTTTAGAGAATGCTGCTAAAGGTGCATTTGATACCTGCACATTTGGTTAAAAAAGTTTTATGGTAGTAACATATAACTGGCTGGCCAAAACCAGATGACGTGTGCATAAAAAGCAGAATTCAAAAATTACCACCATGCACGTTCTCTGAAATTTGTTTAGCACAATGGTTGGGGGAAGGATGTGAAAACACCTCATATACAATACCCTGGAATGTCTACTTTATAAAAATATAAATTTTCATGATGTTAACATTAACTGGGGGATGCAAAAATATGCCAAACTGAAGATAGGCCAAGCATACCTATATATGAAGTTGAAAAACTGATGTGTACAAGTCTCGATTGTGGCCTTTTAGCCCCCAAACAACCCAGCAAACCTATGCATGGGTGATATCACTGTACTCAGGAGATGTTGCTGAACACATATTGGGGTGTTGTTTGGCAGTGATACATAACAGGACCTGTTAATTCATGCCTAAAGTACAATGTATGTGTCAAAGAACACGAAGAAAATTACTACCCAAAAGTTTGCCAAAGGCTGGTGGTAGAATTATTGCATGAAAAGTATTAAACTACCACCATTCAAAATACCCTGAGTTGTCTACTTTTCAAAAATATATGGTTTGATGGGGGTAAAATAAATTGGCCCAAATAGGACAGGGGCGCCAGTTTACTACATGTCAAAATTCTGAGTTGGAAAATGGATATGCGCACCTGCCAGATTGGGCCTTTTAGCCCCCAAACAATCTGACAAGCCTATGCATGGGTGGTATCACTGTACTCAGGAGATGTTGCTGAACACATATTGGCGTGTTGTTTGGCAGTGACACATAACACGATCTGTTAATTCATGCCTAAAGTACAATGTGTGTGAAAAAAACCACACAAAAAAAGGACTACCTAAATGTTTGAAAAGGTCTGGTGGTCGAATTAGTGCATGGAAAGTGTTAAAAAAACACCATTTGAAATACCCTAGGGTGTCTACTTTCCAAAAATATATGGTTTGGTGGGGGTAAAATACATTGGCCGGCTTTACAAATGTCCCAAATAGGACATGTGCGCAGGTTGACTACATGTCAAAATTCCAAGTTGATAAATGGATATGCGCACCTGCCAGATTGGGCCTTTTAGCCCCCAAACAATCTGACAAGCCTATGCATGGGTGGTATCACTGTACTCGGGAGATGTTGCTGAACACATATTGGCGTGTTGTTTGGCAGTGACACATAACACGATCTGTTAATTCATGCCTAAAGTACAATGTGTGTGAAAAAAAACACACAAAAAAGGACTACCTAAATGTTTGAAAAGGTCTGGTGGTCGAATTAGTGCATGGAAAGTGTTAAAAAACCACCATTTGAAATACCCTAGGCTGTCTACTTTCCAAAAATATATGGTTTGGTGGGGGTAAAATACATTGGCCGGCTTTACAAATGTCCCAAATAGGACATGTGCGCAGGTTGACTACTTGTCAAAATTCTAAGTTGATAAATGGATATGCGCACCTGCCAGATTGGGCCTTTTAGCCCCCAAACAATCTGACAAGCCTATGCATGGGTGGTATCACTGTACTCAGGAGATGTTGCTGAACACATATTGGGGTGTTGTTTGGCAGTGACACATAACACGATCTGTTAATTCATGCCTAAAGTACAATGTGTGTGAAGAAAAACACACAAAAAAGGACTACCTAAATGTTTGACAAAGTCTGGTGTTAGAATTAGTGCATGGAAAGTGTTAAAAAACCACCATTTGAAATACCCTAGGCTGTCTACTTTCCAAAAATATATGGTTTGGTGGGGGTAAAATACATTGGCCGGCTTTACAAATGTCCCAAATAGGACATGTGCGCAGGTTCACTACATGTCAAAATTCCAAGTTGATAAATGGATATGCGCACCTACCAAATTGGGCCTTTTAGCCCCCAAACAACTCAACAAGCCTATGCATGGGTGGTATCACTGTACTCGGGAGATGTTGCTGAACATATATTAGTGTGTTTTTTGGCAGCAAGACATAACAGGATCTGTAAGTTTATACCTGAATTGCAATGTATGTGAAAAAAAACAAAAAAAAAAAAAACCTATGTGAAGTTTGGCATAGACTGGTGGTAAAATGGATGCATAGAAAGTGTCAAAATATACTTAGATAAATACCCTGGGTTGTCTACTTTAAAAAATATATATACATGTGGAGTGTTTTCCAGAGATTTATGACAGATAATAGTGTTACAATGTCACGAGTGATACATTTTTAAAATGTATGTTTTGAAACCGCCATATCCTACTTGTACTTATAGCCCTATAACTTGCAAAAAAAAAGCAAAAAATCATGTAAACACTGGGTATTTTTAAACTCAGGACAACATTTTGAATCTATTTAGCAGTTTTTTTCATTCGCTTTTGTAGATGAGTAAAAGATTTTCCAAGTAAAAGTCAAAAAACACGTTTTTTTTTCAATTTTTTATCATATTTTTTCATTTTTTTTAAATTAAATTACATGAGATTATATAAATAATGGTATGTAAAGAAAGCCCTTTTTGTCCTGAAAAAAACAATATATAATTTGTATGGGAACAGTAAATGAGAGAGCGGAAAATTACAGCTAAACACAAACACCACAAAAGTGTCAAAAATATGCCTGTCGCAAATGTACAACATCGCAAAAAAAGTCAAGTCCTTAAGGGGTTAATAAAAGATATATATATATATATTACTCAATCATCTGTCATCTGGGATGGCAAGACATAGCCTTACATATTACATACGGCAATATATGGCGCAATGACTTATGGGGCTGGCATAACATTTTTTTCCAGGGCTGCTTTGTATCCCCAGTCCGGCCCTGAGAACATCTAATGATGCGCTTGCAATGTGTTGCCCGAGGATAGTTCCCTGGTGTCCCTGGACACTGAACACCATCTAATTACATTGGGACTGCAAGTCAGGACCCCCAAATAGGGACTGTCCTGCTGCAAATGGGACTGTTGGTATAACTTGATATATCTGTGCATAGAAAGTATATAATCAATTATTTAACTCTTTATGAATCTAATAGTCATTTTCCTTATAAACTATGATTAACCTCTTACTTACAAAGAATTAGGCAAATATTATTATAAATATCATGAGCTCCGTGGCATGCTATTGGTCATTAAAGATAAACTATAGTGCCTGCCAGGATAAAAAGTTTCCATCGCTGATGTCCTTTGGTGCTGGTTCAGGGCCCGCCTCAGCTCTTACACCAACATCAGCCAGCAGGGGGGGACCTAATGCGCATATGCGGCAAGTGCCGCGCTCACATTGGACTTCCCCCATAGGAAAGCATTGTATAATGCTTTCCTATAGGGTTTTAGGTGACACTGGAGGTCCTCATGCATAGGGTGAGAACATCCAGCGTCAGTTTGGCGACCAAAAGTCACCTAACCACCTGGAAGTCCCTCTAGTGGCTATCTGGTAGGAAGCCACTAGAGGTGGAGTTAACCCTGGCAGATCATTATTACAGTTTATGAAAAACTTGCGATAATTACCACTGTAGAATTAAGGGACCTGGGACACTGCACCCATACCACTTCAATGAGCTGAGGTGGTCTGGGCGCCTATTGTGTCCCTTTAAAGCATTTGCACAATATCTCTGGGGGCAGCATGATTAAAGGTGCCCCAACCAAGATGGCTACCAGCAGCTCTCTGGAGGCCTGTGAAGCAGGCTCACCCTTTCTCCCTCAGAGCATTGACTCTTCTAGCTGAGCCCAGATTGTTTGTAAAGGGGGAGGATTGGTCCTGCCCCTCCTCCCTCCCCTCCCCTCCTAGAGAACTGGGAGAAGCCACAGCTGATCTGTCTGTGAGCTGCTGCTCTGATCCCATACTTCTTACCCTCTGCTGCAGCTATGGTAGGTGATCTGCTATTAATTCATATTATTTATGTCCTTCTATTTTGTAGCTAAGGGGAAAAAAACAGAACAAACAAAAGGCTATTTCTTTCCTGCTTTGTTCCAAGCATAGAAAGAGGCAGCAGTCAAAGTGCATTAAGTTAATGATTCGCCAGGGGAGCAATGTAGCATGATAAGACAGGAGCAATTCAATGCACTTTCCTGGCTATTCTGTTACCAGTCTATTGTTACATGTGACTGAGAGACATGGCATTTCACTTCATTGTAAATTTCATTTAATAATGATCTTTTTCCATCCAGGCAGATGGAGTTAACTCTTGGAGTACCAGAGGGTGGGTCCATATACCTAGTACTGGGATGGCAAAACATAGGCTGGCAAGGCATCATGGGAATTGTAGTTCAACATTAGCTGGAGATATTGTGTCTACCCCTGCCCTATTATTGATTATCTGCTAAGTGGATTATATGAGGGTAAAATGTGCCTTAGAAACAGGTGGAGCAGCCACTGATGGCCATTCAAACATGTTATTATTGGTTGAGCTGTCAGCCTAATGATAGATAGATATATTAACATGACTTTAACTTCACATGGTATATATGTCCTAGGGATTAGTAATTATATATAATGTAATTCTGATTCTACAGTTCTTGTTACATACTGTCCATCTTTAAATAGAAATATAGTTTGTGTGTGTGTGTGTGTATATATATTATTATTTTTCATTTTTTTGCAATAGATAATGTAAATAACAGTTGGTTATTGAACATTTAAAATCCAATACAACACTAGAAAATGACTATATTAAACAATTTACTGTGAACTGTTATTTAATAATGTTAAATAGATGGGGGAGGATGGGGGATGTAGATAATGGCAAAAACGTAATCATTAAATGTGACCGTCATTGCCTTTCAAACAGGAGTGCTTGGGTGTTCTCCATTATGGGACTTTCACTTTGACCCTAACTTTTGGCAGCAATTATTCTAGCTCAATGCTTAGTTATTGCGTAATCAGTACAGACTGGGAGGGCTGGGGGCAACCCCAAATAAATCTTGTTTGTGCGCAAACTTCACTCCCTTTTTATGTTTTTAGTTTTATATTAAGAGTGCAAAAACTAGAATATAATAATAATCTGATACAGTTTAATATTGTTCTGTGATGAACCAGCCCATAATCCTTTCTATACAAGTTTGCCCCCTGTCCCCTTGCCCACCCTCCCCTGGGTATAGACAAGGGATAGCCAAATACTTGACATCAATCTGTCAAAAATGTCACCGGACCCATTCAGCCAATGAATAACTCTAAAATATGGATGCAATTAATATTGCTAATGAGCAGAGTAACTTTTGCGTTGGCAATGTCTGTGATCTGGGACTGAATCGTGGGTGCCTTGGGGACCACAGATTTAGCTCAAACTGTTAAGGATCTTGTAGATGATGCGTGCAGTATAGCTACTATATAGGCATGTAGTGGTTATGGTGTCTAGACTTCTCCTTTAAGCTATACATTGGTTAAAGTAACGCTCTATTGAGTTTATAATTTTTTAACTGTTTAGTAGATTTACTCCCATATAAAACATGCATGTATTATTATTATTATTTTCTGCATATTTTCTTTGTGCGTATATTGAAAAAATAGCTTGCAAAGTCTGCAGCCTTGCCAATCCCTACCCCTGACACTCTGTGGGTAATATGCCAACCAGAGGCTTCTCATTAAATTGACACTATAGACCACCAAAACAAGTTTAGCTTAATGAAGCAGTTTTGGTATATGGACCGTGCCCCTGCAATCTCACTGCTCCATTCTCTCCGTAAGACCAACACGGGCTGCAGTTTGCACATTGGTAAAATAAAATTCCCAATATACGTCTAGTAAGACCTTCCGAAATTTAGATTCATCATGGAAATACTTGTTTTTTTTGTTGTTATTTTTTGTTTTTTTTATTGCTAATCTTATGTAACCAGACATCAGTAGAGATTGCTCAATATGAATGTAAAAGGAAACATGGCCAAACATCTGGAAAATCTTCCAGAGCTGGTGGTAAAACCGTAGTCAATGAGAATCACATGTTCTCTGCTGGTCGTGTTTATGTCCATGTTCCTTCAGTTGCTCAGATCAAAGGATCTAATTGTTTCATTTAATTGATGTACGTATTTAAAGAAACCATTCCTCCATTGTAATTCAGACCACATGTCTACAGAGCCACCGATGAGACTGTTAATAGATCACAGGAGACATTATTCAGGAAGCCACAGACATGAGCTGTATTGTCAATGGTATAGTCAACGTGACATTGCGATTTTACTCTTTAATTGTCATAGGGTTAGCAATGTATTCATTGTAAACCAGCATTGTTTGTTCCAGCAGGGGGTCGTGTCTCTTTTTAAGAACGGTTATAAGTCTACCTTGGTGACCTAGCAGAAGACAATGGCTTATTATGTACCATCGACCTTTTAGCCTTGACCACACATAAGCCAAGTCAATTGGAATTCACAGTGGGCAAACCTTTATAGAACTACAATGTTATAGATTGTCCTTAAAACAATATGAGTTTAGTATTTACTAAGCTCTGGAAAACATTTAAAAGGTAACAGTGAGGGTGTATACACGAGTCGTAGTCCTATTATTTAAATTTCTGTTCAGCAGGATATAATGTCCATTTCATAGGAGTGATGGGGGCGAGGGGAGGACCATTTTGTAGTTATATCTGATAAAGTATTAGTCATTCTCTGTATTTCAGTTAAAGGAACACTATAGTAACCTAAATTACTTTAGCTAAATAAAGCAGTTTTAGTGTATAGATCATTCCCCTGCAATTTCACTGCTCAATTCACTGTCCTTTAGGAGTTAAATCACTTTGTTTCGGTTTATGCAGCCCTAGCCACACCTCCCCTGGCTATGATTGACAGAGCCTGCATGAAATAAAAACTGGTTTCACTTTCAAACAGATATAATTTACCTTAAATAATTGTATCTCAATCTCTAAATTGAACTTTAATCACACACAGGAGGCTCTTGCAGGGTCTAGCAAGCTATTAACATAGCAGGGGATATGAAAATCTTAATTAAACAGAACTTGCAATAAAGAAAGCCTAAATAGGGCTCTCTTTACAGGAAGTGTTTATGGAAGGCTGTGCAAGTCACATGCAGGGAGGTGTGACTAGAGTTCATAAACAAAGGGATTTAACTCCTAAATGGCAGAGGATTGAGCAGTGAGGCTGCAGGGGCATGTTCTATACACCAAAACAGCTTCATTAAGCTAAAGTTGTTCAGGTGACTATAGTGTCCCTTTTTTTTTTTTTTATAATTCTTTATTTTTGTTGTGCACGCATGAACATAATGCTCGTATAGCCACAACAGCTAAAGCCAGCGTATTTAACAGCAGAGTATAACAATAGTATGGCATTTTGAGTATTGGCACAAATTTTTTAAAGGTATAAAAAGCAGTTGCGAAGGTTAACAATAAAAGGTAATAGATAATAGAGCAAATTCCATCCTGGCCATAAGATTAGTGTCGGCGTATGTGCGTGTGGCCTGGAGTAAGCCTAAAGTTAAAGGCAAGGTGTGCGCTTACGTGTCTCAGAGCCAGATATATCTCTAGCTCTTTTTTATGTTTTTTGCAGTTATTAAAAGTTATATTTTAATTAATACTCAGTGGTCACTGGACAGTCCAGTCTCTTCTTTCCAGTTTCTTCAGTTTTCTATGGGTTAACCCCAGCTATACTGTCCAGGTTTCTTTTGCTTCATTGTTTTGTTTTTTTTCATTTCATTATTTCTAAGGTTTTAATACCTATTTCATGTTGAAGCAGACACTTTGAAACATATCTTTTCTTTTCATTTCTAACACTGCCATCCTTTAAATGACTGACCTCTTAGACAAACTATTAGACCCCAATTTGGGTCAGGAGGAAATTATCAATGTCTTTTCAACTAACCCCTTGTCTCAAACCTCCAGTACTACTAATGACATTAATCAGGCATTTTTTAACATACAGAAATCTTACCAACAACACACTCAGTGTTTCTGGGAGTTAACAAGCCTAAAACAATATATTGAACAAAAATTGGTCCCTAGGGGACTACGACCCGAAATCCTTTTACCTGATAAAGTCCAAACAGAGGACCAGATTAATGAGTGGAACTCCATTTTACTTGACTGCTCTTTTAGATTAATGGGTTTTCTAATCAAACTGGAAACCGTTAACTTTGCTGATATCAATCAAAAACTAACCTCTGAAATCAGCCAAATTAAAGAGTTCAAAACTGAAAACCTGTATTCACAGATGGAGGTAAAATTACAACAAAATATTGACAATTACAAACACAATCTGAAAGTAAAAAAACACACCAAGTTCCAACGAGATTTTCACGATTTCAAAGAGGGACAGATCTTTAAGCGAAAAATAAGAAATCGTAGAACTTACAACTCTAATTCCAACTATTCCTCTGGTGAAACCTCCTGACAGTGCCTCTTATAAGCAACAAAGGGCCAAACCCAGACAAACAAGCACAGATAGAAACAAACTTTCGGCAGCCAAACCCTTAGCTCAAAGAAGCATTCTTTTTTTTTTTTTGTAAATATAATTTTTATTGTCAAACGGGTCAAAATGAGACTCGCAGGTCTCCATTTGCATATAAAACATTCGTGTAGAACACAACATGTGTCTGAGCATTAGAAAGTATAAGGTATTGCATCAAACTTACGAGGTTGGGCGCGCAGGCCCGTAACAACTTCGGACTCGCAGGTCCTTAACCATATTAAGTGGTCCTGTCTAAGGGACCGGGCTCTGATGAAGTCTTCCAATTACAACTGTGCCAGAAATTAGGACGGGTCCTAACCTGTAACGTACCTTACGGGTCTTATGGACCCCGGAAGGTCCAGGAATGTCATACGAGAATAGTTACACTCTTTTGTAGCCTCACCCTGTCCCTGTCGGGTAACCGGCCTACTTAGGCCTTAAGTACATGGTTAGGGCTCCACACCTTCCTGGTCGGTGCGTTTCAACTGGGACGGGAGTCGGGGGGGGGGGGATTGGGTTGGATAGGGAAGGAGGAATAGGGTTAGTATGTCGTCTCTGTGTCAGTCGGTCTTGGGCATGTAGGTGCTAGGGTCGTCAGTATCGTCTGGAAGTCTGGTTTCGCTGTCGTCAGGATCCACTGCGTCCAGATGTCTAGGTATGTTTGTTGTTGCGGACCAGCCGCGTACATAGTGAGTTCCTCTATGGCTCTGAGGTCTTCCATTTGAGCAAACCAGAGGGGTAAGGACGGGGTCTCCTTCGTCTTCCAGTATCTTGGGATCGTTTGCTTAGCTATATTTATGATCCGGATCGTGAGTGATTTTTTATATTTGGATGTGGGGACATTTCTGTGGTGGAGCAGCATGGCTGCTGGTTCATATGGTGGGGGATTGTCCGAAAAGCGGGCAATGATAGCGTGAATTGTGTGCCAGAAGGGTTGTACCAGTTCGCAGTCCCACCAGAGATGTCTAAGTGTGCCTATTTCCTTTTCGCACCTCCAGCAGAGGCGAGATGCATTCGTGTCTATGTGGTGCGCTGTGGCCGGTGTGCGATACCAGCGTGTGAGCAGTTTATAGGCAGTCTCTTGGCTCTTGCTGAATATGGAGCAGTGGTGTATGATATTGCACATCTTCTCCCATTCCGGGGCGCTAAAGGTGCGTTTCAGGGATTCCTCCCATTTGCCCATGAAGTTCGGAGGTGTAGTTGGTGTGTGTGACTGGAGAAGGGAGTACAGGTGCGATACCCCGTGTGGTAAGGGGTCCGGGTCAGAGCATAGTCGTTCAAAGACCGTGAGATCTCTGCCGAGTGCCTGGCCTTGTGGGAGTAACTTTACGAAATTACGCAACTGTTCATATTTAAAACGCGTTAGGAAGGATTGGGAAGTCTCCCCACACATTTCTGTCAGGCTTTTCATCCCTCGTCTAGTGCAAATGTGTCGTAGGCGGGGCATGGGGTCATTCACTAGAGCCCTGAAGGCCCTCGGGTCCAAGCCCGGTTGGAAGTCTGGGTTATGAACTAGGGGTAGTAGTGGGGATGGGTATGTGGAGAGGGCATGTCGTCCGACACTGCCTCGCCACACCGTCAGTGTCGCTTTAGTGTAAACCGAGTATCGTGTTTCCTTCCCTGACCCCCTTGCGGGGAGCCACGGAAGGAGGGCGGCTGGTATGCCCGCGTCGCATTCCTCTGCTATTTTCCAGAGTTTGTGAACCCCCGGTTTGGACCACTCTACCACACGTTGCAGGTGACACGCTTTGTAGTATAGGGCAAAGTCTGGTAGGGCAAGACCGCCCTTGTCTTTGGGTTGTGTCAGTAAGGTATATTTAAGTCTGGGTCTCCTCCCGTCCCAAACGTAGGTCCCCAGTGCCCCTCGGAGTGCCGTGAAAAAGGAGGTGGGGATCACTATAGGTAGTGCCTGAATAAGGTAAAGCAGTCTCGGTAAGAAGTTCATCTTTACTACTTGCACCCTGCCTAGCCAGGATATATGGGGATAGGCCCACTCCCTCATCTCCTTCCGAAACTGGGTCAGCAGGGGGGCGAAGTTGGCTGCGTATAAATTTGTCGTGTGCGCTGTCAGCCAGGTGCCTAGGTACCGTATCTTGTCTGAAGCCCATTGGAAGTTGTGACTCCTACGCAGGTGGTCAGCTCTATGCGCGGGTACATTGATATTTAGTACATACGATTTTGAAAAGTTAATTTTCAAGCCCGAGAGGAACCCAAATGCCCGGAACGCCTGCACTAGGTTGGGCAGGGAGACCTCAGGGTTGGTGATAAAGAATAGCAGGTCGTCCGCGTATGCGGCTATTTTGTGATGTGTGTCTCCTGTATAGAGGCCGGTGATGTCAGGGTGGCATCTGATGGTGTTTAAGAATAGCTCCAGGGCCAGCACAAATAGTAACGGGGAGAGGGGGCAGCCCTGGCGTGTGCCATTGTGTATCGGAAAGGCCTCTGTTAGTACCCCGTTGACCAACACGTGCGCGGTTGGCTTGGAGTAAAGGGCTCCAATCCATCCCCGGAGGTGTGGTCCCAGGCCCATATGTGTCAGCGTCCGGAACATATATTCCCAGTTGACCCTGTCAAAGGCCTTCTCCGCGTCTGTAGAGAGCAGGAGAAGGCCCGAGTCCGTTCCAGATGTCCTGTGCATGAGCGTGAGAGCCCTAATGGTGTTATCCCGGGCCTCCCGACCCAGCACGAACCCCACCTGGTCCGCGTGTACCAGATTGGGCACATGTGTTTGGAGCCTGGTCGCCAGGACCTTTGCGAGAAGTTTAAGATCTGTGTTGATAAGGGAGATAGGCCGGTAGCTCCCGCAGTGCTCCCGGTCTTTTCCCTCCTTAGGGATGATGGTGATGTGTGCGGTGAGTGCCTGCTCGTGGAGATCGTGTCCCTCTCTGATTGCATTAAACATGTCCACTAACGGGGGGTACAGTATGTCTGCGAACCTCTTATAGTATTTTAGGGGCAATCCATCGGGGCCTGGGCTCCTCCTGGGCTTAGAGCTCTTGATCGCAAGCGCAAGTTCCTCAGGGGTAATGGGTTCGTCCAGCTGATCCGTTATGTCTGTTGGTAGGGAGGGGATTGTATGGGCCGAGAGGTATTCGTCTATAGAGTCCCGGAGTCTGTGGGAGTGTGAGTCTGTGTGCGGTCGCGGAATCGCGTAAAGTTCCTGGTAATATGCCCTAATGATCTCCTGGATCTTAGCGGGGTGCCTGTGTAGGGTTCCCCCCTTGTCCCGGATGCGGTCTATGTAAGTGTCTTGTCTCTTTTTATTGAGCATGCGTGCTAACAGTTTCCCACTCTTGTTGCCATTTACGTGGAAGAAAGCCCTGTTGCGCAATGCATCCCTGTGGTATTGGGAGTGTAGGAGTGTTGTCAGTTCTCTCCGTAGAGTAAGCAGTGTTGCCTGGTGCGTGGGGAGTTGTAGACGTTTATTGAGTGTATCAAGGTGGTGTATGTCCGCTAGTATTGAGGCCATGCGGGCCTCCCTCTGTCTCTTGAGAAGTGTGCCCTTTTGTATGAAATGCCCCCTAACAACGCTTTTGTGTGCCTCCCATCGTATGGTGGGGGACGTTTGATTTCCATTGTGTGTGAAGTATTCTTGCAGTGTAGTTTCTATGTCGGCCGTTAGTTCTGGCTTGGCCAGTAGGGCCTCATTTAACCTCCATTTGGAGATTGTGGGTCTGAATAGCGGGGACTTCAGGGTGACCGGCACCGGTGCATGGTCCGACCATGTAGCAGTGCCCTGGTCAGCCCGAAGTGCCAGCGGTAGGTAGTATTGTGGCATGAAGAGGTAGTCGATTCGGGTGTAGGAGTTATGGGGGTGTGAGTAAAAAGTGTAATCCCTTTCATCGGGATGTAGGGCTCTCCAGCAGTCCACGAGCCTTTCTCTCGCCAAAAGGGCTCTGATTGCTGTGAGATGTTGGGTGGGGACGTGAGAGCGGCCCAGGGAGGAGTCCCATTTGGGATCCAGAGCCACGTTAAGGTCTCCCCCCAGCACCTGTACTCCCTCTGTGAAACTCCTAAGGGTGCGGAGTGTCCGGGCCAAGAAGCGATATTGTCTACAATTTGGGGCGTAGATGTTGGCAAAAGTGTACATGGAGCCTGCTATCTCCCCCTTTATAAAAGTGTATCGTCCCTCTGGGTCGGTCAACACCCCCTTTTCTTTGAACGGAATGCGTTTGTGGAGCAGTATCGCCGTCCCCCTTGATTTCCCCCATTGGAAGTCACTGTAGTATCCGTTGGGGTAGTGCTGGTTGGTCAGTGTCGGTCGTGATCCCAGTCTGAAATGTGTCTCTTGTAGAAACACTATGGATGCCTTATGGGAGAGGAAATCCCTCAAGGCTCCCGATCTTTTCTCGGGTTTGTTTAAACCTCTAGCATTGAGGGAGAGAACCGTTATGGGGGCTGGGGCAGTGGACATGGTCGAACCCTGTCAGTCAGGTATAGGTGTGCAGTCTCGTCCGTCCGGCGGTCAAGTGCTTGGACGGGGTAAGGGGGGTATAGGGAAGTGTAGGGTAGTAGGGGTGGAAAGGGTCAGGGGTAGAATATATACAGTCGCTGTAAACAGCGGCGTTGGAAAAGAGCGTCGGGGGGCTGGGGCCCCTCCGGCCGTTAACGGGCGGAGGGGAACCGCTCACCTGATTTTTGTCGCTCACTCCAGTAGGGCAGTCGAAGGAGTCCCGGAATTCCCAAGTGGGCAGGGCCCAGGGGACCAAGTGCGCTCGCAAATCGGTCGTCGCTGACCACTATGGCCTCTCGGGGCTCCACCCAGTCAGGACCTTCCGTCTCCCCGGCTTACGGCACTATCTATTAAGGAATGAAACATAGTTATCAACCTCACCTTAAAAGAACAGTAGTAACTTCAACAAGGATATCAGCCATAGGAAATAAACAATTCAACAATTTAACATGGGTCCCATTTGTACCTTCGCCGTGTAGGTCACCTAGTGGCCTGTCACGGGACCCTCCCCCCACCCACATCTCCATTCCTTCCCAATCTCTCATCACCCTAATGGCAATTCCCCACCCTCTCTTCGCTTTTCCTCACCCCTGTGGGTGGGATTCGGTCTCGGTGGCGTGTGTCTGCAAGTTGGTATTGTGGGGTCTAACCATCGGGCGGTTGGGGCACATTTATTCTCCACATGGGCGTAAGGCCCCTCATGCGACTCTCGCCCACGATAATAAAGCAGGTTAATAGTATCCCCTCCTCCCCCCCCCCCGGGTTAGCTCCCCCATATTCTTAGGTGTTCCCTAGTATGCCCTCCCTCCCCCTTATCTGGAGCCGCAGCTCAAGCAATACTTGCTGTGTCGAGAGGTCACGGCAGTGTCCATTTAGTGGTGGGGCCTCAGGGGTACCCCAGTGTAAAGTCCAGAGTTCGTGACATGCCTATGGTATCAGGGTAACAGTTCCAAGGTCTAGACTTCGAGCAGGCATGGCAGCTTTCAGTTGGGCATCCCCACTGGCCTAGTCGTCTGTGTGCGAGGTGGCCTCAGTCTCTGGGGTCGGGGACCCATACTTTGTGGTCTGGGGGTGAAGGTGTAAAAGTTCAGCGGGTTCGGCCAGGGTAATGTCTCCGGTGGCAGGTGCAGCTCCTTCTGGAGAGCCTGGGTGTCTTCTTCCCCTAGGACCATGAAGGGGCCGTTAGGAGTCGCAACTTGCAGTCCTGTGGGAAAACACCAGCGGTACCGCAGCTGGGCGGTTTGTAGCTGCCTGGTTAGGGGCTTCATTGCTCTTCTGTATGCCAGGGTTGCTGGAGATAGATCGGGGAACAGGTGGATCTCCGAACCTTCTAATAGAATTTTTTCTGCGGTTCTGGCTTTGCGAAGGATCTCCTCTTTCAGGGGAAAGCTCTCCAGACAGCAGATGATGTCGCGGGATGGGCCTTCAGGGGGTCCCTGGGGCCTAAGTGCGCGGTGTGCACGTACAAAGCCTATAGGCGTTTGAAGCGGACGGGCCAGCAGTCTGTTAAATAGATCCGACAAGGTGGCTGGAATAGGGGTGTTCTTGTCCAACCCCTCAGGTACCCCCCTGATGCGGATGTTCTGTCTCCTACCCCTGTTATCTAAGTCCTCAATATGCAATGCCATTTGCTTTAGTACCTTCGTATGAGACTGCAGCATGTCAGTGTTTGCTGCCTGAGATGCAGACATGTGGTCACTGTCTGCCTCGAGCTGGGCCACTCTCTGGCTGAGGCCCTGTATCTCCTCTCGCAGTGCATGGAGCTCTGTAGTGATGGAGGTGTGGAGTTCAGCATTAGCCTGTTTCAGGTCTGCTTTCGTGGGTAATTGCTGGAGTATGGACATCAGTTCAGGGGTGAAGGATTGGGAGTTTGTTGGTGCATGTGCTCCCTGTGGGGACCGTGGGCGGGGAGAGCCCGAGGCCGTGGAGTCAGTTGAGGCCTGGTGGTCCGGGTCCGCCTGTGCCACGAGGTATTGCTTCATGGAGGGGTTCGGAGCACTTTTCAGGGTGTCCGCGGGTCTTTGGGCACTCGATGTGCGGTGAGTCTTCCCCATTACGAGCGTTTGGCTGTGCGGTCGGTGAGGTTTAGTGCTAGGCCGGCGGGGAGCTCACGGTTTAGGCAGCCATGTTCGCGGACCTCCAAGCCACGCCTCCAAAGAAGCATTCTAAGGGAGCCTGATAAAACAGTATCCTTCTTGGACATCCCTATCACAGGAGAGACCAACATTCCATCCACCACATCCCAAACAGTCCCTTTTTTAGAACAGGGCTCCCACCGCCACCAAAGGGGGAGACTACGGGACAGGCACAGGTGGGGATACAAACAGAATCGAACAAAGAATTAAATCAGAACAGGATAATAAATCTTTCCAGTTTCGATTTATTGCCTAGACATATATCACTCCTTAGTAAAGGTCTCTCTTTTGTACCAACACCACAATGCAACACCTTTGACTGGACCAAAGATATTAATCTATTTGGTAGGAAAATTGCTCTCAATATAATACATACCAAAAAGGATACACAAACGGCTAATGACATGGGCTTAAGCCTTGAGGATTATCGTTTGGCACAAAACTTAACAGACCTCCTTGAGGAACAAAACCCTAATAAACCATTGACTGACTGTAAACCAGAGAGTTGGTTCACCCCTAATTTTAAGGAGTTACCACACGTTGACCTTTTTGTCCAAATGTCAACTAGTGAACTAGAAAAGGCTGACATTCCTATACCACCTAAGAATCTCACGACTATGGAATACAAGGGCTTGAAAGAGTTGAGACAATCCACCAACACTATCATTAAATCTGCGGATAAGGACGGAAATATTGTTCTCCTTGATCGTGATAAGTATATCACTATGTGCATGGCACATCTGCACGACAAAGAGTGCTACCAAACGTTATCGAGTGACCCCACAGCTCACTACGTCAAGGAATTAGATAACATTCTAATGAAAGCTGAATCATCTAAGATCATTACATCTCAGGAATACAAATACTTATTGCCACACAAAAATCCGACCATAGCCACACTCTACTGTCTACCCAAAATACACAAAAATCCGATAGACCCGCCAGGTAGACCTATAGTCTCCGGCAACAATTGTCTAACTGAGAGATCTAGCAAATTCATTGATAAAATCCTAAGACCTATGGTTATCACATTACCATCCTATCTACAGGATACTAAGTCAACACTACTAGCTCTTGAGGGGCTACAGGTCCCCCCCTACACCCTACTGGCGAGTCTTGACGTAGTTTCTCTCTATTCCAACATTCCACATGACAAGGGAATCCTCGCATGTGAATTTTTTCTGAACCAGTCCTCTCTTGATTTCACCAAAAAGAACTTTATAATTTAAGTTATTAAAGTTCATCCTAACCCATAACTATTTCATTTCATTTTTTTTTTTTTTAAATTCTTTATTTTTGCTGTGCAGAAAAAAAATAACATGAGCGTGCTAATAATGCCACAACAGCATAATCAGACAGTTTGAGCACACAGATTTGTTAACATTCAAGCAGCATTTAGAGGAAATGCAGTTTTTTTTTATAGTAATAAAACATGCTAGGTACAAGCTGGCTAAGTACGTTTGTCATTATTAGTTACTTATCGCTATGTAACAGTAGCTTAGGGTTAAGAGTCATAGTGAATGTCATCGCTTTAGTAGTTAAACCGTGGTTTGATTAGCTAGATGATAAACTAAATATATCAACGAACAAAGTAGGCAGTAGAGGCGTATTAAACATAGTATTCGGTAACATGCAAGTATGGGAGACATATTAGATACAGATTTGTAATGCACCTGAAGGTACACTGCTCAGTTGAGGTGTTAGTAGGCATCGAATCAGTGGAGGGTGAAAAGTGAAGAATTAACAAGATTATGGCAATTGTACACAAATGCAGTAGAAATAAGTATTAAGTATGGACTGATTCGATATCTCTGTGGTAGGCAAGTTAACCAGTATAGGCTATGCTAAACAATAGGTAAACATGTTAAGGTTTGTAGGGTTTTCCCCGTGGTCTGGGGTCTTGGGTGGCATGCCGTCTTTTAAGCTGAGTTGTCCCAGTTGTGTGGCATGATTGGTGCAAAGTCCTTTCACCCTATGCCTTCCTTCAGGAGGCGGCGGACGACCTGTTGTGGGTCTTTCAGAGTGCTCTCCACTGTGGGCCGCGAAGGGGCTTTCCACCCGCTACGCGCGCTGGCTTCTAGCTTCCTTGCTTCCCGGTTATAGTCGCGGTTGGTATTGTGAGCCGGTGAGGATGTAGTGGCGCCCTGTTTGAGGAGGGTAATTGGGGCCGCCGAGGTGTGGGCAGGTGGGATGTGTTGGTGGGGCCTTCCCTGTAGCGTTGGGGCGCAAGAGCTGGTGCCCAAGATACCTGTTGCTGTTTCTCCCCGTGCCGGTCTCCGGCGGAGAGGCTCACTGGAGGTACGAAGGGGATATCCGCTCAAACGGCGCCTAAGTGCCGGACGGATCCAGGACGCCACCGCTTTGGTTGCCATCAGATAAGATCGCCTTTGGGTATGAAGCAATGTCCAGAGTTTGGAGCAGATCCGCTCATAAAACTCCTGTGTTCGCCTAGGAGGTTTGATTAATGTGCGGCTTGTGGTTCGCCGTGTTCGTGGCGCCATTTTGTTTGGGCCTGAACTGTCCCATGTTGCCTTGGGTGCTGGTGTTGCAGGCTTACTGTGCGGGTTCGTCGCTTGTGTCCTGGGCAACCAGGCTTGGGTCGGGATAACCCCCACCGATCCGGGGGGGGGGGGAGCATCATACCGCCGGTGCTGCTATCGAGAGGATGGGGAGAGCGGCCGCCTCTCCCCTGTTCCCGCGCTTGTAGGCCGCGTTCATGCAGCCGTGGACTTCTTGCTCCGATCTCCACAATACGGGTATCCCCGTGTTCAGTGGGGCACACTGAGCTCAGGCAGGGTGGTCTTGTGCGGGTGAGAGCTGATTTTGCTTATTTTTATGCCGTTTTCCGAATGTAACTGCAGGAGCTCTGCAGTAATGCGTGTGATCAGGATGCTGGTCAGGCTCCGCCCCCCAACTATTTGATTTTTAATGGCAGATACTACTTACAACGAACCGGCACTACCATGGGCACGGCTTGTGCCCCCACGTATGCAAATTTGTTTTTGGGTTGGTGGGAGCAGCATGTCATCAAGTCATCTCCGTATCAAGCGTACCATGGATATATTTTGAAGTGGTACAGATACATTGATGACATGCTGCTCTTTTGGACGGGTCCAGTTTCGACTTTTGGTGACTTTGTTGACTGTCTAAACATTAATGACATCAATCTGAAACTTACGTCAGTTATTGATGTACGCGAACTTATCTTCTTGGACTTACGAATTATACTACATGAGGATGGCACTATAAGCACTGAGCTATTCAGGAAGTCAACAGCAACGAATAGCCTACTTCACTGGGATAGCCATCACCCATACAGTCTAAGAGCGTCCATCCCATACAGCCAATACCTTCGAGCAAGAAGGAACTGTTCTGAAGACCTTTCCTTTTACCAAGAATGTCAACAATTAAAGTTTTGCTTTAAATCTTTAGGATATCCCAACAGAGTCTTAAAGAAGGCATTTCAAAGAGCCAGTCAAACTGATAGACTTGCCAGTCTCAGGTTCACTCGTACGAAGTCCTCAAACTCCATTCCCAGATGCATTGGCACATTTGATAATGGCTGGGGGACCATGTCCAATATCCTGTCTAAGAATTGGCCAATACTGTGCCATAACCCTATACTTCAAAAACTACTACCTGATCACCCAGAATTGACAGCCAGGCGAGCTAGGAATTTACAAGACATGCTCGTCCACAGCCATCTGTCTTCCCCCCAGGTTACACAGAATTGGCTTTCTCAAACTAAAGGCACGTACAGATGTGGGCATTGCAAAGCTTGCAAACACATCTGTCCATCTAAATTTACGCAATCTACTTGCTCGAAGTTGAAGGTTCATACTAATGCCCTGGTCAATTGCAGTACCACCAATATCATTTATTTGATAACTTGTGAGTGTGGACTGCAATATATAGGGAAAACGTTCCAACAATTTAGGCGCAGAATCCTGCAACATATCGGCTCCATTAAAAATACCATCAGTCCTACGCCAATAGCTAGGCACATTCAGAATTTTCATGGAGGTTTGACGGACTGCTTGAAATTTCAAGCAATTGAAAAACGTTTCTTGAACCCTAGAAAAGGCAACATGAATAGACTCCTCTTACAAAAAGAGTCAAAATGGATTTATAAATTTAGGACACTGACACCTTGTGGTTTGAATGAGGAATATAACTATACCCCTTTTATCCACAAATAAAGTTATCTGTGATTCGGGTGGCACTGTATCACATTATATTACAATTTACCTTTTTTATATTATTGACCCTGTATTTTTTATTTTTTATCAAATTTTTTATCAAATTTATTTCAAGTCCCAACACTGGTGGAATATGGACCTAATACATAATTTTCAATGTTGTCTCTTGAGATTTATGGTCCATTTTGAAGAATTACTGAGATGATATATATATATTATAATCTAATTTTTCATGGTATATACTTTTCATGACTTAATTAGATTTTACAATCTTTAGGAGTTATTAACCAAGGATGCCAATTTTCATGCTTTGTATGTTCACACTATTATCAGTTTTTGCTAAACTTTATAATCTTCTTTAGCACTTTCTGTCAGTTATAACTGTGTGCAAAATCAATTGGCATAGCCCTGTTTCGTCAATTTTTACTCCTTGATATAGTTTTCATCCATAGTATTCCTCTCTGCCATTTACCATCTACTATGCCGGCATGGCAGTCAAGGGGTTAGCTGACACTTCCTGCTAGCCCCTCCCACCGACCAATCAGATGTTTGGGCGCTATATTTAAATCGAACCGACGAGGACAGCCTTCACCCCTTGAAAAGCCGCTCACTGGCGAAACGCGCGTCGGGGCTTTTGCACGTGTAGATTTCTCACTTTGATAGTCTGCAAGTTTAGCTTGTACTTTAGCTAGTTAGAAATCTTTGACAATAGCGGAGTTTAGTGGGAATCTGTGGGTCTGCAAAGTTTAAAATAGCCGAATCTTGGACGAAATTGCCAGCTTTAGACTTAGCGTTAAACTGCAGTTAGACGCCACTACACAGCCATTGTGTGAATCATATATAGTTCTAGGGTTACTAGCCTTAGCTACTTGCTCTCTTAGCGAATCCTCTTTTCTGGCTATAGCAGGGATTGTTCGCTTAGCCAGTCACACGTTTTTTATTATCATTTCTATACCCAGGTTAACCCTGTTTTTCTCGTCCTGGGTTTTTTCCTTTCACTATTTCTGTCTTAGGATTTATATCCCTGTCTTACCTACTGCTATATGTAACTACCCTCTGTTACTCTGTAATAGTATTATTAATATTTGCAACATTATTACAAGGGCATTCTCCTTCTGACTACATAGTTACAGAGTAACATTGATTCAAGGTTCTTTTCATTATAGCTTAACCACATTTTGGAGATAGACTATATTCAGTATATAGTGACTTCTATCACTTCTCTATTGTGGAACTTTTTCCACGGTATGTCTGTTCGTGTTTAGAGCCAGATATATCTCTAGCTCTTTTTTATGTTTTTTGCAGTTATTAAAAGTTATATTTTAATTAATACTCAGTGGTCACTGGACAGTCCAGTCTCTTCTTTCCAGTTTCTTACGTGTCTCATGACGCAGGGTTGAAGTGAGACTCTGTACTGGAAGGGAGCATGTCGATACGCCGTTGTTGTGGGGCATACGGAAATTCAATGCGTAGACCATGTGGGTGGTCTTAATGTATCGTGAAATGTGAGGGCTGTGCATAGCCTAGAGTATCGTATGTGTGGGGGAGTAATAGAGGATGCTGACGCGCAACCTGATGAGGTAGTTGTGCAGCTCCTAGGTGGTGGCCTCGTTGTGAAGTAGTTAAAGCGGAGCTGGGGGGGTGTGGTAGTAAATGGAGCCAACTAGTCCGGGTTCTGCCCGATTCGGCGGTAAATAGCCGCCGTATAGCAATCCTGCTATATGTGTGCAGGGAACTCTGGGTTACATAACGTTAGGGGCCTGTGCCCTGTAAGCTAACACCAACAAGTACGGTAGTGTAGATAAAAGGGAGAACATTAGAACAAAAAGTAAAATGTAAATAACTCAAAAGTCCCAGTTCAGGTAATCTTCACTCCGGGTGTTCCCCTGGATGCTGGAACAAATGGGACAATCTTAGCCGGATCCCAAGTAGTAATGGTGGAAGAAGGCATGAGTCCCATATCTGTCAGGACAGTGTCCATCTCTGCGACGTCCGTCGCTTTATAGTCCTTGCCTTGGTGTTGGAAGAGGAGTGTGTGTGATGGTCCCCAATGGTACTTCACTCCCTTAGCCGTCAATGCCGCTGTAAGTGGTCGGAGAGATTTGCGCCATTGCAGGGTTGTGCGCGAGAGATCGGAATAAAACGTTAAGTCCATGTCTTCAAAGCGGTATGGATTTTTTCCTTTGATGGCGCCCATTAGAGCAGCTTTGTCTTGCCCGTTTTGAAATTTGACCAGGAGGTCACCTGTCGCTGAACTTGCGAGTTGTGGCGGCTTGGGTAGGCGGAACATGCCATCCAGCTGCACCCCTTTAGCTATTTTGGGGGACAGGAGGGCCGTGAACAGCCGTCTTAGAAGATGGGGAAGCTCGGCCGGGGATATTGCGTCTGAGAGGCCTCTGATCTTGACATGCTTCCACCTCCTTTTGTCTTCCATAGCTGCCAGTTGGTGGGTGAGTGTAAAGTGGGCTGAGGAGAGGTCTTTGACCTGATTCTGCAGCTCTGTGATTTGTGCTGTCTGGGCCTGAGTGGATTGCTCCATTGCTGAGAGGCGATCCGTGAACCCCTTAACATCCTCCCTTACCTGGGAGATCTCCGTGGAGAGCGACTGGCATAGGTCGGTCAGGAGAGAGGTAAGTATCTCCGTGGTAACTGGAGAGCCCATCGGCTGTTGCTGTGGTTTGGGAGGTCCCTTGTAACCCAGTGTCTCAGGGCAATGAAGGGATGTGTCATCCGAGCTTTCCGAAAAATCTCCATAGTCGGCCGCCATATTGGGTGCCGCCACACCATGAGGCCTCCTCAGTAAGTCGCCGATATCGCCCGTGAACCGCGGGCGATCCGGCCGCGTTTTTTTGGTTTTCCTCCCCATTGAAAGGGGAGTGTGGGCAGGCTGTCTGCGGTCTGGTGGGGTAAAACTTGCGGTTGATTTCGGGTCGTTTTGGGCTGCGGTCGTCGGAGAGCAGTGAGTGTGCGACCGTTCATGCCGAGAGCTGGCTCCGCCCCCGACTATAGTGTCCCTTTAAGAGTCTCCTGTGGCTATCCGTTTGAGTTCTGGAACCTGCAATAGCATCTCCCTGGTATTCAACAGTCCTGAACTGTGATGCATCGCTTGGCATTCTCCTTACTGTAGTTTCCTTTTTAAAGCCATAATACCGTGGGATATTATGTAGAAATACAAACCAGAATAGGCTTGAGCACTCTGGAAAAATTAGATTCAGCCATATTATTAATATTATTTTATTAATTTATATATCACCAGCAATTTCCATAGTGCTGTACATTGGGTATTAATTGGTATGGGGAAAAACAATTGTTTGGTTCGACTTGTACAACTTCTGTCAATGCAAATGATTCAAAAAAAAAAAAAAAAAAAGGCGTGCAAATGGCCTAATCGTGTACTGTATAATATTTCTTGAAGCAAATTTGTAAAAGACGAAATGGAACTGCACTCAATCCCCATCTGAGTCTGGGTGCAACATGACCGGCCCCAGTACCAAGAGACCAATGTATTAATGGAAAAAAATAGAGAGGTCCAGGGACTCCAGATATCAGTGGAATAGGCAATATCTTAAACTCACAGCCAAGACAACGTTTCGACCAAACTGGTCTTTATCCAGCTCGTAACTACACACATTAAGTACACTTTATAGGTGTACAAAAACAAACAAGGTGAATAAAATCAGTTAATCAACATGAAAATACAATCAATTACACTTACCCTAAACATAAGGGATGTCAGCTGTGTATAGGAGAGTCAAATACAAACTCTAGCAGGAAATAATTGAGCCGGGGTTACGGGGCACCGGTATAGTACTGAATGCTGTTGGGCAACTCCAGGCCGGGAGATTGTCCGCCTCTCCCACCCGGTGTGCTCTAGAGCTTTCTTGAGAAAGGCGTCCAATAACGCCGAAACGCGCGTCGAGCTTGCGGGCTTGCTCTTTGCCGATGCATTCACTCTGAAGTTTATACTTACCTGGGCTCCCACTATGTCTGTGCCGGTTCTAGCATTTAACTTTGAGGGATACCATTAGGCTGCCTCGAAGCAGCAGTTGAGTTTGCTACAAGGTAGTCAGTTAGTTCAGGGCGTGTTTATAGGCATGTTACTTTGTATCCGCTGGGATTTGAACTCTCCTATACGTCCATACTAGTAACGACTGCATTTACCTCTCTGCTACTCTCTATCTGCCGCTATCCGCTGGTCCCATTACTTAAGTTCTGAGGGATAGAAATAGGCTGCCTTGTAGCAGCAGCTGTTTTTGGATGTGAGCTGGATATTTTAGTTAAGGACATTTATACAGAGGTACTTTTCACTACAGTCTATGCTGATAGGACTGTTCACTCCCCCATGGTGTCATCTATTACATGGAGGAGTAGCTGAACAGATCCGATATAAATTAACAGCTGAACAGACCGTGAGAAAGCTTTACCTATACTTCTCTGTACATTTATGCTAAGTAACCACGATAATTACCGGCTCCATATACCTTTACCGCTGCTGTTGCAGCAAATATCCACTCTTTATTATCTTTGCTGCTCTGTCTTGCTAGAATCTGATTTGACTATTGACTATTAGCTTTACCCTATTTAGGGGAGGTGGATGCTGGTCATTTTGATCCTTTTTTTAGGTCTCTGCACTCCTATCCATCCCTGTTCCCTATAACATATATGGGTACCTATATGGGAACATTTCCAGGTTTTTAATAGGTGGTTTTGCATCTTTCACTTTAAACACTTTTGTTAGGGTGTGTTCTATATTTTATTTATTTTTTTTTGGGCGAATTTGTTTACCAATTACTTGAACACTTTTGCTAGGGTACATTTACTATTAAAATTTAATATTTACTTTATTTTTTTGTCAGGTAAACTTGCTTACCAATTACTATTAATAAAGGTTTATTACCATATTTTTGTGACCCTCTACCTAAGGGAGTAGTTAGAAGTGGGAATGGACTCCACCCATTTTTAGTGTGCGGTTCTCCTTTTTCCCATTTTCTTTCCTTCTGTCTATTTTTTCTACCCGGGGTTAAGCCCCTACTACTCCCTGTAACCTTGCTGAGATTTAGATGTGACTCACCTTACATCTTAAATCTCTTCTTTTTCTTTTGTTATAGTATTAGAATTAATTATTGTAATTATCAAATGTGGCAAAGTAATGCACTAGGAAGGGCATGGAAGTGGTTACTTTAGGTGACTCACACATGTAAGATCCTTTACCACCCCACCCCTCGTCCTCATCTCCTTGCCTGGCTACAGTGTCCATTTATTTTCAGATGACATGCAGATCCTTCCCCTCCTTTACCCCTGACATCTCCTCTCTCAGCTCTTCATATGTCTCTGACATTGCTTACTAGATGTCAATTTGTTGGCAAAATACCCAGGCCAAAGCCACCGCAACATCTTCATCGCCTCCTGTTCCACAACCCAGACTTCCCCCGACTCTTCATTACCCACTGTCTTATTGTTCCCACATTGGTCTGTGGGCAGTCGAAAACCGCAATGCAGGTCTCTGATGACACACTAACTCTGTAACCTCTATGAAGGGGAAGAAATGTTGTGTACAGAAGTGATCATGCACCATTACTAGATCCATATATTGGCCAATTCTAGAGGGTGTATGTTAAACCAAGTAAATGTTTGACGTTTTTCCCAGTAATACTGAATACAAGGTGTAAGAGATGACCCATAAAAAAAAAAGTTGATATTTTTACATTGTTTTTACAGGCTGGAAAGGCACACCGACTCAGTGGTGAGGAGCGGGAGCAGCTTCTGCCTAACCTGAGAGCTGTAGGGTGGAATGAACTGGACGGCAGAGATGCCATTTGCAAAGAATTTCATTTTAAGGACTTCAACCGGGTAAGCGGTACATCGCATGCGCCCAGTGGTGTATTTTAGTTTTGCGCTGCCCTAGGCATGACTAAACCTGGGCACCCACTTAATCTAAATTTGCCCCACCCCTTCCTGTCAAGGCCACACCTTTTCCTACTACGTTTTAAAGGGAAACTATAGTGCCAGGGAAACAAAGCTGTTTTCCTGGCACTATAGTTCCCTATAGTGCCCCCCTCGGCACTGAAGGGGTTAAAACCCATTTTGGTCACTTACCTGAATCCAGTGCTGATGTCCCTCGGCCCTGGGTCATGCTCCTCCTCTGCGCTTGCATTAGGCTTCCCCATAGGAAAGCATTGTACCAATTCTTTCCTATGGGGATTTAGCAGACGCCTGATGTCCTCATGCACATCGTGAGGACGTCCAGCATCAGGTGACTTTTAGTCGCCTAACCACCATAAAGTCCTTCTAGGGGCTGTCTGGTAGACAGTCATTAGAGGTGGATTTAAAACCTCAAGTAATTTTTGCAGTTTCTGAGAAACTGCAATAATTAACACTTTCAGGGTTAAAGAGTTAGGGACACTGCACCCAGACCACTTCAATGAGCTGTTCAATGTCCCTTTTAAGCACACACTCTGACACACACATTCACTGACAGATACACACTGACAGTCACACACACAATGACAGACACACAGACGTCACTGACAGTCAGACACACTGATTTGACACACATTTATTGACACACACATTGGCAGATACACACACGCTCACTGATTTGACACACACACATGCATTAACAGACACACGTATGCACTCACAGACACACATATACACACAGACATACACACTCACAGAAACTGACATACACTCAGACATACACATACTCACAGACACATACATACACTCACAACACTCACAACTTATTAATGTAATTAATATTTTTCCACCCAGCCTCCCTACCTGGAGAGCTGGCGTGGACCGTCCCTGGGGTCCAGTGGGGCGGGCAGCTTGCCATCCGAGGCGGCGAGGGAGCTGTGATCTTTCTGCTCTGTATATTTAAATGGTTTGACTTCTTGTTGGTGCCCATCCTGCCACATGAAACGAATTGGATGTAAGCAAGGGAAGAAATTTTACTGTTTAAACCGCTTTCCCAACACATGTTTTCATGATTTTCGAGTCTTTATTTCAGAACTAACTCCATCATTTGTATAATCAAATTAAAATAAATAAAAGGAAGGCCATCTTGAATAAACACTCTACGGGGCATAGGGATACTTTACTTACACTGTTTAAATTCTATGAATGAGTTCCGGCAGATCCAAACCATCGGTGGTGGAGGGATGTGAATAGTCCGGTGTATACGCACATTGAGAGTGGTCTCAATTTCCCTGCTGCTTTCTACCGATTGTTTCACTTCAATATTTAATGGAACTTGACACCTGACTTGCCCCATACTTCCAGATTGTCTTAAATGTTAAATGTACTTAAATATAGAATAAGACCTTTTAAATGTTAGATGTATTGTGAGTTCAGGCTTTAAAATACTTTTTCTAGTAATACAGTGGAACCTCGGAACTCGAACGTAATCCGAGGTCCCGAAGTGTTAGAGAACCGGATCAACATTTCCAATAAGAATTCAAGTAAAATTGATTAATCCGTTCCAGACCCCCAAAATTACAGCATTTTACATTTATATGTATGCATTAAAAATGCAGAGATCACTCTAATAATAAGCACCTTACATTTATTTGAGTGGTTCCGGCCTTTCAACTTGCTATAAATTTACTGTTGGCCATTATTTCAATTATTTGTAATAATTGTCTGACTTGAAAATGAGACGTGGCTCTTTGTTGTATGCTCTGTTACAGAAGATTGTTTGTGTATCGAGACATTTGGCTCTTTGTTGTATGTTCGGGTACTGAAGATCGTTCGCGTACCGAGACATTTTTTACTCAAAATTTTTGTTTTACTTTTGAATTGTTAGAGAACGGGACCGTTCCAGTTCCGAGGTTCCACTGTCTAGCCACAGGTTGTACGTTTTTAATATCTGGAATCGGAGACAAGTTTGGTGTGGTGTTCAGCCTCTCTAGGGTAGATGTTAATGCTGTCGGCAGCTACCAAATACCAGTGGTTAACCATTAAAGCAGCACTGTCATGCCGAACTTACCTTTCTTTAATAGATTCCTCTTCTCTCCCTCTGTGAGGATCTGTTCTTAATTTCTTCCTATCTGCTCTAGTTTTCTTTAAAACCGCTTCTCAGCGGTAGGGGCCGGGGAGGGGAGGACAATAGGCCCCCACCCCCCTCAATGTTATTTAGGACCCTCACCAGCCGCTAAGGGTCCCCCCTTCAGTTTAATAGCCCCCACTCGCACAGCACAGGTGGGGGCTCGGGAGGGGGGATCCTATGTTTTGTTTTGTTTTTTTAACAGTGAGCAGCTACAGGCCCCTACTCGCGGTATAGCAAGTAGGGGCAGAATTTACTAATACTAAATAATCTTTACTTAGTATTAGTAATTTGTCTGAAAGACCAATTTTAGGTCTTTCAGCCTTTTGGTAGATTGCTCCCTAATTCCCACGGTATCAGGGAGCTAGCCGTGCCACAAATAGGATCGGAGTTTCATTCATATGAATGAAATTCCGATACGAACAAAGTTCAAAATTGCGTCCTAACACGAATGGAGAAACTGTTCTCATTCTGTTAGGATGCAATTCGGTAGTTTTGCTGGTGTTCTGTCTAAATGACAGGACGTTCAGGAAAGTGAAAGGAGGCTTTGCAGGAACACAGAGGAAAGGTATGAATTGTGGGGAAATTGCTCTGACCACTGGAAATGAAGCACACTTTGCTCCTCCTCTGGTCAGAGATGGTCAGGTGTAGGAAACCTCCATAAGACAAGTAGTCCCTACTTTGTCTTATGTTTTAAAGAAAACTAGAGCAGACAGGAAGAAATGAAGAACAGATCCTGAGAGAGGAAGAGAAGAGGAATCGATTAAAGAAAGGTAAGTTCAGCATGACAGTGCCGCTTTAAGATGTTTAACATGGAAACACTTGGTATTTGCTGGCGATGACGACAGGCATTTTAGTCTCCTGGTATTTATCTCTCTCCATCAACCCACTTGAACTTCAGAAGGACACATTATGAGTGCTGAGAACAGTATATGTAGGTAGGTGTCTACTCAGCCTAGTGGGAAATCTGGCCCAGTGCCCACACTGAGAGTTATGAAGAAGGAATAATTCTGAGACCAAGGGAGCAAGCGGCAAGGACATTCTGTTGGTTTCCATGGTTACTATGATACATCTAAAACATTTCCAGAGAATAATTATTTCCTTAATATGTAGACAACATACAACACAGGTGTTTAAAAATGTATTCTATGGATTTTTCACACTGTAGTGACGATGTCTCATGTGTCTGTTTTTAAATTCTGTACTTGGATGGAAAGTTGGATTCTATGATGGCTATAAATGATCAATTTACTGATATCACAGCTTTTCAGGCCCTAGTTTCAAAATAAATTAAATACACTTTTTGACACCCAACAGATGTATTAATTCTGAGTAATGATAAAATTCTCTAACATTCTACATCTTACCCTAGGCGTTCGGATTCATGACCAGGGTGGCGCTACAGGCGGAGAAACTGGACCATCATCCTGAATGGTTTAATGTCTACAACAAGGTACCCTTGAGCTTAAATGGATACTCTAACATTCTAAATATGAAGCCCAGCCAAGCTTTTAGCTTTCTTTGCCAATGTGTAACTCCAGCTCTGACTCCGGTCATTCAGCAAACTTGGTCTGGACTAACTATATCAATTTATGACGTGTACACTTCTGTAGCATGTCCGTATCATTTAATGTATTTTTGTTATTTATATCAGTGTAATCTATATTTTACTGCATGTAGCTTGTTTTGAGGAGAGTCTGCATCTAATTATGTCAAATATCACAACTCTGCATGACTTGTCAATCCAGACAGGCTCGGAAAACTAAGCTTTACTTGAGCTCATGGATCACATCCACAAAGCTCAATATTGTTAAATCCTATGCTACAAGTCTAGCAAGTTACCCCTACAAACCTCGTCCTGCAAAGTAACTGCTGGGCAACAGCACGTGCAGTTGCTTTGGTACTACCATATTTCTAGTTTTGAACCACAATGTTATTGACATCAGAAAAATAAAATGAAAATATTTTTTAGCTGTTCATTTACAAGCCGTCAGCCAAGCACTATGTACAGGATTAGAGATCCATATAGCTAATTGGGGGAGGGTTCGTGGTGCACTTGTCAGGGCTGAATTTTTACGGTAGGTTAGTAGAAATGTTTGGCCCCGACACTGAAATCTGCCACCCTCGGCATGGACCGTTGTGGGTGCACAATACATCTGACAAAAGAGATGTCAACACTGAAAGTCCATCAGATTTAGTTTTTTTTTTTGTCTCAAAAACTGATACTCCTTTAGGCACAGTGAGCATGGGGTCCATGTCTAGATTACCCTTTTAACTTGGAGAAAGCCCCCCCAAAAACAGAATAGGAGGACACCGAGAATGGCCAAAAGCTTAGAGAAACGGTAGCTTGCCCTTCGATGAGCTAAAACCAGCCTGAGATCTGAGCAGGGCTGGCTTATTGAACTGTTGTGCGTTGTCAGTACTCTCCCTGCACCTTTTTTTTTTTTTTTGCTGTTCAAGTTTAAAGGGTAATCCAGATGTGGACCACGTGCTTATGGTTCCTAGAGGGGTATTGGGTATACCACACTGATGAGGCCTAAAAAGGACAAAATGATTGTCTGGGGTTGCTGTATCCCTTGCGCTGGGATGCCTTTGAATCTGGACCACTATTTTGGGTGGGATCAGTCTGATATGCAAATGGCCCTGGTTCTTTGTGTAATGACACAAGATGAGTTAAAACTAGCTGGAGATATGCACAAGGATCCACCGAAGGCTATATGAGTTGTTCTCAGTGTCTGTTTGCTGTCTGTTCTCAGTGCTCTCTAGCCCTCTGGTTGTTTGTTTTATCATTGAATTTTACTTAATGTTTTTGCTTTGCAGGTTCACATCACTTTAAGTACTCATGAGTGTGGAGGACTGTCAGAAAGGGACATCAATTTGGCTAGTTTTATTGAACAAGTGGCAGCCACACTGGCCTAATGAACAGGAAACCCCCAAAAATATTGTTTTGTAATTGTCTGCGATAGTTTGTATACAATTTCTTTCTCTGTGCCTTCTATTTTCCATTAGTTAATGCGGTCTTACTCTTCGTGATAGGAAACTCAATTAGTTAATGGAATTGCCAATCTTGAAACATTCTCTTTAGAGTATATGGGTTTTTTTTCTTCTTCTTCAAAGAAACAATAGAAACTATTCCTATATGTAATTTCTCTGAAGGGTTTATCGCCCAGATATCTTTTGCTTACCAGCAAAGGTAAATTTTGTTTAGGAGGAAAGAAGTGAACTATTTTTGGGGAGATAGCATAGATTGATATTAGTGCAAAAAGGGGCTGAAAGCCGGAGTATTTTATCCTTTTCTTACCTAGGTTTTGTAGATGCCATCTTACCCTGGGTGTGATTTTTATAAAAAAAAAAAAAAAAAAAAGACTGGGTCTTCACATCTTAAAGGACCACTATAGTGCCAGGAAAACAAACCCATTTTCCTGGCACTATATAGTCCTTAGGGCCCCCTCCCACTGGGCTGAAGGGGTTAAAACCCCTTCAGCCACTTACCTTAATCCAGTGCCGGGCTACCTCTGCGCTGGTGACCTCTCCTCCCCCTCCGACGTAAGCTCCCGAGTGGAGCCGAATGCGCACACACATTCAAACCGCCCATAGGAAAGCATTACTTAATGCTTTCCTGTGGACGTTCTGCATGCTCAATGTGATTTTTGCATTGAGCATCGCGGAACGGCCACTAGCGGCTGGATGAACCCTGCAATGTAAACAGTTTTCAGCTGCAGGGTTAAAACCTGGGGGCCCTGGCACCCAGACCACTTCATTGAGCTGAAGTGGTCTTGGTGCCTGTAATGGTCCTTTAAGATTTGACTTACCCGTCTCAGTAAGTTAGAGGACTGGCTATGTTCTGCCATTAATTTACAATTCACATTTCAGGGCTGTCCAATCTCATGATGGACTAAAATGACAGTTCAAGGTTATCGGGGAAAAGCAATCTATTCTTCAATCAGTAATACTAACTGATCTAGATAAAGGACCACTCCAAGAGTGTTTTTTTGTTTATTTCATTTTGTAAAAAGGTTAAATTTATAAAACTGGCAATTTCTATTGAAATCTGCACTATTATAAATGATCCATATTACAGCCACCTGGCAGCAATTGCCCATACCTGCCTTGCAAAGACTTCTCGTTGAGCTGCATTGGAAAGTCTGATTGGACAGCCATAGAAATGCTGGGCGGGGTTAGAAGGGGAGGGCTTGCGATAAGAGAAATGCCAGCTGGTTTTTATAAATACCCCATTGAGAACATGCCTAATTAAATGCATGTTTTCACTGTGGTATATCTACAAAAGTGATTTTTTTGGTTTTTTTTACATTTTATATGAGCTGTGGATTGGGCCTTTAACATTTTGATGTCGACGAAAACCCCTACTTAAGACTGATAGAACACACCTTTTATTAGTTTGCTATTGATCTTTTAGTGAAATATTTTTATATTTGCGTGATGAAATCCTTAAACAGTATTATTAATTGTATTTTATAAACTGTGTAAACATTATGTATTTTGTCAAGAAACATGCTGGTTATAAATGTATCTCTTACCACAAAATGCTTGTATTCAGTGTGTTTATTTTCAATGGGAGCCCAAAAGGACAGACTTTGATGCTTTCATACCGAGCAATTGTGGTTAAATTTTTTTTTTTTTTTTAAGTAATACAGTACAACAATAGGAACTCCACTCCATCCATATGAACAAAAGGATGCTCAACTAGACAATGGGCCAGCACCAGCCCAACAAAATGTGTAGATACCAATAAAAGAGAAGAGGTTCAGGCACCCCAATTGCTTTAGGGACATTTATTGGAACCAAGGGAACAATGCAACGTTTCGACCCAGAATTGGGTCTTTGTTAAACTATACAAGTCTGGATTAAAAACATTTTGGGAACTTGTGAAGTGGGTCTCATTGATTGCTGTTCTGTTTACCACTAAGCAATATTTTAAAAGGGACTCTAATATTTAGTGGTTTGGCGGACCATAATGTCAGCCACTAGAGGCGCTACCTTAAAATAGCAGAGTAAAACTCTGATAGTCTAGTGAGATGACCTGATTTTGGCGCAGCATTTTGCTGAGCATGCCCACTAGCCTCCCCATGATTTTCTATGGAAAAGCATTGGATTGGCTGAGAATCACCCCACAGAAGGCAGAACTACTCAGGAACCCAGTGCAGCAAAGGAAAAAAGGTATGTAAATCACATTTTTTAAGCCTGCCTGCGCTGGCCTGGTCACCTTAACAGAGTCCCAGAAACCTTTGAGACTGGACACAGTGTTTGGGATCTATGGACTCAGAACTGTTCATTGTTAACCCACACAGACCAAGCTGTCTTCTGGAGGAAATGATGTAATGGATGGGGATTTGAGGGGAAAAAAATAAGTTGTAAGCACTATACCACTTCATCTCATTGAATTGGTTTTAGTGTTTGGAGTACTCTTCCACAGTCCCTCCACTCAGTGATAAACTATTTTCAACACTAAAATCTTCCACACACTTCCTTCAAACCATAACAATTCATACCTGCAATGTATGAAAGACGTCAGCTGACACTCTCAGCCAGTCACTGCTGCTCATGCAAATGTATCATCAGCCCAAGTAGCAGAGGGGCTGCTGGGTATTCTCCTTTAGCAAAAACGAGTCATTATACCAGTCATTGTATTAAATTGTATTTATTTTAAAAAGCTATACATTTGCTCGCACAATGCATAAATAGTTTTACATCAGGAATTAAATTACTTTGAGTAATATTGTCCATGACCGTGACCCTTTAAAACATTAGAAAAACATTTAAACAAACTCTATATTGTCAGGAAAATAAACATGTATTCCTGACCCTATAGTGTTAATCATGATCTATCCCCCTTATTATAGCAAAATCTTACCTTTATTCCAGTCTGCTGATGCTGGCTCTGTCCCTGATCTGCCTCCTTGGCTGACATCAGAAATGATAATCTCAGCCAGTCACAATGCTTTTCCTTACAAAATCATTGGCTTGGTTTTTAGATCATGAAGGAGGGTCTGGGGGAGGAGCCAAATTCCTCCCTGGCCAATCAGCATCTCCTCAGAGATGCATTGAATCAATGCATCTCTATAAGGAAAGTTCAGTGTCTCCATGTAGAGCGTGAAGATGCTCAATGTCAGTTCTGCACCCAGGAAGCACCTCTATTGGTATCAGAGGAGTGGCTACAGCCTAGAGACACCTCTGGTAAACACTGCCTCTTCTCTGAAGACTGTTTACATCAAAAAGCCTGCATGGACTGACTATTTTCACCAGAACAAATTCAATAAGCTGTAGTTGTTCTGTTGACTATAGTGGTCCTTTAATATTGAAAGGAAGGGATGTGCCAGGGAATACCAGACACAATAACTTCAATGAGATGAAGCAGTCATAGTGCCAGCAGTGCACCTTTTAAAATGTTTTTGATGTATCTTAATCTGGTTGGTTGCTTCTGTATATTTTAATGCACTAAACATAATAATGGATCAGTTGCAGTCGGTGATGCTTTTGGGTTAATATAAAGTATATTAAGTATAGAAGGAAATCCTATTTGTCATTTAAATACATTCTGCTTTAAGTGGAGCAAAATAAGACACTAAACAAAAGATTGAAAAGTAATTTAAAATGTTTATTTCATAATTACAGTACATTAAAATAACCACCCATCAGGTGATGCAAGGCACTTAACATGTAGTTAATTTACGTTAATTCCCTGTATTGCTTTAATTTATAAACAGTTTTTATCGAATGGAACAGGTTAACAGTGTACAGTATTTATGGACAAGAAACGAGGAAGGACAATACACACGTTGCAAATAAAGTAGATTTTAAAAGGTGTATACAAATCAAAGTCTGACGTGACGTGTCTCCTTCCCCCCTTTACTGCTAGTAATTTCCAAATCGATAGTGAAGACAGACCGCACATGGCCATAACATGGATCAGTATGAAGCAATCACAATATTTGTGTTAAATAATTGGAAAGGTGACCAGAATCCCACAATAAGAAGACCTGGATGCAAGTATTATCTATCCTTATGGGCTTTACTTCCTAAGCCTACTCTCTGTTAAGTGACTGCCCTTGCTGCATATCTTCAAAGAATACAGTGGTAGAGTATGGTCACATGTACTAATTGTTGGGAATACAAAGTAAATTTCAAATAATTTAAAGCAACAATGTCACCATCTGAGGACTTTGCCAAGATCGCAAACTCTCCTGACAGTGACATCGCCGCTGATCAGCAAGTGGCCGCAGGTAAAGGTGAGATTTAGTTACCTGAACCGGACCCTCGCAGGCGCCGCCATCTTTCTCGCGCTGCCCATCTGCAAGCGGACTTCCATTTGGTATAGAGCAGATTTATGATACGCATTGTGAGTATATACATCAACGCACACCATCACTAATTGTTTAGTTTTGACACTGCATGCATGTTTTTTTAAATTGTGTCATTCACATTAATTTTGCATGTGATTGTATTTAAATACACTTTGCTCATTTTGCACTAACACTATTTAATTTGTCTCACATGTTGGAATTGGTGTAGAACCCACTGATACTGGAGTATTGTGAAGTAGTGGTGGGCTTAACACAATATGGCTGAATCAAAGTCCATATTTGTTTGTTGACAGAGGTGATGTTAAATAGCTTTATAAAATTTTGAACTGTGTTTTTATGTGTGCACGGTTCCTTAGCCTGTATTAATTCCCTGCAGTCGTCACTGGTGACGGTTGTCAGGATTGACTCTTAGACTCTGCCTAGTGTCTAAGAAAGTCAGGCGTAGGAGAAATACAGAGACAATGTAGTCCGTTCTTTGACTCTGTATAACTCTTGACTGGATTGGAATTTCAGTGAAGTGAAAACAAGCTATCTTTATGAAATACTATTTTTTCAGATGGGGGTGACAGTGCCGCTTTGAGGGCAAAGTTATTGGACTGAAAGCATAGGTGACTAGGGCAGGGGAACCTTTGGCTCTCCAGATGTTTTGGACTACACCTCCCATGATGCTTTGCCAGCATTATGTGTGTAAGAGCATTATGGGGGATGTAGTCCAACATCTGGAGAGCCGAAGGTTGCCTATCCCTGGACTAGGGGAAATGTTCAAGTTGGGCATTGTTTGCCTTAAATTTGTTTGATCAATGAGTTAAGTTATTTTGCCACCACGGAGAGAAGTGATTAAGGAGAGACAAATATAACTTGAAAGCTAGTCTTCTTAGAAACAGAATAATTCTCAAAAATAATAAGACATACAGTTAAGGAAAATGATGCAATTTAATTATCAGAAAATAATAAATACATTTCACTATAAGGTAATGGTAGATTAAAAGGGCTATAAAACCTTACTAAAGAGTGGACCTAAAACTGACAGATTCAATCATTTCTTTAAACTATTGGGCAATACAACGTAAGGGGAAATATATTAACCAATCACAGAAGGATTCTAAGGTAGACTTGTCACAAATCAAATGCCTGTCAACCTATGGCCGAATTAATGGATTTGTTTATATATGTGCCTAACAAATAGATTCGTTTGTCTATAGACTGACAGACATTTGTCATACAAACAGACAAGTCTATTCCAAAGCAATCTCCTTGATGGATATCCATCAGCATCTTATGAATAATTTACACTTCAGCATACTTCTCAACACTGGGAATATGCAAATGCATTTGCTTTGTGTTTAACGAGGACAGTTCCCTGGTGTCCAGCATCCGGGGAACTAAATCCCCCAAATCTGGACTACTGCAGAATATCAATTCTCATTTTCCGACCCTCAGCACAAAGTAATAACGGGTGGCCAAGGAAACCGTGCAGGTAGGGTTATTCAATAAAATCTGAATCTTACGCAGTTAAATCAGAAATGTAAAAAGCCAGGCAGTGGCTAAAGCAGAGTTATAGAAAAAAAGAATTCACGATATTAGCCTCAATTTTGCCTGAATTTTCTTAAATTTCAAGTTTAATGAACAACAAAAATTGCAATCAATTTTTAGGCCATAATTTCCAAATTTGAAAAAGTCACCTATGTTTTCTGGTTGGCTAGCTTAGTCAAAGTGAAATTCACTCTGAATTCTATACAATAAGCCTGAGAGTTTATAGGATTCAATTATAGCCAATAGTGGTTTCACATACATCTGGGACACTTACATTAAAATGCACTATACAGAGGAAAACCCTTGCAGCATACATTTTCCATATACATTCTCCAGTTACAAGGGAGATTGTAAGTGTAAACAGAGACCTCGGCTCCTCTATAAGTCAATAAATAAGTATGCGTGATTTGCATCAATTGACAATACACTATTATTTACCGTTGGGTTTGCCAGATCGACATTTTTTATTTTTTTGTGGCAAGCATACAACATCTTTACACTGTGCATCCTGGCTATATCTGCATATTGGAGAAGTGGCATTGCTTAATCATAGCTGTTCCATTGAACACAGTTTCAGAAGTTCCACTCCTGTAGCATATGAATGCCACATCCTGCCGGCTCTTGTTGTATGCACAGCTCTATAGCAAGTAACATTTTGTATGTCTCCATGCCACAAACAAAAGGTACTGCGTATCTCGGTTTAATAGCTACATTTTAAAACGTTCCTTTTTAAGATTGATTAGTGCAGCCATATCATTAGACACAAGGTGCTATGCAATAATTAGCAATTAATTTAACACTGATAAAAAAATACTTACATTAACATTTTTTTAATCAAATGGCATTGCGTATATAAACCATGCAGTGCTATATGGCAATGATTGAACCATATCATCTGTGGGATTAGAAGATTAGCCTTGTTTGTCAGACAGAATGGGAGCCAAGTCCTTACTAAAACCCATCTATAGACAGAATGGATGGTGTTAAATGTGGCTTTAATACCAGTAAGTTTCTAAAACAATTTATAAACTAACCATCATTTGAACCAGTTACACCACTGAAACATCAAATTCAACACTAACCACAGAGTATAAAATAATCAAGGGTTTTTGGTTTTTCTCCCCAGTAGTGATGTACGTTCTACAGATCCCAATGATACATCTTAAGAAGTTGGGCATGGTCTGGGTAGGACACTAAATTAGATGTCAAGCTCAACAGTAAGAAGAAAGAAATCCAATTGCCATTTTTTTACTAGAAATATACTGGGTTATGAGCATATGTTTTTGTGATCTTGCTCAGGAAGGCAAATAGTTTAATGAATAAAAATAGTATTACAATTATTCAAGCAAAACTTATTGGTTGCCTTGGTGTATTTTAATTGTTAGGACTATAATGGACAAATACATATCGCAAAGCATACATTTTCTCACTCCGCGATTATCCCTTGGAGACACGGCCAAGTACTAAGGTTACAAGGAGATGCAGATTATGGGCAGACAGAGAGGGAAAAAAAAGTCTAATGTGCTTAAGCTTATTGAAGTGAAGTCCAACAAGACGTTAATCTGTAATAGAGCCCATTCAAGTCCTGGCACCTAGAACAACATTTAATGGATTCACTAGCACAGGCACTGCTGGCAAATCTTGACATTTCAAATCCCAGGTCACGGATTCCCTCCTTCAACCATGCCTTATAGATCACATAACTGAGTGCCGAGGGCAGTGGTTCTCAAAGCACACACAGTCCAGGCTTTGCTGACAAAACTAGGACCACTTGGTGGCCATGTTTATAAAGACACAGAGTTCTCAATTCAAACTACCAGCTGTTGGCAATTAATCTGGCAAAGTGTGCTAAAACTTATTTAACCTTCTTTCAGACCTGCGGTAAAACCATGATTGGATAGGTCACAATGGTTACACAACATTTGAGAGGTATATAGTGCTATGACTTTGTTCCAACAGTAAAAAAAGAAAACAGTTAACTAAAATAAGTTTGGCAGAAAAAACAAAACCAAAACAAAACCCTGACCGCCACAAAATACGAATGCCCATTAAGTCATTTTACAAAACCATCAAGCACAGAACAAAAAAAAATAAAATGTCTTCATAGTACAAACAGAAAGAAGACAAACTGAGTGAAGTTTCAGATATTTAAACAAAAATGACAGAAAAGAACATTTTTAAAAAAAGGGGAAAATTGAAAATATTTTTTTTTGTTGGCAGACGTTGCTCAGGAGGGTTACGGAGCTAAATAAATAACCATATTCTGTTTGCCAAACACAAGCATTAGATATCACCCACGAGGAACACACTTGGGCAAAGTCTGATGGAACTGGCCCAGGAGGCACACATCGTGGGTTTTAAGCTCAGGAGAGGCGCCAACAGACAGATTAAATGAGGAATGTATAATATTTGTAAAGTGTTACCACAGTATGAATGTTAAAAATAGGTTAAACCCTCTTACCCTGCTTAAGAAGAAAGTCCACAGAACAATAGAATTAATGACAAGTACCTTACGAATTGTGATAACAGGAACTTCTGCTTACAGGCATGAAAACATGTATGAACAAAACTAAAACAAAAGTCCTAAATGTTTATATCAGCAGCCTGTGGTTTTCAAGTCCCTGCAATTTTCTTGTGTGTGGCTGCTATTTTCCACCGTACCGAGCAGAAGATGAAAGCAAGGCCTAGTGGTGTCCGGATGCACCGTTTACTTGTTTGTTAGACAAGCTGCTGTCTGTGGTGTACAAACAGTCCAGGAAGGCTTGGGAAATTTCGGTCACCATGGTCCGGTCAGGAATGGCTTGTGCCATCCCGTAAATGGCACCCTGTTTGAAAGAAAAAAGAAACAAAAGATTGGTTTTAATTGTTTCACGTCCATGTGAATTGAAGTGCCACATGGTTTATTTATGTCGCAATTCAACTGCAAACATCTGTGCTGACAGACATATTAACATACAGTGAGGGTGAGGGATGTGTGACGTACGGGATGAATTATCTCCAAAATTGGGTTTACCATGTTCAGGCACAAGGTGGAAGAGGGCTGGGTCACCTACATAACTAATAATGATGGGAGACCACATGGACAAGAAAACTGGCCAACAAATAAATAAATGAAATACATAAAATGTATCATTCTATGAATCAATAGAACATTGCATTTCCCTTCATGTTGGATCATCCCATGGATTAAGCAGTCCTGACTCTCTGAAACGAGTGAACACTTGTCATCACAAGGTTGTCAGTCGGTAATGGCAATTCGGAAATGTACGGATGGACGCTTGGGATTCACAAGTACCGTCAAAGTGAATGCTCACATGCTATACCCCTTTTAATTACCATTAGAAAATGCTTTGGGTCTGTGCAGCAAATTGCTTGCCTGTGCTTTCAAAGAAAGGGTTAAAGGGGACACTATAGTCACCAAAACCACTGTGGCTTAATGTAATGGTACTGGTGTCTATAACACGCCTCTGCAGACTCAGCAACCATGCCTTTTCAGAGAAAACATGTCGGTATAGTCCGGTCGGTATAGTCCGGTCGGTATAGTCCGGTCGGTATAGTCAGGACTGCATGTTTGTATTTCCGACACTATAGTGTTCCTTTACATTTTAAGCAATTATATTCTATATGCTGAAGCAGAGAGAACAGTAAATACGTCTTACCACTCCAGTGGTTTTTGCCCCAGGATTCTGCATTATAACCGCGACAGACTCTTGGACATCTTTCACAAACTGTTGTGCAACACCTGGCTTTGTATGCAACACGGTAAGACATATATGAAAACTGTCATGAAAAAGGAGAGAAATCAGTCAGCAAAACACGTGCCATTATACACTGGATATCACCTACCACTTGCCTGCCAAGTCCTCAGTTTTACCTTCCCCGAATCTGAGGACACCATACCCATATTGTGAAGCGTTTTATTACAGGCAGGTTAAAATCAATCATACAGATCACTTTATGCCTTACTGACTATAGTGTTGCAGTCCATGTACACGGCTTAAAAAATTAATATATACATTGCGCATGTGCTGTAGTTGCTGTGATTATGACTGTCAAGGTGTTCACGCTTTGCCAGAGAAACAAAGGGATAGAAATGATGCTGTTTAGATGCCGATGTACTGACAATGAAGCTGGTGTGTTGGCATCATGTGAAGGTGTCCTTTGGAAAATTGTTCCAAAACAGGGCCAGGTGGTAGATAAGCCATAGCGCCAGTAGTGACTGAATCTAAAATGGCTGTAACATGCAGAGACCTGGCCTGATAGAGGCACCATCAGCACTGGAGAAGCGGCAAGTCTTGAATTGACATCTAATATTGTAATTAACTATATTGTTGATCACTGTGACAAATTAAATATTCAGTGCATAAAAATGTTCTCTCCGAAAGGAAAGCTGTCAAATATTTACCATGCCACATTTAAGCTGTCTATACGCAGCTGTAACTATATATATTGCTCTTAAATTGTAAGCTCTTTTTGCAAGGCTCTCTTCACTTTCATTTTCTGTCAATACTGTACCGTTTATTTCCACATTAGCACATTGTTATGCTCTGTGGAATATAATAATGCTCTTTTTCCATGTACAGATGGCGCTGTTGCTCTCAGCTAGGAAACTGGATTTGTTTTACAAAGAGGAAATACTATGAGATACAAAATCGTGAATAGTGTATTATGTGAAAATAATGTCTGAGAGTTTCTGGAGATATCAGTTTTCTTCTAGAATCTCAAGACGGCAATGCTTATTCATCTTTTAGATTATATAGATTTTTTCCCCACTGCAGATTGAATGTCACAAAGGGTCTGTTCTCTGCCATTCCACCTGCAGTGGATTGCAAATCTCACCACGTTTAGACACCTAGCTGGGGCTCACTGCTGGGCTGCAGCTGTGCAGATATCCAATAGTTTCAGGATGTTCGTGGCTGCTGTCATCATATTAAAGTGGCTCTGTCACCTCATACTTACCTTTCTCCTACTCTTTCAGAATCCATTCGTCTTTTTGTTATTTCTGATCTAGTTCTCTTTAAAACCGAAGACAGACTGGGGACTACTTTGTGTGTATTTTGCCTACGCTTGACAAAACTTAAAGGATGGAGGTTAAAGAAACCTTCACCCTTTGTTAGCTTGAACATACATTACACCAGGCCTGCACAACCTGCGGCCCCCAGATGTTTAGAACTACGACTCCCATGATTCCCTGACTGTTTTATTGAAAAAATCATGGGCGTTGTAGTTCAAAAATATCCTGGGGGGAGAGGGGAGCAGGGGGAGAGGTGGCGCAGGTTGTGCAGGTCTGCATTATTCAATATGTTTTAAATAGAAATAGATCAGTAATGAATAACATAAGAATGGATTGGGAAAGAGGAAGAGAAGAGTAAATAAGAGAAAGGAAAGTTTGAGATGACAGACACTAGAGGGGTATTTAAAGATAAGTTTGCAATCTAGTCCTGTTTGCCAAGTTGGGAACAGCGAACAAGGTGGGGCTGTCCTACTGGCCAATAAAAAGCCAAGAAGAAGAGGGTTCTCTTCAAGACTTCCATATAGAGGCAATATGGCTAGCACAAAAAGACGGATTTAGGTCTTATTTAGGATACATACTTTCAGTTTGGAAAATGCTCCTTAAAACCTCTCTTTCTAATAAATACTGACCTAGGTGGAAACTGAAGCGTGTTAAGATTCCAGCCCTTCTCTGTTAAAGCATTAGACAGATGGTAAATGTCAAACGACTTTGACCCCACTGCAATTACAGAGACTTCAGGATTCCCAAATATGAAAACATCTTTGATCTTACGCAACCTAAGGAAAAGCAAAAAGAGAAACAAATTAGAAAAAAACAAATAAAACCAAATACAAAAACAAATAAAAAAAATAATGTCAGACTAAGCAAATGAAAAAGAATAAATAAAAACATTTACAAATATTTATATTTTTTTTAAACACCTGAAACACTAACTTAAAGTGCTTTATGTATGAAGAGTATGTCTTCTTTTTTCATATTACAAGTGCACCTATTTCATTAGAAGTGAACATGGTTACATCCCCTGGCCGTCAATCAGATAGCAAGTCCTGTTACTTCCTGGTTTGGTTAGTTCAGTGAAGCAGCAATTGCCCAGAGCACCAGTCTAGCAAAGACGTCTCATTGAGCTGCATTGGAGAGTCTGATTGGACATCCCCAGAAAGTGTGGGCGGGTTAAAATGTGAGGGCTTACAAAGGCTGCAGACAAGAGAACTGCAGCTCTTGCAAACTAATTTTATATGTACTCCAATGAAAAAAATGCATAATTAAATGTATGGTTGTTTACATTGGGAGTATATCCACTAAATGGTTTTGTTTTGAATTTGGGCAGTGGAGGGTCCCTTTACATATATTTGGGTTCCCATAATAGCAGTTAGCATGGGAAAAAAATAAATAAATGAATAAATAACCAAATGGTGTATATGACCATGCTGTAAAAAATTAAATAATTCATATCTTCACACATTTTCCCACCAAAACCTAAAAAAATGTTGTGAAATGTATAAAACACCACTAAAACATAGTTGAATATACTTCATTTTCTTCTCGGTCTTGCTCCCTTCTTTACCTCCATCCCACTCTCAAACAGTCTGTCTCATATCTTTTTCTTGTACAACCCTCTTACTGATGCAGGCCGATTCCACTCTACAATCATGTTATGCGTTAGATCTACCTTCCTGCCTTATTACAATGACATTCACCTGACTGGCTACCTTTATTGTATTAACACAGTGCTATCTATACAACTGGAAGTTAATCAGCGTTAAAGGGTTACTCCAACCAAAAAACAGTAACTTCAAAAAACACTGGTTTTGGCTAAAGTAACCTTTCAGAGATGTTTTAAAAAAAAAAAAAATAATAATAAATGCTAAAACTTACCTCCGTTTCATCGGCAAATCCAAGTTCTCCCCTCAGCCCACTCCTCCTTGGCTTACTTTACTCCCCCTTTACCGGTGGGGGAAAGATGTCAGGGATAACAGACAAAGGGGAGGACAGGGGTCGCATGGCCATTGGCTGTTTGGCACCAGCATGCTGGCATCAGGCGTTAATTTTGCACAGAATTGACATGAACCAGCCCGGAACTTTGTTCGCGTCTGGCTAATAACGTTGCTGGAAGTGGAGTTACACAACTGGCAGCTAAGGAGTTAATTTCTGTTAATGCAGCGTTACAAAGCGCACTGCTGCACATGCAGACTCAAGGCACCATGACCACTTCAAACCAATGAAGTGATCAAGGTGCTTGGAATAACCCTTTAAAATACACAACAACAAAACAACACAAATAAATAAACACATATGGTGACAATAACACAAGCAAAACATCATACAATGCAAAATGAAATACAAATTAACAAACACATACTCTAGCTGGATGAAACGTGCGGTCTCAATAATATTCTTGGTGGCTTCTATATAGCCATCTTCTCCAATGTGCATCATGCAAGCCCAACAAGCTGCTATAATCCCACCAGGACGGGAACCAGCTATAACAGGAGATGCATAGATACCGCCTGGCCAGTCGGGGGCGACAAAGAACTGGAAGTGTCTGTACTCTTTGCTGCTATATAAGATCACGGAAGATCCTTTGGGTGCATAACCATACTGCAGGCAAAGAATATTCATGTCACGGTCAAGTTCAAACAAATTGTTACTCGATATATATTACAGGATGTCCATGAATTTAAAGGAACACTATAGTCCCCTAAATTACTTTAGCTAAATAAAGCAGTTTTAGTGTATAGATCATTCCCCTGCAATTTCACTGCTCAATTCACTGTCATTTAGGAGTTAAATCACTTTGTTTCTGTTTATGCAGCCCTAGCCACACCTCCCCTGGCTATGATTGACAGAGCCTGCATGAAAAAAAAAAACTGGTTTCACTTTCAAACAGATGTAATTTACCTTAAATAATTGTATCTCAATCTCTAAATTGAACTTTAATCACATACAGGAGGCTCTTGCAGGGTCTAGCAAGCTATTAACATAGCAGGGGATAAGAAAATCTTAATTAAACAGAACTTGCAATAAAGAAAGCCTAAATAGGGCTCTCTTTACAGGAAGTGTTTATGGAAGGCTGTGCAAGTCACATGCAGGGAGGTGTGACTAGGGTTTATAAACAAAGGGATTTAACTCCTAAATGGCAGAGGATTGAGCAGTGAGGCTGCAGGGGCATGTTCTATACACCAAAACTGCTTCATTAAGCTAAAGTTGTTCAGGTGACTATAGTGTCCCTTTAACATATTTACACCAAAGGCTAGCAGATTTATTAAATCATTTAATAAGTTCATAAATAGAAAATAATTCCATCAGCGGATGTAATCTCAAATTTTTTTATGGAGGGGGTAAATTTTATTGCATATAAAGCACTGGTTTATACTAGAGAAAGAAAGTAAAACGAGCCTAACAAATTGAGAGGATACACTGATTGTGGGGGGTAGCCCGAGGTGAGAAACTAATAGAACAAAGAAGAACAGTGTACCTCAAAGGGAACTAGAAAACAAAAAGTATACTATGTACAGTATATTTAATGTTTCTAATGGGATGCCAGTATGCCAGTAGTACCATCACCAGACTCGGCAACATAGAAATCCAAAAAAACAAATACATTTTATAAACTAGAAAAAGACAATACTGCAGTGCTCGAAGTGCTAGACCTGCAAGTGTATGTAAAGAGGACAGAATAAAGGAAGATGAATTATAGTAGGTCCTCTGTATATTTAACCCATAACTGATGCCAAAAGAGCACTGTCCGACAATACTTGCTGAGGGATAGTGTGTGTGCGGGAGAATCTAAAGGCAGCTTACACGTCTGTATCCTGTGTAATCCTAGATCGGGCAAAGTGGCTGTGAGTACTTAATTACGCGTAATATCAGAGTGGTATTCGATATCTAACATGATGTAAAATCTATTGCCCAAATAGCAGAGAAATATTGCTGGTAATCGAATACAACAGTTAAGTTCCCCAGGAGCAATTTAGGGGTTAAGTCCAAGGTCTTGAATATGTCAGTAAGGACTAAGCTGCAAACAATATATGTATAGGGGATAGGAGAGGGGCGTAGAATAAGACGCATAGCCTAAAAAAGGCAATAAGTCAAACTAAACAAAATAGTTAATGAAAGGCTAAATCTCCCCCCTGTGCCTTCGAGGGCACCGGTCTCTATACCCCATCTACAAAACCGTACACTGAAAAAAATCCCTAATAAAGCGTAATAGCTTAAGTGAAAAGGTGTTTTAAAAAGCGCGTGATTAATGCTGCATTTCAGTTTGCTGTCTAACACGGTAGACAGACAGCATAACCAAAGCCTCTAAACATTAAACATACTGTACATAGCATACTTTTTGTTTTCTCGTTCCCTTTGAGGTACACGGTTCTTCTTTGTTCTATTACGGATTTATACTACTCTATCCAAACATTACGGGAATAAGGAGCCAATACAGTCACGAGGGACAGAGGACTTTTAATATCAGACCTGTAACTGTCTGTGAACCCCAAGTGCCGTGGGCGTTTGCTGGCTGTATATTCAGTATTTGAACACGGAGAATCTAGTAAACTTTTAATATATCTACGTCAAACCAATTTACCTTGTGTGTATCTGCAGATATACTGGTCACGCCTTTTACTCTGAAGTCAAATGGCTTTAACGGGAACCCAGCTTTCTCCATGAATACAATGAGGAAACCACCCAGACAGGCATCAACGTGGAATGGGACCTTATATCTCAAGGCAAGCTGCACAGAAACAAAAAGGGAGGTTACTATACACTCTACATATAGCTGCAAATGAATATATTCATTAAAGGAACACTATAGGGTCAGCAACACTGTTGCGGTTTATTTGATACAATTGATCCTGTTTAAAAGATACATTTATGTCCAATAAATCATTTATATCTTTTTATTTGTAGGAATTTTAGTCTGGCTGATCTTTGCTTCAATTCAGTGTACTATTTGTTTTAGATCATTGACATCTTCATTGAAGGAGCGCACACACATATTCTAGTTTTTGTATCTTCCATATTAAGTCGCTCACCACATGTATGTTGCTGCCCACTTTAGCATTGATTTTTAATTACCCTTTTTAGTTTTTTCTGCCTCTGCCCCTGAACCGCCTGTGAAAAGTGATTCTCTCAGTCAATCACAATGTTTTCCCACAGGAAAGCATTGGATTGGCTGATACTGTCAAGGAAGCAGATCAGGGACGGAGCCAGCACAAGCCAAACACAGCCTTGAATTGAATCAATGAATCTCTATGAGGAAAGTTCAGTGTCTGCATGCAGAGGGCGGAGACACTGAAAAGTAGTACTGCACACTGTGCAACACTGCCCCAGGAAGCATCTCTAGCAGCCATCTAAGGAGTGGGCAGTTGAGTTATCACTAGGCTCTAATGTAAACACTGCATTTTCTCTGAAAAAACAGTGTTTACAGCAAAAAGCCTGAAGGTAATGAGTCTACTCACCAGAACAAATACAATAAGCTGTAGTTATTCTGGTGACTACAGTGTCCCTTTAAATTAATATGTAGTTGGATTATAAGGTAGTTAACAAAATCATTTTTATTACAGACGGGCAGTTGAAGATAAAAGGTGCATTTATAGTCTCTTCCAATAAACTGGAGTAGAATAAACACAATAGGGACTTTGTACAGCTATACAGGTAAACGTTCTAGGGTTTGTTGGTCACTGGAAGAGTTTAGGGAAAGTTATATATGAAACGGATTTGGAAGAGAAACTCTGTTCTGATTGGCCACTTCTGTTTCTAGCCAATCAGAATGGGCAATACAACTATTGATGGGGATAACCTGCTGGCTATGCCTAATCTATTATGGGATTTCCTTGGACATAAAAGCAAGACAAGGGATGATTCATACATTTTAATCACACGTCTCTGGGTTCCAGCTGTAAACAAACTTAACTTCTAACATATGTGATCTTAGTGAATAATGTACAAAACCATTAGAATATAAAGACTTTTACCCAATGCATTGCCACAAAGGCTTACAATACAAAAAGGTCATTATTATTCCAGATCAAACCGTGGCATTTTAACTACTAGTTTTGGGCACAAATGCATTTCAGCTGATACAAACCAAACTGCTTTCAATCTACGCCAATTGAATAAGATTCTACAAGTAAAGACGATAAGGTCATGTTTGAGTTCTGTTGAACGGGTTCACACAATAATTTTAAAAAGTTAATGATCACTTTTTGATATGGTTTAGCTTGAATTCGCCTTGCATTCTAAAAGGCTAGCTATGAGTTAGATGTATTTGTGAAAACATGCTGTATTAAAGGGACACGATAGTGTCGGGAATACAAACCTGTATTCCTGACACTAGTTTTTTTTTTTAAAAGCACCTATTAGGTGCAAAGCCCCCCTGGCCTGCATTTAAAAAGTTGTTAAACTCACAGACCTGTGCAGCGATGGTTCCGTCTCCATTACGGAGATCATTACACTTGACTATCTCAGCCATTCCAATGCTTTCCCATAGGAACGCGTTGGGTGGCTACTGCGCATGCACGGCAAAACGCTGCACTGCGCCAATCATCATCTACTCATAGAGACGTATTATTTCAATGCATCTCTAAGAGGAACGTTCTGCACCTCTATACAGTGAGTGGAGATTCTGAACGTTACTAGGCAGACATGTAAACACTGCCATTTCTCTGAAAAAGCAGTATTTACATTAAAAGGCCAGCAGGGACTGACTATACTCACCAGAACAACTACATCAGGCTGGAGTTGTTCTTGTGACTATAGTGTCCCTTTACGTCATAATTTCTACGCCTGTGTCACATGTCAATGTAACACAGAGTGTGTAAAACAATCAAAAAACCAATACAGACTGTTCTCTTCCCAACATATATTTAGGTTTCTGGCCCAGTACACAGGACAATAAGAGCGTGTTACATTATTATCTCTTTCACTGTTTAAGGTTCTGGGAACATTAGCTATTTGTATGATGGGAGAATATATTTTATCCTTTTCCAATCCTGGAGGTGGGGTACCATACAGTGCATCCCTTTAGTTCACGACTTGCATGGCATGGTTTTTGTTCTCAATCCCAGGGATAGCCCTAGTGTTTGCTCCCACTTCAGTTTGCAAGATTTGAATCTATGATCGATTTTCCTGAATGAGCAAACTTGTTGCTTTGATTCAACACCTACACTTGTCCCTTGTATGCGTTTAATACCAATGGCAGGCTGATTCTGCTCTCAGACCCCGTAGGAAATTTGTGCTGTAACTGAATGTGTTTTTTTTGTTTGTGTTTTTAAATATGGGTTGTCTTTGTACCGCATTAAAGGGACACTCCACTGTCCAAATACAAAATAAATAAAAATCTGTTTAGTACACGTACCCCAAATTAAAACTTGCATGTATTTAATTATGTACTTTCTCATTGGAGTTATATCTAAAATAAGCCTTCAAAACCTGCAGATCTCTTGTCTGCTGCTTTTGCAAGCTCTCCCCTTCTAACCCCTCCCAGACTTTCTGTGGCTCTCCAATCACAGCCTTCCCAATTCAGCTCCATGAGAAGTCTTTGGAAGTCAGGTGCTCTGGGCAATTGCTGCCTCTTGAGGTCAACTGCATTAAGCTAACCAAACCAGGAAGTAAGAGGACCTGTTGCCTGCTTGAAAGCAGGTCAGAAGCTATAGGTCACTGCTTTGTAATAGGACTAAGGGGTCTATAAACTTAGAGATGTACAGGGTTCACATACTCTGCGAGAACAGCATTTTGATGCCAATTTAGGAAAGTTTTGCTACATCCCTACACAGTTTAATGTATTCTGGTACCCTCTGCCTGTCCCTCCTATTTTAATCTACTTTGGGTAGCACACATTAGATAGTGCCGACATGACTTGAGTTTATGCTAAAATGTTTCCATATTTAGCATTAATTTCCTTTTTATTACTTACGGTGTTTGGGAGCTAGCTACTAAGACCACTTGTTAGGTAGTGGGCACTCCTATTAATGCCAATATGTAAGCTTATTGCAAATACATGCTGTTAGTCTATCTATTGTACAGCGCTGCTGAATTTGTTGGCGCTTTATACGTAATAATAATTCCTGTCCTTTCCATTCTATTGTATTGTGGGCGGGAGGAGCATTAGTTAATTGCTGCCATGGTGACCTATATAAAAAATACTCTTCCTGAAAGCTATAACGTTACTCCTTTGTGCCCGTGGTTTAATGTTAGCTATGTGTTGTGATTTGTATTTCATTATTGTAATTGGCATTGCATACCTGGCTATCTAGGTAGTAGATACATTTAAAGGGACACTAGTCACCTGAACAACTTTAGCTTAATGAAGCAGTTTTGGTGTATAGAACATGCCCCTGCAGCCTCACTGCTCAATCCTCTGCCATTTAGGAGTTAAATCCCTTTGTTTACAAACCCTAGTCACACCTCCCTGCATGTGACTTGCACAGCCTTCCATAAACACTTCCTGTAAAGAGAGCCCTATTTAGGCTTTCTTTATTGCAAGTTCTGTTTAATTAAGATTTTCTTATCCCCTGCTATGTTAATAGCTTGCTAGACCCTGACATAGCCTCCTGTATGTGATTAAAGTTTAATTTAGAGATTGAGATACAATTATTTAAGGTAAATTACATCTGTTTGAAAGTGAAACTAGGTTTTTTTTTTCATGCAGGCTCTGTCAATCATAGCCAGGGGAGGTGTGGCTAGGGCTGCATAAACAGAAACAAAGTGATTTAACTCCTAAATGACAGTGAATTGAGCAGTGAAATTGCAGGGGAATGATCTATACACTAAAACTGCTTTATTTAGCTAATGTCATTTAGGTGACTATAGTGTTCCTTTAATTGAAAATATGTACTTAATTACCATCACGGATCTACAAAAATTTAGTTTTGTGTATAAGCGAGTTAAGTAGAGGTCTATGAATCTATACGTACAGAAAAAAAATAGGAAGTAAGATACAAACAGTGATTTCCTGACTAACAGGAAACGGCTTATCGTGAAGAATACAAATCTTCGTAAACTGTAGAATATTTATAACCTGTTGAGTGTCCATTTTCCTAGCGAAAGAATAGGGGAGACCAGTTAAGTTTACACTCCGAAACATGTCCAGCCGTGTACATTAGTAAAACCAAATTCTGCTCACATGGATTGCAATGCTGTGTGTGTACATACAGAATAAACCAGAAAGATCCACACGTAATAAACCTAGAATTTCATATACAAGAGTGCTGTGCAACATACTAATATCACATGACCTGCTGTTAATGAACTAAGCTTCACCGGGACTGCATGAAGGGGACAGCATATAACATTATACATATAGAATATATTCTAGCAGAGGAAAAAAAGACTAAGCAAACAATTAACTGCGATATGGACTATACCACCATTAATATGAAAGTACGGTTCATCCAGTACCTTAAAGGGTCTCTTTAGTCACCGACCCCACTTCCTCTCAATGAAGTGGTGATGGTGCAACGTTCCCCCTGTTTGAACCTTGCATGTGAACACACTGCCTTTCTAGAACGGTTTCAGTTTGAGGTTAAATTGCCTCTAATGGTTGTCAGACTGCCACTAGAGGCGCTCACTCTAAAATGGCAGGGTAAAACTGAGCCATTTCAAACAGATGGTCTCACAGAGACCTATGGGAAAGGATTGGATTGGCTTAGATCATCGAGATCAAGGAGGCAGGGTCAGACACAGAGACTTGTCCTGCGAGGAATAAAAGGTCATTAACCCCTTAAGGACACATGACATGTGTGACATGTCATGATTCCCTTTTATTCCAGAGGTTGGTCCTTAAGGGGTTAAAAATGCTTTTTTCCCCCATCCCTGCTGGTGGGGGCCGGTAATGATAGCATTATAGCCTTAGGATGTGTTTCTTTAATCTTAACAGAATACAAGTCCAGTGTGATTACTTAATCAGGGACAACTGCTGTGATTTGCAATATCTTACCTAGAAAGAAGAGATGGCTAACCCTGGCACTTCAGATGTCTGTGAACTACTAAACCCATGGTGCCCACCCAGTCTGAAACCATCACTACTTTAAGAGCAGTAATAAATAGCCTTGCACTGAAAGCATGCTCAGCATGATGGGGAATATATCTCACATATAGAAGGTGTGCCAAGGTCAGCCATTTGTGTGATCCAACCTGCAATTTTAATGGGGTACATACCTCTTTACTCTACCAGCAAGTAAATGAAGAGTTAGCATTATTCTTCTCTAAGGTGGATAAATGTGTCCGCCCTTGCGATAGAGATCTGCCATTATCGCTGTGCGCGGTCTGTAGTCGCTCATTAATGAGCTCTACAGATCTACGGCATGTCCTTTGTATTCAGCCAGGAGTGGCACACGCTTTTGGGAACTGGAGGTATTATGGCGAATGCTGGCACTGACAGCAACCGCTCTATTTAGACCGACCTCACTATAGAAACCCTTACGGTATTTTGTGTGCTCCGCAAAATGTGATGTAGCACTTTTGTACAATAGTTGTAGCTTGGCTCCTTTACGGCAAACCTTGGTAGAGTACCATAAAGAATCTTACCTTCGCCACTTCTTCAATGGGGTCGATGGCACCATGAGGAAACTGAGGAGCTGAACAGACTAACATAGCCGTGTTTGAAGAAATGGCTCTTTTCATTGCCTGAAAAAAAAAAAAAGAAGTACAAAAGTATTAAGAAAGCCCAAATCCTACCAAAATCTACACTTACAGTGTCATTCACTAAAGGGTGAAATGGTCGGATTTCAAAGTGAAACAAATTTGATGTCAAAATTGCTGAACTAAAATATAGCTGACTTTTCCAGTTTAGGTATTTACGTCTGTAATTTGAAATTCACAATTAATTTTTTACAATTCACACTTTAGTGAATATAGCAAAATAGGAGGATACCAACCCTGAACAGCAATAATCACTTAAATGCAAGTGTTATATTGTTTACCTTTTACATCCAGGCCCGCCCGCAACAAGGAAGGCCCTCTAGTGGTCTTCAGTGTGACAGCCACTAGAGGTTACGTTGGGCAGCAATGATAACTTCTCGTAAAATACAGTGTTTACACTGCAGAGCCAATCTCTGTTAAGCCGTAGTGGTTGTGGAGCCTAGAGTGTCCCTTTAACAATTAGAAGGCTGTATAAAGCTTAAAAATTCTAAAAAGTAGGTCATTCCCTACTGGCATACAGTTATTTCTGAACCAATTATGATCCTTTAAAGGGTTAAAGGAACAAAAAGGAAGTGACCTGTATTGTATTTAGCCCACACAATGTAAGTAGTCAAACCGCTGACTTCTTAATTTAGATGTGATGGGTGCTGCTCTCTGCAACCGGATGTAGGAGCAGAAAGCTGTTGCTGAGAGCTTAGCGGAGAACGTCAGCTGACCGTGTCACAGAACACAGTACTCAGTGCTTGATGTGCTGCTTTAAACCATATAGACAAAATACCATCTTGGTATCTTTTTATTTTAATAATTAATAGCTCTGTCCTCACCTTTACATCCACCTGCATTGTTTTGGAGTCAAGCGGAACATGTACAATCTTCATTCCAAAATAATGTGCTGCTTTATCGAAGGCTGCGTGCACACTGACAGGGGCAACGCTACAACAGAGAAATGTGGTGGAAAGGGAAAGCATTACCATCAGCACAACACAAGCAATCATTTAACATATCAGAACTAAAACAAGCGGATTCAATAAACAGAGAGTTGTGACAAGTGAAGGTTTTGATTTTCTTTCTAGTAATTACTTATTTAAAATACTTTCCATCTCCTTATATTCAAACTGTTCGTACACAGGTCCTAGAAATGAGTCAATGGTGGCAGTATTATCTTAGTGAACTCAAAAATATTTTGTTCTTTAATCAGAGAAAATAAATGCCAATAAAACTTATACAAGGCAAAAATATGAATATATTTATAATGACATATACTAAAGAATATGGCCTGTTACCATGGATGAGTCTACTAAAACACACAGTCTTACAATGGGAGTATAAAACATGATTGAACTGTATGTACAACTATCTACAACTTGCCAAAAGCATTTACAAGACTGGAGATCTGAGATCTCTAATTTCACCACTGGGTGGCAGTAACCACTCTTCTATATTTATTCTCATTCTCATAAATAAATACTACAATTGTACACAGGAAGGAAAAAGGGGAAGAAAAAAAAAAAAGTTTTCCGATCATCAATTTTATGTTGTCTATTACTGGTATTAATTAAAACGCTTTTAAGTAGAGACAATGTTGGCATTATTATTTATATGGCACAAAATAAATTCTGCAGCGCTGTGCAATCTTATTGTGATAAGTTTGTCCCTCCCGGGATTTTAGAGTATAAGTAGTGTTTACTAAATACCAAATTGTAGCAAACTGATATCAAAATAGACAAATTTGGGCAAAAAGTGCTTGCAACTTGACCATAGTCACAGCCTGGCTATTTTGTCCTGTATCTTGCAATTAGTTTTTAATTCACTACAATTTGGGGATTAGTAAACAAACCCCTATGTTATTGCTGGCCTGACGGCTTTCTTGTCCGTGTGCCAGCATATGAATGGGTTTGCTCTGCTCCATTCTGATATTTTCTGGCAAAGCCTGTGTAGTCCGCTTGCCAAAGAATAGTCACAGGAACCACCTGTCAATCAAATCTCAATTTATTAGGAGTACAGGGGTCTTCATTCTCTCAGTGTTACAGCAATTCTGGAATTCACTCCTTCAATTTACAGGTGTCTGGTTGCTTTGGAAAAATAATGTATTTTTTTCCTTCATATTACACATTTCATTGAATAGATCATACATTTCTGGGTGCTTGATTCCCCTCTCGTACGCATAGTCTCGATAAGCTTTGCAGGCCATCAGAATGCTCTCTGTGCCACCAGATGTCACCTGTGAGACAAAACAGAAATGTTTAGAGGATATAGATTTCTAACCAGCGTTACAAGCAGGAAGGGGTGACTAACTACAGCTGACCTGATCAGATAAGGAATCTAATGCTCTCTTACAAAAAGGACAGGTGGTAAATATGTCCAGGAATTTGTAATAAAGATGGACACATGCTAAACGGAGTACTATTAACAATTAGAGTTCCTCCCATTTTTGTTTGACCAAAAAAATGATGCATTATGGGAAGCTGCTCACGTAATGCGTATTACAGGTCTGTAATATCTATATAAAAAGCTGTCAAATAATGATAGAGTGCAAGCTCTGAACTAAGAAAATGGCCAAATACTGAATATTCTTCAATATTGGGGTGTCCAAAAGGTAGATCCCCACATGTTTTAAAGGGACACTATAGTCACCAGAACAACTACAGCTTATTGAATTTGTTCTGGTGAGTAGAATCATTACCTTCAGGCTTTTTGCTGTAAACACTGTCTTTTCAGAGAAAATGCAGTGTTTACATTACAGCCTAGTGATAACTTTACTGGCCACTCCTTAGATGGCTGTTAGAGATCCTTCCTGGGCCATGGCTGCCTAAAATACATCCAAACATTCAGTGTCTCCTCCCTCTGCATGCAGACACTGAACTTACCTCATAGAGATTCATTGATTCATTTCATCTCTATGAGGAGATGCTGATTTGCCAGGGCTGTGTTTGAATAATGCTGGCTCTGCCCCTGGTCTGTCTCTTTGTCAGTCTCAGCCAATTCTATGGGGAAGCATTGTGATTGGATCAGGTAACCACTTCTGCTGAGGTCAGCAGGCAGGTCTACAGGAAACAGGGGCAAACCTGCAGCTCCAGACTTGAATACAAGTAAGGTTTTACTATATTTAGGGAGGCATGAGGGTGCCAGATGGTGGTTTTAACACTATAGGGTCAGGAATACATGTTTGTGTTACTGACCCTATAGTGCTCCTTTAAAAGTACAGTTTCCATAATGCTTTGTCATTCTAAAGGCATTCTAAACTTGCTGTTGTGTGTTTTATGACCATGACTTGTATAAAAGAATTTCTCTCAACAACTAGGTCAAGACTAAAAACTGCATACCTATGCTAATCACATTGTAATATACAAATATAAACATTATAATACAGTTGTATAATGGGTTAGTGATATCATTTGAAGTTTAAGGAATGTGTTGCCAAACGAATGCTTTGCACATATTTTGGGCCTTTGTCAAATAAGATTCATCTGGTGTAGAGCAGGGGTGCCCAAAAAGTATTTGTATTTGTCATTGTAAAGCATTCTAAAGGTGGACAAAGCATCATGGGAGTTGTAGTTCTAAAGCATCTTATGGTCTACCTTTTGGGCACCCCTGCTCTAATAGAAGAAGTAACAAATCCAAGATGGCAGCCATGGGATGTGCACATATACATCCAATATGTTGATCACGTTCTAAATATTACACTAAGATATTGTAAAGTTGTGCGTTCAGTGTATCTTATCATATTTAAAGACATTCACATGCCGTTTAGAGACTAGGCAGTAAATATAGGGCTACATGAGGCCAAATATAGGCAACGCAAAAACATATTCCCACTGTTCTAATAAGGTGCAGTGTAAACTCAATGTTACTTTATGGCGTCTGGCTGTTTCAAATAAAGGCAATTTTCATAGCTTGGTGAATTTAGCAAGATGTGGGGGAAAGGTGTGCTCATTTCTAAGAGAAGAGCAATCGCCACAAAACTATTGGAATGTTCTCATTGCATTTAGATTTTTCGCGGCGATTAAAATTCTGGCCCAGTTTTCTCCAGACAAAACTTTAGGAAAGCTCCCTCCATGTTTGTATTCCTTTATTTTAAAATTGTGATTTTTAATTCGGAAAATTCTATAAATAAAAGTCACTTAAAGCAGTTATCAGACGTTCACATATCTTCAGAAGAACAATGCGAGCTGGAAGGCAGCAGATCTGACCACTGAAATGCAAAACTGCTAAATGCAGCAAATCGGCGATCACAGCCAAATATTACACAATGTATTGAGCACAAAGAGCGAGGCTCAGTTTACGTCTCTGTTAGCCAACTTCCTCTTATCGTGTGTTTTGTCAACAAGTGCAGCTGTCTGTGACCCCACCTCTGCAGTCATACAATAAACTAACATAAAATCATATTCCGAGTTATCGGATGAGTCCGGTAATGTAGAAGTAGAATAATGAAATATTACAGTTTCTTGTAAAACCTCTCTTTATTGGATTTACAAAAATATGTAACTATGACCTTTGGAATTTCCTCCCTTTAACAGAGTCTAAAGATATAGGTGCGAGGAACTGCAGAAATCTTGTCACTACTCATTTCTGTTCGTCCGGTAAAAAAAAAAAAAAACACTTTACTTTTGTTAATGTAATACGGTTATTTTACATTAACATGAAATCAAACCAATGAATCGTGTAAATCAGTGCCTGAACCTATATGTATATGTAGACACTGGCTATGGGATATTTAAAAATTAAGGACAAAGAAATACCCAGACTGCTAACTGAGTGAGCCCACAGCCCTAGGGAGGACAAAGAATGCACACAAGCAGGCCCTCTGCATTCGCAAAGCTATGCTCGCTCAACCATTTGCTGCATTGAACCTCGTCTGGCAATGGAGAAACCTCAATATCTCATTGAATATGCAAAGCTTCTCAAGGCATAAACACGCTAAGCTGTGCAAATGGTAAGGGCAGATCAGCCTCACAGTCTGTGTGAAGCTGGGGCAGCCTGAATGAAAACCTGCAGAGAAATGTGGACAGTCCGATATTATCTCAGTTCTATTCAGGGGCATTTTGCCCTCCAAATGTATAAGAAAACTGTAAAAGAGATTCAGAAAATACAATAAAGTCTTCAATTCATTCAAGGAAAGGAGTAACATGTTAAAACTCTAAAAAAAAAAAAAAAAAAAAAAAAATGCTTCATCCATACATCTGCTATGCATTTTACTAGAATTTTTTTTTTTTTTTTTTTTTAAATACAGCAGTGAATCTGGACGCTCTCATGTTTCTTGTTATATAGGTTTTTGTTTTTTTAATATGTACAAAGAAAAGCAGGGAACGCAGACATGGCAGAAGCCCTCAAAGACCATTATGATTAAAGGGACCATCCACACATCTGAATGGAAGGAGGGAGAGAGTGCGAGAGAAGGGGGGAGAGAGTGCGAGAGAAGGGGGGAGAGAGTGTGTGTGTGTGTGTGTGTGTGCACGCCTTTTTTTAATATATATATATATATATACAGTGAGGGGAAAAAAGTATTTGCTATTATTACATTGCTGTATGGAGAGATCATATACTCAGTAACTAGGTGCCAATACTCAACAGCACTCCCTCAAATGCCCAGTAAATTCAAACAGAATACAAAAAGAGATTGTATACTAGACTACTCCTAAGTGACACACATAAATGCTTTATTGAACCAAAATAGGTCATAACAAACACAAAGCAAATAATCAAATTTGAAGTAACAATAACAAAGCAAATAAATTAAACAGTGGTACTAACCACAACGTACTCAAGCCTATACTGGCAGAAACACAAGGCCCCTAATACCCCACAACGTTTCGGCTCCTGGCTGCCTTTCTCAAGGGTGTTTTTGATCTCCTGCTGATTATTAACGTTTGTCCACTGACAAAGAAATGATAAGTCTATAGTTTTAACGAGTAGGTGTATTTTATTAGTTTTTTTGCCATTTTTTTTTTTTTTATCAAAAACTGCACTTTTACTGGTGATATCATCGTCGTGATAAGTTTTACTGTTTTATAACACTCATATTTGTGTTCAGTAAAGTCTCCCGAGTATAACAATACGCCCAGTGTACAGGTTTTATGTATTTTGGAAAGTTACCGGGTTAAATATAGGGCTAGCAAATTAAATTCTCTGGACTGTCTGCCAGGGTTGTCAGGCAGGTCCCTCAAATTAATAAAATCTAATAATTTTGTAGTTAACAATTAAATAAAATATATATATATATATATATATATATATACACACACACATACACACACACACACATATACACATATACACATTCATATATAAAAAAAAATGTAAATTTATAATATATATACTGAACAAAATTATAAACACATCACTTGTTTTTGCCCCCATTTTTCATGAGCTGAACTCAAAGATCTAAGACTTTTTCTATGTACACAAAAGGCCTATTTCTTTCAAATAGGAGATGTGTTGCACTGCGTGAGGCAAATACTGGTCACACCAGATACTAACTGGTTTGCAAACCCCCCTGGGTCCCCCAATACAGTAAAACTGCACATTTTAGAATGTCCTTTTATTGTGGGCAGCCTAAGGCACACCTGTGCAATAATCATGCTGTCTAATCAGCATCTGGATATGCCACACCTGTGAGGTGGATGGATTATCTTGGCAAAGGAGAAGTGCTCACTAACACAGATTTAGACAGATTTGTGAATATATGAGAGAAATGGGCCTTTTGTGTACATAGAAAAAGTCTTAGGGGGGCGTGGTTTGCAGCCGGCCGAGCTGGACGTGTTCGGCTAGAGCTCCGCTGTAACCACGGTGCCAATCGCTAACATTTGCACGGACAGACCTTAAAAAATATATATTCCGGTAAGGGAACTAGGATGGACAGGAAGGCCCTGAGGAAGCAGACCAAGAAGGGGACCGACTCGGCTACTACAGTCTCCGAGTTATTTGCGGCCTCCCGAGCTATGCGCCTGAGCTCACAAGATGGCGGCCGGGACGGCCAAGGTACACCACGATCACCTTCGAGCCCAGGCGGCAACGTGGCAATGGGGGGAACAGAACCCGAGGCCAGCCAGATACTTGCTAAACTGGCTGAAGTGCGAAGCTACCTGGCTGCCGAAATGGTCCGCAACACCGCTGAGGTCAAAGCAGAAATTCAGGCCTTGGGTGCTCGGACGACGACGCTGGAACACAGGATGGAATCCACTGTGATCGCCCACAACGAAGCAGCTGCACAAATTAATAGCCTGAAAACTCAGCTTCATGCGGCTACATCGGCGATTGAGGATTTAGGCAACAGATCGCGGCGCAATAATGTTCGCCTTCGCAGCCTACCTGAACAAGATGGAGAGGGCTCCCTCGCCGACACTGTTTTGGCTATATTCCGCCCGCTTCTCCCTGATATACCGGACCACCTATGGCATATCGAAAGGGCACACCGAGCTCTCCGGGCCAGGAGAGCCGATGACAGACGGCCTCGGGATGTAATTGTGAAGTTTCTTTCATTCCAAACTAAAGAGGCCGTAATGAGGTGTGGAAGGAGCCGCCCGATAACGCACAACGGGGTGGAGGTAGCCTTATTCCAAGATCTCACCCCTGCTACCCTACAGCGTCGGCGGGAATGGCGCCCACTTACCGAAATATTGCAGAAACACTCCATTCGGTACGCCTGGGGCCATCCCTTCCGCCTATTGGCTTTCAAAGACGGCCGCACTAGAGTCCTTGCTCCTGATGGCGACCCGACTGCCTTCCTAACAGGCTTGGGGATCGATGTCCCTCTCGGCTTTGCGGTTCCGGTAGCGGCGACGGAGGCCCTTGCACCTCTTCCACGCGACTGGCTTTCGGCGGGCGAGTGAGGAGGTCGGATTCATGGCGGCGGCGGGAGTCCTGCTATACAAGTCCCCGAGTGGTGAGCTGGTCCGGGAGGGTTCTTGCAGTTTGGGAGGGTGGCGTTGGTCCCCCCCCCCTTTTTTTGATAATGTTTTTATAATGTTTTAATACCCCCCCCACCCCTTTTTCTGGGGGTCCCCACGGTCCGACCTTAGTCCCCTCTGCGGGTGGGTTCTTTTTCTGGGGTGGGCTAGGGCTGTGAGACTTACCATCATCTCCCCACCCCACTAACAAACGAAAACGCTTCTTCTTCTTATTCTTGACATGCAGTAGGGGGCAGCAAATGATTAATTTTTTGGACTCGAGCCGGCCCGTTTTCACTCCCCTTGCGGACTCAGCAAGACTTATAGCGGCAAACTGTTCCCCTTGTTCATTTTTTTTTTCCCCCGGTACCTACATATTTCATTGTTCCAACCCGGGCGAGGGGGCGGCGGGTGGCGGGAGACGTGCCTGGTTACTTGCTGGGGGCCCTTGCTACCCCCTGCCCTATACTAAAATGTGTCTATTCCCCGTTACGGATGCTGCCAATGGGAATGCTAGCATTTAAGATGGGGGATGTGTTATAGCGGCCCACTTATTGCCTAGGTCGCATCTATGCTTAACGGTACTCATGGGACGCAATTTATGTGTTTTACTGATTTTATGATATGTGCTGCCTTATTTTTGTTTCTCTCCGTCCCCCTCCCCCCCCCCCTCGACTGGGTGGGCAGGGTGGGTATAACACAACACTTCTTACTCGCCCTCTTAATCCGGCCCGCTGACTACATACTGAGGGTCACCAATGGGTAATACTGCCAATGGGTCTGGAGCTTTCTCCTGGGCCTGGACCGCTTGAATATATCTATTTCCCACGTGCATTATTATTTTCGGTTATTTTTAGCTGCACTAGAGCGTATCCGTTCCCCTGCCTGTTTAAGGGGGATTATGTTTCGAAGTTTACGTATTCGCCCCACGGGGCGCCCCCAGATAGGACCTTCGATTACTAATTGGGGAGTGGGGTCGGTTCAGCTGGGATATGCCCACTACCCATACTCTCTCTCTCTCCCTCCCCCCTATGGGTGAAAACCTCTGATACTGGTATTTGTTCTGGGGAAGAGGAGCTCCGCTCCCCCCGGATTGTTTAAATAAAGTGTTTGTCCACAATACGTTAATTTGGGCACCTTATGGTGCCTACTACAGTTGGTCTATGCTTGGGCTACTCTGGGGCATATTTTGTGCTCTGGGGTCGCCTCAGTATACACCCCAAGTTGTCCTGGCAATGGGTAAGCCCAGGCGAAAGTTCTCTCACTTGTTCTTCTTTCTTCTACCTTCTCCTTTCTCTGCTTCTACACTTTCTTACCTCTCCCCCCCCCCCCCCCCACTCCCCTCTCGCCCTCCCCTATGCCCTCAAGGGGGACGCAGGAACCCGTAAATGCTACATACCACACGGACACAGTGGACGAGACCCATACTGCCACTCTATGTTTTTGATAACCTCATCGCAATATACGCAGGGACCCCTGATGGGCCCGACACGTAGAATACGCGTTACCCTTTACCCATCACGATGCCGTTGAAATTAATATCTTTGAATGTCAAGGGCCTTAATGCTCCGAACAAGCGTCGCCTTATGTTCAGAGATCTTAAACGGTTAAACACGGACATTGCGTTCCTGCAGGAGACACATATTCCAGCGTCAGCGAAATTCGCCCTAAAAGATCATGTGTTCAGAACAGTCCATGAGGCCAGGGCTTTGAACAAACGTAATGGTGTAGCGGTACTCGTGCACCACAGATGCCCTTTTAATGTTGGGAAAGTAGTGGCGGACCCAAAAGGCCGCTTTGTACTGGTGTCAGGAACTTTATACTCCCACACGACTCACTTTCTGAATATCTATGCCCCTAATGACCCCTCTACTGAATTCTGGGATGCTATGGCCCAGATGGTGCAGGATCTACCGCACGGAATGGTGATTGTGGGTGGCGACCTTAACGCCGCCCCGTGCCCGGCCGCAGACCGGAGCCGGGGCTGCGGCCTCCCGCGATCACATGGGAGAGGGAGACAAGATAAGATTCTCCATTCCTTTATCCTCCGGACGGGCCTCTTAGACATCTGGAGGGCACATCATCCTGCAGACCGCGATTACACTTTCTATTCAACACCTCACGACACCTATTCTAGGATCGATATGTTTTTAGTGAACTCTCACTCGGCGTCAAAGGTTACGGGCGCTACGATCGGCTCTATCACCTGGTCCGACCACGCCGAGGTCACACTGACCTTGGACAACTTATGCGTAGCGTCCCCATGGTCCTGGAAGTTAAATACTTCTTTGCTACAAGATCTGGCGGTGGTAGACGTAGTTCGGAAGGAAAGGTCTGAATATTTTGCTAGGGAAACAGAGTCGGGCCTCCGCCCGGCCACGGTGTGGGCCGCACACAAGGCGGTTATCCGCGGTATCTTGATTCGCGAAGCCACACTGAAGAAAAAGCGCAAATCGCAACTACTATCGTCTCTCTTAGAAGCTTTGGGAAAGGCCGAGGAAAAACACAAAGCTGCCCCGTCGCCTACTACACTAGCGGGCGTACAGGACCTGCGGGCTTCGGTCCGCGAGGCACTCCTGGACGACACGGCCAGAGCTCTAATATGGTCCAAGAGGACCTATTATGAAAAATCTAACAAGATGGACACATTGCTAGCCAGAACTCTTCGCCCGAGACAGGGCCACTCACATATAACGAGTATTAAAAACAGTTCGGGTGGGAACTGTACAGATCCCACCGACATAGCTCAGGTCTTTACAAATTACTTTTCCAATCTCTATAACCATTCGAACGGCGACGAGACGACGCGACAACGCGACACCGAGGAAACTAAGCATTTCTTGTCTCGACTGACTCTTCCGCGATTAGGGAGGGAAGAATCCGATATCCTCGGCACACGGATCACGGCCGAAGAAATTGACGCGGCAATAACCGCTCTGAAGGGTAACAAAGCTCCGGGCCCGGATGGCTTTGAAGGTAGCTACTATAAAATCTTTCGCGATGAAATCACACCCCACTTAGAGACCTTATTTAATGACCTTATGGAGGGCGGCACTCCGGACAGGGATATGTCTCTGGCTGATATGGTGTTACTACCCAAGCCTGGCAAAGATGACTCAGTTCCGGAGAACTTTCGCCCAATCTCATTAATCAATCACGACTCAAAAATCCTGGCTAAGATCCTGGCTACCCGATGGAACCCTTTCCTCACAAAACTAATCCATCCGGACCAGGTGGGATTTATTCCTAGTAGGCAACCATTCGAAAATACTAGACGTAACATCAACCTCATTTGGAGACAGGTAGATAAAGGGATCCCAACGCTGCTCTTGTCGCTAGACGCGGAAAAGGCCTTTGACAGAGTCAAATGACCTTACTTATTTGAAGTCCTTCGGCACTTTGGCCTTCCGGCCACCTACCTGACTGCAATTAGGGCAATGTATACCGACGTACAGGCGCGGGTTCGTATAGCAGGATCAAAAACTATACCATTTAGTTTAAGCAACGGAACGAGGCAGGGCTGCCCGTTGTCCCCACTGCTGTTCGCTCTGTCGCTGGAGCCCCTATTTCAAACAATACGTGACACTCAGGAAATTCGAGGAATTCAGATCAGAGGCCAGCGATACGTGGTCTCCGGCTTTGCTGACGACGTCTTGCTGACCTTGACTGAACCAGGGGCTTCGATGGCGGCTTTGATGGAAGTGTTGGACTCCTATAGCAGGCTCGCCGGCTATAAGGTGAACCTCACCAAATCAAGCGCTCTCCCGATCCGTATGCACGACTCTGACATAGACCACATAAGGGAGACATATAAGATTCCTATAGCCAGAGACAATATCAAATACCTAGGGGTTCGGCTGACAGCGGACCCGACCCACCTACACCAACAGAATTATACACCCTTAATCCGCACCTTAATAGCGGATATGGACAGATGGCAGGATAAACCGATCTCTTGGATAGGTAGGATCCACACGGTGAAGATGAACGTGCTCCCGCGGATCCTTTTCCTATTTCAGGCTCTGCCGCTCAAACTGACTAAGTCCGACCTGGGTACGCTCCAGCAAGCCATAGGGAAGTTTGTTCGAAATATTATATCGAAATATTCTATACAGGGCAAGATCTAGAGGCGGACTAGGCTTACCGAACCTATACTATTATTACTTGGCAGCCCAACTTACGCAAATAGCGTTATGGCACTCTCCTCCGAACGAAAGGAGGTGGGTGGATCTGGAATCATCCCTCATGGGACCCGACATCCCCCAATTCTTTATGTGGGTCCCCAAGGCCAACAGACCACTCCCACGCATCAACTGCCCGGCCATTGCGAACTCTATGAAACTCTGGGATGCTACATCGCTTAAATACGGGTTCTCCACGCAGTCCTCTCCGTTAACTCCTTACCTACGGAATACGGCCTTTAGCCCGGGGCTGACAGCTGTGGACTTTAGGGGCATAGAAAGCACGGGACTCAAACGTCTATGTCATCTATACGAAGGTGGCTCGATAATTCAGTTTGAGGTACTAAAGAATAGGGCAACTTTGCGCCCCTCTGACTTCTTCCGGTATCTGCAGCTTAGAGACTTCGCTCAAACACCAGCGATCCGGGCTATAGCGTTAACACCGCCTACGTTCTTCGAGAACATTTGCCTGAAGGAGCAATTCCCGAAAGGCCTTATCACTGCCTTATACGCTCACTTAAGTACCTCCACATCGGAGTGGGGAGCACTCACCTATGTAGCACAGTGGGAGGCCGATCTGGGCGAAGAGCTTGAAGGGGTGGACTGGCAGGATATCTGGGAGGCCGCTGCGACTTCGTCGGTATGTGTCTCCATGCAGGAACAAGCCTACAAGACTATGTTTAGGTGGTACACCACTCCGGTTAAACTTCATAGGATGCATAGAACTCCCACAGACTTATGCTGGAAAGGTTGTGGCACTAAGGGAACCTACCTGCATATGTGGTGGGAATGCCCGATGATTCAGCAATTCTGGAAACAGATAGCAGAGTTACTGAAGACTATATTCGATAGAGAGATCACCCTGGACCCTTGGGTCTTCCTCCTGGCCAGGCCTATGGAAGGCTGGTCCAGAACGGAACAGCTACTAATTCATAAAATTAATTTGGCCGCTAGACGAGCCCTAGCACAAATGTGGCTACAAAATACTACCCCCCCACTAAACGTGGTCCTACACAAGATTAAAGATACATTCCTAATGGACAAGCTGACGGCCAAGGTCAGAGGCATGCATGCGAAGTTTGAGAGGGTTTGGGCTCCATGGATAGATAGTGGGGTGGGCGGTTGAGAGGGGGGGAGTGGGCTTGTCCCCCATCGTCCCACCCCTCCCGACGTGTCTGCACCGGTTGATACTCCTGAATTTTCTATCCTGTACGGGATTATAGGGTCCCAACAGGGAAATTAGCAAGCTATACGATACCCCACCGATGCCACTCACCTTTCCACCGTCAAAATATGGTCCATCCAATGCCCCCGTGCACTGATACTTAAATGTTCAAAGGAGCTGACGGGTCCCGGCACCCCCTTTTCCCTTCCCCTCCACCCCCTAAAACCCTTTCCTGATCCCCCTTACCATCCCCCCCTTCCTCTTTCTTTCTTTCTTTCTATCGCTACTTTTCCACTATTGACTCCATATGGTCCCTATATCCCCCACTATCTGACGGCACAATCCTCACACTACCTTCACGGTGCTACTACTGCCGGAGATTAAAATGGTTAAACCGCACCCTTACTGAAGCTGCCTTTCACTTAAGGTGGGAGTGGGGAAATGTACTTGAATACCACAAAACTCAACAGATGCCGTCATCACGTCATCCTGGTTACCTCGTATCAGGCGTTCGGACCAACTGAGTCTATTTCTTTCCTCTTTTCTCGTTTTACACTTAAAAAATTTAAGGTGGAGCACCTTGAACCTGGGTGGCACGTCGGGGCGGTAACACAATCTGACTTACCTAGCGCAATAGGTTATGCTCTGTTAATATTATACTCGTTTGCAACCTACTTGTTTTTATGTCTGCCTCAGCGTGCTCCTAATGGTTTATGTTGACAATGTTACTGATGTATGTTATATTGTAACCTTATAATAAATAAAGAATTTAAAAAAAAAAAAGAAAAAGTCTTAGATTTTTGAGTTCAGCTCATAAAAAATGGGAGCAAAAACAAAAGTGTTGCGTTTATAATTTTGTTCAGTGTATCACATGGCCCGGGAGGGCCGGATCGGGCAGTGGAGGTCTGCCTGGGAGCTCCCAGGCAGACCCCAGTATCGCGATCGCCAGCGATCAGGTAAGTGGCGATTTACTAAATGATGTACCAGGTACGTCCGCGGTCGTTACCGACAGTTTTTTGGCGGACGTACCTGGTACGTTACGCCATTGGTCGGGAAGGGGTTAAGAAGAAGAAGAATTTTTTTTTTTTTTTCACTGAACAGTCATTAATAAAAAATTTTCGTTTGAAACAAAGATACACGGAAAGTATCTCAGGAAAGTCCCATCGTGAGTATTTGTGATTTCCTGTGGTTTTTAAACAGACCAAAGCATTCCTTAAATTGCATGCCTCATGTCCTGTGTGGGAGCCTGGGGTGCATTACGACATACCTCTCTCCAATCAGCTGCTCACCTAAAATTACCGACAGCTAACTCACAAATGAAAGCAAGCAGAGAGTAAGGACATTACCTACTGAATTTAGCTAGGCCTCATTCTCTGAACTGTTACCAGCCACAGCAGCTAGCTATCCTAAATAAAAAGAGAAACAATCCGTATCTGGAACGGAACAATGTGGAGATTTAGGAAAATGTTGCAGAATAATAGAAATATAATCTCCAATCTTTGTAACGCTTCATGGCATGAATTATAAAATCTGACACTATGACTTGTTTTACTTGCCTTCTCGTTTCTACATAGTTTAGATGTAATACAGAAATGTATTCCTAACGCTATAGTGTCCATTAGCAGTTTATGTCCCATGTGTATGGCATCGTGTTCACATATTTAACCCCTTAAGGACCAAACTTCTGGAATAAAAGGGAATCATGACATGTCACACATGCCATGTGTCCTTAAGGGGTTAAACAACAAATATTGCTTCTAAAAACTATACAATGTAAAGGGACACTACAGTCACCCAGACCACATTGTGATGCGCTACGGAATAAGTTGGTGCCATATAAATGGCAAAAAATAATAATCCTAATGAAGTGGTCGCAGCGTCCCTGTCCTTTTAACTTCAATGTAAAAATGAAAATGCAATGTTTACATGGCAGGGTCAAGTCCACCTCATGGTCACTGGCCACGAAAAACTCTTGTCACGTCACACGAAAGCCATTAGAAAGCATTAACAGCTGTCCTATTTAACCCCTTAAGGACACATGACGTGTGACATGTCAGGATTCCCTTTTATTCCAGACGTTTGGTCCTTAAGGGGTTAATGCAAATAAGAGCTCTCTCTTTCTCTCTATTTGGTACTATGAATCAGCAGGATGGATTAAAATAGACAAAATAATGGTTTTAGTTTCCATTATTTTTTTATTTTTGGGGGAGGGAGAAGGGGGGGGATGCTTATGCTCACATGCTGGGAAGAGAGGTTGGTAATAGTTCACGTGTTCTTCGCACAATTAGACCTTGTATATCCATTTGTAACAAATATATTTTTAAAAAGCAAATTTAGTTTATCACTTACTGTATAAGCTGTACTTTATCTCAAGCCTAATACGGTTTGACATACTATAGTATTCCTCTCTGAATTTTTAAAATAAATTTTCGGAAGGGGGGGGGGGGGGAATTAATAAAACATTATCTAGGTCTTCAAAATTCTAGAAATGTTACATCTCTAACTAGTAGTGTATCTCTCACCAAACGGGAGCAGCCCTGGACATGTGTGCTGCCCTAAGATTTCAAGAACACTAGCCTTAAAGGACCACTATAGGCACCCAGACCACTTCAGCTCAATTAAGTGGTCTGGGTGCCAGGTCCCCCTAGTTTTAACCCTGCAGCTGCAAACAGCAATTTCAGAGAAACTCCCTGACAGCCGCTAGAGGCCGTTTCCGCGACACTTAATGGGAAAATCTCATGGAACTCACACTGGACGTCCATAGGAAAGCATGGAGTAATGCTTTCCTATGAGCGGTTTGAATGCGGCCGCAGCTCTGGCCGCACATGCACATTCGAAGTGGACGTCGGCAGGGGGAGGAGAGGTCACCAGCGCCAAGGGAGCCAATTAAGGTAAGTGGCTGAAGGTTTTTTTTTTTTTTACCCCTTCAGCCCAGCGGGAGGTGGGGACCTATTAACCCTATAGTGCCAGGAAAACAAGCCAGTTTTCCTGGCACTATAGTGTTCCTTTAACTGTGGGTGAAAAACCCTGATGTGGAATGAAAATGTCAGCTCTGGAGGCATCCGTAAACAACTCTGCTTTTTGTCTTGTGAATTACAATAATGCTTCTAGATCCTTTGCATTGCATCATTTTACCATATTCCTAATCAAAAAGAATATAAATAAAAAGTCAAGCATTTAAAGGAGAGGAACCTGCAGCTGTTCAACTCAATGAGTGCACAGCGTGTGTGATTACCAAGCCAAATTGAAGTCTCTCACATTGACATGTAGCCCTGTAAAACACTGGGACTATAGATGTCCCTCTTACAGCGGTGGAAATTCATTCACATCTTAACAAAACCAAGATCTACAGGAAGAACTGACCTAGGCCGTGTTAGAAGCTTCAGATCCAAAGCCAAAACGCTTGTCTGCCTGTTTTAACAGTACTTCCTCTTACTGTGTCTAACTCAGCTGGACAACGAGCGTTCGGAAAGCACGGACACTTTGAAACACCCAACTCTACCTGTGAGCGGTTTACATCCTGAACGCAATTATATTTGGTGTTAAAAATCAAGTTTTTTTAACTGAAAAGAATATAGAAATATATATTTCTTAAAGGAACAGTTTAAAAAAAAAAAAAAACCAGACTGACAATCATGAAGCAGAGGTTTAATTTAATAGTGTAAGGCAGAACCGGGCTCCTTTTGTTTTTCTATGAAATCTCCCAAGGCAGATAGGATTCCATCCCATGCATTCAGTGATCAACCAGCCTCTGGAAACATATTGGGAAACATGTATAAAGTGCTTTGTTTTCCTAATCACATTCATTCATTACAAATGTTTATCAGGGAGGCCTGCGGAGCCGTGTGACAGCAGTGTTTCTGCCAGACATCATACAAAGAATTTAATGGGACTCAATCCTTAAACTTGGCTATTGATCCTTTAAAGCGGCACGGTCATGCCGAATCCCGTTTTTTTTTTTAACCCCCCTCCCGCCTCCACTACATCCAATCGACCCCCTAGTCACCCCCAAATGCCCCTAAGCCCCCCAGATTACCTATTTTTAAATCTGTATCTTCTGCCCCGATCTTTATTCAGGGCGCCGCCATCTTTGTGTGGGTAGGTGAAGTCCCTGTGGGACACGTCATCTACCCACACTACACAGACTGTGAGATTACCGCACATGCCCAGTGAAACACCTGGACATGCGAACGGGAATTGTAGATTATGCTAGCTTTAGTGTACCTATAATCTTAATTTTATTAATGACAGGAGGCGAGTATTTGCTTAAGTCTCTCTTTACTAGAACTCCACAGCAGCACAGAAAAAACAACCAATCAGAAAAAAGTTAGGTACTATAAAACTCCCCTCCCCATGCATCATTTCCTCTTTCAAGCTGCGACAAAACAGAATAAAAGGCAGAGAACATCATGGGGAAGAAACGAAGTCCTAGATACGATGAATATAACGATGTCCACCATCCGAGAGTAACCGTCAAACTAGATAGTGTTGATGGACTGTAAACTGAAACGAGAGAAAAACAGAATCGAACAGGTTGATTATCCAATTAAATGTACTCAGAATAAACATGTAGGTACCCAATGTAGCAACCAAAATTAACCTTAATATGTAGATATCCCAACCCTACTTATGAAAAGAAACACAGACATAATGAACAAGCGACAGGTATCAGAGACAACAAACAGAGTTGCATACGTATCTGATAATCTAAACTATAACATTAAACAAGGGAGGGACAAGAATGGGTGGGAAATACTCGCCTCCTGTCATTAATAAAATTAAGATTATAGGTACACTAAAGCTAGCATAATCTACAATTTTATAACATGACAGGAGGCTTCGTATTTGCTGTTTCAACGCTCAATTCACCAATCCAACGCTGTTTGTGTCGCTGGTATCTATTGCAGGAAATATCAGAGTAATCCTAATTGGACCTTCCAAGTTCGATAATTGACAGTAGACGGATAAAAGAAAATGCCAGCCGACGAAGCATCTCAATTACGGAAAAAAGTACCATCCGCTGGTAAATCCATTGTATGTGGTTGCGACTTGTTTCCTAGCAGCCGGTCCATGAGCTGGCAAGCTGACCTATCAGCCACCTTCCTGTAGTTTTAATATCAAAGGTCAAGTTCGGACTTGGGGACGCGAGAAGAAACTGTCACCGTCTCAACTCATGATCCGTAAGGCGGTTCCTTTGATCGTGCCAGGGATATTCGGCGATGCGGTCTTGCAGGTAGATCTCCAATTTCAAGGAATGCGCCCAAGTCCACTACCAAAATCGTATTAGAAACCGAGGAGGAACTTTAGTTCCTTCCTGTCCTACCCGGTGATATGTCTCATCCGAGAATAATTTCATAATGCAGGCAAGAGCGTGGCCAAACTAGCCGTATTCTAAGTGATTCTAAGATTCCAAATGGACTGAGTAAACCTTGGACGCAGTAGAGAAAGACTCCAAAGGACGTCCATTCAGGGTTCCGAACTGAACTTGTGTGGAAGGACGGTGGTCGACTATACTGGGAATAGCGAATCCTGGAAACCTTCAAAGGAAGGGAAAAGCCAACCGGAACGCAGATTTCCATCCAGCAATGCCCTCGTCAAAGAGTGAAAGATGTCTGTAGGAGTCGGGGTACACCAGGTACCTCCGTAAAGTCTCATAGATCCCCTCGACGGTAGTTGAAAAAAGGGGGTAGCGCGAATCCAAAAACAGACGGCTCCCGTGAGGGATGAATAGAGTATAAACGAAGGGTCCTCCATCTCCGAACCATGTTCACCAGGTATGCGCTCCGATTTTATCCCAAGATCGTAAAGACCGGAGAAGTCAAGACAAACGAGGATTCCTGATTTACCATATGACCCATACGTACGGTTTTACCCTCAGACCGGGCAATAGTCCTTCCTTAATGTTGTTACCCGAGCAAGGCGGTGCCTGTTTGCTCCATGAAGGTCTCCGTATCTCCCGACATCTTGACATGGGGGAAACTTTCTGCTCAGTTTGCTAGTAATGGTCTGGATATCTAAAACAGAAAGCAAACTCTGTATTATATGGTGCCGAATATGCCAAAAACCTGCACTCTCAAAATACCGGAGGACCATCCGTTAGTGTACCATCTCCAGGAGTGTGTGTAAATAAATGGGAGACTCCCCCCGTTATACCTCTGAGTATTTCTCGCGTGTTTTACAGCAGCCCGGATCCAGTAGATCCATCACGGGAGATAGAATAGAGGGATCTAGTCCAAACATGTAATACTTGCATGACCAGGCAGTCCTCTAGGACGAAGCCAGTAGCGTGGATGGCAGCTCTAATTGAATTCCGGAGGGACGCCCCTCTATGTAGTCATCAATGTCTTGCACAGGCACAAGCCTGTGTGATGAACAAATGGCCGGTACTGTAGAGCGTCGAGTGCATGAAAGAGCCGCGCTCTCTACTACTGTGATCGCATACCGTGAGAGCGTCCGGGTGCTAGCCTGAGCGGGCCGCACCCATTAGTAACCAACAGCAGAGTCTACATCCGAGACCGGTTCTCTCTATGAGAATGGGTCCACCCAACTTGTACTTTGTTTCCAGCCCAGTATCTGGTTGATGACGAGTGAGGGACTGCGCCCTCTAATAACAAATCAGTATCCGGTTCCGTATGAGAGGATTCGCCCACTGCTCCTGAAAATAAATATACTCGGATCGAGGTGATGGAGGGCCGCACCCTCCTGTGGTGCAAACTAGAGTCCCTAGAGATTCAGGGTGACCAAAACCGTAGGGCGCACCAATTACAAATGTCAGCATAAGGCTGAGGGCAATCTGGGAAACAAGGAATGGAAAACTATCAACCGACTATCCGGATCCCGTGCGCGCGCGCGCGGGGTCCTGGTAGGCTGTTGGTAGTCCGAGGAAAGCTGGAGACGTTCTCCGCAATCCACGAGTGCCCGGGAGGTCGGAGGAGACCAAGTCAGGCCTCACGACGACCCGAGCGAATAGGAAAAGGAAGTCATGAAAAAAACAAAACAAAACAAAAAAGCAACAATAAACGAAGATAAGAGAAAATACACCCATTCTATCTCGGATAGAATGTAAACAGCAGGCCGGAAGGTAAGAAAAGTAAATCCCACTGGACAGGGCCAGGAGCTAACCTAACGCAGGAAAAAACTACCGAACCTATAGGGACTCCGGGAGGCATATACAGAGTAGATGGTAAAGACAAGGGAAAAACACAGCTTTCTCCTGAAGGAGTCTGAATACCGGTCCCTGCCGGTGCGAAGTTCTCCTTGGAGACGTGCAGTCGCCGGTTTGGAGTAAACCGTGGATGTGTCCGGGGTCTTCATAAGAAACTTTGCCCTTCCGGCATGAGGTTTAGGGCCTTCACCCTTCCCGCCATATTCAGATGGCCGTATACTGGTGTCCTCTCGAACACTATGGCAATGGTGTTTGCCCGGACACCTGCCTATCTCCATGTCACTGGTGTGCACTGGGTTTTCCTCAGTGATATTACCCCAGGCCTGCGGCCAAAAGGGGTTCGGTACCAATAGCGTAGGCCCGTCCTTAGGGCATAGTCTCAGCAGGTCAAACGAATGGACACAGAAAGGTTAGCCAAGCAAATAGTCACAGGCATAGCCGGCCATCCAAGTAGGCACCGACATAGCAGGCTATCCAATGGGGCACAGACATAGCAGGCCATTTTATTGGGCACAGGTATTGCAGGCCAATCTTATGGGCCAGACCTAGCAGGCCAATCTTATGGGCACAGACATAGCAGGCCAATCTTATGGGCACAGACATAGCAGGCCAATCTTATGGGCACAGACATAGCAGGCCAATCTTATGGGCACAGACATAGCAGGCCAATCTTATGGGCACAGACATAGCAGGCCAATCTTATGGGCACAGACATAGCAGGCCAATCTTATGGGCACAGACACAGCAGGCCAATCTTATGGGCACAGACACAGCAGGCCAATCTTATGGGCACAGACACAGCAGGCCAATCTTATGGGCACAGACACAGCAGGCCAATCTTATGGGCACAGACACAGCAGGCCAATCTTATGGGCACAGACACAGCAGGCCAATCTTATGGGCACAGACACAGCAGGCCAATCTTATGGGCACAGACACAGCAGGCCAATCTTATGGGCACAGACACAGCAGGCCAATCTTATGGGCACAGACACAGCAGGCCAATCTTATGGGCACAGACACAGCAGGCCAATCTTATGGGCACAGACACAGCAGGCCAATCTTATGGGCACAGACACAGCAGGCCAATCTTATGGGCACAGACACAGCAGGCCAATCTTATGGGCACAGACATAGCAGGCCAATCAATGGGGCACAGACATAGCAGGGCATACCCCGGTGTTGTATTCCGACAATAGCAGGGGGTCAAGCTGTGTAGAGCCCCCTATATGTGTAATGAAAACCAGGGAACCTAGGGTGAAATAACTCCAATATGCAAACCCCCCTAGGCAGAGGTAATGTGTCTACAGATATACAGGAAACTGTTAGACCTTAATGCTTGTGGCCAAAAATAAGGATATCCTGTTGCAGGAAAACTCAGAAGTACAGGGTGTATTGCCTACAGGCTGATCTCCAGCCCTTGAAGAAATATAGAAGTAAAAATATATAATATATATGTTTGATCACATAATTGCTATATGTCTCTATATGGATATGCACCCTGAGCAGGGTGGGAGGTGGTCCTCCCAGACTGCCAGCGAATTAGGTTGGGGTCTGAATACACCCTGCCTATAGATGGGGGAGGAGAAAGCCCCTCCACAGACCTCCGCCAAGAACGGTACTGGCGGGGAAGGAGCTGCGCGTGGGCACACCCCCCGCCCCCACGCGGTCCGCAGGCGGAGGCGGCCGCAGTGAAGCCTCTACGTGGAGGAAACGATCCGACCACCGGGTACTCGCGCTCACTCGCGAGTACCCCTGCGACCGCGTAGAACACACAGGACCCACGTGGTCCGCGGCGGAGACGGCTGTCGCGAAGCAGCCATGTGGGAAAGAAGATCCGGTCGCCGGGTACTCGTGCTCACTCGCGAGTACCCCTGCGACCGGGTAAAACACACGGGACCCACGGGGGGGGGACGGCTGCAGCGAAGCAGCCACGTGGGAAAGAAGATCCGGCCGCCGGGTGGTCGTGCTCACTTGCGAGCATACCGGCAGCTGGAAAAAACACACTGGGCTGGCGGAGATTAACTCCGCGGTCCCAGATCTCGGGGGACAGAGGAGGCAAATGCTTTGGAGGTAGAAGCAGCGATGATCCGAAGTACAGACACCGAAGAAAAATCCCACAAGGCCTATAACCTACTGCATTTACAGGAAAAAAATCCCATAAGCACAAAACACACTGCATTATAAAAAATAAAATGCCACAAGGCCTATAACCTACTGCATTTACAGGAAAAAATCCCATAAGCACAAAACACACTGCATTATAAAAATAAAATGCCACAAGGCCTATAACCTACTGCATTTACAGGAAAAAATCCCATAAGCACAAAACACACTGCATTATAAAAAATAAAATGCCACAAGGCCTATAACCTACTGCATTTACAGGAAAAAATCCCATAAGCACAAAACACACTGCATTATAAAAAATAAAATGCCACAAAGCCTATAACCTACTGCATTTACAGGAAAAAATCCCATAAGCACAAAACACACTGCATTATAAAAAATAAAATGCCACAAGGCCTATAACCTACTGCATTTACAGGAAAAAATCCCATAAGCACAAAACACACTGCATTATAAAAAATAAAATGCCACAAGGATAAAGCACTGTATATAAAAATAAAATGCCATAAGGATAAAACATACTGCATTATAAAGATAAAATGCCATAAGGATAAAACCTACTGTATATAAAAATAAAATGCCACAAGGATAAAACACTGTATATAAAAATAAAATGCCATAAGGATAAAAACCTACTGTATATAAAAATAAAATGCCATAAGGATAAAAACCTACTGTATATAAAAATAAAATGCCAGAAGGATAAAACATACTGCATTATAAAATAAAATGCCATAAGGATAAAACATACTGCATTATAAACATAGAATGCCATAAGGATAAAAATATTGCATTTACATGAATACAATCCCACATGGATAGAACATACTGCATAATAAGAATAGAATCCCACAAGGATATAACATACTGCATATAAGAATAAAATCCCCTAAGGATTACAACAATACTGCATTTATAAGGCTAAAAGACTGAATATAAGCAATAAAAACCCAAAGCCACCCACTATAAGCAGGAGGCAGTGGTACTCTGACCTGTACTGACTGCAGAGCAGCAAAGAAAGAGGAAATGATGCATGGGGAGGGGAGTTTTATAGTACCTAACTTTTTTCTGATTGGTTGTTTTTTCTGTGCTGCTGTGGAGTTCTAGTAAAGAGAGACTTAAGCAAATACGAAGCCTCCTGTCATGTTATAAAATTTCATCTATTCATTCATTCATCAGACAGACGAATGAATAGAAAAAATCAGACGAACAAACTAACACTGAGTATCACTGTGTATCAGTGTTCGTTTGTTCGATCAGTTTATTAATAGGAGGGAGCTACCGACGTGCAGCTCCCTCCTTGTAATATGTAAAGACAGAAGCGGTGGGGAGGTGTGCTCCCCACCACTTCATAAGCCCCCCAGGTCCCCCCTCACTCTATGGGGGTCAATATGACCCCCATAATAGCACAAGGGAGATTAAAATCTCCCCAATGCCCCTACTCGCTATACCGCGAGTAGAGGCATGACCACTAAACAGTGAGCAGCCTGTGGCTGCTCACTGTAAAAACATAAATGGTAATAGGGGGGGGGGACCTACTGTCCTCCCCCCCCGGCCCCCACCCCTGCGCGGTGGGTGGGGGCCCTAATAAAACAATAAGGGGGGGGGACCTACTGTCCTCCCCCCCGGCCCCCACCCCTGCGCGGTGGGTGGGGGCCCTAATAAAACAATAAGGGGGGGGACCTACTGTCCTCCCCCCCGGCCCCCACCCCTGCACGGTGGGTGGGGGCCCTAATAAAATAAGGGGGGGGGGACCTACTGTCCTCCCCCCCGGCCCCCACCCCTGAGCGGTGGGTGGGGGCCCTACTGTCCTCCCCCCTGGCCCCCACCCCTGCGCGGTGGGTGGGGGCCCTAATAAAACAATAAGGGGGGGGACCTACTGTCCTCCCCCCTGGCCCCCACCCCTGAGCGGTGGGTGGGGGCCCTAATAAAACAATAAGGGGGGGGACCTACTGTCCTCCCCCCTGGCCCCCACCCCTGAGCGGTGTGTGGGGGCCCTAAATAAAGATAGGGGGGGGACCTACTGTCCTCCGCCCCTGGCCCCCACCCCTGCGCTGTGGGTGGGGGCCCTAATAAAACAATAAGGGGGGGGAGACCTACTGTCCTCCCCCCTGGCCCCCACCCCTGAGCGGTGGGTGGGGGCCCTAATAAAACAATAAGGGGGGGGGACCTACTGTCCTCCCCCCCGGCCCCCACCCCTGCGCGGTGGGTGGGGGCCCTAATAAAACAATAAGGGGGGGACCTACTGTCCTCCCCCCGGCCCCCACCCCTGCGCGGTGGGTGGGGGCCCTAGTAAAATAATAAGGGGGGGGGCTACTGTCCTCCCCCCCTGGCCCCCACCCCTGCGCTGTGGGTGGGGGCCCTAATAAAATAATAGGGGGGGACCTACTGTCCTCCCCCCTGGCCCCCACCCCTGCGCGGTGGGTGGGGGCCCTAATAAAACAATAAGGGGGGGGACCTACTGTCCTCCCCCCCGGCCCCCACCCCTGCGCGGTGGGTGGGGGCCCTAATAAAATAATAGGGGGGGGGGGGACACCTACTGTCCTCCCCCCCGGCCCCCACCCCTGAGCGGTGGGTGGGGGCCCTAAATAAAGATAGGGGGGGACCTACTGTCCTCCCCCCTGGCCCCCACCCCTGCGCGGTGGGTGGGGGCCCTAATAAAACAATAAGGGGGGGGGACCTACTGTCCTCCCCCCTGGCCCCCACCCCTGAGCGGTGTGTGGGGGCCCTAAATAAAGATAGGGGGGGGACCTACTGTCCTCCGCCCCTGGCCCCCACCCCTGCGCGGTGGGTGGGGGCCCTAATAAAACAATAAGGGGGGGGGGACCTACTGTCCTCCCCCCTGGCCCCCACCCCTGAGCGGTGGGTGGGGGCCCTAATAAAACAATAAGGGGGGGGGGACCTACTGTCCTCCCCCCTGGCCCCCACCCCTGAGAGGTGGGTGGGGGCCCTAAATGAACCCCCCCCCCCCCCATCAAGGTGACTAGGGGTCCCAAGCCCCTAGTCACCCCCCCCCACCCCAAAACATTCTAACCCCTACCTACCCCCCTCACCCTAAAAATAGTGAGGGGGGAATAAAATAACTAACCTGTAAAAAAAATAATTAAACTTACCATTTGACGTCTTCTTTTTTCTAAATTCTTCTTCAGCCCCCAAAAAGGCCAAATAAAAATCCATCATACCCGTCGCACTTTAAAAAAAAAACAAAAAAAAACCGAGCGCAAAAAAAAAATTAATCCATGTTCACCCATGGAGGGCACGCCGTACTGAGTTCCGCAGGGCGGGTCAAGGCTTATATAGCCTTGCCCCGCCCTGCAATTAGGCTTAGAACACACTGATTGGTTGGTTTAAGCCAATCAGAGTGCTCTGTGTCATTTTACAAGCGTGGGAAAATTCCAAAGAACTTTCCCACGCTTGTAAAATGACACAGAGCACTGTGATAGGATGGTTTTCAAGCCATCCAATCACAGTGCTCTGTGTAATTTTACAAGCCTGGGAAAGTTCTTTGGAATTTTCCCACGCTTGTAAAATGACACAGAGCACTGTGATTGGATGGCTTGAAATCCATCCTATCACAGTGCTCTGTGTCATTTTACAAGCGTGGGAAAGTTCTTTGGAATTTTCCCACGCTTGTAAAATGACACAGAGCACTGTGATTGGATGGCTTGAAAACCATCCAATCACAGTGATCTGTCATTTTACACAGCGTGGGAAAGTTCTTTTGAATTTTCCCACGCTGTGTAAAATGACACAGAGCACTCTGATTGGCTTAAACCAACCAATCAGTGTGTTCTAAGCCTAATTGCAGGGCGGGGCAAGGCTATATAAGCCTTGATCCGCCCTGCGGAGCTCAGTACGCGGCGTGCCCTCCATGGGTGAACATGGATTAATTTTTTTTTGCGCTCGGGTTTTTTTTTTTTTTTTTTTTAAAGTGCGACGGGTATGATGGATTTTTATTTGGCTTTTTTGGGTGCTGAAGAAAGAAGAATTTAGAAAAAAGAAGACGTCAAATGGTAAGTTTAATTTTTTTTTTTTTTTACAGGTTAGTTATTTTATTCCCCCCTCACTATTTTTAGGGTGAGGGGGGTAGGTAGGGGATAGAATGTTTTGGGTGGGGGGGGTGACTAGGGGCTTGGGACCCCTAGTCACCTTGATGGGGGGGGGGGTTCATTTAGGGCCCCCACCCACCGCTCAGGGGTGGGGGCCGGGGGGGAGGACAGTAGGCCCCCCCCCCCCTTATTATTTTACTAGGGCCCCCACCCACCACGCAGGGGTGGGGGCCAGGGGGGGAGGACAGTAGGTCCCCCCCCTTATTATTTTATTAGGGCCCCCACCCACCGCGCAGGGGTGGGGGCCGGGGGGGAGGACAGTAGGTCCCCCCCCCTTATTATTTTATTAGGGCCCCCACCCACAGCGCAGGGGTGGGGGCCAGGGGGGGAGGACAGTAGGTCCCCCCCCCTTATTATTTTATTAGGGCCCCCACCCACAGCGCAGGGGTGGGGGCCAGGGGGGGAGGACAGTAGGTCCCCCCCCTTATTATTTTATTAGTGCCCCCACCCACAGCGCAGGGGTGGGGGCCAGGGGGGGAGGACAGTAGGTCCCCCCCCTTATTATTTTATTAGGGCCCCCACCCACCGCGCAGGGGTGGGGGCCAGGGGGGAGGACAGTAGGTCCCCCCCTATTATTTTATTAGGGCCCCCACCCACAGCGCAGGGGTGGGGGCCAGGGGGGGGAGGACAGTAGGCCCCCCCCCCCCTTATTATTTTACTAGGGCCCCCACCCACCGCGCAGGGGTGGGGGCCAGGGGGGGAGGACAGTAGGTCCCCCCCTTATTATTTTATTAGGGCCCCCACCCACCGCGCAGGGGTGGGGGCCGGGGGGGAGGACAGTAGGTCCCCCCCCCTTATTATTTTATTAGGGCCCCCACCCACAGCGCAGGGGTGGGGGCCAGGGGGGGAGGACAGTAGGTCCCCCCCCCTTATTATTTTATTAGGGCCCCCACCCACAGCGCAGGGGTGGGGGCCAGGGGCGGAGGACAGTAGGTCCCCCCCCCTTATTATTTTATTAGGGCCCCCACCCACAGCGCAGGGGTGGGGGCCAGGGGGGGAGGACAGTAGGTCCCCCCCCTTATTATTTTATTAGGGCCCCCACCCACAGCGCAGGGGTGGGGGCCAGGGGGGGAGGACAGTAGGTCCCCCCCCTTATTATTTTATTAGGGCCCCCACCCACCGCGCAGGGGTTGGGCCAGGGGGGAGGACAGTAGGTCCCCCCCTATTATTTTATTAGGGCCCCCACCCACAGCGCAGGGGTGGGGGCCAGGGGGGGAGGACAGTAGGCCCCCCCCCTTATTATTTTACTAGGGCCCCCACCCACCGCGCAGGGGTGGGGGCCAGGGGGGGAGGACAGTAGGTCCCCCCCCTTATTATTTTATTAGGGCCCCCACCCACCGCGCAGGGGTGGGGGCCGGGGGGGAGGACAGTAGGTCCCCCCCCCCTTATTATTTTATTAGGGCCCCCACCCACAGCGCAGGGGTGGGGGCCAGGGGGGGAGGATAGTAGGTCCCCCCCCCCCTTATTATTTTATTAGGGCCCCCACCCACAGCGCAGGGGTGGGGGCCAGGGGCGGAGGACAGTAGGTCCCCCCCCCTTATTATTTTATTAGGGCCCCCACCCACAGCGCAGGGGTGGGGGCCAGGGGGGGAGGACAGTAGGTCCCCCCCCTTATTATTTTATTAGGGCCCCCACCCACAGCGCAGGGGTGGGGGCCAGGGGGGAGGACAGTAGGCCCCCCCCATCTTTAACCCCCGCGCAGGCAGGGGGGGGGTTATTAGGTGTTTTTTTTGTTTTTTTTTACAGTGAGCAGCCACAGGCTGCTCACTGCTTACTAGACATGCCCCTACTCGCGGTATAGCGAGTAGGGGCATATTATTTACTAATACTAAGTAATCTTTACTTAGTATTAGTACATTTGGCTTCAAGACCAATTTAGGTCTTTCAGCCTTTTAGTAGATAGCTCCCTGATACCGTGGGAATTAGGGAGTTATCTACTAAGCGGCTGCAAGATGCAGCCACAGCAATGAATAGGATCGGAGTTTCATTCATTAGAATGAAATTCCGATACGAACAAAGTACCGAATTGCTTCCTAACACCAATGGAGAAACAGTGCTCATTCTGTTAGGATGCAATTCGGCAGTTTTGCCGGCGTTCTGTCTAAGTGACAGGACTTTCGGCAATACTGACAGGAAGCATTGTGGGAACTGGGAGGAAAGCTAGGGATCATGGGAAAATTGCTCTGACCAGCGGAAATGAAGCACACTTTGCTCCTCCGCTGGTCAGAGCTGGTCAAGCGGAGGAATCCTCCATAAGGCAAAGTCCCTACTTTGTCTTATGATTTTAAAGAAAACTAAAGAAGACAGGAAGAAAAGAATAACAGATCCCGAGAGAGGGGGAGAAGAGGAAGAGATTGAGGAAAGGTAAGTTCGGCTTGACAGTGCCGCTTTAACTACATGTCAGCCGGCTGTGCAGTAGCTAAGTTACAGAAATCCAATAGACTGAACATATCAAATGCACAAATTGAGGTCTTTCTAAACAATATCAAGAGACATTGACTATGCCCTGGACATCAGATACGATCTACGATCTAAGAGCTTCAAGGCTGGCCAAGCTTCATGGTAAATCGAGTTCACATACAATCTAGCTGCAGTATCCTAAGGCAAGTTTCTATGACGGGGAAAAAGGCTCAATCACAACAATTCTTTATGATGTTGTCCTGGAAGTTATTATAAGAGCTGCACATAATTAGGCCAACACAACTGATGCAGAGGAATGTATACAATAATGTATGGTGAGGCTTGTTCATGATTTCCCATCTCAAAGAATTTAAAACACATAGTGTGATGAGAGATTGCAGTCGTTTGTACAGAGCTTGTATCAAAGGGTGAGCCGTTCCTTCAAATGTAATTATTAGTACAGTAAAACCCTCGTACCCGCTGTTTCAGTTCCCGTGGTCCAGTAACTATTCCTAATTTAAACTGTACGCTGTTCTGATGAATGCAAAGAGATTGCAATTTTTGGCTCAAAAGGTCTAGGAGCATTGGCAAAGGAACTGTAGATCGCGACTGGACAAGCAGTAGATATTCTGTAAACAAAACCTCATACATATACATTTTCTGCAGCTCCTTCATAGATGGCTATAATGTTTGCTAGCCACTATCCCCTGTTTCAGGCATCCGCTGGGAGGGATGGGGGGTAGACAACTATCCATTGAGGTCACAGGGGTCCTACTGAATAATTTAATTGTTTTCAAACTAACGGCTACTAAGTACAAATAAAAAAAAAATAAAAAAAGTAAATAACATGCAACAGCAGATTAGTTTCAGACGGGGTTATCTCCTACAACCGGCAACGTAGCAAATTAAAGTATGAACTGCAAAATTCAGGCCAAAGTAACCGATCTGGAGAAATTCTCCAACTCAGCCACAAGTCACAACATGGATTTTAGTTTTGGGATTAATTTTGCCATTTGCGTTTTCATGCAATACAATTTGAATAAATAAACATAGAGCATTAGTCTGAACAAATGCCAATGATGACACTGACAAGAATCAAGTGTAAGTATAAGGACTCACCGTCCCGCAGGCATCTGGACCTCCATGGAACAAGGAACATGTCATTCTCACTACTTCAGCTTCCATCTTACGTACACCAGGGAAAATGTCAGGATGTAAGGGATTGCTCCAAGCAAACTCTCCGTACACCTACGACAGCAGCAAGTATATAGAATATTTATACCAAGACAAGCCACAGAGCAATAAACAGGGTATTTCACTAAAGTGAGAATTCTAAGTGAATTTAAATGGAAGGAAAAAATTGTCGAAACTGAAACATTCTCTGAGTCGGCTAGGCTTTCACTTCGGATTCTCTGGCCTGACATTTAAAGTTCACTTGGAATTCTTACTTTGGTAAAATAACCCTCAAACAAATTTTCCAAATCTCATACTTTTCCAGCTTGTTTATTGAGGCCTAAAATTAAAATTCCCTTGTGAACTGCAGAAATTGCTGTTTAGTCAATAAATGCCATAATAAAATGCACACCCATTCCTACTGTAAGACCCTTACAATGCTGCAGGGTAGGCACTACCGGATGCCCACCAAAACCTATTTTCCATCCGGCCACCTGTGACCACGTCATTATGTATTAAAAACAAAAACTGACAGCACATGTATGATGTCCGTACCCCCAGTGAAGGGTATTGCTTACCAAGCGTGTATTGTTTGCCTTGTGTTTACCACACCTGCAAAGTTTATGCCCCCGCTGTATTAATGCTTTCTACACTTGAACATGGTTTATGCTTAAACCGGAACATCCTGCATTGTCATAGGTTTATTGTCAAACAAAAATAAAGAATTAAAAAAAAAAAAAAAATACACGGAGTAAAAATAGGAAATTATCATGGAAGTATCGAGCCACATAAACACAAGGCCATTTTTATTATTGACTGAAAAAATGTAAAGAAAGAAAGAGAAAAGTCTGTGGTGTTTTCACCTTTACAAGCAGTTGTGTCAGTTTATCGTCTCCATTGTACACTGTCCCCGAAACCTTCCCTGTTTTCCAAGACACATGACCTGAAAAACAAACAAAAAAAACCTTTATCTTCGATTATTAGAATGCTTCATAGAAAATATTAGTAGTCCCAAAAAAACAAAAACAAAAAAAAACACCATAGTTAATCAGTGGCATAAAGGCAGAACTTCCTCATAAACAGACACTGGCGTTGGTGGTGCAGTAGCCTTGGCAGCCATGGCAGCCATGGTTGGCAGTGATAGGCTGAGAGTGACAGGCAATATTCAAGTATATTTGAAGCTTGGGCTTGTCACCAGTGGGGTACCTCAGGGATCTGTACTTGGACCCATTCTCTTTGATATATTTATTAGTGATATTGCAGAAGGTCTTGATGGTAAGGTGTGTCTTTTTGCGGATGATACTAAGATATGTAATTGGGTTGATGTTCCAGGAGGGATAAGCCAAATGGCAAATGATTTAGGTAAACTAGAAAAATGGTCAGAGTTGTGGCAACTGACATTTAATGTGGATAAGTGCAAGATAATGCATCTTGGACGTAAAAACCCAAGGGCAGAGTACAGAATATTTGATAGAGTCCTTAGGGGTTATTATTTCTGATTACTTAAAAGTAGAAAATGTAATGGAGCAGCAGGAAATGCTAGCAGAATGCTTGGTTGTATAGTGAGAGGTGTTAGCAGTAGAAAGAGGGAAGTGCTCATGCCATTGTACAGAACACTGGTGAGACCTCACTTGGAGTATTGTACACAGTACTGGAGACCGTAACTCCAGAAGGATATTGATACCTTAGAGAGAGTTCAGAGAAGGGCTACTAAACTGGTTCATGGATTGCCGGATAAAAAACTTACCAGGAAAGGTTAAAGGATCTTAACATGTATAGCTTGGAGGAAAGACGAGACAGGGGGGATATGATAGAAACATTTAAATACATAAAGGGAATCAACACAGTAAAGGAGGAGACCATATTTAAAAGAAGAAAAACCACCACAACAAGAGGACATAGTCTTAAATTAAAGGGGCAAAGGTTAAAAAATAATATCCGGAAGTATTACTTTACTGAGAGGGTAGTGGATGCATGGAATAGCCTTCCAGCTAAAGTGGTAGAGGTTAACACAGTGAGGGAGTTTAAGCATGCCTGAGATAGGTATAAGGCTATCCTAACTATAAGATAAGGCCAGGGACTAATGAAAGTATTTAGAAAATTGGGCAAACTAGATGGGCCGAATGGTTCTTATCTGCCGTCACATTCTATGTTTCTCTGGCTTCGACATCCCTCCCAATGTTTAACTGTTTAAAAGTGGTTCAACACAGAGTTGTGGGGACTCCGGGCACAATAACTACTTCAGTGAGATGAAAAGGCTACAGTGCCTACTCCTGGAAGCCTGGGACGTAAATATTAAATACAACTATAACTTGGGTAACAAGGGTGAATAGCCTTAAAACACCTGAGATGGCATCAACATTGTAAAAATGGATTCACCACATCACAACAATGAGATTACTAAATACAGATTAAGGTAACACACACATAAAAAATTTAAATAGAAAAATACAGCTTTAAATTATACACGGCTACTTAAAATCTCCTATCTCAGCTAACAAATATGGCGATTCAGTTCCACCATATGGCCATTTCGTGTTAAGCCCACCACCACGTCACAGTACTCCAATATCGGTGGGTCCTACGCTACTTTTAACATGGAAAATAAACATGCTGACTGCAATACTTACAGCTTATTCTGCTCCTCAAATTTATGCTTTATTGTGGTCACCTCTAAGGGGGCTCCTACAGTGAATAATTGGGGTGCTCAGTCCAATAGGAATCTGGTCTGGATTCCAAATCTACACAGAAAGAGGGGAATTGGGGGTACACCCAGAATATGCATTTCTGTTACAATTCGTGTAGGACACCCCAATATTTGGGTACTGTAACGTAGTGGTGGGCTTAACACAATATGGCCATATGTGGAACTGAATCCATATATTTGTTTGGTAAAATAGGTCACTTTAAGTAGCCTTGAATAATTTAAAGCTGGATTTTCTTTTATGTATGTGCACTGTTCCTTAATCTGTATTTTGTATCAATGTTCTTCTTAAGACAGCCTATTAATTATTTTTGGTCCAAAAAAAGCCAAAATGGGGAACATAAATGCTCAGTATTGTTTTTTTTTTGTTTTTGTTTTTTGCAGATCAGCCGTTTGGCCGTTTGACCGTTTGCAATTTATGGTTTTCAATTCATTATGATTCCATGCACAGTGCCAAAGCTCTGATCTAGTTAACCTACAATGTGGTATGTGTATTGTTTTTGCATATACAGAATAATTATGGCTTTAGAGTGATTATACACACACAGAACTTCCCTCATTACTTGAATATGTAAAAGGATAACCAATTACAGAATGAAATCCTTACTAAGGGCAGAATATTCCTTTAACTTCTCCAAGACTTGTTCCTGCTTGAGACCAGTTGGAGGTAGGGTTTTCACATAGCGGATTCCTACATTCTCTCCAACCATTCGTTCAGACATTTCATCTAGAGCTTTATTCAGCTCGCTCTGGATCTGCAATGACATGTTAGATATAATCAATAATTAAAGAAACACTCCAGGCACCGGCAACCGCCCAATGCAGGTATTCAAAAAACGGTTTGCTAATGGTTAGATTTCTTACTTGTGGTTCCACAGGGCCCTGCCTCTCCTCATCCTGCACTGCTAAACGGAAGATCCTGCTAGGAGCTTCTGAGCTCAGTGATGCAATGCTGGGCCAGAAAATTGACCGAGGGTGTCACCTCACCACTCTCCGACAATGAGCCGAGTTATGTCAAGTTACTCAGGCAGAGGCAGGGACAGGAGCCCTGCAGACCTAGGTAAGAATTCTAACCATTCAAATATTATTTGACTACTTAAAATGACGGTGCCCAGGCACCATAACCACTGTAGCATAATAGTTCTTATAAAAGAAAAAACAAGTTGCAACATGTCCTGTAAAAGTGGCATAATTATATCAACAGCTCAGTATTAAAATCATTTATCTGTAATACATTGATTTACTTTATGACAGTACAGGATATCCATTAAGTGGCGATATTAGTATTTAGCGTTGTTATATTATTTTTTTCTTAATAATTCAGGATGGAATAGGTCCTCACTAAAACAGGGTGGAAGGCGGCAGTGAACCAGCAAGTATTCCCAACCATTGCTAAGAAACAAAAAGGTGGAAGAAAAAGGTTTGGTAAACCGCGCCAAAGAAGAAAGGTGTAAAAGATTGTATACTACCAGAGCAAGTCATTGCTCTGGAAGCTGTAAGTAGGATGTTTTTATATCTTGTATTACTTACATTATACTGTGCCATTGGTTCTTCCTTCGTTTTGTTTATATACTGTGTATATCTGACTGCTGAGAATTGTATATCCAATACAAGGAATGCCTATATATCCAAAGACGGGGATTGTACCGTCCACGCGCTAAGCAGCAGAGCTCTTCGTAGCTCTAAAAAGTGTGAGTTAGTATTTTATTGGGTTTTAAAAGAGGTTTTAAGAACTTGCTTGACATATTGCACTATTATCTTTTCCTATGTCATTTTTGTTTTGAGGTCATCATATACCCATACATTATTGGACCTCATATAGGGAATGCATATGTACGGATTTGTCTTATACACCTTTCTTCTTTGGCGCGGTTTACCAAACCTTTTTCTTCAAAATAAACATAACACCAACCCAGTCTGCCAACAGAGTTGTTACGAACAGAAATTAAAGACAGACAGTGTTCCCATTTATTTTCAGCATATTTGTAGTCGGATTTTGTATAAACCTTTAAATGTTACGTGATCATTACAACACATGATGTCTAAAACTGCAGGAAAAAAATACATTACTAACAGCATGATGGCAAACATGGCGCTGAAACAATAAGGCTCTGAATAAAAAAAAAAAATCCGCAAAATTAGGGTCACATTGGAAAAATGAAACAAACTACATGATTCCCCCCTCACCAAAAAACAATCACACAAAAAACTAAAAAGTCTTTTCAAAATGGTGTTTATACAATAGTTGCTTGCGGAACAATAACAGCAGGCTGACACTTTTCCTTGCCTTAGGGTCTCCTAAGCTCTCTGTGCATGCATTTGACCTTGAGACGTGTACCAATCTTAAATTTTTGATATGCTGCTGGTCCCACCGGTTCCACATACACAGCTCCGCCACCTTACAAATCCACCCAACAGAGGCTCACCGACTGGTACACTGGCCAGGTGGGGTGTACTGCCTTGCCATTAGGATCCTGTGAGAGTGAGCGCTGGAAGGAGGCAAATAAGATATTGCCCGCCAATGACAAATGATGTGGAGCTTGACTAAAGTTTCACCCTTTGTCTCCCCTGTGTACCCTCACTTACTGGTATACCGGCCTTATAATAGGGTCAATTCGTGATTTGCATTGTTTGGGGGTCACTTACTGGCACTTAGCCGTTTGGTTCTCCTGTAATAATGAGATGACACGTACCTTCAATTTATACACACTAGATAACCCTTATTGTTACAACCCTTTTTGTACTTTTCGTATTCCTTTAAACTGCTAAATTAAGATTGTTAAATAAAAAATGTAAAAAAAAAAAAAAAAATATCCACCCTTTGTCAACATTTGCCAGCCTGCAGTTTCTACACAAGGAAAAGTAGTCCCTATTTTTCCTTAACATTTTTGAAAAAAAAGGAGGACACAATGCACACTTGCTATGTATTATAAAAAAAAAAAAAGTGACAGACGCTTTAACCCCTTAAGGACACATGACATGTGTGACATGTCATGATTCCCTTTTATTCCAGAAGTTTGGTCCTTAAGGGGTTAAAAGGGACACTCTAAGCACCATAACAACCTGAAGCAGTTTCGGTGTATTAATCATGTCCCTGCAGTCTCGCTGTTCAACTTTGTGTTATTTAGGAGTTAAATCGGCTTAATCCACACACAGATATGGAAACCTTTGCTGCTACAAACCCAAATGAGTGATTGCTGCAGCTAAGGGATACATTGATAGGGTTATCTTATCATTCCAATAGTACACAGGAAAATTGATATGCACAGATCAAAAGTTTAACACACAGAAAAATAATACATAAATAAAAATGCTTGTAGGCTAAAAGTCTGATTTATATCGTGAATGTTAGAATTGCCATAATTCTTAAACAAAATAAAAAAAAAAAGTGGGTGGAAAGTCGATCGTTCTAAAATGGCTGACTAGTCTATGTGTATGGCTTGCTTAGTATTGCACAAACAGAAAAACACCAATCCCACCAATTGTGTGCTTCCTCATTTATTGACAGAGGAACGGACACTCTGGCTAGTGAATATGTAGAGGATTTATAATACATCAAGTTCATGTGTTTCATATGTGCCTGTGGCATTAAGTATACAGATACTAGTAAAGATGCGGTATGATTTGGCGCTTCAAAGTATATGCAACAATCCCGAGTGCTACCGATCACCCACTGGAGCTCAAAATAAATTAATATAATACAAGGACTGTATTACCGTGAATAAATCAATACAAATAAATAATACTTGTAGCGTAGATTCAATGATTCTGTGTATATCTGTATATAAAATACAAATATACACATATTTTGTGTTTGTTGTGCATCTTTGGCACTCTTGTTTGTCCTTATATGAATGCCATCCATATAACGCATGTGCCAGATGAAACTAATGTATGGATCGAAACGCACGAACAAGGACTAATAATAGGACTTAGATACACTATTGGGCCGTAAGGACATCTCGGGTATACGCCCCATCTCTTTCCGAAAAACTATTACGACAAAGAAAGACGACAGGGAAACCAAAGAGAGGCTTGGACATTAGACGCCTCGGAATGACGTCAGCTGACGGACGCACATATCCGGATGTACTCAATTACGCCAATAAGGCGCAAAAACATGAGACATCTTGCTAACAGGGAGTGTTCTGATTCCCTGGGCACATTGAGTGATGGGATAGGCGACCGCCTAAGGTAATCTCATTGTTACTGGGGCCAATATTAATAAAAACAAAACTAGCTAAAAATGTGCCTCCACCTTAAATAGTTGTGGTTCTTTCAATAATATAAACAGGATATAAACTCCCTTGATTTTTCCCAGACCAGCCTGTTTTGGCTAGTGTACACTGCTCGGCAACTACACCACCTAACTATCCTGCACAACCCTACTTGACCGCAGGATGGTAGCATATAATATCGCTAAATACTAGGACTGATTTACCAGACAGACACAGAGGCCCTCTGGGCTGTTTATTCTAGACGGTCCCCTCTCTAGGCCCTAGAGGTTTTCGTAAAGGGTTTGTTGCGGGGCACCATAGCGACCGGACCTTCATCTGTACTAAGGATCTGACCATGATGGTGTTACGCTACTCAACGTCTCATGCCAGGACAGCTCCACATGGGAAGTTACACAATTAGTTTGAACAAGCATTGTCACAGTTGCTATACTTTTACTAGACTGTTAGTAACATGTTTCCCACCTGTGAGTGGCTCAATGTGCATTGACTACGCTCATTTGATTTGTTAATGGTAAAAACAAAAATAAAGATTGTCTAAAACAAAAACAAAAAAAACTAATACAAACAGGTATATAAACAGCTAGCCTATTTACTGATTTTGGGACAGTCAGTTCTAAGTCTATTTCAGTTTGTTTTTTTATTCAGCTTATTATATTCTCGCCCTGCAAAGCTGCAGAATACACAAAGAAACATTTAACCGCAGCAAGTTACAATATTTTACAAGGTAAGCAAAATTGAGTTTCATATTTCTTTAGCATTCCATTAATTTTTTTTTCTCTATCGTCCCTCCTGATCGACTTGCCAGACAATAAATGTACAGTTTGCAGTCACTTCTGTTCAATGACCTGACGTAAACCTAGACAAAGCACTTCACACAAGTCCTGAGTTTGCAGAAACTGATGTAAACGTCTGCTGTGCTAGGTCATAAAATCATGTGAGCTTTAGAATGACTGATCTTCACGCAGAACAGAGAGTAATGTGGTTTACATGTAGAAAAAGGAAGAAGTCCTGAAAGTTATCCAGTGTCCCACACTACCCACATTTCTACCCTACTAAAAAATATGTTCACGCTCATTTCATAGGTGCCACAAGCATCATTAACACCTTGTTATTGGCAAATAGGCAAGTCGAACCCCTGTGAATGATAAATCCTCTTTAAATTCATTATTGCAGTCAGTCTGGCAATATGGGTATGTAAGAGAGGGGGGGTCACCAAAGTCTGCTAGAAAGAAGAAATCTGGGCTCGAAGAAAGAATATATTATGCCCGAACCATTGCTGTCTGTGTGTGGAGAGATCGGAGTGTGCCCGGAGTCTTTCTTTTAACCCCTTAAGGACCAAACTTCTGGAATAAAAGGGAATCATGACATGTCACACGTCATGTGTCCTTAAGGGGTTAATTAATATATTATGATGGGTGTTACGCCACCCCAGTCCATGATTGGCACCTGTGAGAAGTTCTCCTATAAATACAATGTGTACTGCCCTTTTACTGCTATTAATGTATAAAGATATTCAAAGATTAGCCGTGAAAGAAAAGCAGTTGATAGGGAGGGTTATTTGTTAATTTATGTTAAAATAACAAAGCTGTGTAAGTGTATTTATAATAAAGCACCCATTTGGCTTAATGCTGGGGGAAAAAACTGTAAGGTATTATTGTCCCCAAACTCCCCATGACGGGAGTAAGTTGATCAAAGTGGAATAATAAAATACAATGCTTGGTTTGTGATGCCAAGTCATTTTCAGACTTAGTTGGAGCTATGGTATAAACTGCTGGTACTTTAACCCGTACCTTTTAAGAGAGCGTACAGGAGTGAACGCTATCTGAGATAAATTAGGTTTATTTCTCAGTCACCTTGACTGCCTCTTGGATCTTCAGGCAAAGTGCTGGTGTGGTCATTAATTACAAATGCTGATTAGATCAATAATCTTCAGATTAAACACAGGCTCACCTTTGTACCGATGAAAGGTAGTCTTCTTAAAATACGGAAAAACTGCTTTTTACACCTGGATTTCAGACCTGCAAATGGAATGGAAATAAAATGTAAATAGATCTATGGTGAAATCTAAAATCCTGAAAATAAGCATTGACAAATCGGCTCAAAAAATAAATAAACGCCGGATGCTAAACATCTTTCCACCTGTACACATGAAACCGGTTATCCTGAACTCCACCGAAACGCAGCCCTACTACCTGGAAAGAGAGAGATTGGGTGGAGATGAGGTAGGTGCGTGCGACCATAATGCATATTATTATGCTATTTTAAAAAGTGTGCCATGTTCCCCAATTCTTTTCTGAGAAGGCGGAACAGAGAAGCAGTGAGGAGAATGTATCATTCCTCGACCAGCTATAAATAACTTACATATTCAGAAAAATAGGGAAGCCCTAAATGTAAAGCAACAAAAGAATACTCCACTGTTCGATATAAATGTAATGTAATAACTGCTGCCAGGGTCAAACGATGATTTTACTTACTCACAGCGCTGGTCTCAGGAGTTCCGCTCTGCCTCGTTGGCAGTGATCCAGAGATCCGGGCATGTGGAATAGTGTACATGTTCTCTCGAGAAAGGACCTCGAATAAACCTGTCTTGGATCTTTTCTCTCTTTACTTCATTAGCAAGCCAAGCATTCCTGGCTAAATACAGGACCAGCCCATGCTATACATGGCACCCGTTATACCAACACAGAAGATCAGATCAAAATATGTTGTGCTTGAGGTCTAATTATGGAGGTATTATATGATGTCACTTAATTCCACGTAATGCGGAGGGAATTCCAAGACTTCACAGTGAATTGCTGCTCATCAAGAAATAATTCGGGTGGCCATATACATTTATTAAACAGTACACTTAATAATGTACTCTCTCTCCAGGCCTGTAACGAGCAGTACAATATTTATAAAGCATACTTTAACCTATAAATAGTATCTGTGCCTACGACAACACAAACAAAACAATCCTTTTAGATATATACATTCATTATTCCACCATCAAGTGGATCTAGACAAAGACCCTTAAATGTGACGAGATCAACTTGATAGTGGAATAAAGAGGCTCTTTTTGGAAGGATTTCCGTTGGTGTTGCAAATATTTGGAGGTTATATTTTGGGTCTATGACCAAAGACTCTGAGGGCTGCCTGCCAAATACTCTTGGTAAAGTGTAATTTGCCAATTTGCCTCCTTATCTAGCCACATGGCACAAGGAGAGAAAACAAGCTGAACTTGCGTGACTGGAAACATTTATCTTGTAGCAAAAAGTAAGATTCCCGTCTGCACGCACTAATCAATGGCTGGTGATACTATGGCATGGTGCCATCCGGCACTAAGAAGCCGAGGTGGCACGGACTGGCTAAAGATAAACGAAAACTTTAATGTGGATAGCAGACAACGTAACATAAAGCTCAAAGAGAGAACAGAAATGAGGAACCAAAAATGGTTCTTAGAATTTCTAGTTATGTTAGTCTCAAAAATGTTCAACATCACGTCTACACTAAAAAAGTCCTGCCTGAACTATTTCAGGTGACTCTTTTCTAACTGGCTTACCCAATTCTCTTAATTCTTCTTCAATCTAATCTCACTTCTTTGGAAAGATGAACCATTCACATTAGCCAAGTGTCTACCTTTCCCAACATCAAAGCCAAATAAACATCTGAAATGGACCATACCATAAACAGGTATTTCATATCATGGACTATCTCCATTCCCATGGCAACTGCTTCCCCAATGTATCCATACACATTCTAACCATCCTTCACTCCGTTAAGAGTATCCGTACAACTACTTAAATTACTTTACCAACCTTCAACTACAAAGTACCACGTACACTTGCGCACAGTATATAAAAACATTAATTAATGCAACCAAGTTAATTGTGTATTTTATGTACTAAAAATAGAGACTGAGTCACGTTAACAAGCTTGCAAAATGTAGGCCTATGGAACAGGAGGGAGGATGGTGAGGGGAGATCTCAAACAAATGAGTCTTCCAATATCCCACTCCTAACAAAAACAAAATCTATATTTGGCCTAATCAGGAAGGCCCAAGTAACTGATGATACTATGGGACAGTAAGTCCAGAGATCTACTTTAATTTGCACTTTTCTGTGGTCACCTAGGGTGGAGGGGCAGGGCTAAGCAGTAAGTATTGAAGTTATAGCGGAGATCATCAGAATAGCAGCCAATTCAATGCTTTCCCATAGGGGAAAAAAAAGCTGCGCCAATCAGCATCTCCTCATAGAGCTGCACTGACTCAATGCATCTATATGGGGAAAGTTCAGCACCTCCATGTCAGTGCTGCACAACCAAGGAAACACTTCTAGTGGCAGTCGTAGCGACTATATTACTTCCTGGGGACACCTCTAGTGGCAAACACTGCCTTTTCTCTGAAAATGCCTGCAATGACTGACTATACTCACCAGAACCACTACATTAAGCTGTAGTTATTTAGGGGACTATAGTGTCCCTTTAAGTAACCTTGTTGGATTTAAAACAGTAGTTTGTGTGTGTGCTGTTGTTTAATCTGTATTTTGCATATATTTTGGTCTTTACAGCAGTCTGTGCTTATTTGGAATCCAAAAGAGCAAAATAGCCAAACGGTAAAGAGTGTATAAAACCTCACCTTAATTGAATGATGGTTACATTCCAATCATGAGACTGGGACATAACATTGTAGGCAATACGGGTAAGACGCCAACACGTTTCGAGCCTTGGAGGCTCTTTACAATAGTCTCTGATGAAGTGCCACTAAGGCACGAAACACGCCGAATAACGCAATTTTCTTTCAACATTCCTTTTTTTTTTTTTTAAATGTTTGTTTTTTAATATACACTCTTTATTGGATATTTCAAGGCTGGGACAAAGCCAACAAATGACTCCTGGGAAATACAAGTCTACTCCCAAACTGCATTTCAAATATATCATGTTCTTTGGCGGACTTTTTTTCTTTTTTTTCGACATTTGTAATCCAGACCAGATTCCTTCTGGGTTGAGCACCCCTTCACTCTAGGTGCCCCTTTGGAGAGGATCACAGAAAAGAGGGGATGATGCTGCACAGTTTCAGTGCTACGGAGAGCAGGGATTTTTGGGACTTGTCGTTCAGTTATCAGCTCTCAACCTGTACTACAACTGGCAGAAACATTTGCTGAGATCTCTGGTGACTTGTATAACTGTGTCACTGAACACAGTCCAACGGAGAAAAGACCTGTGTGTGCACATACAGTAACAAAGATATATCTGCAAAAAGTATGCAAAATTAGGCATGCAGAAAAAACCTAGAATGCAACATTTATAATGAACTCCAAGTAACTTTCCACTTGGCTATTGTTCCATCGGCAAACCATATGAGAACCATTAGGCTTAGATAACGTATTGTCTACAAAGGTGGAACAGTGCAGTTTGTGCACAAAATTTATGACAGAAAAGCCATGATGAGTTCTCAAATCCCCAGTCACTGACTGGAATATGGCTAGAATCTGAATAATTCAGAAACATTTAAATGTAAGGAAAAATAACTGCTGAAGGTCTAGTTCTAATTCGGCTTAATATATCAAGCTGAGATGCTAAGGGAAGGGTGTTTGTTTCCTTCTCTTTGAAACAAAAGGCTTTAAAACAAAGTATCCCAAAAGAGATGAAGAATTGCAAATGCAGCAGATATCCTGTAAATCGAAGTTAACCCCTGCAATACTGAAAGGGACATCGCAGCAAAGTAAGAAGGCAGTAGGATAATAACAGTGACGTGACAAACTAAAATGAATACTCACTCTCACGTTGGAAGAGGAATTGGTAGATCCATACAGAGGCCAAGGTGGATGCACAGGTCAAGGCGATTAGATGACATGGCTCCACTTCTTGGAACCTCCCGTTAACCACGCTTTTGAGATCATAGAAATATTTTAAGAGAGTATCTTTGTAAACGTCCAAAGTCTCCTGTAGAAACAAGAGTTAAAGTTAAATTCATATTGAAAATCGTGCGCATGTACACAAAGGAGTAGAGTTATTCTCTGTTAATTAACAGCCTCAAAATGGTGAGCTAATCTGGATTCCCTAAACTCATCTAATAGTTTCAGCAATTCAAGGATGATGGGAATAACAGTCCACAGGATTCTGAAAGTAGGCAGAGCCCCATATTGTATAGGGCTCCTTATCCAAAATCCTTTATTACCTTTTTATGCAGTGAAAAACTTAGCTCATTCTTCATGGACATTACTCTAAAGCAGACGTGCCTAATAGGTAGATCTCCAGATGTTTTAAAACTACAGCTTCCATGATGCTTTGTCATTCTAAAGGCATGCAAAGCATCAGGGGAGTTGTAGTCCCACAACATCTAGGGATTTACATTTGGGCACCCCCTTAAACTATTAAGCAATTCTTGTACTAGCTCTGTCATCAGAAATCGTATGTATACTATCATACAGCGTGTTAAAACTTGCGTTGATTATTTGTACACTGGTGTTTAGTTTTTTGTTTTTAGGGGGGAAAGGGTTGAAGGCTGCATAAAAGGCTGAAAGCTCCTTCGCAAATCACAGGCTCTGATTGGCTGCGGTCATCACACATTTTCTGCATGGTTTTTTTCCCCTTTTATCAGTAAGGTTGGATGGCCAGACCCTCGTTGGAACGGTCAGACCTCTAAGTGACAATTCCAAGCACATTCAGCAATTCGTTAGTTAAAAATCAATTGATTTAAACTGGTTTGTGTAAAGACAGTTTTGGATAATGGTTTCACTTTAAGATAATGTTAAATGCATAAAAGAAGTCAGGTTTTGAAAAGTTCCAAATAAGAATGCATTTTTTCCCAGGTCTCAAACATAAAATACACGCCATTCAAATTTGACCAAACAATATTGTTCTAGAGTACAGGGAGGGAGCATGTGTAATCATGTTCACTAATTGAATACTGTATGTAAGCAATCTCCTAGCTTACAGAGCTCAGTATGTAACATTTATACAAGCAAATTATAATAAAAGATAAAAGTGAAGATTTGATGTTTGATATCATTATTGCAAGTAAAAGTTGCCGCAATTCCTCTGACAAAAGTACCTATGTATGATATTCTAAAATTTCAAGAATGCTTGTGAGTTCTAAAAAGTATCTACACATGAAATCTTGCTTTTCAGACAATTTTAGCCAAACTACGGTAAAACGGTTTTGTTTTTTTTGCTACCTCCCTACACCTGTAAAAAAAAAAAAAAAAAAAAAAAAAGTCCCACTAAAGCAAAACAGTAGCCAAACTTAAAATCAGTTCGTTATTCTAGAAAATATATTAATAAATGCATTTCATCCCTTACCTCAGGGCTCGACAAATCCCAGGCGCCAAGTCGCCATGGTGACTAGGAAATCCATCCTGGGATGAGTGAGCCCATTCAGCCCCTGAGGTGGCAGGCATCTCATAGTGAGCTGAGGCAGGCGGCCAGACAGGCAGCTCATGATTAGTTGAGGCAGGCAGGCGGCGAGGAAACTGTGATCTTCCTGATCCCTAGCACGCCGTCCAGCGATGCCGGGAGACGGAATATGACATCACTCTGGCCCCAGCTCACTAAACAGCACGCAAGGGAGCAGGAAGATGAGCTTCCCCACTAAACCCCAGGGAAAGGTAGGGAGGCTGGGAGGCAAATTTAAATTTAACTAATGTAACGGACCGTTTCAGCAGAAAAGGGTAAAAATCCGTTTAGGCGATAATCCCCTTTTCACAGACAGGCACAGCTACTGTAAAAGCACCAAAACTCACGAATTTGGATATAAATGAATGCATCAAACTCCCAAACGGCATACAAGGGAATAAGGTAGCACTCCAAACTGGAACCTCACGAATAGCTGCTAGCAGATGAACAGGAAAAGCAGACATCAGCTTACACTCCTAGCAATCAATCTCCAGCAGCATACAGTGAATCCCCCCAAGAACGAGACAAGGCTCCGTGTTGAGGGTCAAGCAGTGGTCTGTTTATTGAGGGCTACCTGCCCCTGTATTTATGCAGGTCTCCCACCTGGTGGACACTCCCCTAGGGGACCAAATGGAAGACTGTAACACAGACAGACATTTACCCTTTCAGGACAAACCAAAGTAAAAACATCAATGCATCCTGGCTTCCTCCCTTCTGCCCTGGAGATAATTGAAGTAATCCAATTATCTCCTAAGACAAAGACAAAACTCCATTACACATGTGGGGACCTAAATACAGAATATGCTTTAAAATATATACAGTCACTTTTATTACACCAAACATAGACATGTTACATATCCCCAGATAGCTCAGGTCTGGGTGCACATTATTAGGTGAATGGCACCCAGACCACACGAATACAGTTCAATTGCCATGGAGCCAACGTCTTTAATCACACGAATAGGCTCCATGGCATAGCTATCTGGGTTACTACAGTTCACATGAACCAAACTACCGTATGGACGGTTGTTCGGCTACATCTCCACGAACAGGAACCAGGAGACGGGACGGCTCAGCGGTGTTCGTGCAAAATAGTGTCCGTTTATAGTTCCATAGTTTTAGGTGCCGAACACCGCTGGCCGTACGGTACTTGTAAAATGGCCGCCGCCACGTGTTCGGTCGACGAACAAAGACCACCCTGCCTTCGTCAATTAAGCTGCGGTTAACCGCTGCTTCAGGGTGGTTAATTGGCGGCACACTCCGGCTCCCAAGGGGTCGTGCAATCGGTAGTTTGTTCGGTAGATGAAATCTACCGAACACCCCGGCAGAAAAGGCACGAACAAGCCTTTCTGTAGGGCAAATAAGTATTTTACAGTCTGGTCCATAGTTCAAAGGCAGCAGGCGGGCAACCAGGCTCCTCCAAGGCAATGTGGCGAGATTGGTTTCGTCACAACTTATAACTTGTGAGTATATGAGAAAAGGTGTGTGTGTGTGTGTGTGTGTGTCTGTTTCTACCCGTCTGTGATCGCGTCTGTTTCTACCCGTCTGTGATCGCGTCTGTTTCTACCCGTCTGTTTCTACCCGTCTGTGATCGCGTCTGTTTCTACCCGTCTGTGATCGCGTCTGTTTCTACCCATCTGTGATCGCGTCTGTTTCTACCCATCTGTGATCGCGTTTGTTTCTACCCGTCTGTGATCGCGTCTGTTTCTACCCGTCTGTGAATGCGTCTGTTTCTACCCGTCTGTGAATCCGTCTGTTTCTACCCGTCTGTGAATCCGTCTGTTTCTACCCGTCTGTGAATCCGTCTGTTTCGGTGACCAGGCCTTTTATCAAATGGGAATGGTGCTTTTATTGACCTTTTTTCCCAACGCTGTGCCGGTCTTGACAAGGCTGAGCTCATCATCACTTGACGATCCCATAGGAAAGCATTTGGAGACTATTGCACATGCACAGAAAAACACGATTGAATCAATGCACCCATATGGTGAGCATTCAGCATTTTCATGCAGAGCATGGAGACGCTAAATGGAGGTGCTGCATACTGGGCAGCACTGACCCAGAATGCACCTCCAGAGACCATCTCAGTGACTGCCACTAGTGGTTTTACTAGGCTGCAATGTAAACACTGTCATTTGGCTGAAAAGGCAGTGTTTACATTAAAAAGCGTGTAGGGACAGGCTATAGACTTCAGAACAACTACATTAAGCTATGGTGGTTCTAGTGACTATAGGGTGCCTTTAAGAATGGTATTTTTGCCGTTGAAAAACCTGGTTCCTAACATTTTTAGCTGGCTCCTAGAAGGACCACTATAGTGCCAGGAAAACAAACTCCCATGGCGCTGAAGGGGGAGGAAGGGGTTAATCCCTTCCCTTTTTTTCCAGCGCCGGGACTCTCCTCCCTCTTCTGACGTCCCTGGCTGAATGCGCATGCGCGGCAAAAGCCGTGCATGCATTCAGCTAGTTCATAGGAAAGCATTCTCAATGCTTTCCTATGGACGCTGGCGTCTTCTCACTGTGAAAGTCACAGTGAGAAGCACGGAAGCACCTCTAGCGGCTGTCAATGAGACAGCCGCTAGAGGCTGGATTAACCCATATGTAAACATAGCAGTTTCTCTGAAACTGCTATGTTTACTGCAAAAAGCGTTAAACCTAGCTGGACCTGGCACCCAGACCACTTCATTAAGCTGAAGTGGTCTGGGTGCCTATAGTGGTCCTTTAAGTCCTGCCTTACTTTATCCTATGCTTAGGTAAAAAAGCCATGCTGGGGCCCTACAATATTCGCTCAATTACGTAGTTTTTAACTTTAAAAGAACACTCAAGTCACTATAACCATTGTACTCTTTTTGTAACAGAGATGATATTAGAAAGCATTTTCATAGTTAGATTCCAGCATCAGAAGCCAGAGATCAGGTTCCAACCCTATTCATTGTCTTCATTGTGAGAAGCATTGATGTACAAGTTCTTGTACAATCAGAGTACTTGTTGCCTGCTCAAACTAGGATAGTCTGTTTTCAGGGGCATGGAACACAGCCATGTATATGTCACACTCCCAGCTCAGCAAGTGTAGGATGTCAATTGGAATGGTAAGACGAGGCTGTGCATGCAGTGGACCCTGAAAGAAAACCAGTGAGTCAGGTGTGGACTGCAGGCACTAGCACCACTAATTAAACTAAAACTCTGACACAGCTTAGAGGCAAGCCTAGGCATCAGAAACGCTACAACAAGCATGTCAAACTCACGGCCCGCATGCAGCCCAGCGAGATTGTCATGATTACTAAGGCAGAGTAGGCACCTGCTCTCCTTACATTGCAGGTGCCTAACCTGCTTAAATTTACCCGGTACTGGCCAGGGCGGAGAAGTCCCTGGTGGCAGCGAGGGAGCTCAGTCTTCCTGCTCCCTCTGTAGTGATCCTGGGTGCCGGAATATGACGTCATTCCGGCATCACTAAACTGCGCACGAGGGAGCAGTGACGAGCAGGAAGAGGCCCTACACCAGCTCCCAAAGGTAGGGAGCAATATATCAAATTATGTTAGTGTGTGCAACAATGTGGAAATGTGTGAGTGTGTCACAGAGTGTGTGTGTGTCACAGAGTGTGTGTGTGTCACAGAGTGTGTGTGTGTCACAGAGTGTGTGTGTGTCACAGAGTGTGTGTGTGTCACAGAGTGTGTGTGTGTCACAGAGTGTGTGTGTGTGTGTCAGAGAGTGTGTGTGTGTGTGTGTCAGAGAGTGTGTGTGTGTGTGTCAGAGAGTGTGTGTGTGTGTGTCAGAGAGTGTGTGTGTGTGTGTCAGAGAGTGTGTGTGTGTGTCAGAGAGTGTGTGTGTGTGTCAGAGAGTGTGTGTGTGTGTGTCAGAGAGTGTGTGTGTGTGTCAGAGAGTGTGTGTGTGTGTCAGAGAGTGTGTGTGTGTGTCAGAGAGTGTGTGTGTGTGTCAGAGAGTGTGTGTGTGTGTCAGAGAGTGTGTGTGTGTGTCAGAGAGTGTGTGTGTGTGTCAGAGAGTGTGTGTGTGTGTCAGAGAGTGTGTGTGTGTGTCAGAGAGTGTGTGTGTGTGTCAGAGAGTGTGTGTGTGTGTCAGAGAGTGTGTGTGTGTGTCAGAGAGTGTGTGTGTGTGTCAGAGAGTGTGTGTGTGTGTCAGAGAGTGTGTGTGTGTGTCAGAGAGTGTGTGTGTGTGTCAGAGAGTGTGTGTGTGTGTCAGAGAGTGTGTGTGTGTGTCAGAGAGTGTGTGTGTGTGTCAGAGAGTGTGTGTGTGTGTCAGAGAGTGTGTGTGTGTGTCAGAGAGTGTGTGTGTGTGTCAGAGAGTGTGTGTGTGTGTCAGAGAGTGTGTGTGTGTGTCAGAGAGTGTGTGTGTGTGTCAGAGAGTGTGTGTGTGTGTCAGAGAGTGTGTGTGTGTGTCAGAGAGTGTGTGTGTGTGTCAGAGAGTGTGTGTGTGTGTCAGAGAGTGTGTGTGTGTGTCAGAGAGTGTGTGTGTGTGTCAGAGAGTGTGTGTGTCAGAGAGTGTGTGTGTCAGAGAGTGTGTGTGTCAGAGAGTGTGTGTGTCAGAGAGTGTGTGTGTCAGAGAGTGTGTGTGTCAGAGAGTGTGTGTGTCAGAGAGTGTGTGTGTCAGAGAGTGTGTGTGTCAGAGAGTGTGTGTGTCAGAGAGTGTGTGTGTCAGAGAGTGTGTGTGTCAGAGAGTGTGTGTGTCAGAGAGTGTGTGTGTCAGAGAGTGTGTGTGTCAGAGAGTGTGTGTGTCAGAGAGTGTGTGTGTCAGAGAGTGTGTGTGTCAGAGAGTGTGTGTGTCAGAGAGTGTGTGTGTCAGAGAGTGTGTGTGTCAGAGAGTGTGTGTCTGATGACCTGGAGGTGCGTGGAGGCACGCAATGCCACCTCACATTCCAACGTGACGCCAACGTTCTCCACCTTCACAGGTATTCAAGGAGTAGCAGGAGGATCCGCTTTGGCACAGGGTGCGGACGGCGCCACTGAGGGTATACCAGAGGCTGGACTCCACAGTCGCATACTGGCAGCGGCAGTCTGCTGGTTGGCTAATATTGTTTTGTATTTTTTTTTAAAAAGGGGCCGCGGTTTAGTAGAGGGGGGGTGCTAATTTTTTTTTTTTTTTTATATACTGTACTTTTCAAAACAAACCTGAAAGGCCCTTACTATTTATGAATGGTAACAATATGCACCAATGGTTCCTAAATAATAGAGGCCCGGTTTGATTTATTCTAAACTCACCAATGGTTCCTAAATAAGAGAGACCCGGTTTGATTTATTCTAAACTCTCTCTTTCCTATCTAAGAGTCAGAGCACCTAAGTCCTCATCAACCTATTGTTCCTGTAACATTTTGTAATTGCCTCATTTACTGTTAAATCTCCCCCTTTATAAAATATTGTAAAGTGTTACGGAATATGTTGGTGCTAAATAAATACTACTAATAATAATAATAAAGGAACTTTTATTAGCTATCCTGAGCATCAGCTGATCACACCTCAGCCAATGAGCTGAGACCTGCAAATATGAAGCCAATTGTATCTTTGAGTTCCTTATTCCAAAATTCAAACACTTGTAAAAAAAAAAAAAAAAATGTACACCACTGCAGACGATGTTAAAATGGCTCAACCTTTGGCACAGTTTAGCATGTAAACAAACCTGTCAACTGTGGTCATACGATATTCTTGGACACAAACCATGGAACTGTAATTCTATCTAATCTCGATCATGGACAAGAAAAGCAGTGTTTACTTATACTGAGATTACAAACTCTGTAGACTGTAAATAGATGAAGATTACACATGTTATATAAATGCTGCGGCAGAAAATGCCCGTCCCATGCACATATAACATATAATTAAATATAGGAGACTAAGGAATATCGGACTCCTGTGTCACCAACATTGTTACCCTAATAATAGAACTCTTTAATAACAGATAGAATAACACGATTATTATTATATGTACACTCTATTTGATGCCAACAGACTATATTTTTGGGTACAGACGTACATGGTTTTAAAACTACTATTAAAAAATTGAATTAAAAAAAAAAAAAAGACAATGAGAGTGAGATCAGGTGCATACAGCTAAACATGTTCTATGCCCAAGAGACATGTAATATACGTGCAGCAACTTTAACTCCTCAAAAGGGGAATTGTCACTTCCTAGGGTTATTAAAAGTTTGCTAAATTGATCTTATATTTAACAATGATATATTTATAAGGTGTGAAAAACACAAAGTGAACATTCATCCAAACCTCTCTATCACAGTTTTTAGTATCTGATAAAAAAAAAAAAAAAATTAAAGGATCACTATAGGGCCAGGAACACAAACATGTATTCCTGACCCTATAGTGAAAACCCACCAATTAGGTGGCTTGCCCCCATCTCCCCCACAAAATGGGTTAAAACTCACCTTATTTTCAGCTCTTTACAGGTCCGCTGGCGCTGGACCATTTTGGCCAACCAGCATGTCCTCATAGAGATGTATTGAATCAATGCATCTCTATGAGGAAAATTCAGCGTCCGCATTCAGAGTGGGGGGATGCTGAACGGCACTGCTGCCTACTGTGCAGTGCTGAGCCAGGAAGTCTCTCCAGTGGCCATCTAAGGAATGGCAACTTGGAGGTGTCCCTAGGGGCAATGTAAACACTGCCTTTTCTCTGAAAAGGCAGTGTTTACATGAAAATGCCCAAAGGGAGCTATTATACTCACCAGAACAACTACATTAAGCTGTAGTTGTTCTGGTGACTATAGTGTTTCTTTAAACAATGTTTCTTTTTCTCATCTAAATTTGTAATGTGTGTCCTGGCTGTACCTGGATTTTTATGTAATTTGCTAAATATTTAAAATATAAAAGCTAAAGGGCCCTAAACAACTTACTGGAGCAGTTTTGGTGTATCATGTCCCTGCAGTCTCACTGCTCAATTCTCTGCCATTTAGGAGTTAAATCACGTTGTTTATGATACCACAGTCACACCTCCTTGCATGTGACCTACATAGTCTCCCTAAACACTTCCTGTACAGAGAGATCTAATGTTTACATTTCCTTTAGTGCAAATTCAGTTTAATTTAGAATGTATCTCCTGTTCTTTTACTAGCTTACTAGACCTTCTTGGAGCACCATAGCTCTGCTCTACCAGAGTAATTTGTCAAAATCATTTTAGAACGGTTTAAATGGTTTGGGGTCTCAGGAAGCCCCCGCAGCCCTCCATACAGACTTCTTTACCGGAGTATCAAGTTAGCCGCACTGAGCTAAGCAGGGCCGTGTTAGGCTGCACTCACTGGCTGAGAATGGCAGCTGAGCTCTTTCTGCCACTACACAATCCGGTGTACACCTGCTCCAGGTCAATAAGGAAGCTGGATGCTCATGGGTTCCAGTGGGACCCTGTTACATTGTCAAAATGTTCTAAAACTGTTTGACAAATTACTGTGGGCGCCAGGAGTGTTACTGTTAAAAAGGTATTTTTTGTTTAAGGTTTTGTTTATTAGTGTAAGTTACACAGATATGACGGTACCTGCTAAATGATACAACACAATACAGGGTACGTTGTTGTACTATGTGCCTTAGTGATGTACAAAGACTTATTAAAGTCTCACGAGTGAGGCAGATGAAAGACACATGATGCTTACTTCCTTTCACAATCAGCTCAGACCTTTGGACCATAGTACCCTAAACTACTGTCTGGAGACGTCTGGTCAGAAGTGGTCTTTACAGAAAAAAAGCTATACCTCCAGCGTGAAAACAAGGCCAAGCGAATCAACTACGCACGAAAGCACTGGAAGTATGGTTTAGAAAAATGGCAGCAGGTGTGGACTGATGGGTAGCAGAAGGCAGTTTGTTTGCTGAAGGGCAGCAACACTTTAAAAGAATAGGTATCTGCAGGCAACAATAAAGCATGATGGAGATCACTTGCAAAGAGAGTTGGGGATTTGGTCAGAATTAATGGTCTCATCAAGGCTGTGAAGTACAGGCAGATACTTCTCCATCATGCAATACCTTCAGGGAGGCATCTGATTGGCCCCAAATTTATATGGCAGCATAACAACAACCCCAAACATACAACCAAAGTCATTAAGAACTATCTTCAGCATATAGAAGAACAAGGAGTCCTGTAATTAATGGTGGGCCTCCAGATCTCAACATCATCGAGTCTGAAACTAAAACTGTAGCACAGTAGTGTGCAAGTGCAATAAATGTATATTTGACAGGGCTTATTGCCATTGCTTTGTCTACCCGGCATTCCAAAAACCATAAGGGCCGTTTGGAAACCAGGAGATGTCTGAATTTACCCAGCGACAAATACACTGTCCCCGCTACCTGTTGTAATAAAATGGGGATGGATAGGTTTCAGGGATGATGCCCCACCACTTCCTATTACAGCATTTCTTGTAATGAGGCAAATGGTGAGTTACTGTGACAAATAAAATACCATTCCCACAACTTTCTATCTCCGTCATGTCTCAATATGAATTCCTGGAGCTGTACACCATGTCCCACATTCTGAGCTCCAAGAAAATAGGGGCATGGCTAAAACGTATGTTCCCCTATGGACACACTGGAAAGTATGCTAGATGCCTGTATTTAATGGTTTAGGAATGTACCACTATATCTGAAGATAAGACTTGGTTACAAAAAACAAGAATAATTTAAGAAACATTCACTGCAGGAATGCAAAGCGAACATTTTAAAACTATGGCACGATTGTGCAGAGTACAAGAAGCATATGTCAAGGTTCAAAGCTAATAAAATAAATAAATAAGAATCGGCGACATCACCACTTTATCAGTACCTTTACACTAGTGGATGGAAGCAGTCAACCTTGTCCTTATCTGGCTGCTTACACAAGCAAATCCATGAGACTAGTTTTTAAATACACTTACACAGGAACTACCATCTATACTAGACCACTTCCTTTTAATGAAGACGTCTGGGTGCAGTGTCCCTGGATCCTTTTAATCCTGCAATATAAAACTGTAGCTTTTTTTTTTTTCTAAAGAAAATGCAATGTTTATATTGCAGTGTTAAATCCACCTCTACGGGGTCTAGAGTATGACAGTCATAAGAGGTGTCCTAGTAAAACCAAGCCACTTGATGCAGAAGATCCATAGGAATGCACTGGTTCCATGCTTTCCTATAGGGAAGTTTGAATGCGCTTGAGAAGCTCACCGCGCATGTGCATTAGGTCCCCAGGAGCATTGGACTGGACATCGGTGGAGGAGGTCATGCCTAATCCATTATTCCGTGGAAAGCGGAGGTAAGCAGTGCAGAGGGAACATTGGCACTGGAAAAAGGCAACTATACCATTTTTTTTTATTAATTATTATTATTATTATTAATTAAAATTTGAATTGTAAACTGGATGCACCTAATTCGGACTAGAGACAGGGACACTTTTGCGTTAGAAATACAAACCTGTGTTCCTAACGCTATAGTGTTCCGTTAGTAGATAAAAAAGTGATAATGTAATGAAACAAGTTTTTTCTCTTTTCTCTATTGATAATCAGAAGAATACAGAGAAGGAGAGTCACATAAAAAAAAAAAAAAACATACAAATACAAATGTGTTTATCAAGAACTAAAAGTGGATAGGGAGGACACTTTACCCATGCTGGCAACAGACAACCAATGTCTCCACGACCTCCCGCCACGCTGACCAAGTCCCAAGGACATCACTTGTCCACCACTGAGGGGGAGTGACATCAACAAAGGTGGATCACGCTTCAGAAAGAATTTGGCCTTGGCGTGGGAATACAGGAAAGCTTATTATTTTATTATTTTATGGTGGACCAGATCAGCAAGGCTTACTCCATCTTTTATTACAATGCTGTTCTTAACTGGAGTAACCCTTTAAATAGTTTTACAAGAGAAGAATGGTTTGACAAACTCAGTATCTCATTCTTTAAAGGGACACTAAGCCCCTAAACAACTTTAGCTTAAAGGACCACTCTAGGCACCCAGACCACTTCAGCTTAATGAAGTGGTCTGGGTGCCAGGTCCAGCTAGGGTTAACTAATTGTTTTATAAACATAGCAGTTTCAGAGAAACTGCTATGTTTATCAATTAGTTAAGCCTTCCCCTTTTTCCTCTAGTGGCTGTCTCACTGACAGCCGCTAGAGGCGCTTGCGTGATTCTCACTGTGAAAATCACAGTGAGAGCACGCAAGCGTCCATAGGAAAGCATTATGAATGCTTTCCTATGTGACCGGCTGAATGCGCGCGCAGCTCTTGCCGCGCGTGCGCATTCAGCCGACGGGGAGGAGAAGAGGCGGATCGGAGGAGGAGAGCAGGAGGAGATCTCTCCGCCCAGCGCTGGAAAAAGGTAAGATTTAACCCCTTTCCAGAGCCGGGCGGGAGGGGGTCCCTGAGGGTGGGGGCACCCTCAGGGCACTCTAGTGCCAGGAAAACGAGTATGCTTTCCTGGCACTAGAGTGGTCCTTTAATGAAGCAGTTTTGTGTATAGATCATGCTAAATTCTCTGCCATTTGGGAGTTAAATCACTTTGTTTATGCAGTACATTTTATACCTCTATAATTAATAAGGATGCATGCAATTAATTTTGCTTTTAATCACTTTAGTATATCTCTTAGATGGTAGATCTCCAATCTGCTGCCTTCTTACCCAGCCCAGACTTTCTGTGGCTGCCCAATTACAGGCTTCCTAATGCAGCTCAATGAGAAGTCTTTGCCGAGGAGGTGCTCTGGGCAATTGTCTGGCTCGTATAGTAACAAAACTGGTTAAATGATTGACAGCCAGAAGGTGCAACAAGGCACATTTGAAAAAGTGCCAAATTCTACTGAAACCTACACTTTTTCTAAAATAAAATTTAAAAAAAATAGGACACATTCTTTATGCAAAAAGTACTTCAGCAAGTTCCATGCTTTAGGGGTCTGACGTGTCCCTTTAAGCGAGGCAAAACCTGGGTATTCTGAAATATTATTCTGCTAACAGACAGTCTTGAAATAGGTGGGGAATCAGAGGATCGCAACAACAAGAATTTGAGGGTGTTTTTGCTGGAACATCCCAGGTTGATAAGTGTCTGGAGGGAATTGGTATTTTACCTTGTCCCCCTGCAGGCACAGGTACACTGTCACGCGTTTGCGTGTTTTAAGTTTGATTTATTAGAAATGCCTGAATCCCCTCTTATTCACATTATAATATTTGGCAGTTTAACAGCCATTAAACCATTTATTTATTTTCAGAGATTGCCTTGAATTTTCTTAGGAAATTACCACTCCCAATTTGGTAGTAGTGCCCAAATTCGAGAGTACCCTCCCCCCCCCTCTTCAGTTTAATAAATAGAATAATTCCCGCTTTTAAAATAAATAAATCACATTTTACTGTAAACTCTTCTTAAACTCAGAAATTGGCGAATTCCCCTGTTACTTTGTTAGCAAATATTCTGTAGCAACACCTTTGAAACAACTTAAAAAGGTGTGGATTTTCACAACACAAGCCATAAGGAATCCCGTGTCACTTTTTTTTTTCTTCCTTTTTCGAAGAGGGTATTTAAGGCTGTTCACACTTGTCACAGATGTTAACATGTCATAAGATCTCCAAGGTCAATAGGAGCTGGCAGTAACTTAAAAAACAATTCTGTCTGTTCCAAAAACAGGGCCATAAATTATACAACAGCCTGAATGCTGAACCATTGGTTTTTTTAAGGTGGGTGATAAGAACATTCAAATACACAGGTCACTGGACCAAGCACAAAGTAAAATGAATGGTTTCTCACACAAGTCAAGGTCTAGAAAAAATAAAAAGAGGTTGAACTACAATTCCCATCATCCTTAGCTTTGCTAGACTCTGCTTTCATGTCTAGAAAGCTCGGGGAAGACCAGTTTTGCTATTCTAGACTCCGGTTTAGAATGTAGCAGGTTATATATACCTTGCTTTTACCACGTTGTAGAATCCTTAATCTACATTCGAACATTAATTTCCTGCTTTGCAATTTAGAAGTAATCTGAGGACATAATAAATGTAGGGATTGCGACTTCACAACCAGATTTTCAATAGAAAAAAAAAACAAGCATGAAGAGAAACCTGTTTGGTGACTATGCAAAAAGGCAGACAGATCTCTCAACATGAAGAGAAAAGAAAACCTGAATGTCTTGCACCGTCAACATAAATATTGGGGGCGAAGATTCAAATCCAAATATAGTGATCCCCATTGTAGTGTCAAAGACTCAAATGTTAGGATGCAGCTGTAACAATGTGTGTCCAAGTTTAGAGAGATCCATAGAGCGGAGCGTCCCTGTTCCATTGACATTCTTGATATTGCAATAATAATCTACAACAATCATGACGGGGAGACCCAAATTCAACCAGTCTTAGGGCAAACCTGCTGCCGTTTCGAATGCCAACCAGCTGCAAGGAGCTGCTCAAGAGTGCAAATGAGCCCACAAAACATTGTCATAGCAGGACATTTTACAGAGCTATTGTCTGCACAGCACACTACTTTATTGTTCTTTCTCGAGTGTGTGTTTGTTAGAGGAATTTTAACATTAGGTTATATGCATCAATTATCCATTTCGATTTCTTTGGGGCATGGGGGTACCATATAGTATATCTGATTTTGTACATATTTCAGTTGTCCTAAGACCTTATCTTGGTACCACTTGCCCTGCTGCCACTTAACTGCAGACCTCTATCCTACTGATAATTAGATTATCCTACCCCTAAGCACAATACCCAAAAACCTCATCCTAGAACAGCCAATTACCAGATACCCTGCCCCCCCCTCCCCTCCCCATATCCTGGTACCAGATACCCTGCCCCCCCCCCCCCCATCCTGGTACCAGACATCCTGCCCCCCCCCCTATCCTGGTAGCAGATACCCTGCCCCCCCCCCATCCTGGTAGCAGGTACCCTGCCCCCCATCCTGGTAGCAGGTACCCTGCCCCCCCCCCCCCATCCTGGTAGCAGGTACCCTGCCCCCCCCCCCCATCCTGGTAGCAGGTACCCTGCCCCCCCCCCCCATCCTGGTAGCAGGTACCCTGCCCCCCCCCCATCCTGGTAGCAGGTACCCTGCCCCCCCTATCCTGGTAGCAGATACCCTGCCCCCCCTATCCTGGTAGCAGATACCCTGCCCCCCCTATCCTGGTAGCAGATACCCTGCCCCCCCTATCCTGGTAGCAGATACCCTGCCCCCCCTATCCTGGTAGCAGATACCCTGCCCCCCCTATCCTGGTAGCAGATACCCTGCCCCCCCTATCCTGGTATCAGATACCCTGCCCCCCCTATCCTGGTTTCAGATACCCTGCCCCCCCCCTATCCTGGTATCAGATACCCTGCCCCCCCCCATCCTGGTATCAGATACCCTGCCCCCCCCCCCATCCTGGAATCAGATACCCTGCCCCCCCCCTATCCTGGTATCAGATACCCTGCCCCCCCCTATCCTGGTATCAGATACCCTGCCCCCCCCTATCCTGGTATCAGATACCCTGCCCCCCCCTATCCTGGTATCAGATACCCTGCCCCCCCCATCAGATACCCTGCACCCCCCGCCCCCATCCTGGTATCAGATACCCTGCCCCCCCCCCCCCCAATCCTGGTATCAGATACCCTGCCCCCCCCGCCCCCATCCTGGTATCAGATACACTGCCCCCCCCCCATCCTGGTATCAGATACCCTGCCCCCCCCCATCCTGGTATCAGATACCCTGCCCCCCCCCATCCTGGTATCAGATACCCTGCCCCCCCCCATCCTGGTATCAGATACCCTGCCCCCCCATCCTGGTATCAGATACCCTGCCCCCCCATCCTGGTATCAGATACCCTGCCCCCCCCATCCTGGTACCAGATACCCTGCCCCCCCCATCCTGGTACCAGATACCCTGCCCCCCCCCCCCCATCCTGGTACCAGATACCCTGCCCCCCCCCCCCCCATCCTGGTACCAGATACCCTGCCCCCCCCATCCTGGTACCAGATACCTTGCCCCCCCCTATCCTGGTACCAGATACCTTGCCCCCCCCCTATCCTGGTACCAGATACCTTGCCCCCTCTATCCTGGTACCAGATACCCTGCCCCCCTCCCCCCTCCTGGTATCAGATACCCCCTATCCTGGTACCAGATACCTTGCCCCCCCTATCCTGGTACCAGATACCTTGCCCCCCCTATCCTGGTACCAGATACCTTGCCCCCCCCCCCTATCCTGGTACCAGATACCCTGCCCCCCTCCCCCCTCCTGGTATCAGATACCCTGCCCCCTCCCCCCTCCTGGTATCAGATACCCCGCCCCCCTCCTGGTATCAGATACCCCCCTATCCTGGTACCAGATACCTTGCCCCCCCTATCCTGGTACCAGATATCCTGTCCCCCTCCCCCCCATCCTGGTATCAGATACCCCCCCCCCCCATCCTGGTACCAGATACCCCCCCCCCCCCCCCCATCCTGGTACCAGATAACCCCCCCCCCCCCATCCTGGTACCAGATATCCTGTCCCCCTCCCCCCCATCCTGGTATCAGATACCCCCCCCCCCCCATCCTGGTACCAGATACCCCCCCCCCCCCCCCCCCATCCTGGTACCAGATACCCCCCCCCCCCCCATCCTGGTACCAGATACCTTGCCCCCCCTATCCTGGTACCAGATACCCTGCCTCCCCCCAGCAGTTCCCCATCATGCCCCCATGCCCGGTGTTCTACCTGGAGCGCCATGTGTAATCAGTGCTGGCGGAAGACACGGCTGGCAGACCGGGTGCCCAGGTAGTGGGGCGCAGGGGGTTCTGGGAGCTGGTGCTGTGTGAGCCGCTCTGATTGGCTGCTCGCGGCGCACTGTGAGCTTTGATTGAAAGCTCTGCCGCTCACTGCCTGGCTGTACCACCCTCTCCTCTAGCCCCGCCCCGAGGAAATTACGTCACTTGATCGATACCACGCCCACAAACAGATTACTCTAATGGCGTCGCTCCTAGACCACGCCCACACTGTGTCTCCTAGCAACCCTGCCGCCAACTGCCATTCCTGCCATTCCCGATAACGGACAGCGACATCTTGTGCCGGAGAGCGGAACCGGCCGGTCAGACTAGACTGACAGCAGCTCCAGCCTGACAGATACACTGACAGCAGCTCCCCATACATCTATTAACTGACAGCAGCTTCCCCATATAAACTGACAGCAGCTCCCCCATATTAACTGACAGCAGCTCCCCCATATAAACTGACAGCAGCTCCTCCATATATACTGACAGCAGCTCCCCCATATATACTGACAGCAGCTCCCCCATATATACTGACAGCAGCTCCCCCATATATACTGACAGCAGCTCCCCCATATATACTGACAGCAGCTCCCCCATATATACTGACAGCAGCTCCCCCATATTAACTGACAGCAGCTCCCCCATATAAACTGACAGCAGCTGCCCCTCTATATAAACAGCCCCCTATCTCAATACACTGACAGCAGCTCCCCCATATTAACTGACAGCAGCTCCCCCTCTATATATACACTGACAGCAGCTCCCCCATATTAACTGACAGCAGCTCCCCCATATAAACTGACAGCAGCTGCCCCTCTATATAAACAACCCCCCATCTCAATACACTGACAGCAGCTCCCCCATATAAACTGACAGCAGCTCCCCCATATTAACTGACAACAGCTCCCCCATATATATAAACAGCTCCCCCATATTAATACACTGACAGCAGCTCCCTCCCTATCAATACACTGACAGCAGCTCCCCCATATATATATAAACAGCTCCCCCATATTAACTGACAGCAGCTCCCCCTCAATATAAACAGCCCCCAATATTAATATACTGACAGCAGCTCCCCATATATCTATTAACTGACAGCAGCTCCCTCTATATATAAACAGCCTGACAGATACACTGCTCCCCCTAACAATACACTGACAGCAGCTCCAGCCTGACGGATACACTGACAGCAGCTCCCCCAATATTAACTGACAGCAGCTCCCCATATATCTTAACAGCCTGACAGATAAACTGCTCCCCCTATAATAATACACTGCCCCCTATAATAATACACTGTCCCCTATATTAATACACTGCCCCCCATATTAATACACTGCCCCTATAATACTACACTGCCCCCCTATATTAATACACTGCCCCTATAATAATACGCTGCCCCCTATATTAATACACTGCCCCCCTAAAGTAATACACTGCCCCCTATAATAATACACTGCCCCCTATATTAATACACTGCCCCCTATATTAATACACTGCCCCCCTATAATAATACACTGCCCCCCTATATTAATACACTGCCCCCTGTAATAATACACTGCCCTCTATATTATAACAGCACATATTTACTTCTATATCGATCCCCATATTACAGCCTCCTTCTTTATCTATCCTCATATTATACCACTACCCTACTGCTCTATAGCAGAGACCCCCCCCCCCCCCCAATGCTAAGTAGCCACTTCCATAGATCTGTTGCCCCTCTTCTAGCAAATTCTCTCACCACAATAGCCTTCCTGCCACCCGTTACTTTCCACTTATACTGCACCCCTATAGCAGCACAGGAACCCCACTCCACTTAGTACAAAATAACTGGTGTCCCTCTTCTTGCGCAGTCTATCACCCCACACTACATTGTTTCATTACCCCACACTCATGTTTACAATACAGTCACCAATAACCACTCTGATGACAACCGCTACAAAGCATTGCTGTAAAACTGGGGTCCAGGAGTGATCAAAAGAGGGGAGCAGACTTTACACACTGTCCATGAAAATACTTTCCATAAATGCATAATGCCTGGAGAATAGCAGATTCAATATATACTATACCTTTTGGTGTAACCAGGTAAGACAATTATATAGCATCTCTTTAATATTAAGGTTTTCTTCTTATTTATAAATTAGCAATACATTCTTTTTTTTATTTTATTGAAATTTTCAGCATAACAAGAGTATCATGCATGAAATAACAGATGAAATAACAAATATCCGACATATTAGAGCTTATCAATATGACCGTGTGAGGTAACACTTCGTATAGCACTTGTCACTGTACTGTAGGTACTCTGTTGTCTGAGTAAACAAGGGAAACATTTGGGAGAACATTAGGGAGAACATATTACTTCTTCAATTTACAATTGACTAACAAACTGTAATAATTGTTGGATATGCATTTAACATTGCCGGATTAAACAGGTACAAGGAAGTAAAAGAAAATAGAAAATAGAAAATAAACATTCGTATATCCTAACCTCCAACCTTCCTATACCAACTGTACCCTTGTCACTCGGGGATTAAGCTAGTGGGGACACGACGTTGTGCAAGCCTAGGGAGGGGGGGAGGATGTCTAGGTTTTGCCTTTCCCTCTATGTGAGATATCCATGGTGAACATATGTCGCAATACCTAGGAGTTTTACCCAGTGATGCCCACCGGAGTTCCTCCAGTACTCGATATTGTTCTAATTTTGCTGCCCACTCTCGGTAGCCTATGGGGGAGGTAAATTTCCAGTTCACTGCTATTACCGCCTTTGCCAACACCAACATAAAGAATAACAGGGAATGTTTAACTTTTTTAAGCGGCAGCTCCAAGTTGAGAAGCAGCAGAGCGTCCAATTCAAACTGTAGGACTATACCCGTAATCTCACCTAATTTAAGGTGTACCATTTCCCAGAAAGGTCTAATTTTCCTACAATACCACCATATGTGGCCTATGTCTCCATCCCCCACCCCATATTGACAGCAGATCGGGAGTGTGTCCAGGTGGAATTTATGGATTTCTACAGGTGTGCGATACCATGTGGAGACCAGTTTATAGTTAGTTTCGTGTAGGGAGACACTTGTGTGGGCATAGACGGTCCTATGGAAGATTGCTTCCCATTCCTTTTCTCCCAGTGTGCATCCTAAATATTGCTCCCATTTGCGTGTGAAGTGCGGGAGCCCTTCATGTATGTGAGTGTGGATGAGTTTGAGGCACTTAGATATCGCTTTGGCCACCAAGGTCGTGCCTGAGCATAACTGTTCAAAGTCTGTAAGGTCTCTAAGGGGTCCCTCTGGTATGTGGAGAGTTTTAAGGAAGTGCGTCAGTTGAAAAAATTGGAACCTCTGTGCCAGTGAGGAAGATGTCGACTGTACGATATCCGTCAATGGTCTGTGTTCATCTGGGCCCCAGACACTGTCTAGTGGTAGATATGGGGAGTTTTCAAGCTGGATACAGGATATCTCGGTGATATCTCTGGTGAGATGTTCGGGAGATGGGCGATTTTTTTTTCCATACCGCTATGGTGGCATCAATGGTGTGGTGTTGGGAAGTCGGGTAGGCTATCACTCCTGTGTATGCCCACAGGAGAGCCTCTGGCAGGGTGTTCTTAAGGGGTGTTTTATGGGTAACGTGTTCATGAGGTAGAGGATGCGAGGGAGTATATTCATTGATATGACATTAACCTTACCCAACCACCGGAAGTGTGGCTTGTCCCATTTGTGGAGGTCCGTTCGTATCGCTTCGAGGAGCTGGGGGAAATTGGCCTGATACAGATCGGATCCGCTGCTTGTAACATTAATCCCCAGATATTTGATTGACTTTGCAGCCCAATGGAACGGAAGTCTCTCTGAAGTCTTTCTTTCGTGAGGGAATCTACATTAACATTGAGTACCTCACATTTTTCCTCAATAATCTTAAAGTTGGTGTGTGTACTATATTCAGTGATCGCAGACATGATGTGGAAAGGAGCTAGATGGGTAAGCTATCGTAAAAAGCAAATGCTGAAACTTTAAAGTCCCGTGGTCCCACGGTAATGCCCATAATGTCAGTGTTGTTGCCCACCGCCTGGAGGAATGGTTCCAGTGCAATGATAAAAAGCAGGGGTGATTGTGGGCACTCCTGTCTTGTGTCATTTGTGAGAGACAGAGGGTTGGACAATAGGCCATTCACCTTGATGCAGGCAGTAGGGGTTAAATAAATAGCCCCTATCAACGGCTTCCACTTGGTACCGAAGCCCAGAATGTCTGGGGTAAGCTTTAGGAAGGGCCAGTCCACCCTGTCGAACGCTTTCTCAGCGGCAATTGCTAACAGGACGGCTGGCACCTCTTCTCTCCGCATCCACTGGATCAAGTCTACCACCTTGGTGGTATTGTCTTTGGCCTCCCTGGCAGGGACAAATCGGGCCTGGTCGGGATGTATCAAGTCTTGGAGAAGCGGTCGTAGGTGTCTGGCCATCATTTTAGTGAATAGCTTAATATCCACATTAATCAGGGAGATGGGTCAGTAACTTCCGCACAGTTCTGGGTTTTTCCCTGTTTTAGGAAGTACCGTGATAGTTGCTTCTAGGCTAGACCCAGGAAGGGTGATGCCTTCTGCCAGGGAGTTTAGAAATTCCAGGAGATGCGGCTAAAGTTCCGCAGCAAATGTCTTGTAGTAGGCAGAGGAAAGGCCATCAGGTCGCGGACTTTGTTACGTGGGGTTGTGTTGATAGCGGTCAATAGTTCCTCCAATGTAAATGGAGCGTCTAGGGATTTGCTGTCTGAGTGAGCCTTTTAGTCAGGTGTTGCCCCAGGTATGTCTGCATTGTGTCCCTATCCGGGGGGGTGTGGTGTAGGTTATATAGAGAGTGATAGAAAGAGCGTAATGCCTCAGCAACATCCTCGGCCGTATGTGCCCAAGTGCTGTCTGTCCGTCTAATTTTAGGAATGTACGTATGCTGTTGTTGCGAATAAATTAGCAATACATTCTGATGAGATTTCCAATGGCATATGTTGGGCCTTCTTAAACTCCCCCTTTTCAGAAGAGATCTTCCTGGGGTTTTTATGGGAATGTATACGGTAATAAGGAAATGCAATCTACAATAAATGGGTTTAGAAAGCAGGCTATATAAATAAGACCTTTGTTCTAAATTCTGTTTTTAGTTACATAAATCATTATCCATAAGGTGTAAAGTCACCTGAAGTATCCAGGAATAGGTGTTACTCCAAGCACACCCGCTAAAATGAAGTTGTCCCTCCTTTGCCTTTTACAATGTTATAGGAATATATACTATGGTTTCTTTTAACCTTACAATGCATATCGCACTCTAATCCAGTGGTTTCCAAACTAGTTCTCAGGGTACGCCTACCAGCCCAGGATTTAGGGATTACCCAGTTGTGTCAAGGTGTTTTTTATGTCTAATCCTGATCTGGTAGTCGTGCCTTGCGGACAGGTTTGGAAACCCCTGCTCTAATCAAACTACCATTTATTAAAGGAACACTCGAGGCATCATAACAATTTTAGCAAATGTAGTGTTCTTAAACTGTATGCAATTGTTAGAATATTACATTACTGCTAGTGGGCAGGGGAGCACAACCCAAAAGCCAAATCAACACAGTGAGATAGATACACTAAAACCTAGGCTAAAAGTCTAGTTGACAGAGACTTTAATTGTACTTTTAGTCTCCCTTTTTTAATTAGATTATGAATCATTAGTCGGTCTGTGTATCATTGACTCCGTGTTCTGTAACTCTTGACGCTGCTAGATAATTGGTTGGCGGATATTTTTGGCTCAATCTAACTCAGCCATATCCTCACCACTTTTTCTACTTAAAGGGCTTTTATATTAAGACTGGCAATTCTATTACTGTAAAACAGTCTGTTCCTATTTTTCCTCATTCATTATGGGTTTTGGATGATTTGCCTTATCTGCCATTAAAAAGGGTAAAGTATTCTGCTAGTATATGTCAATATTTGACCTCTTGTGAGGAAAGGATGCAGGAATTAGGATGAATTGATTGACTTTACCGAGCTATACTGCACCTCCTCTGTAGAAAGCCTTACTACGTAGCTCCAGTCTCGATCCCTTCTGAATATGACAGGGCTTAGGGAGCCATCAACACATCTTCCTGCCCGTATCTGTTACTATGTTAACCATGAGGTCTGCAGTGGTTTTCTTATTCAGGTGGGGATACCTTCATGCTTTCCCCAGAGCTTTCATACAGCTAAACTATATGATCACGATGATAACAGGAAAAGCTTCAGTCTGGGTGGGAGAATAAATAACAAATTGTCAAAAACAATTTAGGGTCTGTGGCAGCTTTTAGGAAGGTCTTTGGCCAACCTTGCTGTTCCTGTGCAGTCAGATGTGTAATACACATTAATCTGTTATCAATTCCTTATCATCGAGTTCCATCCTTACACTGTGGAGATAGACGTCAATAATGAAGACTTGATAGCAGCAACAGGATTAGAAATGAAGTGGGGGATAATGTTTAGCCACAGAATCAGACAATCTTCTAACATTTTTGGGTTAGATACACACATGAGAGAGACACAGGCCAATAGGGAAGCACCGTGTAGATTTTAAAAAGTGCCATTTTTGGAGAGAATACCGACAGCATCTAGAAAACTCACGCACCCAAGCTCTGTAAGAGAACTGACCTTGTATATAATGTCCCTCTCCCTTACCTTTATACTATTGGTTCTGGGCCTGGACACCAATTTTTTTTCTGAATGCCATTTTAGTGGGTCACCAGTCATTGGAACAGGTGTATCGTGTGCATTAGACCCCAGGAAACTAAACACAATCAATGATTTTCAATAGTACCAAATAACAAACTTTGCCATTAAATAATGTCTCGCCAAGCTAATGCTATGATTGCAGTTTGGGTTATTGTCAAGAATGGTTAAGAATTACTGATACAAACTCAACTTTTGCTGTCAAGGATTATGCATTGGGCTAACCACTCTGTGCTCATCCACATCTTACTAGAGTAAGAAACAGCAGAGGATTTCACTGACTCCAGCTTTACCTGTTAAAAATTCTATCCCTTCATGTACAGAGATACACCTTTTACAGTTGATGCCATAGACATCCCTAGTTTACCAGAGAGACTACTAGTCTATTTGGGGATGTTGTGAGGTCTATGACATCAGTTGACCCAAACTGTAGTTTTTTTGCAGTAGAAGCAATCTACTTTAACCCCTTAAGGACCAAACTTCTGGAATAAAAGGGAATCATGACATGTCACACATGTCATGTGTCCTTAAGGGGTTAAATCTTATTCTAAAGTGCCTTGTGTCTGTGGACCATTTGAAATAAAGACATTGATGGTACTTACCACAAGCCATACTGATACAATTTAAAGAAGTGTATGGCATAGATAGATAGATAGATAGATAGATAGATAGATAGATAGATAGATAGATAGATAGATAGATAGATAGATAGATAGATAGATAGATAGATTTTGCAATTCAGATTTTATTTTTTCAGTTTTAAAGATTGAGTACATAGTAAAGATAATTACAAGAAACCAACTTTGAATCTTCTTCAGCTTCATCTATGACGCCACCTGCTGGTATGTTATTTTAAAGTAGAACAGACAGGTCAGTGTATATTTGAGGAGTAAGTGGAGACAGATAATAACGACATGGCAAAAAATGGAAAATGCCAAAGAGAGATGTTAAAGGGACACTAGACCACTTCATCTCACTGAAGTGGTTTGGGTGCAGTTTCCTTATCCCCTTAACCCTGCAAGTGAAAACACTAGAGGCGCTTCCTGGCCTTTCATGTAGTTTAACTCTTTTAGGAGTTTAACACTTTGCATGAGGACATCAAGCATCTGGAAAATCCCCATAGGAAAACACTGATTCAATGCTTTCCTACTGGGAAGGACTAACGCATGCGTGGTGCTCAACGTGCATGCGCGTTAGGTGCTTCCCATCTCTGCCATCGGAGGAGGCGACCCATAGCCGAGAGACCTCGCCACTGGAAATCAGGTAAGTTTTAAAAGGGTTTTAGGAGGTGGGGGTGGGGGCAGAGGGACACTGTACTGTTAGGAATACAAGCATGTTTTCCGTACACTATAGTGTTCCCCTTCCAAAGTAAATGTCCCTACAAAGTAAGATTTACTTACTTTACACACCGTGGTGCGCTGGTGTCCATGCTAAAGCTCCACCTCCCTGACTGAGGTCTCAATGATCTCAGCTAATCCAATGCTTCCACATAGGAAAGCATTGGGAGCCTACAGTGCATACAGAACAAAACACCACACTGCGCCAATCAAATGCTCTCTCGGAGAGTTATTTGATCTATATCCAAGTTAAACTCCGTTATACCTGTGGACGTGCCTCTAGTGGCTCTCTTCCTGACATACACTAGAGGCGTGTTAACCCTGCAATGCATTGCCTTTCCTTTGCCTTTTCCACTGCAGTCCCGTTAAAATGAGAAGAAAAAAGGAAAAGAACAAGAAGTAATTAGAGATAAGGACTGATATTGTCTGAATAACAGATCAACAGAATTTATTTTCCAGTAGATGGCTCTGTGTCAGTCTAGAGTTTTCTAAATTACTAGGAGATAATGATAATACATCAGATTTTAGTTGCTTGTTTTTTACATTAATGTAGCTGTCAGTCTGAGTTGGGAGGCAGCTATATGTAAAATTAGTTAATTTGAGAACACTGTGGAGAGACTACAGAGTAGATAAACTAGTGGGCATTTTCCTAAAGTCCCTGCCCTGTTTAATCAAATACACAAATACAATCAGATTTAGAGAAACGTGTTTTCAGAACATGGTGTACATTCAGCAATGACTACTTCTTACAGAACAATACATGTAACTTATTTCAGTGTCATTGAGGGACCACAATTGGTTACATTTCAAAAATAACAAAAAATCTGTGTCCCGGGACCCCACTTATAACCAGTACTGATTCCCCAAATTAACCAGTGTCTAGGAGAAAGGAATCAAGTATGAGAAGGTATTTAAAGGGACACTGTAGTAACTCAGACCCTTTCATCTCATTGAAATGGTCTGAGTGAGCTATCCCTGTCCCACTTAGTCCTGCAATGTAAGTCATTGCAGTTTTAGAGAAACTGCAGTGATTACATTGCAGGACTAAGACTGCCTCTAGTGGCTGTCAATCAGACAGCCACTATAGGCACTTCCTGGATGCTAATGGACTCCAGGTCCCCTAGCACTCTGCATGAGGACATCAAGCATTTGTGAAATCCCCATAGGTAGGACCTAATGAGCTTGCAGCTCTTGCCGTGCATGCACATTAGGCTCCCCTGTATGTTTTTTGTAAACCTTTACATGCTGGGGGGCCACAAGGGAGGGGGGACTAGAGGTCACTATAGTGTTAGAAATACAGATTTGTATTCCTAACACTGTAGAATCCCTTTTAAAAACAGGTTCTAATGTTGCATAAACACATGAACACATCACTACTTGCTAAAATGGTTGGGGATAAGGTTAGTGAGTAGAAGTTGTTTTATTGCCAGAGAATTGTGATTGGTAATTTTGAGCTTAAAAATATTTTAATGGCTTCCATGGAGAATAATAGCTAGTTTTAAAGACAGTTTAAAGCGGCACTGCCAACCCCCTTTCCCACCCCCCCCCCTCCCCACACACACACACACCCACTCCAAAGACCTCAATGCTCAAGAGTACAGCAGTGACATTGGGTCCTGTTGCTGAAGCGCCACGCCCACAGGGACAGGTTCAAGTAAGTAAATCTCACCATTATCTGTCCTCCAATCCACCACACCCACAGTGGCGATGTCAACGTAGAATTCGAATTCGTCAAAGTCCCCAGACGGTGACAGTGCCGCTTTAATTAAGCAGTTTTGGTGTATATATCACACCCCTACAGTCTCCCTGTTCAATTCTCTTCCATTTAGGATCAGATCTTACTTACTTTAGAAGTTTTTATTTCCTAGTGGTCTGGTACAGTTGCTATGGCAACTAACTCAAAAATGCACCTTTTATCCAATTTGAAAATGAATAAATGCTAGTAGTGGCTGGTATCAGTGTAGGCAAACATTATTAAAGTGCAGCCACTAAAGGCAGGGGAGACCTGTTGGTAAATGTGTCTGCAAATATCTGTGGGAAGTTAGTCATAGCAACAACTTGTGGCTGATATTCTGCAACCACATTGGAAATGTAGAATACAATAATTGAGAATACTCATAAACACAGCTGAATGCCGATACAGGGAGCAAAGGTAGGGAAAAACCTAGAACTTGAGTCAACAAAGCGAATTGCGTCCTAACATGAATGAACAAACTCTTCTCATTCTGTTAGGACGCAATTCGGTAGTTTCGCCGGCGTTCTGTCTAAGTGACAGGACGTTCGAGAATACTGACAGGAAGCATCGCGGGAACAGGGAGGAAAGCTAAGAATTGTGGGGAAATTTCTCTGAACACCGGACATGAAGCACACTTTGCTCCTCCGCTGGTCAGACATGGTCAGGCGTAGGAAACCTCCATAAGACAAATAGTCCCTACTTTGTCTTATGTTTTAAAGAAAACTAGGGCAGACAGGAAGAAATGAAGAACAGATCCTGACAGAAGGAGAGAAGAGAAATTGATTAAAAAAAGGTAAGTTTGGCATGACAGAGCCGCCTTAAAAGTTCACCCTTCAGAGCAGGGGAGGTTGAGACCCGACCTTGTCCATATCCTATATAAAATAAAAAAATATATATAATAATAATATCCTGACACTCAATGTAATAGCCCCTAAAACCTATTGGCAAAGACACGCCCCCCGCTAGCTGTGACATAAACAATAACAAACAGAAAAGAGGGTGGGTGGGATGGAAGTTGTTTGCTGGCCCGTCTCCCAATAGGCACTGAGGTTAGATGATCCATACTCCTCTCCCAAACACACTCACAACCAATCACAAGCATCCATCCCCACACTCATACATGTGCCCTTGTCCGCTTAGCTGTGCTATCTCTCCAGGGCCTAAATTGAATTTTGCCGCCAAAATTAACACTGGTGGTGACACTTGTCCTTTAATATATCAGTTAGACATATTACAGTCTTTAGGACCATGAGACCACAATCCGACACTGTATCCTGGTATCCCTGGCACTGAATGTGCCAATCCCCTATAGAGAGAGCCTCGCTGGAGGGTACTTCGGTACTTAGTTTGACTTATCCTTCTCGCTCTAAAGATGCCAACCTCTCTTGTTGTTATGCCATGGAGATGCCCAGCTCTATGCATACGTGCTCAATCTGAATATGTGGACATGAGTATGTACCTTTGGTAACCTTTCCCTGTTTTGGGGGGGAAAAAACAGAAAATTGTTAACATTTTAATACGCTCTAATCACTCACACTCGTTATGTGCAATGCGTACGTTGGTCGTTTGTGTAAACATGCACTTTACAACAGCCCTCATAACACAGTGTGACAGAGCAGCTCTGCCCGGTGATTGTGTGAATTGACAATCTGGCAGGCAGGGCCGGACTGGCCCACCGGGATACCGGGAAATTTCCCGGTGGGCCGCGGCACCTGGGGGCTGCTCTGGCAATGTATGTGCCACCGGGTGGCCGGTCCGGTGGCACATACTCTGAGCCGCCGGACCGGGTGGCTGCCTCGCCGGTCCGGCGGCATTTCTAATGCTGGGGGCTGAGCCTGAAGGAGGAGGGAGGAGCATGTCTCTGTACCATGCTCCCTCGCGGTTCCCACAGTTCACAGCACAGGAACCGCGAGGGAGCATGGTACAGAGACATGCTCCTCCCTCCTCCTTCAGGCTCAGCCCCCAGCATTAGAAATGCCGCCGGACCGGCGAGGCTGTAGCGTGGAACGCGCTTCCCGCCCTGACTCCTCTTAGGTAGGTGCAAGAAAGTGCAAGAAGGGGAGGGAGAATGGGTGGGGGGTGCAAGAAAGAGACATAGGGGAGGGAGAATGGGGGGGGTGCAAGAAAGTGACAGAAGGGGAGGGAGAATGGGTGGGGGGGTGCAAGAAAGAGACAGAGCGGGAGGGAGAATGGGTGGGGGGGGTGCAAGAAAGAGACAGAGGGGGAGGGAGAATGGGTGGGGGGGTGCAAGAAAGAGACAGAGGGGGAGGGAGAATGGGTGGTGGGGGGTGCAAGAAAGAGACAGAAGGGGAGGGAGAATGGGGGGTGCAAGAAAGACAGAGGGGGAGGGAGAATGGGGGGTGCAAGAAAGTGACAGAAGGGGAGGGAGAATGGGTGGGGGGGTGCAAGAAAGAGACAGAGGGGGTGCAAAAAAGAGACAGGGGGGTGCAAGAAAGAGACAGGGGGAGTGCAAGAAAGAGATGGGGGGGGGTGAAAGAAAGAGACAGAGGGGGAGGGAGAGTGCCACAGGAAAAGGAGGGAGAATAGAGAGACAGAGGGGGGAGAATAGAGAGACAGAGGGGGAGGGAGAGTGCCACAGGGAAAGGAGGGAGAAAGAGGCAGAGGGGGGAGAATAGAGAGACAGGGGAAGAGATATGTGGGAGAGAGAGAGAGAGAGACACATGGAAAGGGGGAGAGAGACAGAGGGGAAGAGATATGTGGGGGAGAGAGACAGATGGGAAGAGATGTGTGGGGGAGAGAGAGACACATAGAAAGGGGGGAGAGAGACAGAGGGGAAGAGATATGTGGGGGAGAGAGAGGGAAAGGGGGGAAGAGACAGAGGGGAAGAGAGATGTGGGGAAGAGAGATGTGGGGGAGAGAGACACAGGGAAAGGGAGGAGAAAGAGGGGAAGAGAGATGTGGAGGAGAGGGAGACACAGGGAAAGGGGGGGAGACAGAGACAGAGGGGAAGAGAGAGACAGGGAGAAAGGAGAGAGACACACAAGGGGAGGGGGAAGAGAGAAACAGAGGGAGAAAGGAGAGACACACACAAGGGGAGGGGGAGAAAGGCAGAGGGGGAAGAGAGAGACTGGGAAGGAGAGGGGAGACTCCTCTCCCCCCCCCCACCCCCCCACGAGGCTCTCCCCTGGTGGTCGCAGTGTTGAAAGTGAACTCTAGCCCCATAGACACACTACTCCCACACACACACCATACACATGCACACATTGCCCCCCACACACATTTAAAGCCCCCCACACACACATTCACAGCCCCCCCATACACACATTTCCCCACACACCCTACGCATTCACACACTACACCCCCCCCCCCCACACACACACATACACTGAACCTTTCACACACACACTGCACCCCTCACACATTGCACCACTGCTCCTATACCCTACTACAGCCCCATATCCCAGCAGACCCCAGGTAAGTTGTCAAACTGTTCTTAACCCCTTAAGGACCAAACTTCTGGAATAAAATGGAATCATGACATGTCACACATGTCATGTGTCCTTAAGGGGTTTTAAACGGTTTGACTTCTTACTCTGTGAAGGGGTCCCGGCACTCCTTGCGCAATAACCACTACACAGAGCAGTACTGGTTATTGTACATGGATTTTTTTCCCCTCCCGGGATCAGGCTCTGGATCCTCCAATGGTATATGACATGTATATTAATGTGTGTATTAGTTATATACATATATATATACATACATACATATATATATATACATACATACATACATACACACACACACACACACACACACACACACACATATATATATATATATACATATATACACACATATATATATATATATATATATATATATATATATATATATATATAAAATTATGCCTTTTATATTTACAATAACATATTTAAAGTGAAGCGCGCACCCACAGGACTTCAATATAAATAAGATAACGTCAATTTTTTACAGTTGTGCCATACATACATTCACTATTTCAGTCCCATTACCAAGCTTTCCTTAATATGTCAAGGTAGTTGGACTGAAACATTGATTACATGCACGTCTGCTTAAAATAAATCAGCACTTTTGTTTATTTTGAAGCCTATGAGTGCTTTTCTTTACGTTGGAGTAATAGTTTTTAATTTTAAGTTCTCTTTTCTAACTCTGTATCTGCACACTATGCTGGCGCGACGCATTATGGGGCTGGTAAATCTTTTTTTCCAGGGCTGCTTTTAATTCCCAGTCCGGCCCTGCTGGCAGGTCAAAGCAGTTAGACGAATCAGAATTCCACCTGAAAATCTTTCCTCTGATGTCATAAGTGCTGTTAGAGGGATGATTAGTTGTGGTAATCCATTAAATGCTCTCTCAGTCACCAAGATGTCACATATATTACAACAGATGGGGGAAGGGGAAACAAAGCGAAAACCTGCCCTGAGAAGTGAACAGAATGAATGAGCACCCCCGTCACTGCCACTAGCCTTGCTGTATATAAGAATCTTTGTATCTATCTGTATTATTATAGATATTTATGTAGCTATTTACCTTGTATGGTCATATGTATGAATCTTTGTGTTTGTCTGTTTAAGTGTATTTGTCACCGTATCTATTAGGGTAGAGGTACCCAAAAGGTAGATTCCCCAGATGTTGCTGAACTACAACTCCCATGATGCTCTGCATGGCTTTAAAATGACAAAGCATCATGGAAGCTATAGTTTAAAAACATCTGGGGATCTATCTTTTGGGCTCCCCTGTATTAGGGTATTAACTAAATTCAAAGTGAATTTCAAATTTCAGACCAAAGTTGCTGAGTTAGAGTATTTTTCCAGTTCAGCTACCTTGGCCTTAAATTTGAAATTTACTTTAAATTCTCGCTTTTCTGAATAGCCGTGTATGCGTGTGCAAATATATGTAGCCAGTTTCTAAAGATAAAACTGACACAAAATTGAGCAGTGCTCCTCTCAAATTTTGGCCCTGGATTTGCCCGTGTACAGCAGTCATATATTTTGAAACTATTCTGTGATACATGTCTTGCTGTTATTAGTTAGATCCTTTAGGACGGTGTATGGTATCACCTGTCTTGGATTGCAAACTTGTTTTGTATCTTTTAACTGATGACTTTGCTTTATTGGGTGATTACCTGGCCGGTACACTAAAAGAGTTGGACAGACCAGAATTTCTAGTTGTTATCGATCATTACACAATGATACCAAGATCTCTATTTACTAAACGTTGAAATGTAGTAATTTAAAAGGTGAATTTCAAAATCTAGGCCAAACTAGCCAGGCAGTGTCTCTAGCTAAGTTTGGAATTTTTTTAAATCAGCTATTTCTGTCTAAAGTGTGCAAATTGCTTTTCCGTTTACTGCAGCTCAATGTTTAGTAAACAAACCCTTCTCTTTTATTGATTTGGTCACACAATAACATGGTTATTAACTAAAGTGAGAATTCAAAGACAATTTTGAAATTCAAGGTAAAAATAGCCAAACTGGAAACATTCTCCAAATTCGCTATGATTCCAGTTTGGCTGCTTTGGCCTTAAATTTGAAATTCATGTTGAATTCTTACTTTAGGTCAGGGGTTCCCAACCCGTGATACGCATACTTCCAGGGGTACAATTCAGTGCCCCCTGGGGTAAGCAAAAATAATTTGGTAATGGCGGTTCTGCGTGCTGGGAACCGCGAGTCCATCTTATTTGAATAAACAGTAATAATTACCTGCCAGGGTTAACTCCACCTCTAGTGGCTGTCTGCGAACAGTCCCAATGCGAGCGTGGCTATCACCGCACATGCGCATTATGTCCCCCTGCTGACATCAACATGTCTGCCGACGTAATACTTGCGCTGGAATCAGATAGGTGACAGAGGAGGGGGTGGGGGCATGAGTGATGTTCAGGGAGCGCAATTTTGGAACTCCCTGCCTCTGACATTAAGACTTGAGAATGATCTACTGAAGTTTCGCCGGAGCTTAAAAACAGTTTTATTTGCTCAGGCGTATGGGATGACATGAAACTTTTAACCTGGTTCAAATGCATGTGATTAGAATGCTGTTGTTTGCTGGATATTGTTTTGTCTGTTTTATTGCTGGTATGCGCATCGAGACCCTATGGGTAATAAGACTGCGTTTCTTAAGAATTTTTAATAAATAAATAAATAAATAAGGGAGGGGGGCACCATAGGAAATTATAGTGCCAGGAAAACAATTTTGATTTCCTGGCGCTATAGTTTCCCTTTAAATGTGAAATTCACTTCCAGCTCACTTTGAATTCTCACTTCAGTGAATAACGCTGTGTATGTTTTAAGCTGATGGGCATCATATGAGACGTCCGTCCTGTAATATCTTGTGTATATATATATATGAGCAGTAGGTGAAATCAGTTGACTGAGGTAGTTTCTGTGAAATTCCTCATGAATTAGACATGCTTTATAGCAGCACAGCATGGAGTTGTGATATTTGTCTAGTAAAACATGGTGGGTATAGCAATCCTATGGGCCTTGTCCATAGTGTGGCAAATCGAAAATAGCAACAGTTAGGCTAAAATAGCTGAATTGGAAAAATGATCCAACTTCACTTTAATCACTGCTTGGCTATTTTAGTCTACATTTTGCCATTCTAATTTTTTTCGCTGAAGTTCAGCGTTTATTGAATAATATTTTTAAGCGCCTCCCTCAGTCTTTAGACACAAACTCTGCACCTCTGGGTTAAATAATTTTGCTTCTAATTAGCTAACTGTGGTTGTACTATGGTATTGAGTTAATTACAGGCTTATATAATTAGTCTAATTGTAGGGAAGCCCCTCTTTAACAAGCAAGAGGACCCAATAAGCAGGTATTTGATGTGTGCTCTGATTTTTAAATAGGTAATGGAATTGAACTGCAAAATGGTTCTCGAGGGATAAAGGCTGTTTCTAGATTGTTGGAATGCATTGAGACATTTCTACTTTGTGGGTAGACAAAGCTGTATACCTAGCACTATAGCTCCCTCTGCCAATAAAGGGTGTTTATTTACCTCCGTAACCCAGCACTGATATCACTTGGTGCTAGGTTGCTGTGCTCTGCCTTCTTTATTGTCAGCTGATGGGCATGGGGGGTGCTAATGTGCCCCATAGGAAAGCACTGTGCCCTAAAGTCACCTAGCAAGCAGGAAGTGCCTCTAGTGGCTGTCTTATTATTGCAATGTAAGGACTAAGTGTGACAGGGACACTGCATCCATACCCCTTCAATTAACTAAAGTTGTCTGGGTGCTTATAGTGTCCCATTACTTTACACTGCATTCAATGGGCACTATTCTAAATTAACCTTGTTATAAGGGCTGTCAGACAACTGGTCCTGTTAATGGTTTGTTTAGCTCATTGGAGCTAAACTCAAGAGGCAGCAATTGTCTGAGCAGCAGCTGTGCAAAGATTTCCCATTGAGCTTCAATAGGTGGAATTAGAAGAGGACTTGCAAATGCTGCAGATAATAGACCTTTTGCAAACTGTTTTTAGATCTAACTCCAATGAAAAAAAATGCAAAATTCAATGCATGTCTGTTTTTGTTAGGGGTATATTTACTAAATGGTTGTCTTGTTTTTAGTTTTGTTTTTAACTTGGGCAGAGGAGTGGCCTCATAAAAACGGTTCTAAAATTATTTGATTTAGTATACTAAAATTCCATTTGATGACTGGCACTATTATTCACTAAACTCAAAATTAAAATAGCCAAACTGTGATGTGGCTGTTTGAGATTTTTGTTTTTCCAAATGAGCTGTGTTAGCCTTAATTGTACTATTCAGATTTTTCTGCTGCATGGGTGCCTGAGGATCATTGTCAAACCATGGGATGATGCCATTGAACTCCTGTCACCATACCCATGATCGTGCGTGAAGTGGTGGTTATGGTGCTTGAAGTGTCTCTTTAAGATGTCAAGTGGTTAAAGGAACACTATAGTGTTAAGAATACAAACCTGTATTCTTGATGCTATAGTTCTAAAACCGCCATTTAGACTTCTCGCCCTGGTTAAAAATGTGATTTACTCACTTTTATATTCCAGCGCAACGCAGGTCTTGTAGCAGCTGGCTCCGTCCCCCCTTTTGCCTGCTTGGCTGAAATCAGACTCCATGGGAAAACATTGGAAAGCTATGATGCATGCCCGGCAAAACATTCCTCTGCACTAATCAGCATCTCCTCTTGGAGATGCATTGAATCAATGCACCTCTATGAGGAATGTTCAGCATCTCCGTGCAAAGCATGGAGACGCTGAACGACAGTGCTGCATACGGTGCAGCACTGACCCAAGAAGCATCTCCAGTGGTCATCTGAGTGACTGTCACTAGAGGTGTATCTAGGCAATAATGTAAACACTGCCTTTTCTATGAAAAGGCAGTGTTTACATTACAGTGGCTGCAGGGACTCTCTATACTCACCAGAACAACTACATTAAAGGGATACTATAGTGCCAGAAATACAAAGCTGTATTCCTGGCACTATAGCTTCCTCTGCCATCCCCCTCCCTCGCGACCCCCCACCACGGTTAATAAAGTACGCATTAGGCCTCCCCATAGGAAAGTATTAAATCAATGTTTTCCTATGGGGAAATAGCTGACCAGAAGTATATGAACATTCAGGAAGCTCCTCTAGTGGCTGTCTGGTAAACATTGCAGTTTCTCTCATTGCAGCACTAAGTGCAATAGGGACGCTGTACCCAGACCACTTCAATGAGCTTATAGTGTCCCATTCTGGTGACTGTATTGTCACTTTAATATTTTTAAATGTCCCTGAGTTTAATTATTGGGAGAGACTAGTATAGAAACTTGCTTTATATTCTCCCAGGCTAATAAATAATTAATGTCCGTGTACAGCACTCTAATTGAGCAAATAATACTTAGCTGCTGAATAATGCTTTGTAAACCGACATTTTTGCCTCGGGAAAGTTTAAGATGAATTATGCATACGTCTGAGGTCTGTTCAATATTCGATGAGCAAGCCTACTTGGTAACAGGTGCTGGAATAAGGCAGAAATAAACGTAGACTGGAATAAAGTGGCTTGCCTGAGATCATTTCCTATGATTTACAGGTTTCACGGTGTTACAAAAGACCCAATTGTTTAGTTAATGTGAACCTTTGTTTAAATACAATGTCTTCTAGACTGTAACTGTTTATTGCAAAGCCAGAGTCCCAGCCAGCACTATACACAGAACAGGTTTAGCAATCATTCTGGTGACCTCACATGGCCATGAAACATATAATTAGTAGCTGACGTATCCTCTTAATGGGACACTAACAATTGTCTTGTGGAAATGCCATTGTGGACAACTGGTTAAATGTCTGAAGCTTTGTATTGTTAAGTATGGTATCCCTGTGTCTTTTGCCTACATGCTATGTGAGAATCGGCACATCTACATTTTTCTTAGAAGTATTAATATGATAACGGATTCCCTAGGGTCTATAAGAATGTCCGTATTTGTAAGGGCTAAAAAATAAAATGAATGTAGGAATTCACACCACTGGCTTTACCCTGCAAGATCTGTCCTCAGTGGGCTAACATCAGATAATGGGCACCCCTGCTCTAGTCCATCTTGTCATTTAGCCTCTGTGCTGGAGCTGCAAGCATACAATTACGGCTCTCCTGTGCTCCTTATTGAGCTGTAATACAGATCATTGAGAATTGGGAAGGCAGGTGTGTGCTGGGACATCATGCCGTTTACTCAGCTCTGGGGGTGAACGTAAGCGGAAGGAAACATTTACTGGTTTCTATTGATATTGGCACTTGTATAAACTGTCAACAAACTCCAGACACAACTCACTTCAACAAGCTGAATTGTTTTGTGTTCCTTTTAAAGACCAACATGACTACATCCTAATCTAGTGGATGCATGTGACAGCTACAGGAAATGAACTCTATCTGTGGAGGATCTTGCAGGATCCCCCATAGAATTCAATGCTATACTCACGCGTGCGAGCAAGTACAGCAGTGATGTTGGCTCCTGGCCCTAAAGAAGATTGGCCTGAGGAAGATGGCCACGACCGCAAGGGACAGGTTTAGGTAAGTAAATCTCACTTTTACCTCCCCCACCGGACCACCAGTGATGATGTCACCTTTGGGGGTCTTTGTGAATTCTGCAAAGTCATCAGACGGTGACAGTGCGGCTTTAATAGCTACAATCTATTCCTCGGTGAAGTTACTGAGCAGGATTTATACAGTTGGCTAATCATCCAATGAGGGAACTAATCTTGGACAGGGTGGATGCTCGCAAACAAACTTCTCTCAAACCATTTTCCTTTTCTCTTCCAGGTTCCATCTATGTATACTTGCATGATGTTTAGCCAACTCGTTTTAGTTCTTGCAGGTAAGGTATGACTATTCCCATTTTTATTTTCAATTTTATATAGGGCAAAATAATTTGTTCCTGGTGCCAAAATATTTCTGCACCTCACAATTGTTGGAAAATGTCAGTAGTAGCAGATTATCTGTGAACCACAAGAATAATCAAACATTGCAATATTTCTTTTTGCCCAGGGATTAACATTGGCTTAGGATGCACGCAACTTTAAACCTTCACAAGATTAAAGAGAGACAATCGGCACTACGACTGCTTCATTTCATCAAAGTGGTTATAGTGCCTGAATATCCCTGGCACCATCCCTCTAGTCAGTGTTAAATGGCTTTCGAATGGTTTAACAATGAATGAGCATCCCCTGCTGCCCACAGTCCAGCTCCAACTGGAGGTATGGCTAAGGCAGCGATTACACCCTCCCTTATTTGTACTAGCAACGGATAGCCGCGATAGGCTGAGAGCGGTAAGCTAAAATTCTGATAGTTGCTTCTCAGGCTGATGCTATAATACAGGGGTGTCCAAAAGGTAGATCCCCAGTTGTTGTAGAACTACATCCCCCATGGTGCTTTGCATGTATTTAGAATGACAAAGCATCATGGAAGCTGTGGTTTTTAAAACAGCTGGCGATCTACCTTTTGGGCACCTCTGCTCTAATGCTTCCTCATTAACACCAGCAGGACAGGGGACACTTAAAGGAACACTGTAGTGTTCGGAATATATATCTGTATGAATTAAAGTGCATACAGTGTCCCTTTTAAACATTAAACCATTCAAAAAGATTTAACACTGAATAGAGTATGGTGCCAGGGGACCTCAGGCACTATAACCACCTCGATGAGGGCTTAAAATTTCCACTTGCCCACTAGCTAGTCGTGTCATGGATAGCCAGGCTTGCATTGGCATATATGGCAAATTCTATGCTAAATGTTATGGAGAGTTTTCATATTTGGGGCTAATCCAGCCTTGTGTGATTATATATTTATTTTTTATTTTTTTATTTTTTTATACTTTCTTATGCAAGTTCCCTCAAAGCTTGAATTTCATTCACTGGAGATGCAATTCAGTGATTGAAGATTATCAACAAACAGAGAAAACCCCATTGTTGTAATTTGAGATACACATTCGGTCTATAAAGCTAAGTGATGGAACTCTGTGTTAAGGTTCTTTCAAGGTTATTTACTACAGTGAGAATTCAAAGTGAATTTCAGCTGAACTGAAAGCATAGTCGATTTCAAATATTTTTACCTTAACCCCTTAAGGACCAAACTTCTGTTATAAAATGGAATCATGACATGTCACACATGTCATGTGTCCTTAAGGGGTTAAATTTGAAATTCTCACTTTAGTTAAAAAACAAAAAAACAGTCCCTGGTTGGCACACTGCTATGGCTTTTAATGCGAAGTTTAAATTGCTATTCTTGGTTGGATCATCATAACCCTTATGTACGGCTGTATAGGTATTGAGCCTTCTCAAAGGGACATGGATCAAAATATAATTTTCTTTCATATTCTCACCATGGAAGCCAGCCTTCATATATTTTCTCTATTTGAAATATTCTCTCCATATCTTCTCATATCGATCCTATTGATCTTGTATCCCCCTGTCCTTTATTTCATGTATGCCTTCTTTATCTCCTATTCTGTCCATATCCTCTCTCTCCCATTTATCTTATTACCCTACTGCAGATTAATGTCATCATTCATGTCTGCCCATTGTCCTGTATACCAGGAGTAGGCAACCTTAAGCACTTCAGATGTTGTGGACTAAATATCCCCTGATGTTTTGCTAGCATTCTAGTTCTAAGTGCATTATGGGAGATGCAGTTCATAACATCTGCCGAAGCCTGCCTACCCCTGCTTATATGCCTTTCTTTTTATTTGTTCCTATATACTTTATATCCCACCTTTATTTTCAGTTTGTCCTTTTCAAATATACAGGTGATACTCAAAAAATTTGAATATTGTGCAAAAATTTATTTCAGTAATGCAACGTAAAAGGGGAAACTAATATATGAGATAGACGCATTACATGCAAAGCAAAATAGTTCAAGCCGTGATTTGTCAGAAGTGCGATGATTATGGCTTACAGCTCATGAAAACCCCAAATCCACAATCTCGGTAAATTAGAATATTGTGAAAAGGTGCAATATTCTTGGCTCACAGTGTCCCTCTCTAATCAGCTAAGTAAGCCATAACACCTGCAAAGGGTTTCTGAGCCTTTAAATGGTCTCTCAGTCTGGTTCACTAGGAATCACAATCATGGGGAAGTCTGCTGACCTGACAGTTATGCAGAAAACCATCATTGACAGAGGGAAAGCCTCAAAAGGTAATTGCGAAGGAAGTTGGATGCTCCCAAAGTGCTGTATCAAAGCACATTAATAGAAAGTTATGTGGAAGGGAAAAGTGTGGGGAAAAAAAGGTGCACAAGCAGCAGGGATGACCGCAGCCTGGAGAGGATTGTCAGGAAAAGGCCATTCAAAAGTGTTGGGGACTTTCACAAGGAGTGGACTGAGGCTGGAGTCAGTGCATTAAGAGCCTTCACACACAGACGGATCCTGGACATGGGCTTCAGATGTCATATTCCTCTTGTCAAGCCGCTCCTGAACAACAAACAACGTCAGAAACGTCTTACCTGGCTTGTTGCTCAGTGGTCTTTTCTGATTAGAGCAACTTTTGCATCTCATTTGGAAACCAAGGACTCAGAGCCTGGAGGAAGAATGGATAGACACAAGATGCTTGCAGTCCAGTGTGAAGTTTCCACAGTCTGTGTTGATTTGGGGAGCCATGTCATCTGCTGGTGTTGGTCCACTGTACTTCATTAAGTCCAGGGTCAACGCAGCCGTCTACCAGGAGATTTTGGAGCACTTAATGCTTCCTTCCACAGACGAGCTTTATGGGGATGCGGACTTCATTTTCCAGCAGGACTTGGAACCTGCCCACACTGCCAAAAGCACCAAAGCCTGGTTCAATGACCGTAGGATTACTGTGCTTGATTGGCCAGCAAACTCGCCTGACCTGAACCCCATAGAGAATCTATGGGGCATTGCCAAGAGAAAGATGAGAGATGAGACCGAACAATGCAGAAGGCCGCTATTGAAGCCCCATAGATGGGAGCCACTGTTGGCTCACTCGACCCTTGAAATTAATGTTTTCTCCACTGCTGTTTAAATGACACACCTGTTGATGTAAGGATATGACATCCAACCTCATATTCTCACACTGTATTGATTTACCCTTCACAACCCTCATGCACTGTAAGGTAGTAATGACAGCAAGTGCCAAGAGGCACACAGCTCCCCACCGCTTCTGTACAGTGAAAAGAGAATATATTGCGTGGACCTTTACCAGTGTGAGTAGAACGGTCAGTGATTACTGCGGGCAGTCATTATTATATAGGGCGTACAGACTGGCTGGCCTATTGACAAATTCCACCGCTGCATCACTTCTGATGAATAGAAATTTAGGGGACCGCAAACTTAATTGTGGGGTTCTGGGGGGTTTACAGACATCTGGGGCTATTAGCTCCTACAGCCAAACCCTAGCAATGATTCGGTGCAAAGTGCATCCATTGAAGGCATATTTTATACTTGCCACAACTGCTCACCCAGTAAAGTGAGAGAGGCAATGTTGTCCTCAGAAAAATGACAAAGCTTTCAAATGAATTAGCAGTCTTTATCTACTTGTGCTCAGTTGTTTGGAAATTATGATGGCCACTTCTAGTAAACACGTTTCCTGACATCCAGCATATGCACAATGCCTGTTCAACACAGGCACCCTTCTATCAATGTGTATATCATGCTAGCTTAGCAATGCACATTACATTTAAGGCTCACACAGTCTCCACCTTTGCTTTACCCTGCAGATAGACCATTCTCTCCCTCTGTAGCGATGCAAAGGCACTGTAAATGTAACCTCTCCTTCCAGACCCTTAGCAGCCTTGTACGCAAGTTGTTCTGACAAACCGTATTATTATATAGGGATACTTTTTTGTTGTTGTTGTCCAGTCCACAATGTTTTGTATAGTACAGATACTTGGTGGTCAGACCTTTCCCTATCAGGTGACCTTTTTCAGAATCTGCATTCACGAAAAAGTGCCATCAGGTTCTTTACACACACACATATTTTTATCAAAAACGTAATAAGAGCAAATAAGAAGTAGGTATGTAAGGTCCCTGTATGGGACATAGTAATGTGAAAAATCGGTTGAAGTGAGCAATCCGTTTTCCTGGCACTGGAGGGTCCCTCTCCCTCCCACCCAGCAATCCCCGGTTACTGAAGGGGTGAAAACCCCTTCAGTCACTTACCTGAGGCAGCGACGATGTCCCTCACCGCTGTCTCCTCCTCCGCGACGCTCCTCCTCTCCATTGCGTCGGCCGGTGGGCGAGACTGATCCCGCCCACCGGCCGAGGAGACCTAATGCGCATGCTCGTCAATGCCGCGCATGCGCATTAGCGCTCCCCATAGGAAAGCATTAATATATCATTTCAATGCTTTCCTATGGGGATTTGAGCGACGCTGGAGGTCCTCACACAGCGTGAGGACGTCCAGCGATGCTCTAGCACAGGTTTCCTGTGCTATGGACCAGGAAGTGACCTCTAGTGGCTGTCTAATAGACAGCCACTAGAGGTGGAGTTAACCCCGCAAGGTAATTATTGCAGTTTATAAAAAACTGCAATAATTACACTTGCAGGGTTAGGAGTAGTGGGAGTTGGCACCCAGACCACTCCAATGGGCAGAAGTGGTCTGGGCGCCTGGAGTGTCCCTTTAAGCTAAAGTTGTTCAGGTGACTATAGTGTCCCTTTAAGAAGGGAAATCAAGCCCCTCCCACAACTACAGCCTTACTATATGTGACCACTTCTTCCACCTTCAATGTGTAAAAAATTGCATTTCTGTTTCAAGGTAAAGATAATGAACACAATATAATCTAGACAACTTTTTATCCCCCTCAATATTTATGAAAGGGTGAATGAATAAAACCTGTGTACATTTTAGATTTCTTTAGCTTTAATTTTTATGTATTCTTACATAATATTCTCACACACAATTACTTTATCCTCTGTTTAAACTCGCTATTCCTATTAAGTTTCAAATAAAGATTGTGCGGTGTTTGTGATGAATAGAACGTGGCAGTGGAAAGGTTAACTGTCAGACTGAGCATCTGCTGAGTGGCAAAAGTAAGTTAGAAAACCATCAGCTCTAGCCCTGACCGTAAATGGGTGTGTATAATCTCATTAAAAGGAGGAAAACCAGAACTACATAGTGCTGAGATTTTAGACAGATGGCAATACAACATTGATCATTCGGATATCTTTCAGACTACACGGTTTCAATTATCTTTTTGGCTTTGTTGCGAAATAAATGTTTAATGTTGTGCATCCTTTTTAAATGAAACCTAGAGGATGGCCTTAACTTTAAATTTTCTTTGTTCTGTGCATTTTCATTATTATTTTTAGCATTTATAAACTTATTCTGCAACACTTTAAAATATTATAAAGGGGAAATTTAACAATAAATGAAACCATTGCATTGTTGATGATGACCCTGCTCAAATGAACGGACAGTCATATTTGAACAAATCCTTCACCCTGTTAATTCCATTAAAGTCGGCTTTTAAAGAGTCCGTACACTTTTTTTTATAGAGAAAACCTTAAAGTATATATACCTAACCCTGATGCTAACCCTTCTGAAGTCAGAATTCTACTTTTAAAGGGAAACAAATGACACCTTTAAATACATTGAAAATCACTGATAACTTGTGTCAATGTTGTGGTTTTGGTTTTGTTCTTCTAAACCTTATATTCTAGATTTAGCAAATGACATCCGAATCTAGTTCAGACACAGTCAGGACACACTTTACAAATGAAGGGGAGAAACCGAAAGTCTATCGCTGGGTGTCCGGTGATTGGCTGAGAATGTCAGTCATAGAGATGAGGTTGTTATGTAGCTCAGAGTATATGCTTTTTCTATGCGGACTGTCGTTGTCAAGTGTCCTTTGCACGTGTCAGAGAGCGAAGATGGTGGAACCTAGATGCATATTAAATAGGTGTGGTTTTCCACATTTTATTTACTTATTTTTTTACTTCCCAAAACAGTTGTTAAACATATTAAACATCATGGTTAATGTAATTTCCCCTTTAAGTAGATCTGTCTTCTAGAAAAAGTAGTGTAGTTTAAAGACACCACCAACAGCCTTATAATCTGCTCATTCTCACCACCAACCACATTAACCCAATACCACCATCATAACCTCAATGAACACATTATATATTCGCCACTAAGAGCCCCTAAGCGATATCACCAGGGCCACCATTAGAATTCTTGAAGCTCTTTGCAAACACACTGGGTGCTGACACTCTTCCAGAGAGAAATCCACACACAGACATGCATTCCAGACTTACTGACATGCACACTGCACCCAGACGCACTTGCATGAACACTGCTATACACAATGTCAGACACACATGCAGAGTCCATCATGGGCAGACATAGGATGTGTATTTCTGTGGACCATCTGTGTGTGAACGTGAGGGTATATTTCTGTGGATACCAGAGGACAAAAGACAAACCTATGGTGGTGATTTGTAGGCTGCCTGTTTGTGTGTGTGTGTGAAGATTGCTTTTGGTATTGCGCAATTGTAGGGATGCTGCTGATAGTGTTGCATGTCTGTGGGGATACTGAATATGTAATGTTTGTGATGGTGTGTGTAGAGGGTTGTTTGCTGTGGTGGATAGGGGCAGTGGTAGGGAGGGGAGGAATCGGGGGGCAGTAGTGTGTAAGAAATAAATATATATATATGCCTGACATTCTCCCATCCCTCTTGCTTACTTTTGCCCTGGTAGTCCTCTGTGGTCCTTTGAACAGCATAACTGGTCTGCTCCTCCAGATGGCGCAGACCACGTCGACACATCCACCCAACATCGGCATACTATAATGCGGAACAGCAGTGAATTTGGTAAAAGTAGGCAGACTAGTGAAGGGAATTGTGTGACTGTTTCTGCCCAAAGTTGCAGATCCACCTGTTACGGGAGCAGATCTGCCCAAATAATAAACTGGTCAGCCTGGCTTGAATAAACGACAGGGTGCCTGCCAATCATACAGGTGAACCCACTAAGGGTGGACCATGCAAGAAAAGCACTAGTTCTGCACTCTCTGGAAGGTGCTAGTGCCCTGAGCGTCGTGCAAGCATGTCTAATGATTTACTTGCACTACTTGTTTGAACACCAGGGAACAAAGTCACGAAAGGACTACATTGGGACTGTTGGGAGGCCAGAACTCTGTAATGAATCAGAGCATTGCCTTGGTAACACACAGCAACACTCTGATCCATTCCAGGGAGCTATCAACTTGGTCTTTACCCACCGAAGATGCAGACCTCAAGCTCCCTGGGGCTCCCAAGCATTAGGGTACAGTTTAGTGCAGAGTTTCTGAGAGTTTAGTCCCCAGTCTTGTGGGGCCTTAGGCTGTTGCTTAACACCTCCTTATTTGAAGGATCCCTAAAAGGTCAGGAACACAAACCTGTATTCCTGACCCTATAGGCGTAAAACCACTATCTAGCCCCCCTGGTCACCCCTTGCCTCACTAAATATAGTAAAATCTTGTGAAGTTATCAGTGAAGTTATCACTAGGCTGTAATGTAAACCCTGCAATGTCCCTGTTTACAGCAAAAAGCCTGAAGGGAATGATTCTACTCACCAGAAAAAAAATATCAATAAGCTGTAGTTATTCTGGTGACTATAGTGTCCCTTTAAGGTTCTTAAACATGACTTACCTGCAGTGTAACTACACCTTTTGTGTGTGCAGTATAAATGTAAGGTAGATTTTGTGGATTGGTACTGTTTAGAGTGGGGAAAGAAAGAACAATTGTAGATTATGCTAACGTAGTGCACCTATAATCTTAATTTTAGTAATGACAGGAGGCGAATATTTTACATATCTTTCTTTACTGTAAACTTCAGCAGCAAAGATCAATCATAAAGTTTAAACCAATCAGAATAAATGACACAAGTATGACCCCGCCTCTTCCTTTCTTTTGTGTGAGAAGAACAGTTCAGTAGTCAACAGAATCCTTCCCGACAGATTGAAAAGTATGCTTGAGCCACTCCGAATAGCCAAAAGATGGATGGTTCACACTGAAAAGAACAGAAAACAAGTGATAGACAAGCGTAACGGCAAGTTGCCAACGTAAACACCTACATTGAATTGAATATGTATATATCTATAACGACTGTAAAATAAAGCAAATTCACACAATATTTACTATATAACCCACTCATAGAGTATAACCCAGAATGTCTAAGGAAAAGACACAACCACATAGAAGCGACAGAGGCAAGAAGGGTGGGAAAATAGTTGCCTCCTGTCATTAATAAAATTAAGATTATAGGCACACTACGTTAGCATAATCAACAATTTTACCACATGACAGGAGGCTTCATATTTTGCATTTTAAATGCTAAGGGAGTAAAGTAGAAGAAGCATAGAAGTTAGTCTAATGTGAAAGACACAAGTTTCTTCCCGTGACCAATCGGTGCAAAGCATAATGTCAGTCAACTAGGCGCCCAACGAGAAGGCTTGCAACGACTACGTGCCCCTAATCGAATGAGCCCCAAAGCACGAATCTATGCCAGCTAATGACAAAAGCATCTCACCCATCTTACAAGCTTCGCAGAAGAGATCAGTTTATGTGAGTGTACATACGAAAAAAAGTCGTCCAGACTGAGCCCGGTGCAGAGAAGAAGTAACCTCCACATACTGAAACAACGTCTTAACCATGCAAATCCGGGGGACCCAGGTAAAATGGGTAAAAAATAAATAAAATAAAAATGAAGTAGTTAGTCTAGTCTGACGCGAAATAGAAAAAGAAACCCCTACTGTCGAGAAGAAGATGCCGTCGACATCTAAGGCCCGAACGTCTGAAACACAACAAAAAGGAGACCATACAAGTAAAAGGGTCAATTTAGCAGAGAGTTGGTGAAGAGACAACAGGTTATCCAACCAATCCCTCATGAATCAAAGGACCACTTCTACGTCCCAGAACCGAGAATATATCGGAGTGGGTGGACATGATAATTGGATACCACTAAACAGACGAGCAGGTTTTGCCCTATCGGCAAACCAAAAACTGGAATATGTGCATCAGAAATGTCCGAACGATAAAAGTTAAAGGAACGATATGAACTACCTAGGGTGAATAGTTGCTTCCGGAAACTCAGTACGACTGGTAGAGGTGTTGTAAAGGGATTAGGATCCATCTCCACACACCAGCTATTACACTTGTTCCAGGCAGCAAGGTAATTGCATCAAGTGCCGGGAGCCCACGAGTCCCACAATAGGTCTTCAGTGGCCTGCGATAGGCCATTGACATTCCAAGATCCCCTGAAACAACCCAAGCCACTATTTCTAGATGATCCTTGAGGATGAGAGGATGTGCTTCCCCCATGGGGTTGGAGAGTAGAAACAGAAAACTTCGTAAGAAGTGGATGGTGATAGGACAGTTCCAACAGGTCTGGGAACAATGCTTGGCTTGGCCACGATGTTGCAATCAGTAGCGGTGAGATCCTCGGTCCACGCAGTTGGTGTAGAACTCTCACCGACATGGAGAAAGGTGGGAAAGCATACGCCTCTAGGGAAGACCATTCCTGTAGGAATGCGTCCACCGCTTCACAGTCCGGGTCAGGGAGCCAACTAAAGAACCGTGGAAGTTGGCAATTGGTCCTTGATGTAAAAAGGTCTATCACTAGAGGTCCCCTGCATTCATTCAGGCTCAAAAATATTTTGGAATGCAGAATCCAGTTGCTGTTGTCTCTCCAGTGGCGGGAATACCAATCCACTGTTAGATTGGACGTGCCCAGTAAGTATTCCGCCCTCAGTTATGTTGTGAGACAGGCAAAAGGTGTAAGTGTCCTTTGTTGCCTCCGCAAGTGCTTGGGATTGTGCTCTGTCCAGCATGTTGATGTACTGGACTGCCGAGATGTTGCCCATGTGGAGTAGTACGCAACAATCTGACATAGTTTTTGCCAAGCTGCGTATTGCAAACGAGCCTGCGATCAGTTCCAGACAGTTGATATGCAGCCCCATTCCCTCTGCTGACCATGGACCCCCGGTGGAGAAGTCCGCATAGTGTGCGCCCCAGCCCCACAGGCTGGCATCCGACTCTAACATGAAATCCAGCGAGGGACCAATAAGGCTTGACCTCTCTGCCAACCAGCCCTCTCAAAAACATCTCTTGGTGGAGCACAGCGGAACACTTTCCCCATCGAAGCTTGGGCCTTGTTCAAGGTAGTGAAGAGTGAGACGTGCTTTTTAAGCCCGTGGATGAAGGCCTCACCGAACAGGAGACCATTGCTGAAGGGCAAGTTCTTTTATAGTCCTGTCCATCAGCATGGCGACAATCTGGAGTAATACAGTTCTGCGCCTTTTGGTACACAAGGTAGCATTGGAGTTGCCTAGCTGGCAGATGCTGCGCAGTGCCCACTCCTGAATGGTCTACGAGTCCACTAGTGGACGAACTTGTCCAGATGAGAAGGCTGAAACCACTCCAAGGTTGTCATATGGTCTTTAGATCAAATATGAGACATCATTGGGTGTCTAGGAACAGCCAGTCATTCTCTTGAGCGGCCTGAATGTCACCGTGATGGAAGGATCCCCTTATATATGATTCCTTAACATATTTCGGCTCTGTGGTTAGAAGGTCCAGCCCTTCATCTTCACCACCAGATGCAGAGTATTCTGCCCGCCATGCGTCCAAGATGTCTAGGCCAGCAGCACCGAAGTCATTTTCCCCCCCTGAGGATATCACAGGCGGTGGTGGTTCTGACACCGCTTGTCGTTTAGGGTGCTTAGCCTTAGTAGTATTCTTGTCCTAGTGGGCAAGGGTGTAATGTCTTTCCTGTGGCGTTTGACCACGGTTGGTGCATCAGTGTTGGAGACATCTGAGCCTACCATGTCATCATCACATGGAGGCGGCATGCCCACGGCTTGTGAAGAGACCTCAGGAGGAGGTTGCGTGAGGACTTTTGGAGAGTGCCTTCTCCATTGATGCTGCTACTGCAGCTTGTATCATGGACTGGAAGTCCTGTGGTTGGGTAGGGAGTCACTCAAGTCGGAGTGTATAGTCTTTCTCACAGCTGTACCCGATAGTCTGCACAAACAGGCACCAGAAAAGTTCCATTGTATACACTGTATACCACCCTCTTGTAAATGGGTATCATTCGGTGATGGTTCGATGGTATAAAGTATATAATTGAAGTAAGCACCTCCATCTTAAATCCTGGATACAGTAGGTGGTGTGAACCACCGAGGTATACACGTAACAGTGCTTTTAATTGATTATTATTAGGACTCACCACCCACAGCCGGTTGAAACAAGCGGCTAATATATGCATGGGGTTGATACCCTTAATATGGGGAAGACCCTGGAAGTCTCCATTAGTAAAGGGGGGTTCGCCCCTATAGAATACCATAAGGCCCGCATGAACCTCCTAATGGCTACATATAAGCTTCGAATTGACAATGCGGCTTCTGCGCAAGCCATATGACTGCATAGCACAATTTTATCTGTCATTGACAAAATAAAGAATTATAAAAAAAAAAGAATGCCATAAGGCACATGGCCCAGATAAGAAGATATATGGAGGCTCTTGCAGATCAGAGGACAAGAAATTAGTGGCCTGACAGGGAGTTCCCTAGTCAGTACACTCGGGGTCACACTGTGTAAATCAATGTCACCAACCACTGAGACACGATAAGTAGGTAGGGTGTGCCGGTTCACCCGTCACTGCCGGTCGTTCTGAGCGGCTTGTATGTCAGGGGATGACACCCTGAATTAGGGGGAGGTGCTGAAAACCTCCAGAGGCAACGGGTTAACCCGATGCACCCAGTAAGGCTGGGTAGGTACCAAGATATGTCAGATCACAGTCCGTTATGACCATATATGGGCAATCGCTTGGAGAGGGTTAATGGTACCAAGAGAGGGGTGTACCCCTATGTGGTTCCTTTCCGTGTGGTGTAAGGGGATAAATGGGGCACACCCCTGTGTGCAGTAGTTCAGATTGCACAGGCAAGGCACATTAAATATATATTAAATCCTCACAACTGTAATTGCAGTGAATGCAATAATGGTTATTTATAAAATCATAAATTGTAGAAGCACCTGGTGAGTAGGTGAAATCCTGCAGGGTCCTGTGAGCAGGTAGTTAAATTCTGTTCAGTCAGAGGCCCTGGACAGTACGTATCTAGCTCTGTGAAACAGCGAGATGGCCGCTGTGAATCTCGCGGCAAAACGAGATCCAAAATGGCTGCTGTGCGCGAGGACCAAGCAGGAACAACTCCTGCGGTTCCAGCGAATGGCAAAAAACTAACCAAGGTACCCCTCTACCCCCTAAACCCGGCCCAGTGTGCAACAGCGGTAGAAAATCCGAGAGGGAGCTAGGTCTAAACCAAAAGGCAGCTCCTTACAGGATTAATAACCGAAACAGACACAAATGTAAAATAGGGAATTAAATAAAATAAAAAGCCATTCACTCAATAAGAGGGTAGGACAGCTAGGGAAGGTAAGAATAAGTAGTATAGATAAGCAGAATATAGTCACAAAGGTCAAACAGTATAAATATACAGAGAGAGCAAATACTCTGACCTGTTGCAGCTGAAGCAGCAAAGAAAGAGGAAGAGGCGGGGTCATACTGCCTGCTACATACTTGTCATTTATTCTGATTGGTTTAAACTTTATGATTGATCTTTGCTGCTGAAGTTTACAGTAAAGAAAGAGATGCAAAATATGAAGCCTCATGTTATGTGATAAAATTGGCAGAAATGTTCAATTGAAATTCACGGTGAATGCTCAACCAATATGATTTGCTCCGTAATACCCATGAATAATCTAGATTTCCTATGTATGCGTTTACAGAAGATGTATTTTTTTCTGTTCCATTAAGGAATTGCTGCAAGTTTGGGTCATAACATCAGTATAGGACTAACAAACAGTAAGTAACTGGAGCATATCATTAGTGTTGTTTCACAGAAGTGGTGAGAGGTAATATAGGCTATTGTATGATCACAGATTACACCTGGGGTTTCATAAAAGGAATTCTATTTGTCTGGCCTTCTAATTCTACAACTTCCTCTACGATCGTATTGGTCTTTATTCTATTCCTTGCATTCGAGTAAAGTTATCTAGCTGTGCATAAGGTGACCTGCGAAGCCACTTGGCAACTTAAACTTTGCAAAGCTCCTGCTATTTTGTTGACTGTGCCACTATTAAAGGAAACACTTTGCTTCCATTTTTTTTCTTTCTTTCCCAGCCTCTCTTACAGTGAAGGCACCTCCCCAAATGTTTGCAGACTGCCCTGAAAAATTCAGAGACTACTGTACTCATGGCACCTGTAGGTTCCTGGTGTCTGAGTGGGAAGCTTCTTGCATGTGAGTGTATTTTCATAGCACGACACAAACAAAGAGTCTTACAAGATTGGTGTCCAAGTATGTTTGCTCTGTTTTCTGTTGACCCAGAGACGTTCAGGTTCCTACGTCCATTCTGGGACCTCTCACTTCTCATTACGTCTACTGGTTTCCATGATTTGATATAAAGGCTTACAAACTAGCAAGGCCTGACCTATATCTGTCTAGCTTTGTCCCCAGTTGTTTTTAGTGTTTTAATTTAAAAATCCCACCAGTTGCTTTTTATGGTAGTCACCCTTGGGACAGGGGGGGCACCTAAAGCAAAATCTAGTCAAAATTAAGCTTTTTAAATAATTTGAGCAATGTTGAAATGAAGCAATATTGGTATGAGGGCAGCATCGTTCTAGCTCTGTCAATGAGACCTGTGCACCAGAACCACTATCATTTATTTTGTTTAGGGTGAAAGGACAAAGAGATGTAGTGGTTATAGTGCATATAGTACCCATTTAATAAAGGCTCCATTTTAAATGCCCCACCTGTTGTCTCGGCTTAGGGCTAGTGGATACTTGATGTTAGCAGAGAAAGATTAGGATCCCACAGGCCTGGGGGCAGGTTACCGGTTTACTCTTCACATAGGGAGTGTGAATGGATCCAATTCATGGTTCCAGGCTACAACATCTGTGCCCTAGGTGGGTGCCTAAGGCTGCCGTCTAGTTGGGCAAAGCTTGCTGGGAACTACCAGCAGAAGTGCACAGCATCTTGAAGGCTGGTATGATCTGAGGTGGGATTATAGTATGAGGATAATTACTGTACCCAAACCATTACAGTGCTTTGTACAAGTTTGTAAAAGGCCCACATCCGACTCAGCAGGGGGTCCTAAAAAAAAGTAATTTTCTAGTAACACCGTACATGTCAGACATTGAATTGTGTTTTATGACAATAATATCCTACTCATAGAGTAACCATGGCTTTTTTCCTTATTGAAGATGTCTCACAGGTTATTTTGGCAGCCGTTGTCAGTATTTGGACTTCTTGCAGGTAATGACCGTAGACCCTCGAACCTTCACTATGGTGGCACTGGCAGTTTCATTCTTGGTTTTACTGACTGTGACCGGCAGCGCATGCATTAGCATATAGTAAGTCTCTTGCAATTCTCAACCATACAAATCAAGCATTTCAGTATATAAATATAAACAAAATAGGCTATGTTGTAGTGAAATTCTGTTGTGTAAGATGTAAATATAACAATTCTGAGTCTTCTAAAAGCATCCCTTTTTCTAGCTACTCAATAAGCTTGAATTCACCCTTGTGCTGGTGTTCCTCAGTTAGTTGAGATGGCGAGTAGATGCTTATGTGTTATTAATGCATTGAAAATGAAGAAAACCCTACTGTATGTGTGAGACTTTACATGTGAAGAAGCAACCCTTCCGTTTATTTATACATGGATTGCACTATAATGGCTTATTTGTGTGTCTTGTTTAGCGTATGCAGAAGGAGAAGTAACAGGATGGCACTTCTGAACAGTATGGATTCTCAAGGTTTGTTTTTATTAGAGCAATGTCTGATTCCAACATGGGGGTGATACCAAGGTGCCAGTCATCTTTTCTTCCACTTTCATTGGTTCCACACACTGTAATACATGGAGTCCTTTTCAATTAAAAATGACATTCTTTTTAAAGTGCCATTAGTATAATATATATGTCAGTGTGGTTAGGAGTACCAGCCTTCAAGTTATAATGGACTGAAATTTCTAGGATTCTCATCCAGGTGCTGCACATACAGATTGCTACCACCATGACCACTTGTAAAAAGCTGAAGTGGTTATTGTGGTTTGAGTAACCCATCATATTCTTCTTGGCTCTAAAGCTAAATTTAGCCATTATAATCAATTGATTAGCCTCGAATTTAAAAATAATCCGTAAAATAGATATACGCTATATCTCGGTATTTTAAATCTCTTCGTCACCAATAATTCCAATAAATGTTCTTTGCTTTCTGCAGTAAATCTCACGCGCTATGCCAACAGGAAACCCTGCATATCCTACATAGAGCCAACTGATCTAGAAGAGGTGTGTGTTACGGAGGGCACATGATCTGACACCAGGATCTAAGTCTCATCCTGATCCTGGCTTACAAACTGTAAAGTCTATATACACCAAATATGTGACGGAATCGAAGGTTTGCGGTAACTGGAATATTAGAAAAACAGTGTCCTGTCCTGCTTATTTCGTACTGCAAATGGAATCTTTTGTTGTAGCTGCGTGGAATCTTGCTGAAGAAAGTGACGGAGTGGGAAAACATGCACACACAAAAAAAACTTTCCTTTTTTCTTTTTTATTTATGTGATTGTATTAAATATTTTATGCGTATTTTAAAGCTACACTTAGCTAATTTCTAAGTGTGTAGTATGGAATCTATGAATGATCAGGTATAATGTTTTTCGTTTTTTTTAATACCAGCCTTACAAAATAGAAACGCGTCCAGTAAATGGCGGTTTGCGTTGTATTGCCAGTTAAAAAATAAAAAATAAAAATACAATATACGAAGTACGATATGTTAGTTTGTTGGAAAATTGTAATTTAGCTCTTGATTTGTATGTTTAAATGTTTTAACTTATTAAATAAAAACTTTTTATTAAACGTCTGTTCTTGCATCTCTCTGTTCCATATGGAACATGACCTATTGACTGCATTATTCAATACAGTGTGAATAGGCAGGAATTGAAAGTTACATAGCTGAAAAGAGACTTGTGTCCATCAAGTTCAGCCTTCCTCACGTATGAAGTTGAATTTATGATGTTCACAATAGTTTTCTATTCCTCTACTTTGGCCTGAAATTTGGAAGCCTGACAACTCCCGGAATAATGCTTTTAATTTCAGCCTGTCATCGTGTGCAGCCCGCTGTTGGTAGAATTGTGACGCAGCCTTGAATAAGATATGTGGGTGTTTTGGTTTGTTTTTCCATCAGATAGCAGATTGAGTTACACCATACTGAACTACAGGTTATGGAATGGACCCAGGGTTGGTGCAAGGATTTCTGCCACCCTAGGCAAAGATCCATTTTGCTGCCCCCCTCATGAAAAATACCATCTCACAGAGGTTTATTCACTAAACTCTGAATTGCGGTGAGTTCAAAACCAAATTGCAAAGTTTAAGCAAAACAGCTGAACTGTGACTGGACCTGAATTGTAGAATTCTTCTAGATCCACTATTCTGGCCTAAATTTTGTCATATGGTTTCCAGTTAGATCTGCCTAATACACACATACTGTTTAATGTGTATATCCATACACACACACACACACTGTCTAATACCTACATCCATAAACATACACTGTCTAATACCTACATCCATAAACATACACTGTCTAATACCTACATCCATAAACATACACTGTCTAATACCTACATCCATACACACACACACACACACTGCCTGATACCTACATCCCTACACACACACACACACACTGCCTGATACCTACATACATACACGCATAATGCAACTGTTCCTTTAAATGGTTCTTCACTTTCCAATCTATCACTTCTAATTAAAGTTTATGGATCCACCTATTTAAACCTTCAACTTCAATGTCTCAGTGCACAATTAATGTGTCTCTACCTGTGTGCAGTTGACACCTATTTACTCTGCTACAGGTACCTTTCTACCAAGTCCCGGTGACACTTCCAACTCCCATCAAAGTTAAATCCCACTTAAAATGACTTGCTTGTTACTTGATACCGACCCAGATTGGACTTTGACACTTCTCTTGGATATTCCTATAGACTGATTTACTGTTGCCAAACCGGATTGGACTTTAACAAACCTTCTGGATTTTCCTTATTATATTCAAAGTAACCGGATTATCACCTAAACATCGCTCTCAATCCTATTGATTATCCTTGCAGACTGAGCTCTCATACTGGTGAGTAGTCTGTATTTTTATTTGTTTGACTAATATATTGTTTAAAATATTACACGTACTGCCTAATACATACATTGTACATTAAATACATCATTTATCGCTGTGATAAATTATGTATTTAATGCTTTTGGTGAATTAAATTGTAATAAGACTAGCACAGATGAGCACACACACATTGACAGACGCATGTGAGCACACACACACACTTACACAATTCTAATGTTTGAGGCCCATCCAGCCTCCCTACCTCACTGGGGTTCAGTGTGGGACAGCTCCTCACTCCTCCCGCCCGCTATTTAGTATGCCTAAAACAGACTGCTTTGGGGGCACCCTAAGGTGGTCAGACCATTGGGGGCCTGTAGTTTTTTTGGGGGGGGGGTGAGGATCTCAAGCAGGGCCGGACTGGCCCACCGGGATACCGGGAAATTTCCCGGTGGGCCGTCGGCACCTGGGGCCGGGGTGACCTGCGGCCGCAGGGAGAACTTGAAAGGCGGCCGCAGGGGAAGCTTTTCATGAGGCCGGGAGCAGGCTCTTCTGGGGGAGCAGGCTGTTCTGTCTCTGCTCCCCCTCCCTCGCGTGCTAGAAAGAGACCGGGGCCGGAATATGACGTTATATTCCGGCTCCGGTCTCATTAAGCTGCGCGCGAGGGAGGGGGAGCAGAGACAGAACAGCCTGCTCCCCCAGAAGAGCCTGCTCCCGGCCTCATGAAAAGCTTCCCCTGCGGCCGCCTTTCAAGTTCTCCCTGCGGCCGCCAGCACAGCAGTCTGCCCACCCACAGGTACCAAAAAGTGTGTGTGTGTGTGTGTTTGTCTGTCTGTCTGTCATGCTGTGTGTGTGTGTCTGTGTCATGCTGTGTGTCTGTCTGTGTCATGCTGTGTGTCTGTCTGTCTGTCTGTGTCATGCTGTGTCTGTTTGTGTCATGCTGTGTGTCTGTGTCGTGTGTGTCTGTGTCACGGTGTGTGTGTTTGTCATGGTGTGTGTGTGTCTGTCTGTGTCATGTGGTGTGTGTGTGTGTGTGTCTCTGTTATGCTGTGTGTCTATCTGTGTCATGCTGTGTGTGTGTCTGTCTGTGTTACGCTGTGTGTCTGTCTGTTACGCTGTGTGTGTGTGTCTGTATGTGTCATGCTGTGTGTCGTGTGTGTGTGTCTGTGTCATGGTGTGTGTGTGTCATGGTGTGTGTGTGTGTCAGTCGTGGTGTGTGTGTGTGTGTGTGTGTGTGTGTCAGTCGTGGTGTCTGTGTGTTTTTAAAAATAGTGTTTTACTCACCTTTTTTTTTTTTTCCAACGTCGTGCTGGTCTCTGCCTCTATGACTGAGATCATCAAGCTTGATGATCTCAGCCGATCTGCACTGACACAGGAAGCGCCTCCAGTGACCGTCTGAGTGTCTGTCACTAGAAGTGTCACTAGGAAGCAATGTAAACACTGCCTTTTCTCTGCAAAGTCAGTGTTTACATTCAAAAGCCTGCAGGGACAGGCTATAGACACCAGAACCACTACATTAAGCTGTGTGTGTGTGCGCCTGCTAGTGAGCTTGCTTGCTTGCTTGCATGTGTATGTGTGTGTGTGTGTGTGTGCCTGCTAGTGAGTGAGCTTGTGTTTTTATGTCAATGAGCTTATGTATATTAGTGAAATTGTTTGTCTATGAGGCTGTGTATCAATGAGCTTGTGTGTGTCAGTGAGATTGTCTGTGTCTGCATGTGAGTATGCTTACTGTATAATTAAATGTTTTACTCTTTTACTCTGAAAGGACCAATATAATATTAGAAAAAGCAATATATATATATATATATATATATATATATATATATTTTTATATATATATTTATATATATTACTCTATTATCTGGGGTGGCAAAACATATCCTTACATATTACATGCGACAATATATGGCGCAATGACTTATGGGGCTGGCATAGATTTTTTTTACCAGGGCTGCTTTGTATCCCCAGTCCGCCCCTGGGCTCAAGTGCTGCTTGAACAGCGCTGCCTTCCAAGACAGGGGTAGCCCACCAGGAAACATCATGGTGGGCGGCACCCTAGGCGAATGCCTAATTTGCCTAACTGTTGCGCCGGCCAAGAATGGGCTGAAATGTGGCTCATGGTGAACAATTTGCCAATTGTTGGTCTATGCACGCAGAGTAAGCCAGTCGTGCACATGGAAGATATGAGGAAAAATATAACCCAGTTTGAAAGTGATTCTGCATCTCCATCGTGCTGGTTTAATATTTATTACTGCAACTAATTTTCTCACTGAAATTCTAGGAATCTGATTCGGACTACTGATTGTTGGTTAAACTGACTCAGCAGCTTGGATCGGTCCAGTCTAATCTGATTTCTTGGTATGTGGGAAGTAAATAATTAAACACTACTTTCCGTATGAAAATGTCACACTGTAATCTGGTTGTCAGGGATATGATAAACGTTCTGAAGTCTTGTATCTATGTAGAAAATTACCTGTAGTCCTAATGGTGCAGCAATAAGATATCAGGTTTGTGATCTCAACTATTGATCAATGGTCCTTGGAACGTTGTAGTGACTTCAGATGGCAAATTCTTGATATGGTGTTGCTGCTAGTGATGAAGCAGAATCTGTAAAATATGAATGGAGTATATTAACCCTACCTGCTGGTGTCTGCCATAATAGTAGTCTGTAGGGTTGTCTTTGTTTTTGTTTTTTTATTTCCTCTTTGTGTAGTTTGTAACAGGATGGGCTAGGAAATTTGCATTTATTTGCATCTCTTTTTGCTGTATTGCTATAAGTTGGAGGCTAGTCTTTTTATTCAATATAGCATCTCTTGCCCCCCTAAACAGAAGTGTTTTGTTGGTTGACAGCCATGCTGACCGTCTGTGGGTTAGCGGCAGAACTCACACAGAGTTTTTACTGCTCTACCTTTGTAAGTGTAAATTATTCCCCTTACATTATCCTATAGTTTTAAAAGTCATATTATCCTATGATCTTTGTTTCTTGTGTTTGTTTTACATATTTATATAACCCTGAGGGGTGATCCACGCCAGTGGCGCTAAAATTGTAAGTGTGGACTTTTTTCCCCATTTGTTTTTTTCACGTGTTGCACATTGCATATGCACTTTAAATATAATATTGAGGATTACATTTTTATTTGACACAATTAAGTTATTTAAAGTCATAGTGCACCTTATTTTTCTGCAATGTATATATAGTGGTGTTTTGAGCTATTTTACACTTTAAGGTGCAGCTTTTATACTGCTTCACTTGTAATAGATACATTTTGTGTTCACTGCCACTAAGTATATGGCGCCTTCTGTTTGCCTGTAGATATTTTTTTTTTTTTTTTTTATATACCTGTCCTCAGGGACCCTGATACACACTGGGGGGGGACCTACTGTCCTCCCCCCCGCCCCCACCCCTGCGCGGTGGGTGGGGGCCATAAAAATAATGAGGGGGGGGACCTACTGTCCTCCCCCCCGGCCCCCACCCCTGCACGGTGGGTGGGGTCCATAAATCACAATGGGGGGGGCCTACTGTCCTCCCCCCACCCCCACCCCTACGCAGTGGGTGGGGGCCATAAATCACAATGGGGGGGACCTACTGTCCTCCCCCCACCCCTGGGGGACATAAAAATGAGGGGGGGGGGCTGTCCTCCCATAAAAATAATGAGGGGGGGGACCTACTGTCCTCCCCCCCCCCCCCCCGGCCCCCACCCCTGCGCGGTGGGTGGGGGCCATAAAAATAATGAGGGGGGATCTACTGTCCTCCACCCCTGGCCCCCACCCCTGAGTGGTGGGTGGGGGCCCTAAATAAAAATCCCCCCCCCCCCAATCAAAGGTGACTAGGGGTCCTTAAGCCCCTAGTCACCCACCCCGCCACCCCAAAAGAAGTTACCCCCTACCTACCCCCCTCACCCTAAAAAATTGTGAGGGGGGAATAAAATAACTAACCTGTCAAGAAAAATTCAACTTACCATTTGATGTCTTCTTTTTTCTAAAATCTTCTTTTTTCAGCCCCAAAAAAGGCCAAATAAAAAGCCATAAGAACTTTACAGGTTAGTTATGTTATTCCCCCTTCACTATTTTTTAGGGTGAGGGGGGTAGGTAGGGGGTAACTTTTTTGGGGTGGGTGACTAGGGGCTTGGGGACCCCTAGTCACCTTTGATTGGGGGGGGATTTTTATTTAGGGCCCCCACCCACCACTCAGGGGTGGGGGCTGGGTGGGGGGAGTAGGTCCCCCCCCCTTATTGTTTTTTTTATGGCCCCTACCCACCGCTCAGGGGTGGGGGCCAGGGGGGGAGGACAGTAGGTCCCCCCCCTCATTATTTTTATGGCCCCCACCCACTGCGCAGGGGTGGGGAGGACAGTAGGTCCCCCCCTCATTATTTTTATGGCCCCCACCCACTGCGCAGGGGTGGGGGCCGGGGTGGGGAGGACAGTAGGCCCCCCCCCCCTCGTTATTTTTATGGCCCCCACCCAACGCTTACGGGTGGGGGGGGGGAGGACAGTAGGTCCCCCCAACCCATTGTGATTTATGGCCCCCACCCACCGCGCAGGGGTGGGGGTGGGGGGAGGACAGTAGGTCCCCCCCCAGTGTGTATCAGGGTCCCTGAGGACAGGTGTCAATCCATATCTGCCAAGTGACCCTATGTAGGGGGAACAGTCCCTATTCTACTCTGTGTCAGTGTGTATCAGGGATCCTTAGGATAGGTGTCAATCCATATCTGCCAAGTGACCCTATGTAGGGGGAACAGTCCCTATTCTGCTCTGTGTCAGTGTGTATCAGGGTCTCTGAGGACAGGTGTCAATCCATATCTGCCAAGTGACCCTATGTAGGGAGAACAGTCCCTATTCTGCTCTGTGTCAGTGTGTATCAGGGATCCTTAGGATAGGTGTCAATCCATATCTGCCAAGTGACCCTATGTAGGGGGAACAGTCCCTATTCTACTCTGTGTCAGTGTGTATCAGGGATCCTTAGGATAGGTGTCAATCCATATCTGCCAAGTGACCCTATGTAGGGGGAACAGTCCCTATTCTGCTCTGTGTCAGTGTGTATCAGGGATCCTTAGGATAGGTGTCAATCCATATCTGCCAAGTGACCCTATGTAGGGGGAACAGTCCCTATTCTGCTCTGTCAGTGTGTCAGTGTGTATGCATGTGTCAGTGTGTGTATGAGTGTCTGTCAGTGTGTCTGTCAGCTAGTGTATGTGTGTTTGTCAATGTGTGTGTCTGACACTAAGTGCATATATGTTTGTCAGTGAGTGTATCCCAGTGGGTGTGTGTGTCTTACACTGAATGAGGGTGTATGCATTTCTGTCAGTGAGTGTGCATGTGTGTCTTGTCAGTTAGTGTGTAGATGTGTGTCTATCTATGAATGTGAGTGTTTATGTCTGTGAATGTGTGTGTGGCAATGACCGTATCTATAAGTGAGTTTATGTCAGTGCCTGCATCAGAGAGGGGGCGTGTGTCTGTCAGGAAGAGAAATTTGGAGGGCGTGCCCGTGTTTTTTCATGCCAAGGGCAGCACAAAACCAGAATACACCACTGTGCTATGCTTTATACTTAATTTTTCTTTAATATCCAATTTTGATCTGCTAAATGCATCTCCGCATTATACTGCTGTTTATTTTTGCATAATTAAAAGATAAAGATATGACCATTTACCCCATTTGGTGATAATGAATAAATGCAAATTCAAATATTTATCAGTTTAACTGGTGATATAAATACGTTTGTGTGCTGGAACATATTTTTTTTCATAAAAAGTGAAAGTGACACACAGCACTGTTGAACAAGAAGTGTAGCGTGGCTATTAAATATCCACACATGTAAACTTGTTTTGTTTAATAAGCACGCTATCACGTTCACCACTGAACATTAAATGAAGCATAAATTCTTAGCTATAGCTTCATTTTTATAGAGATAAACCTGCAAACCGTGAAATGTAAATGTTATATGAATTTCAATATGCCTGTTTATCCATAGACTTGTGGATAAATACAAAAAAGTCATTATCCTAAAAATTCATGTTTGTTATTAGTGATCACTAGGGATGCATTAACCACACATTTCTCCTGGAGTTTAGTCGAAACAATGGATAAATTAGAGGAAAATATTGTCCGTGGCTTCATGGAGATAGGAAGCAGGACCACCATTAGGAGGTGACAGTCAATACTTGTACAGGGCTCAGTGTTACCTGGCCTGATCTGGGGGCTATATCTCCCCTCGCAAAGCACATTCCTGGTTTGGAGATATTGTGCTAAGTGTGTATTTCTGTGTTTGTATGTATGTGAACGTGTTTACAGGGATGATTTACAGTGTAACAATTACTGAAAAATCCAAATGAGGCATCTTCTCGCGCAAAGGGATCAGTATATAATAAAGAACAGCACTGAAAACACTTTTCATATTTTGTTCCTTTTTCATTTAAATTAGTGATTTAGCAAATAACATTAGAGTCTGCTTGAGGCCAGATACCAAGGTGATCACTGCAAGTAAAGGGTAGAAATGGAAAGATTACTCAAATTCTCCTCTTTGTGGTTTATCTATGCTGACTGTTAGATGGAAAATACATTGATTGACAATTCCCCCTTTAAGTGGGCTATCTGACATAGAACATACACTCTGATGTTGTATCCATATACGGCATAACTTTTAATAATTATACATTGACCTGGATATCTAGAAAGATTATAATCATTGATCAGGATTCACATCACAAGCTAAGTGATGGGGTCACTCTACCCATAGGGTGCAAATAGTGAAATGGAATAAGGACTGGGTGTATTAGTGATACTGGCTTTACAAAGATGCCCTATTGTCCTTCAAGTGACCTACCTTGTGTTTTACTCTAGGGATATTCTGCTACCATGCCTGTTATTTAATCCCAGAGGTATATCCTTTACCGAGAAAAACAAACAGAGTACACAATGGAGCAGAGAGTTGAATGAGTCTCTGGAAATGATGTGATGGCAATCCAGTATATCTCTAACGCCCAGTGTTATTGTTCAGCAATACAAGCCCCGGTATAATAGCCATAATAGAGGCAGCAAAAATGAAACCCGTTTAATAACTATTACAGACCAATGTAGTGGTTATGGTGCTGTCATCAGTCCATAATCTGCCAAAACATAATCTTCCACTCTTCTTGAGCTGTAGAAGCTGGAAGTCAATTTTGTGCACGGTAGGAACTCATTCATTGGCTGAAAGCATCAGCTGATCTTTCTTAGCCAATTAATTGAGCTCCTATGTTGCATAAAATTGACATCCGGAAGACTGGAAGCAGTGTACGAGCCCAGGCAAGTGATAAACCATATTAAAAAAAATTGACAGTTTGGTAAGAACATGAGAGCTCTCCGGGCACCATAGCTACTACAAAGGACTGTAGTGGTTATAGTGCTTGGAATGCCCCTTTAATGTAACCCTATGGAACAAGCGCAGCTTAGTGGAATAGGGGCTTGACAGAGCTAGGAGGTGGGCATAGTGTCAGGGTACCTGTAGTCTCCACCTCAGAAGAGGTGAGAGACTTAGACGTTTATCCTCCCAGAGGGACTGTTTCTCCCGTTCCTCGCGGTCTTCCCGGTCACTTACACACCGGCCGCGAGGGATCCACTTCATTTTATAACACGACGCTCAATAGTCGATGTCATGACGCCAACCCGGACCGACCTGTCAGTCAAGTGTCTAAACACTAATCAGGACTCGTCGGAGGCGTGATTACTCTCTAGAGCCAGGGTATTTAATAGAGCTTCCCGCATTTGCTCATTGCCCTGTCGTGGTTCTAGCCTGTCTAGTCACTCAGTGCTCTTGTATTCTAGTTATCTCTTTGGTTCTGACCCGGCTTGTTTGTATTACCCTGCTTATCTCTGTTATCCTTGACTCGGCTTGTCTCTTGCTTACCTGTCTTCTCGTTCCCTCGACCTCGGCTTGTCTCTGACCATTCTCTACTGTCTATGTACGTTAGTCCGGCCATTCTAAGGTCCGGTATACGTATCTGTCTACTGTTTGTATTCTGCGTGTTGGATCCCTGTCCCGATCCTGACACATAGGTGGAAGGCTAAATGTGGTAGTGGAGTTAGTGTAAAGGGGGTTGGCCCAGTATAAATCTGCAGGCACTTTTAATCTGCCTAAGTTGTGTGCAATTTCAGCCAGCAGCTTGGGCCTGGTAGGTGTTCTGCTTTCTTTTGCTGCAGGTTAAAGGCCCAGAGGATGGATCTGGCTGAAGTGAGAGCGGCAGCGCGGGATTGTGGAGCAGCATGGTTGCAGGAGCGCCTTGGACTGGCCCTGGCGGGGATCCGGAATGGCTGCGAGGTTGGGGGGCCTTGACGAAGCATTTTGTGATACGGCAAGCGTTAAAGGGTTTCCGTAGGGGGCGCAGGGTTCCTGATGCACGGCGACCAGTATCCATCAGTGTTCTGGAGAGCCTGGTACGTATGCTGCCCAAGATTTGCTTCTCGGGCTTTGAGGCTGGCCTGTTTGGTGCAACATTTGTTTTGGCCTTTTTCTGGGCTTTTTCGTATTGAGGAATTGGTCAGTGCGAACAAGAAAGGTCGGGGCGGCATTCAGGCGTCGGATGCCTCTACAGGTGTGGAAAAGTTAGGGGACAAACAGGCTCTGGGGTAGTGTAAATAGAATAGGGCAGTTAGGCTGCTGGTGAAGAGTTTGGTTAAACGGTTCGTTATGAACTTTGGTAGGTTTCGAGCTCGGTGGTTGCTCAGAACCTGGTGTATGGTAGGGGTATCCGGGTATGCCCCTACCGTGGTTATTTAACAAAGTTTGGCACTTATATTATGTTTATGATGTTTGTTATTAATGTTGTTGATTTTATTTATATTCACAGAAAGAATAGGTATTTGCCTTTTGTTTTGGGGACATATGATGTTATATGGCCGGATGGGGGCTGGGCAATGACTTTTAATTTATTGTTATCCATATTAATAAAGCTGTGGACATATTGACGCATACATCAGTGTCAGTGTGTTTTTAGGGTAAGTGATGCCTCTTTATAAGCTCACAAAGTTTTGGAAATTGGTTGCCATAGCTATAGCCCAAACAAAGTTACCTATATCGCATACACATTGATCTACATATATACACACACTCTTACAGTGTTTGAGTGATAACGTATATCTTAGTGTATTCATTTGTAACAGTTGGCATATTATTTTTCTGGTTCATTAATTCTAAATACTCCTCTCTTACTAAGAGTGCATTTGTATAAACACAGTTTTCATTTTCATTAAACAAATAACTTGCTAGGCTCACCGATCACTGTAATAAAGGCATTTAGAACTGGTATAGTCTGTTCTCGATTCATACCTGCCAAAGGGTTATTTAAGTGTTATTTAAACAGTATGGCTTTTTTAGAATAGAAATTCAGCGTGTGCTTTACCTCCTGCAGACACTTTCCTTTGTGTGAGAATGTTGCATCTCACAAACAGTGTAAACATTGCTTTGTAAGTAACAGAGTTCATAATTATAGGATTGCTCTACTTAGTTGTATGCTGTATGCAAAATAATGCTCAGGCCTATCGCTGAGACAAATGCAATATTCACAGCTTTGCTTATAGAACATATATTCTGCGTAAATTTAAGAATAGAAATCTTCCACGATCCAAAATTAAAATTGTTTTTAAACACAAAGTCTGGAACAAATAAGAATTTTTAAAGTACATTATAGATATATATTAGAGTTAAGCACAGGGATACATTTATTTAAAGCTAGAGAAGAAAGACTCACAGGCACTCCGAATTCAAGCCGCAGGCAGTTTTATTGTAACAGAATGTAACGCAACGTTTCGACCATAAAGGTCTTTTTCAAGCCTGAAAAAGACCTTTACGGTCGAAACGTTGCGTTACATTCTGTTACAATAAAACTGCCTGCGGCTTGAATTTGGAGTGCCTGTGAGTCTTTCTTCTCTACCTATTATCCTGGGATTGCTGGTCCTGCTCTGGAGCACCCGTGGCCGCTGGGAATGAGTGCGGTTCCCACCATTTACTCTGCTTAAGGGGTTAAAGAGCTAATCCAACCAAAGCACAATGATTTAATAAAGGTGTAACCCTTACTGGCATGTTTACCTCCCCTCCCTCCCCCCCCCCCCCTTCCCAAAACATATGCTCTAATCTTTCATATATAGTAAGCCGGTGAGGTAGCTCAGTTGGTAAATTCCCTGACTACAAAGCCTGTTCAAAAATGCAAGGTCACAGGCCAAAGTGCTTTGAGTCCCACTAGGAGAAAGGCGCTATATAAATACTAGTTGTTATTATTATATGTATAAAATGTACAGTTCTTCCTCTTCCACTAGATTACCTGATGTGAGGGCAGATGTGATTTAAAATTCCACAGAGTCCAAACTAGACACGGTCTATGTCACAAAGTGCAGACAGATATTTTGTGAGACCTTTTGAAGTGAAATGCCATATTAGAACTTAAATAAAAGAGAAACCAATTTAATAAATAGTAATTTTAATGTAGCTGTTGATCAAATGATTCATTGTCTTGGACATATGTAGGAAGACCCTTTGTGATAAGATCTTTTAAGTGTGGAATTTGAGACCAAGATGACATTGTCAATCATGCATGTTGCTCCAGCAAACAAACGCAACTCAACTGATTTATGTCTTGATGAAAGGATACCGACCTCATAAACCTCAGAGAAAAGTGCTATCAAAGTTTATGAGCTTTGGAAATTTCACAGAACAATTCGTAAAAATGTTGGCTTCCTTAAACCCATGGGGGAAGCAAATAATGTTTGTATGGAGGAGGTGTCATTCAAACAAATATTAACAAAAAACGGCTCCATATCATGCCGACTGCCCTAGGCCCCCCCAGCCCTTACGTGTCCATGAGTAAATAGATCACTGGCTTGGATGACAACATGCTGCCCCTTCTAAGTGACTCTTGGCTCATATTAAATGTTTTTGCTAAATATCCTCTGTAAGCTGTTGTAAAACACAGACAAGTGATATTAGTGGTCACAAGTGACCAAAAACATTCCAGTCTTGTCATAACTGTTGGCGGCTTACCGTTAGTAATGTCTATTACAACTCCTAGTTCCAACTCCTTCATATGGTGAATACCATTTTGAAATTGAAAAAAAAAAGTGCAAAAATAAAAACCTTAGCAACGCCAACCAGGACAAAGTTAAAGGGACACTATAGTCACACAGACCACTGCAGCTCAATGAAGTGGTCTGGGTGCCAGGTCCCTCAGGTTTTAACCCTTCAGATGCAAACATAGTTTACATTTGGGGTTAAGCCAGCCTCCATTGTGCAGAGTGTCCATAGGAAAGCATTGAGAAATGCTTTCCTATGGACACTTTGAAGGCGTGCGCGGCACTTGCCGCGCATGCGGCTCCGCTGACGTTGGCAGAGGGACCTGACGTCAGCGGGGAAGGAGAGGTCACCAGCGCCGAGGGAACCCGGCGCTGGAATAAGGTAAGCTGCTGAAGGGGTTTTAACCCCTTCAACACCATGGGAGGGCGGCCCTGAGGGTGGGGGCACCCCCGAGCACTATAGTGTTAGGAAAACCGCTTTGTTTTCCTGAAACTATAGTGATCCTTTGATATTTTCAGTGCTACCGTGGAGAGCAACATAATTATTATATCCCAAGAATACCAGACGAGTGTCCAACAAAGACAGTTACCCAATCCTTTACCTTCTTGGGGTTGAAGAAACGTAAGTTTAAAGGGCAACTGTAGTGCCCAAAAAAAATTTTGCTCTTTTTAAAGAGCATAAAATTCCATGTACACATATCTTCTAGATAAAGGAGAGCAGAAGAGACCACCGACAGGCATTTTTCTATTGCTCTCCACCAATCGCAACCAAAGTGCATGCGGTTGTGGCTGCTATGGTAACTCCCTAGCTGGCGCTGCTAGCACTGACTAGGAAGTATAGAAACTTAGTGACTGAAGCCAACATGCTGGCAATGATGCCAGTGTGTCAGTGTCATGGTCGAAGTTTCCCCTATTATGGAAGTGTTCCCAAGCAAAGCAGATTAAAGACGACCCCGGGAGTACAGACTAGAGGTGGGTGTTACCGAAATGTAACACCAACCTCTGTCAGGAGATTGCAGCGTTGAAGCGTAGGGTCTGTTAAGCATTACAGATTCCATTTACAAATCATTTATTTGCTCAGTTTTTTTTTTTATTATTTGACATTTATAGTTACCCTGGGAGGCTACAGAGGTATGTATGGACATAATATTTGAGAGGTTAGATGCTGGCTTTCATTATACTCTATGGAAATTGTTACAGTAACTACAGCTGGTAATTTCTTTTCTGCCATTTGGAATCAGCTATGTCCTAAAGGTTAGTGACAGCAGCCACTACAGTGAGTAAAGGATGGCAGATATTTTTGTTTGACAGTGTTAGAATACATACATTGTGCATACATCCCAGCAATCAAACGCAAACACTAAATATAAACACACACCAAGTTCAAATGCAGTGCTTACAAACAAGCACATCACTGCTTTGCAAGAGTACATACAAACACGTAAACTGCGTTCAAATGTCCATACATGTTGGATACACGCCATACATGCACACAAACATACTCAATCACTCAAACAGCGCTCACAAATGCAACCCTGTTCGGATGAGCAATAGTAGTAGAACGCAAGCTGGCAAAGCATTCTGTGAGTTATGGGGATCTACCTTTTGACCACCTTTACACTTGAGGCGAGGACAAAATCATTCTTACACCAGGGTCCTCTACATGAGTTCCGCCGCTGATAATAAATGTATAAACATGCAAACAGACAAATTATTAAATGTGAAGTTTGATATCACAGGATCATTTTACATGATTCGTTTTAATTTGTAAAGGGTTACCCTTTTTAGACTAATTTAGTACCTAAATATATACATTTTAAAAACTATACAGTATTGTACCATAAAATGATGACTAGTTTTTTTTGGTTTTTCCATTTTTAGGTGAGATAAAACAATTACAATTGCTATTTACTGTAACTCCTTAATATAATTCCCTAGCGCTGTTCAATAGGTTTACATATATATGATATGGATTTACCTGGCAATCATTAATATAGCTGAATATATCGGAGATGAATTTAACCTAGTCACTGCCACAGAGTGCAGCTCAGTATTATACTACCTAGAGAGGTAGAGAGAGAGATATTGATTATTTGAATCAAGGAAAGGGCAGTGTGAATAGATCCACTATACAGAGGCATTCCAACTACAGTCAAAAGACAATCTGAGTTTATGTAACAGTGCGGAATGGGGTGGAGGGAGGGGAGAGGGCTGCCCAAGGCACTTGAATAGGGGTTTGTCCTAATGTTGTCATGAATGTAACCTAGCAACGCTGTCTCAAATCAGACAAAAGCAATGAGTGCGAACACAACTTTGCTGAGATAAACGTGGCTCCTGCCAAACTACTACACTGAGGAGGTGAGACTTGCATAGTCTTATAAGGACAATTCAAGGTGAGGCATCTCTCTCTTATCAGCTGCAATGCTTTTAAAGGGATAGAACAGTGTGCTCTGCTCACTTCCTGTAGTCTATGGGTATGTATGCCTACCTGCTGAGTTTCAAATGCTACATCAATCATATAAACAGTTACACAGACTGAGGCATAACTTTCGCAACTAAGGGCTGCAGGCTGCAATACACACTGTGGGTAAGATGTTTGGACCTACCAGGCATACTGAAATTTTTGAACTTGTATTTTTCCCTGTGAGTTCAAAATGCGGATGGAAGTTTGTCTACGTGTCAGTAAATAAATGCAGTTTATCACTGAAAGTTGGGCTTATTTTTTTCTAAGAGATCACAACGCTTATCATTAGGCTTTGCACTTTAAATAGTCTTTGTTGTATTGATGGGGTTTAAGCCATACAGCATTGTTCTGTAAGAGTTTTACGTGTAGGGAAATGGATTCTTAATCCCCAGATACTTTATTTTAAAGTCTCAAGGAATGTCCTTGTTAGAATGACCTTTTGATCCCTAAGATGTTAAAGGTAAAAGTGGTACCCTCCAATTAACATCTACATTTTATGTATATTTAACACTTCTTATTGTAATGGGCTCGCATTAGTTGGAAGGATGGAGACAATGCATTACAATATTAATGCAGCATACAGAACTATTTATGGACCAAGAGACAAAAACATTGATTTCAGTAAGGAGTAGCTTTTAGTGGACTGGCAGTATAATTTTCCAACACACTTTTGAAAAGTTGAAAGCTCAGTAGTTTAATAATGAATATGCTCACAAAAGTATTTTGGATGTGGATTGCTGTCAATATCGTTTGTCATCAAAAGGCAATATTGTTGAAAATAGATTTCTATGTCTTGAAGTACAAATCTCATTACAGATATGATTTGATTTTACTTAATACAGAATACAATTATATCTGTACATTCACGGTTATTTACTGAAGTCGGAATTGTTGGAAATTCAACGTAAATTCAAAATGAATTTCAATTTAAAAAAAAAAATTTTTTTCTCTTTTCTTTTTCTTTTTCTTTTTTGCAGTGCATATGACGTAACAGTTTTGCACGGGGTACCCCAAAGGCATTCCTCGTGTTTTTCAGACAATAGTTACCATGGGATATACATGTGTACTTGCACATTTTTTGTAATGAAGTCGCGTTCTGACAAGATGAGTTACAGAGTTGTATAATTATATAATATGCTTAACCGTCGTGTTCACTGCTTTCTACAAGGTAGACTGTATCTGCGTTTATTTATTTATAAAATATTTTACCAGGAAAGATACATTGAGATTTATCTCGTTTTCAAGTATGTCCTGGATTTTTCAAGTATGTCCTGGGTTTGATATGCATCATTGATGGTTACTAGAATAAAAAGCGTGAACTTTGCGGTCAAGCTAATTGCATGCTAGATGTCACAAGTTAGAAGTAAGACATGTACCAAGATATTACATAGACTATGTTAGAGGCATTAGGTCTAGCAGGGCCTATACTGTCTACAAACAAATAGGGTGAGGGCACTTAAGGGATCGCGTCAGAAGGGTTGATGACGCCAACAATAGGGTTAGTCGGACTATAGCAAGAGTATCAAGCTGTTTAATTAGAACATCAGTAAATATATACTTTAAACATGCGCAGGTTTTTCCCACCTCCAGTTAACCCCCACTAGCCAGATGTGAGTCCGTGAGGTATGGCAGCAGAAGGTCAAAAGCTTATGTACTGCCGTGTTGGGTACTGTCCAGGCATGCGCCGACACAACAGTCCCCTTGTGTGTTACCTGCGGCATAATCCAATGTCCGCCTCTGGCAGGTGGCGGACCTCCGCCGCCGTGCTGTGTCCAAGTGAACCTATTGTCTGCGGGTGGGTTTGTTTAGTGAATATCCAGTGCTGGCAGACTGCTTGCTCTGGAGGACGCGTGTCCGTCTGGGAATGGATTCCCCTCAAGGTGGTAAGTGTTGCTTTGGGCCTCACAGGAGAAGCCTGGATGCAGGTTCAGCCACAGTAGTCACCTCCAGGGAGGTTAGGATGGGCCACAGGAGAGTGATGGTGCTTTCCACTGGCAAAAAGTATTTTCTTCTCCCCCCAAATATACGTTGTAAGCATCACCTTGGTTAGCCCCGTATAGTCAGCCGACAGCCCTGGGGCAGGTTACTGTGATGGTCAGATGGCTCTGGATGGTCTCCTCTGTGGTCAGCTCAATCCTGCTGGTAGGTTGCCCATGTGGCTGGCGTGCAGCGGCCATCTTGGGGGATGCCGCCAGAGAGTGTTCCACAGCTGGGTGGTTGTTTTCGTCCCGGTTTGGCGCAACAATAGTTGCCCTTGTAGACCGGGATGACCCTTCCGGTCCCGACGGGGGGGGGGAAGCCAGACAACGGCCGGAGACCTGGGAGAGCAGCCATCTCGTCCCGGCTCAAGCTCCTGCACGCCTCGGGCCCTTGTCTGGTTACTGTAGGTGCCGGGCAGGGTCATGGAGGGTATCCCCTCGTACCCCAGCATCCAGGCATCGGTTTGGTCTCCGTTGTGGGTAGATTTAGCCTCCAGTTTGTGCCGATTTACCGCCCCCAAAGCGGGAGCTCAGACAGAGCACGTCTGATCCCATCGGCGGTCCGGCCCCGCCCCCATGAATTTCAATTTTTGGTCCAAATTAGGTAAAGTGAAAACAAAGTTGACTTAAATTTTCTTTCCAGCTCAGCTATTTTGAGCTAAAATTTGAAACTCACTTTCAGGGTTATTCAGTAAAGTGAGAATTCAAAGTAGATTTGACATTTAAGGCCAGAGTAGTTGAATGGAAAGCATAGCTGAATTTTTCCAGCTCGTCTATTTTAACCTTGAATTCTCTGTGGTAAATAACCCTGTTTGAGGTCATTTGGACTTCCTGGCACTTCACAATTTAGTGGGTAAGCCTGAGGGAGTTAGTTACTGTCAGGGTTATTCAGTGAAGTGAGAATTAAAAATGAATACAAAATTCATTTAAAATTTAAGGTCAAAATGGTCGAAATGGAAACCTTCTCACATTCAGCTATGATTTCATTTTGGCTAAACTGGCTTTAAATTTGTAAATAGTAAATGTCAAATTGTATTAAAAAAACTCAATGAGAAATTTAGGAAATATGGACTGGTTTGGTTTTTAGCCTAAACTTTATTCCCTAAAGTTCATAGTTTGGTGGATAGATAATAGCATGTCAGCCATTTTGTATCACTTGCCTAGATAAAAATGTATTTCAATATTTGTTTTGTTGAATATTTGGTTTGTATTCTGATCATCCCATCCTTCACATGTATGACAGAAGCCCACTACTCCATAGGTTAAGACATGTGGGATGCAGTCAATGTACGTCTTTTGGATGCAGGAAGTCTGACTGTGTAGACATTTCTATATAGGAGTGTGTAGATATATCTTTATAGGAGTGTGTAGATATGTCAGCAAACGCACTCGGAATAGGCCCACATGTGTGCAGTTTGTGCCTTATTGGGCCTAATACAGATGACTTGCATTGTGGGAATACAAGTTGTGGCAGCCATCTTGGATAAGGGCAATTGCCAAAAAGTTCCTAAAATAAAGGGAAAATTACAGTAAACATCCCAAACTTATTTGGTAAGTATTTGCAGGGTCTCCAGACATGGATAAGTGCTGTCTTCAGCCTGTTTTAAAGCTGTTTTGCTGGTTTCCTATATAATTTAACAGTGCACTTTTCTTAATACTTTACCACAGGTAATATTGAGTTATTATTATTCGCACTCTGAAGTCCTGAGCGCACTACCATGCATGTGCGTGGTGTGCGCGGCCGCGAGCTGACTGACAGCTCAGCTCGCGGTCTGTGCTTGCCCCCCTCCTCTGCTGACAGGCTGGAGAGAGAAGGCGCGCACACAGTGCCTTCTCTCTCCTGCACACGTCAGACGTATTTTAATACGTCTGACGTGTACAGGGCCTTTTCAGGGCCCTGCATGATAGGAAGTCCATCTGGTGGCCGTCTGAGTGACGGCCACTGGAGGTATTCCTATCAATCAATGTAAACACTGTATTTTCTCTGAAAATACAGTGTTTACATTAGATTGCCTGCAGGGAGCTATAGATCTCACCTGAACAAATACATTAAGCTGTAGTTGTTCAGGTGACTTTAGTGTCCCTTTAAGCTTTTATACTTTACACTGACTAAATTGTATGAGCTCACTGTATTCATTTACTCTACATTTACCTAAAGTCAGGTACAAGATGTTATGGACAAGTAGATTTTAAAGGACAAAACATACATTGCAATCAAAGCAAAACTGACCTCGGCCAATCAGAACATTTCAACCAAATGTAATAGATCTGTCACAGGCTGTTTTACTATAATTGATCTGATTAAATGACATGGATCCATGGAAAGATTTTTGTTAGAGCCAACATTAATTTTAATTTTCATTCCCACCAAGTAGTTAAGATTCTGTACATTTTAGGTAGCGACTGTCCTGTTTCCATTCTGAGCTGTTCCTAGCGAGCATAGTTGAACATTTTGGTTCAATGATGCCCATGGAAAACTGCAACTATAAAAGTAGTGGTCATGGTGCCTGTAGCGTGTATGTGCAGCATTTTGATATAACACATTGCACATGCAGAAATTGACCCTTTAGCTGCTGGAAGTGTAACTCCAAGTCTGGCCATTGACAAAGAACAAAGTGTCGGTCTGACTAATGTCAATTCTGTGCAAATTTGGCTTCTGACGCTAATGGTGGCTCCTGCTTTCATGCTGTCCTGGTCCTACCCAGAATCCCCACTCCCTGGCCTCCCTTCTCCTGTGGTGAGTCCGGGGAGTGACAACAGCAGGCGAAGACAGGGCCGAGGGACTTGGCTTCTGCCCTGGAAAAAAAAGGTAAGTTTAAGCATTTATTTATTTTTTGTCATATGGGGGGAGGCGACCATCACAGAAAGGGTTTCTACAAACCCTTATGAAAACACAGTTTTTTGGTGGAAGCAACCCTTTACTGTTGGATCTTGTTCCTTCTCCCAATATTTAGTTGCACAATCTCATACATGTGTATTATATTGTAGGTAAGTATCCAAGCTTAATATGTATTTTGGAGAAAGGACATAGAAGTGAAGCTGCTGACATAGTCTTTGTTCGTAGAACCACAATTGGATACATAGTAATTAGACAATGTTTAATTGCTCAGTAATGACAGATATGCTTGTTTTCATCCTGACAAGTTAAATACAAGACAAACACCAGATACAATGTGCAAACAAATGTCCTACAATGGAATAAAAGCTGTTAAAACATTCTGCTGAATGTTATTATTTGACATTCTGGTTGAACTACTTCAAGTTCCATTCAAACACAACGTACTTTGATGCACATCAACCGCAGTGTAACGGCTACCATTGCAATCAGTTCCGCAGAATCTGGTGGCCATTCACATTGTCGGGGTTAATCACGTAATTTCAAACTGTAGTGAATCTCGTATCACACTAAGGAATAAGAGTATACTAAATGCAAATGAATTGATAGGTAGTACACTTTGAACTTGCATAGACCCTGACTGTGACCTTACCACTTTCAATGCAGCCACTGAGGAGGGCAAGGGAAGGCGAACCAGCCGCCAGGAGCACAAGTCAGTATTGTACAACACTGAGATCTATGGAGGATCCAGAAAGGACGCAGGATTATCCACAGACACAGCCTTTTTTCTCTCACTAGTAACAGCTGGGTCTTTGCAAAAGGTAGTTCTGCTTTTTTGTCAAATGTAGGAAAAACCCTAAGATAAAGTAGTCCCTAGATTGTCTTACTATATTTTTTTGACTGTGTTAGAATTTCAGGGAAATTCCATGTGATTATTTTATGATTTCATTTTTGTGTGTGTGTGTGTGTGTATAGAGTCAGGGGGGTGGGGGAATTGTCAACAGTATGTCAGCTATAAAAATACACTTTATAATAAAATGTATCCACAAAACATAAAGGAAACACTAACTGTGTTTGTATTTAATTAGTCTGGACTAAAAAAGAAATAACTGTTACCAATGAGTAATGGTTGGCATTGTACGCTTACACCTGTTATTAAAGGGTTTAATCAGCTCCCGGCATTCTACGAGCCGGCCCAGTACTCTCGCTTAGTAACAGATTAAAACACTTCACAGCCAAATCAAGAACAATACTGTGCGGTGTGCTGATCAGATTTCACCTTCAAGGGACACTGTAAGCAGTCACCTGGTGCCTTTGTCCTTGAGCTGTGTCTCACAGCTCCTATAAAACCACACTTTCTCTGAGAGACAGCGATTCTCTACCCTTATATAGTGGACACATGCTGTATTAGTCACCACCTGCACTGGTTGGCCCCTTAGCTGTGAAACCATCTATATCCATGAACTGGAGCTGTAATTAAGCTGATAGCAGCTGTGACAAAATTGCTGTCAGTTTAGGAAGCATCTTATATTATCCGATGAATGGAACTACCAACAAATCCTGACCTGTATATTCCATAGGATATTGCACAGCTTCCATGAAAAACTATTAATTGTCAGAGGTAGCCACTGGCCACCATTATTATTACTTTTTAATTTCAAAGCATTCTGTATTTGATGCATGAAATTGGGGTCACTCACCCTGCCGGACTCTTTAACCCCTTAAGGACCAAACTTCTGGAATAAAAGGGAATCATGACATGTCACACATGACATGTGTCCTTAAGGGGTTAAAGGGGAATGCATAAAAGCAAGTCATCCTAACAGTCTATATGTTTTATACTCCTTAATGAGGTATGCACAAAATTTGAAAATTGTGTAATTTTGGAATTTATTTATCCCATGTGTGTCATAGCTGTGCCCACCATATTGGTGGGGCCACATATGCACTGAAATGGTTAAAATGAGCTTATGTGCACATTAGGAGGGCTTCCTAAAATCTACATAAAATGTGCAAGGATTTCGAATTATTTAGTACACAAAGCAAACTGCGATTTGTCCAAATTATAGTCAATCTGCAGGTGGTCCTAATTCTGTAACTCTGAATTGCCATTTGGCCAAATCACTAAACAAATGGCGTGGATTATAGACAAGCAAGTTCATTTGTGTCCTGAATCAGATGTTCACCCATGGTACCAAAACAAGATTGTTGATGTTAGAGGAGAGCCACTAAATCAAATAAAAATACATAAACATAAACCACTGTAGTTGCATACTAGACTTGTCTCATTAGACTCAAGTTACCCACTTTCCATCAAGAGTCTTGCAGAACCCTCTAACAGAAAGGATGCTTCAGAGCCCCGTACCCAATAGGGCTCAAGGAGCCCCATTCCAGAAGAAGTCCTCCAAAGCTGTGTTCTCAAAGGGTTCTCTCCACCTATTGTGACTCTCTCTCATCCTGTCTATAGTATGCCCTCACAAACCAGGAGGCTGCTTGTTGTTCATTCCCCTCCTCTTCCAGCAAGCAGCTCCCGGTAAGTCATGTAGGGGATAAAGAATATCCTCTACATGGTCCATGAGGCCATGCTTCAGAGAGTGTGGCAAGTTGATATTCCTATATTTGCTTTTCAATCCAAACTTCTATGGCCATCTGGTCCTCTGTCTAATGTACTTTGCAGCTTGGGCTTGGATTGCCTCCTCAGTTACTTCAAACATCCTTACTAATAGAGGGTGTAGGGATTTGGGAAAGAGCGCACATAACTTTTTTTCTTTGTTTTTTACGGAGTGTATTGGGGTTGATGTGTACTATGGTCGTTGCTAGGTTATGGAGGTAATGCAGGTCATGAACCCCAAAAATAACAACAAATAGGAGATGATATGGAATGGAGTAAGGGATCCACCTAGAGATAGATGGAACACACTCCACTCAAGTTACCTCCAGAAATTAAAATATTATTTAGTGGTAATAACCTTTATTAGAAGCCAAATACACAGAACAAGGACAAATATACAAAAGTGTGTAGTGCAAACCTGTGTTGTGTAAATCAAAAAAGATAGTGGCTCACCTTAAAAAAACGGGGGTAAGGGATACAGGTACAGAGGGTTATTCCTATGGACGTAACTTGTATTCCTAAGTGGAATCATTGTGTAGAAGGAATACCTCTCATACAGGTATATATTGGCTAGTCAGGCCCAAGCAGGGAAAACGAAACATAAGTAGCAGAGGCAGTAGTCCCTTAACAGCACTCAAAAGTAAATTTGTATCCACTTAGTTTAATGCTTTCCTGTTCTATTTTTTATTAAAAGATTTTAGTTCCACACATAGTGGGTTCACTTTACCCTTGCGGCACAGTTGTCGAAGCTGCCTGTATTCCTTACAAATTGATATAAAAATGATGTGCCTTCCATCTGTATGATAGAGATCCTGGCAAATATAGCTGATATTTGTTATGCTGTTTGTTTATGGGAAACACTGCAATCCATTTTAAACAGAGCTGCACACATTACACATGGTCAGGAGGGCAGACACATAGACAATGGACAATAGGACTGACACAGAGTGAAGGCATTTTTTGTGTCACCCTTCAAATATATAATATCTAGGTTACTCGCAATGTTTGGCAATTGTTCTGCTTACTAGGGATTCAGCAAGCTATGGTTACATTATTTTCCTGCAAGAACAATTGTGCATTGTCAGTCAAAAAGAGTTTATCTATTTAAAGGGAAAATGTAAACAATGTCTAATAAATGTTACGTTTTAAAAAAAATATATATTTTAATAATTTGTTTTACAATAATTTCAAATAGTAACACATACATATATGAATTAAACAATAACTTACATATTCTGGATTATGCAATTTTGCAACAGTCTTACTTACTAAGTCTTTAAAGGGACACTCCGGACCCCTAATGCCTGTATTTAGTTTTCTCTTTATAACCTTGATTTTTTCTCCTATGTTTTCTATTTCAGTTTTCCCATCTTTACTTCTCTCTCTGTTTCCTATGTCTTTTCTTTAGTCCTTAGGATAAGCCTGTACTACTTAGGATAAGCCTGTATTTAGGTTGTAAGAGGCACCTACTGGATTTTGCTTAGTACTCTGTTAGACTTTCACCCAGTCTCCACTCCTTCAAAAAAAATCATTGAAAACTTACTTTTACAGAAAAGCATATCAATTAAACTGTTAACAGTTTTTCATCCCCCCCCTCCCCATGACTCCTCTCCTGCAACTGTCAAAAACAACCTACTAAGTTCTCCGTGAATACTTTTCTAGCAATCTACTTTGATCCCCCAACTTTTACCATTTGTGTCACTTTACCCCACTCCCTCTAGCATGTAAGCTCATTGAGCAGGGCCCTCCACTTCTCTGTTCTTGTTCGTTCAACTTGTCTGGTTACAATTACGTGTCTGTTAGTCCACCCATTGTACAGCGCTACGGAATTTGCTGGCGCTATATAAATAGTAAAAGTATAATACTACGCTATTCTGAGCTCCCTACCCTCTTGGCTAATTTGCCTGATCTAGTTATCACGCTACAATAAGCCTTTCGAAGAATGATGCTCATTATTCCCACAAGAGGGTTTTTATGACTCCTTTTACTGTCATGAATATGTCGATTTAATATGTAGGTTTTTGCAGTCTTGGCATGGGCTTCTGAACATACTAGTATTGGATTATGTTTCCCTACTGACAACACTGTATATGTATCTGTAACACTTCTAGTTTGCATGTAGTTGTGAGTGGAACACATTTTCTTAAACAGATCATTAATAAAATGACTGCCTGAGTTTTTCATAGAACGTTTTTGTTTTATTTAACTGTTTGAATTTTTTTCTTATATTGGTATGTTAAATAAAATTAAATATTTTATTATGACACAGAAAATCAAGATGGCGGAAGGGAAAGTTGCCACTACCCCTGTCCTACGTCAAACACAGTGAGTACATTCCCAATTACAACTCTCTTGGAATTGAGAAGGGGGTTCCAGCTTTACCACCCAAATAATTGCCCTCATGAATACTCCCATTTTCTTTTAAATTTATATTAAAGCGTTCGCAAATGACACCATAATTCAGTTCTTACAAGCATTACCACGGCAAACATTGCAAATGAAGAGGAGAAATACAAGCATTATTTATATGATCTTTTCTTTATGCCATGTCTTATAACATGGCAATGATTGACAGGAAGCTAAGATGGAGGACGTGTTTTTAATTTTAGTTTTCACACCTCCCAAATATATATATTTTTTTAAATATAGGGATAATTAATAGATAATCGTGAAAGTCCTGTGAAGTGACAGGATTTAAAGTAAATTAAAATCCAAATCGCAAAGAAGCCATATTTGAAAACCAACTGAATTTGAGATTTTTTTTCTCAATACATATATTTTTAGCACAGTATTTGCAATTTTTTTTTTTTATTATTCTTTATTTTTGTTGTGCTAAGAATTACAGACAAGCTCATATCGCCACGATAGCTGATACAAGCTGATGGAACAACACAAGATAAACAGTAACATGGCAAGAATTAACAGCACCATTTTCTAAGAGAGATCTAACATTAGCTTCAACATTAGCTTCAACCAGGTTGGTAGCCACCAGGTGTAGAGTAGACGATTTGAATACTATCAGGAATATATGTATAAAAAATAAGCATTAATCATGGTTCGATTAGTATTGCCTCTAGGGCTGAGTAGGTATATGAGCGTTGCTATGACATAATTGCTATGTGCCCTATGCTATGCATGTACCCTGTGAGATTATTAGGAGAGTTAAATGGCAAGATAGCAAGAAGCACTGTGTATGTAAATTGCTTGACCAAAATGCATACACAGCCATAACAGCACATAAATCCTGGACTGTTAGGGGCTACCAGAGGACTCGGTTGGGAACCACTGGTCTAGAAGATCAATATGCAGTGGTCAGTGTTGTTACTGCAGATTCAACTCTCGGAAGAGACACAGCCCAGTAAATCCTGAAATGCAGCACAGAAAGGTTGTTATAAAAGCTACCTCACTACCTAAATGAGTATCTTTCTTCCAAAGTATCTGATAACAAACTCCTAACAATAAAGAAATGTTTTAGCAATGTTGTGGGTTTTTTTTTTTGTCTCATTTTTTAAAGAGACACTCCACATAGCTAAACTACTTTCACTTGCTGAAGTGCTTTATGTGTGAAGAGTGTGTCTTTTTTCATTTTACGAAAAGTGCAGTTTTCAATAAAAATTGGCACATTTCTAGATTAACCTTGCTACACCCACTGGCTGTCAATCAGACCACCAGTCCGGTAACTTCCTGGTTGTTTAACTTACTGGAACTAAATTAAAGAGACAGACAATTACCCAGAGCACCAGACTTTTGTGGTTAGACAGCCAATGGGGTAGAAGAGGGGGGCTCACAAAGGCTGCCGACAAGAGGAAAAAAAGGAAGCACGTGTTCATTGGGAGGTATTTATACAAAATTGTTAACTGTTATTCACATTTTGTTTTATAGATTCATCATATTAAAGGTTTACTCCAACCACCATGACTACTTCATTGATTTGAATTGGTCATAATGGTAGGCGTCTGTATGTTCGCTGTTTTTGCTTGAGATATATTCACCTTTGTTCCATGGGCACAACTCTGTTCCAGGCTGCCTAATATCAATCCTGTGCAAAAATCATGTCTGTCGACAGGTATAATCAGTTCCTCCCTTGTAGGCAGCGTGCATTTATTTTATTTAAACAGCAGATTGCCAGAAGAAATTTGCTAAATTCTAGAATGTATTGCAATTTTTTTGAGCAATAGAATTACATTTTATTTAGAGATCCATATCTCAATTTATAAGTCTATATTTTACTATTTTTAGAACAAAATGTTTGAATTATCATCTCCCCTTTTTTGATTGCAGAGTAAATCATATATCTTCTAAAGACAAGATGGAGGAAATAAAGAATCCGGTTTCAGGCCCATTTAGGAGCAATGACATTGCCGCTTTGGCCAGCAGACTAGAAAACCTCGCCCAGAACACCCCACTGAGGTTCAGTTCAGACGCAATGAGACCCACAACTAAAAATACCTCTCGATTTGGAAATCTGAGCAACCATTCATTCTTCTCCAGACACAATCCCCACCCACACCGTGTAACGCACATCTCAGGTATTATTATTATTGTCATTTATATAGCGCCAACTGATTCCGCAGTGCTTTACAATATTATGAGAGGGGGGAACGATAGGTTGAAGTGGACCCTGCTCAAACGAGCTTACAGTCTAAAGGAGGTGGGGTGTAAAACACAATAGGACAGGAAATAGCAATCAAATAAGGTGGGAGTGAAGCAGAGCTGGAGGAGAGAGTAGAGTGCTGCCCTTTAGGAGAGAGCAAAAGACAGGTATGTGAGGTCGAGGTTACTCTGGGAGGCCATAGGCTTTCCTAAAGAGATAGGTTTTAAGGCACTTCTTAAACGATTGAAGACTAGGGGAGAGTCTGGTGGCGGTAGGCAGGCTATTCCATAAGAAGGGAGCCGCCCGCGAGAAGTCCTGCAAGCGTGAGTTGGCCATACGGGTGCGAGCAATGGACAGGAGAAGGTCACGGGCAGAGCGGAGAGACTGAGAAGGGGCATACTTATGGATCTGTGAATAGAAATGAGGGGCTAGAATTGTTCAATGCTTTATAGGTATGGGTTAGCACTTTGAATTGACTTCTATAGGATACAGGAAGCCAATGTAAGGACTGACAGAGGGGTGAGGTGTGAGAGGACCGACTAGAGAGGAAAATCAGTCTGGTGGCAGCATTCATTACAGACTGTAGCGGGGCAATACGGCTTTTGGGAAGACCAATTAGGAGAGGGTTACAATAATCTATGCGGGAAATTACTAGAGCATGGACAAGCTCCTTGGTAGCGTCTTGCGTAAGAAAGGGGCAGATGCGGGCTATGGTTTTTAGATGGAATCTACAGAATTTGGAAACATAATGGATGTGATGCTCAAACTCGAGGCCAGAATAAAGTATGATGCCAAGACAGCGCGCTTGCAAGGATGAACTTATGTGGATAGCACTAACTTGAAAGGAGAGCGAAAGAGGAGGATCAGTATTAGGAGGAGGAAAGACAAGGAGCTCCGTTTTAGAGAGATTGAGTTTCAGAAAGCGGGTGAACATCCAGTCAGAGATGGAGGAAAGGCAGGCAGTTGCAGGACGGCAGGGGAGAGGTCCGGGGAGGAGAGATATATCTAGGTGTCATCAGCGTACAGGTGGTAGTGTAATCCAAAAGCGGTAATAAGTTTGCAGAAAGAGGCAGTATAAAAAGAAAATTGAAGGGGAACAAAGGTCAGAGCCTTGAGGGACTCCAACCAAGACAGGACGAGGGGAGGAGGTATCATTAGAAAAGGAGACACTGAATGAGCGTTGGGGGAGAGATAAGAGGAAAACCACGAGAGGACAGAGTCACAGAGACAGAGTGATTGAAGAGTTTGAAGAAGGAGAGCATGATCAAAGGTGTGAAAGGCAGCAGAGAGGTCAAGAAGAATTAGTATGGATTAGTGGCCTTTGGATTTAGCTGCGATTAGGTCATTAGTAACTCTGATAAGAGTCTCAGTAGAGTGGAGAGGGCTGAAGCCAGATTGAAGAGGGTCAAGGAGAGAGTTGGAATTGAGGAAGTGAGACATACGGGTAAAGACAAGCCCCTTATCTCTGTCTTACTTGGACTGTGGTGATTGGCTGAGAGTGTATTTATATATCAGGAAGTATTACTTTACTGAGAGGGTATTGGATGCATGGAATAGCCTTCCAGCTGAAGTGGTAGAGGTTAACACAGTAAAGGAGTTTATGCATGCGTAGGATAGGCATAAGGCTATCCTAACTATAAGATAAGGCCAGGGACTAATGAAAGTATTTAGAAAATTGGGCAGACTAGATGGGCCGAATGGTTCTTATCTGCCGTCACATTCTATGTTTCTATGTTTCTATGTGTAAGCGGACCACTTTCAGCCTATCACAGCTCCCATTGCTGGTATGAATCGGTATACCTCAGTCATACAACTCGTAAGACTGAGTTGGGGGTCTTCAGGACCCATATTCAGGGGTAAACTGCCTGATAATGGTTTATCACTGATGTGTAGTCTGACCTTTTAACTAAAATGTATTCCTTTGGCGAGGCAATATTACAAAAATTGATCAAAGAAAATGTAATGCATGTTTCTCGTGTCATTGCATCATCAGCTGAAAATTATTTTTAACTCTTCATCTCCCTCTTGTGGAAAATTTGTTCAAAACATGATGTTTGATAATTTTAAGAATGGTTCTAATAACTGTGATGTAATATTCATAAAATGCCAGCCATACAGTAGCAAGGTCGTTACTTGTGGAGGGAGCTGACAGGGACAGGGTCTAATTTTGATCCAATTTATTGTTGGCTCCAATCTCATGTAATGCTGAGAGAGAAATCACATCTCCAAATACACAGTTTGTGAAAATAATGAAGTGAAATTGCGGAAGGTGACTGTTAGTATTAGTGTATATTGGTATAATTTCTGACAGCATTCCTGGCAACCAACTAATCTTGGCATAAAGGAACAAGGCATGTCAAGTCCATGCCCATAGCACTTCTATAATAAATCCTTGGTTTATAAATTAGTAGAATGCTTTAAGGATATTCTGAAACCGTGGTACACTGTTTGTTTCAGGACTTAATGGAAATCCAATCTGCAATGTCAATGATGAATGGTCAGTCACTTCTCCACTTTACCCTCATCCCATGATCAAAAACCAGCTGGAGACAAACCTGCTGGGTGTACAGTGCAGCTTGCCAATAGGAGACCCCTACGGAAACAAAGTCCCATTCCTGGCAGCAGGTTGGCACTATAATACGTGTTATGCTTTATCTTGAAATTTGTTTTGGGTTCCTTAGAATAAAGTAACAGTTAAATCATACGCATTGAAATCAAGTCATTTCCTCAAAGAGAAAGCCATCTCCCAGTACTGCGTATGCTATGCACGCACATTCACACACCCGCCATCTTGGTATGTCTGGTGTTTATACCATGTTATACACGTGTGCTAATTACATGTTTATAAATAGACAAGTCTGTATGCATGCCTAACTAAGTTCCTAAGAGTGGCTAGTTATGTTTGTGTTTGGGTATGTGAGGGAGGGGCTCTGCATATGTTAAGGGTCACACTAGTTGTTATGGTATTTGGATGGTTCCTTTAGAGCTCTAGGCTATGGGATACTCCTGTTAAGACCCGGTCATGCTAAATGCAATGAATTTTAAAGACTGTTGTTGACAGTTACATTCAGTAAATTTCCCGAAGCCTTCATTGAATTGCGTATATTATCATCTAAAATAGCTCATGCTTCTCTTACTGCAGGTATTTTGTGTGTATTGTATGTATTTTTATGTGTGCGCTGTTTCTTAATCTATATTATGTATAAATATTGGTCACTACGGCAGCACCATTCCTGCAAAATGCATGTTCCGGGTGTGCCCACAATCCTATCTGTCTCTTACTGCAGGCATTTTATCAGAAGCATGGCGGGAAGAGCTAAGGGATCTCGCAACTAAGGTCTGCTCAAATGACAAACCGGAAGATAAAAAGGAGGTAATTACTGGCAGCAGCAATTTAACTAAGCACATGATTATTGTTTAGAAATCATATGTCTCAACATAGGGAGGTAGGCCATAGGGACGGAGTGAGCGGGCCAATGAAAGCGCATGCCAGTGACCCAACTTGTGCCAGTGGCGAAGTCCATTACATTATGAAATGTGAGGCAGGCCGAACCACTGAAGGGTTGTCAGCCTGGAATCAACACATGCCAGGCTGATTGAAAGCCTCCAGGCTGGCACCACTCACCGCAGGTACTGGGCACCAAGGAACCAACCCAGGACAGTGGGACAGGACACCAAAACAAGGACTGTAACACTGAAGGCCTGAACAATGGACTACCATACTACAGTCAACATTATAGTATTAATCTAGCAGTTACAGCAGCACAAAGACTGGAACCCTGAATCTACAAACCATGCATGTTCTTTTAACATCATTAATAAACAGTATTGAGAAAAAATATTCATATGTTGCTAGAAGTATCTCTAGGGCTTAGTGAATAATAGAATGATACCGTGCCTGCCATTGAAATGTTTGTTAACCTTACTCTTTAATTTTACCACTTTTATGTCACCAGGCAGAGGAACCCCAAAGAGCTACACTGTACTCTGCAGAAACTGGACGTCTTATCCCCCCATCGTCACGTGCAAGGACCCGTCAGGCATCCCGCAAAGGAAACAGAAATAGCACCAGCAGAGGAAAAGATCACATCACCTTGTTTCAAGACCAGGAACTACTGGTAAGAATGCTGGCGACCGAGACACCTTTACTAGGATACAAGAGCCTTCCAAGTTATGGATCAAAGGGGCCAAAATGTTTGTCTAAAATTCATGTTTTACTATAATTATTTCAGCCAGTTTTGCTATTATGTGTGATCCATCTTTATAGTAATCAGATTTAGCTTTGTGATAATGAATAAGATAAGAATTATTTATAAAGGGAAACGTGGACCCACAAGGGATATTTCTGAGTGGTTCAAGCTATTTGCCGTGTGGGACTAAAGATTATTTTTCTTTCTTACATAAAGAAACCATTAAAATGTTACTAGGCTTTGCCTCTTTTTCTTTAATCATCTACATTCATTTTCATTTCTAAACAAACTTCTTCAGACACACCTTTCTATACCTGCTTGGTCATTCTGATCTTGTGTCTAAATCAGTCATTCTCTGACTCAAGATGCCTCTAACCAGCCGACATATAAAAAGAGTTAACTCACCCTGCACAGGAAACAATGCACAACTGGGAACCTATTTACAATGTTCTTCATGTCTACCTGTAAGTAAGGCTCAGCAAAACCTCTGTAAAAGCTTTACTGCAACAATACTAAGACGTGATATCATCATTCTCTGACCAGACATCAGCTGAACTAATGAGGATGGTCTTGGGTCAGAAAACATCTCATTCTGAACCAAGTTAAATGAAAATGAAACATAAATAATTCAAGAAAAAGAGACCGAACAGCAAGGAAGTGCCTCAAAATCCAGAAAAATAAACTTTTCCTTTAATGTGGATACTATACATAGAGAGCTTTTTGATTTACAAAAGCTTCTATGACAACAAAGAAGATTGAATGGATAATCTGATTTTACACACAAAATGCAAACAGCATCACCAGACTACTGATGAGTTCAAAGCATATCATTTTTTACACTGGTCAGCCACAACATTAAACCCAGCCACCTGCCTAATATCATGTAGGTCCCCCTCGTGCTGCCAAAACAGCTCTGATGCGTCGAGGCATGGACTCCACCAGATCTCTGAATGTGTCCTGCAGGGCCGCCATCAGGGGGTGATAACCATGACTGGGCCCCACGTGTAGCGGTGAAACTGCCGCCGGTGCAGCTGCACCAGGGCCCACATGCTGATGGGGCCCATCGGGTGGTGTCTAGGCTGTCCCTTTAAATCACATATATGAAATACCTACTAAAAATACCCTGTCATTGAAAAAGAAGTTAAATACGATCACTGCCAGGGACCTTCAGCAAACATTCTGTCTCTAATTAAAATAAAATATCCCATGATTAAGTGCCACGTACCTATTTTGAATATTCTTGGCAAATGGTCTATTGTCTATCATGTATTTCAAACTATGACTTTGCTACTTCCAAACTGCATGTTACTTAGCAAAGAGCATTGAGTAAATAAAGAGGACTAACAAGTCACAGTGACCTGCTATTGTGACATGTCTGCTTTATTTCTGCCAACAGGTCTTGGAGCTTCTGTGCCAGATACTACAAACAGATTCTCTTTCTGCAATCCAACAGTGGCTACTTTCAGCTGGACCCAGAGGTAGTCAATCAGAAGTGAACAAACCTTGACTGTAATGTTACCGTGCTTAAACATCACAGTTACTCTTGTTATGTCCAGATTTGATATGTTCTGGAATTAAAGGGACATTATAGTCACCTGAACAACTTCAGCTTAATGATGTTGTTCAGGTGAGAATTATAGCTCATTATTATAGCTTTTCTGAGAAAATACAGTGTTTACATTGAAAGCTAGGAACACCTCCAGTTGCAGTCACTCAGAGTGAACCAGAGGGACTTCGGAGTTGATGGAGGCATAATATGCCTCCATCCACTCAGATCTGCTGTGCACAAGCATCCTGTGATTCAGTATCTCCTCCCACTGCATGCAGACACTGAACTTTCCTCGTAGAGATTCATTGATTCAATTCATCTCTATGAGGAGATGCTGATTGGCCAGGGCTGTGTTTGAATCATGCTGGCTCTGCCCCTGATCTGCCTCCTTGTCAATCCTATGGGGAAGCACTGTGATTGGATCAGGCTATCACATGTCAGCATACTGCTTGTTTTTCTTGAGTCTAACAGCATGCAGATCTACAGCTTCTGGCTTGAACACAGTAAGATTTCTATATTTATGGAGGCATGAGGGGCCCAGGGGGCTAGATGGTCATGTTAACACTATAGGGTCAGGAATACATGTAGTTGCACTGGTGACTATAGTGTCGCTTTAACTCATTTTGTTCCTTTGGTCGGCATGCTGGTTATTTTCGTTTTAGATGAGGTTTCTGTTCAGTCATTACAAATACAAAAAGATAAGTCCTGCGCTCACTCCCATCACTACTGGGCCGGCAGCAAGGACCACAGTACACATCAGCCCCAATATATAGTAAAAAACAAAGAAAAGAAAAAGTTACCTGTGCTCTCTCCTTAATCCCTATGTATATTTGTTTTTGCTTTGTATCACACAGCCTGGTTACAATGCTGCTGCCCATCCCATGTGTTCCCTATTAAGGGTTAATAAGTATATAGGGGTGTATATAAAAAATACCCCTCTGTGTCTCATTAGAGATATCTTTGCCAGAAGCTCAAGGAAGCAGGCTGAAGGGTCAGTGTTAGGACCCGCTTAGGGGGGTCTGCCTTGACGTTGGCAGGCGGGCATTCCCTCCAATGGCCATTGGAGCAACTAAATGACCTCCATTTGTCTAAATATACATAGGGATTAAGGAGAGAGCGCAGGTAACTTTTTCTTTTATTTGGTTTTTACTATATATTGGGGCTGATGTGTATTGTAGTCGTTGCTGCTGGCCCAGTAGTAATGGGAGTGAGCGCAGGACTTCTCTTTTTGTATTGGTATTTACTTTGTATCACACAGCCTGGTTACAATGCTGCTACCCATCCCATGTGTTCCCTATTAAGGGTTAATAAGTATATAGGGGTGTATATAAAAAATACCCCTCTCTGTCTCATTAGAGATATCTTTGCCAGAAGCTCAAGGAAGCAGGCTGAAGGGTCAGTGTTAGGACCCGCTTAGGGGGGTCTGCCTTGACGTTGGCAGGCGGGCATTCCCTCCAATGGCCACTGGAGCAACTAAATGACCTCCATTTGTCTAAATATACATAGGGATTAAGGAGAGAGCGCAGGTAACTTTTTCTTTTCTTCTGTTCAGTCATGCTTGTCTCTTTGGAAACTTTTTTTTTATGTTGTCGAAAGTTGCCCATGACCACGGAAGATGGCCATCATTGGAGACTTTCTAGAACCCATCTAGTAGAACAGAGCAGCATAATTTGTGTGGTACTAAAATGTTATCAACATTATAAATCCACAGAGAATAAAACGGTGTTCTGCAGAAGTTAAAATTTTGTTATTATTTGTCACAATCCTATAAAAGTATCACTGGTAAAGTTCTATGTCTGATCATGTTCCAAAAGGTCTAATGTTCTCACTTGTCCTACAGAGAAGGACCTCGTAATGAATATGATTCAGACAGCTACTGCCAATATCAAGCTTGATTCTAACACCATGGACAGATCAATAGATGACAGGCTCCAAACTCAAGCTGCACTAGGACTGATATCACGAGATAAGAACTTCCAGAAGAAAGATCTAAACAGGTTTAATATAAAGCTGTTATTTTATTTAACATGTGATAAATACATAGCATTTTCTTTCATAACTTTCTATACCCTTGGTATAGCAGTAACTTCATTGCAATCCTGAACTTTTATTAATAGGCTGGCGCCGCGGTAGTGGCCACAAACGTATTGAATACCCATTTTTCTGCCATCTATTCTCATAGTCATGCGTGCATCTGTAATGTGTAGATGGAGAGCAAGGGTGGTGGGACATTTTGATGATTCTGGGAGGAATGGAGATATAGCCATATAATGGTTTCTTCATCTATGGCAGAAGTAAGTTCAGGAGTATTTGAGATGTTTCTCAGTGGGCACTATCCACAGGGCAATCTATTTAGGCTTTTTAGTTGTCGGTGATTGTATCTTATATTTAACTCTTTCTCTCTCTCTGTAGCTACAATCACTCCAAATATAGTTACAACGTGCCCTAATTCAATAATCTCAAAACACTGTACAACAGCAGCAACACTCACTGTCTCTCAGTGGCCACCAGCCTACTACTTAATGCCTTAACATGAATAGTTCCCTTTTAAATGTTTTAACTGACACATTCAGGAGACTGGAGTCATTTTGAATTTACCCTGGGGTTCTCTTGTATTAGTGTATTACATTTTGGTGTGTTATATTCTGAAATGTCACTTGAGGAACATTCAACTATTGGTTCTGTATTCCAGTTCTATTAAACAGAAACAAGAGCCCATCGCAGAAGAAGATAAACCAGGTAATGATCTAAAGACTTTTTACTTTAAAAAAAAAAAAAAAAAAAAAAAAAAGCTTATTAATTCAACATGCACTCCAATTCCATTATATATATATATATATATATATATATATATATATATATATATATATATATATATATATATATATATATATATATATATATATTGGGTACCTTTTTTTTATGAATGTCTTGGGAATAATAACTATAGATGCTGGGTTACATTAGGGTTAAAGTTTGAAACATATTCAACATATTATGTAGAGAAGACAGATGAAAGATTTGATGTTTTCTAGAAGACTATTCTTCAGGTTCAGCACTCTGTAGGAGAAGACAACTTGACGGGTGCATAGTCACTATATGGGCAGGTGGAGATTCCTCAATAACCCCATACCCACCCATGTTACCATTAAAACGTGGGCACTCAGAGGTATGGGTCAATATGTCCACAGCTTTATTGAAGCATCATACATATAATAATAACCTTTTTATAAAATATCAACTGAACATGAAATGTCATTGCCCCGCTCTCCACCCATACATGACCAACTGTCTGTCATAAATAAAGGCAATGACCCATAGAGTAAACATTTCCATAACAGTGTAACAAGACGGGTAATTAGAAACATTTTGTTTATAGTGGAGAGTAGGGATAGAAAGAGGTCACTTTATTTTGGGCTCTGCATAAAAGATATGAGATAAAGAAAGGTGAAGGACACACAGGAATACATACATTAGCTAATTTATTATTGTTAATATATTGTAATCACATTGTATTCTGGAGATATTGCTGCTGTAAAATCCCTGCATAGCCCTGCAAACATTTGAGAGAGTAGTTAGTATACAGATATTTGAAAATAAACTAGATGAATGTGGATTAATGAACTCTTCGGCAATAGCAGCACCGTTACCCATCGACTGGGGTCTGCAGCTTAGACATCAAGTAACTATCTATTGTTGTGTTATCTGGAAAGTCAGGGCCGCCATCAGAGGATGACAACCATAACGGTTGTCACAGGCCTGGGGGGCCCGGCCACCTGGTCCCCATGTGTAGCAGTGGAATTGCCCGCACACTGATGGGGCCCATCGGGTGGCCCACGCACTTAGGGCCACCCGATGGGCCCTATATCTTCAGGGGCCCGGTCAGCGCTGTGGCCGTGGTGTAGCGCGACCTAGGCCCCTTAAAAAAAAAAAAAAAGCAGCCGCAGCAAGTGCTGCTAGGTGGAAGTGGTCACTTCCTCCGAGCTCACTCCGCGTGGGACGAGCGCACGCCCGGCAGTGAAGGAGAGTCAGCCGACTACTCTCATCAGCTTCAGCCACCCTCATGCAAAGAAAAGGTAAGAGACAAGAGGGTGGCTGGAAAATGAGCTTTGTGTGTGTGTATGAATGTCTGTCTGTATGTATGTCTGTATGCATGTCTGTCTGTCTGTATGCATGTCTGTATGTCTGTCTGTATGTCTGTCTCTGCCTGTATGCATGTATGTCTGTATGTCTGTATGTATGTATGTATGTCTGTATGCCATTATGAATGTATGTGTGTATGGATGTCCGTGTATGGATGTCCGTGTATGGATGTCCGTGTATGGATGTCCGTGAATGGATGTCCGTGAATGGATGTCCGTGAATGGATGTCCGTGAATGGATGTCCGTGAATGGATGTCCGTGAATGGATGTCCGTGAATGGATGTCAGTGTATGGATGTCAGTGTCTGTCTGTCTGTGTCTTTATGTCCTCATGCATGTGTGTCTATATGTATGTTAGTATGTGTCTGTCTGTCACTATGTATGCCTGTGTGTCTGTATATGTGTGTATGTCTCGGTATGTGTGTGGCAGTATATATGCCTGTATGCGTGTATGTCTGTTTCAGTATGTGTGTCTGTTAGTATGTATCTGTGTCCTTTTGTATCAGTGTGTGTGTTTGTGTCTGTGTGTGTATTCCTGTGGGCGGTATTTGGAGGCGGACCCTGTGGGCGGTATTTGGAGGTGGGCCCCTGGGGGCCCAGACCCTGAGCTGAGTTAGGGGCCCCAAAATTTCTGGTGGCGGCCCTGTGGAAAGTGTTCAGAAAACAGCAATTTCTCAGTACAGCACATTAAGGGTTTTAGTGCCTCCAATGACACAGATCTCTCCCCCCTTTCCCTAACTGGTGGGGGGGCAAGCATTATTTACTAAAGGAGACTAAGAGATATGCTACCTTGCAGTAAACCATTATGAAGAGGAACACATGGTGCATCTTAGCCAGGTTCCTTGGGACTTGCAAGCTGGTCATATATGGACTCTCCCATAGATATACCACGACAAACATCAGTATTTATTTAATTATTAACATGTATTTGTGTCTGTACATTTTTCTTGACAAAGTATGGATTAAGGACATTATATTAACTTGACTGTCTGTGAATTGCTATGAAATAATATAGACAGCCCAATCCATATAAATTCCAATTAAATTGCACAATTGGAAGACATGTGGATCATTTTTGACTTAAAGGTTCAGTGTGTCGGAGTCAGAATAATTACCAAACCAGTCAGTGATCATTTTCCTAAACTGCCGCCGTTTTCCACCAATATGAGATTTATTTTCTGCTGATTTACAGAACACATTGGCACTGCTGAAGTTCTCCAGATACATTCTCCATCAGATAATGAAAATCAAAGCAAGTCTGAATCAGCCAACTAGCAAGATGTCCTTCAACTGTATGCATGGCTTGCAAGAGGAAGAACTGGTGGACATACCTGTCACTAAGTCACTGGTTCATAGAATATGACAAATGCTTAGTCAAAGCTGCAACTAATAAACCTTGTTAGAGATATCCTCCTGTTAGACTGTTAGTGCTTGCTCTATGTTACATGCATGGATAAAACAATGTACCGGTATTTGTTAATATGGGAGGGAAATAGTCAATATAGTCCTCATCTAGTAAATCTCACTTGTTTATTATCTGAATGCTTGGTACCCGACAATCAGATCTAAGTTTAAAGGATCACCACTTACCCAGGTAATATTGATGGGCAGCTCCACTACATATGAAGTTTTCATAGCTGCTTATATCTCATTCTAATCTGCAGGGTACCCATCAAGGGACCGAGGAAGCAATCTGAGCAAGCAGAAAACAGATTTAAGAAAAATTGCATCCTCTCTCTAGATATCAATGGTGTATACATGTAGTATTTATGTGTTTTAAAAAATGTGAAATATACATTGTATTCTCTACTTTGTGCTTAAATAAACTGTATAGAGACTGCCTTGATTAAATCTCTTCATTTAGGACCCCTAAAGCCTAGGGTAGGGGTAGACAACACAAAGCACCAGACGGTGTGGACTATATCTCCCATAATACTCTTATAGCCGTAATGCAATCTAATAAAAAATAATGAAGTCTGTGGATAGTTAATACAATGTTAAACAAAAATCTGCACACAGTCAAGCCATAAGACTTGCTTTTCACACAGAAATCACACATTTGCAGTGATGTTATTACCGCAAAGGATTCTGGGTGGGCACAGGGCCGGACTGGCCCACCGGGATACCGGGAAATTTCCCGGTGGGCCGTCGGCACCTGGGGCCGGGCAGACACCTGGGTCTGCTGGCGGCCGCTGGGGGACTTGCACTGGCGGCCGCTGGGGGACTTGCACTGGCTCTGCTCTCCCAGCGTGCAGCTGAATGAGACCGGTGCCGGAATATGACGTAATATTCCGGCACCGGTCTCATTCAGCAGCGCGCGAGGGCGGGAGAGCAGAGCCAGCGCAGCTTCCCCAGCGGCCGCCAGTGCAAGTCCCCCAGCGGCCGCCAGCAGACCTGCCCCAGCGGCCGCCAGCAGACCTGCCCCAACGGCCGCCAGCAGACCTGCCCCAGCAGCCTCCTGCACTGCACGACCCCCTGGCAGGTAGGAGTAATGTGTGTGTGTGTGTCTGTCTGTTTTATGGTGTCTGTCTGTGTCATGGTGTCTGTCTGTATGGTGTGTGTGTCTGTCTGTGTTATGGTGTCTGTCTGTGTCATGGTGTCTGTCTGTATGGTGTGTGTGTGTGTCTGTATGGTGTGTGTGTGTGTGTGTCTGTGTCATGGTGTGTGTGTCTGTATGGTGTGTGTGTGTGTCTGTGTCATGGTGTGTGTGTGTCATGGTGTGTGTCTGTGTCTGTATGGTGTGTGTCTGTGTCATGGTGTGTGTGTGTCTGTGTCATGGTGGGTGTCTGTATGGTGTGTGTGTGTCTGTGTCATGGTGTGTGTGTGTCTGTGTCATGGTGTGTGTGTGTCTGTCTGTGTTATGGTGTCTGTCTGTGTCATGGTGTGTGTGTCTGTCTGTGTCATGGTGTCTGTCTGTATGGTGTGTGTCTGTCTGTCATGGTGTGTGTGTCTGTGTCATGGGGTGTGTGTCTGTCTGTATGGTGTGTGTCTGTATGGTGTGTGTCTGTGTCATGGTGTGTGTCTGTATGGTGTGTGTGTGTCTGTCTGTGTTATGGTGTCTGTCTGTATGGTGTGTGTGTGTGTGTGTGTGTATGTCTGTGTCATGGTGTCTGTCTGTATGGTGTGTGTGTCTGTCTGTCTGTCATGGTGTGTGTGTATGTCTGTGTCATGGTGTGTCTGTCCGTCATGGTGTGTGTGTATGTCTGTGTCATGGTGTGTCTGTCCATCATGGTGTGTGTGTCCGTCATGGTGTGTGTGTCTGTGTCATGGTGTGTGTGTCATGGTATATGTGTGTCTGTCTGTGTCATGGTGTCTGTCTGTATGGTGTGTGTGTGTGTGTCTCTGTCATGGGGTGTGTGTCTGTCTGTGTCATGGTATATGTGTGTTTCTGTGTCTGTCATGGTGTATATGTGTGTTTAAAAATAGTGTTTTTGCTCACCTTTTTTTTTCCCACGCAGCGAGCTGGTCTCCCCTCGACTGGCCCTGCCTCTATGACTGAGATCATCAAGCTTGATGATCTCAGCCAATCCAATGCTTTGCCATTGGATTGGCTGCAAAACGTTACACCAATCAGCCTCTCCTCATAGAGATGCATTGAATCAATGTATCTCTATGAGGAACGTTCAGCACCTACAGAGTGTGGAGGCCCTGAATGTACATGCACTGACACAGGAAGCACCTCTAGTGACCGTCTGAGTGACTGTCACTAGCGGTGTCACTTTGAAGCAATGTAAACACTGCCTTTTCTCTGAAAAGTCAGTGTTTACGTTGAAAAGCCTGTAGCGACATGTATATATATTACTCAATCATCTGTCATGGCAAGACATAGCCTTACATGTTACACGCAACAATATATGGCGCAGTGACTTATGGGGCTGGCATAAATTTTTTATCCAGGGCTGCTTTGTATCCCCAGTCCGGCCCTGGGCGGGCATATGCAAATTAGTTTAACAAAGAATCACATTTTTGGCTCATTCCATTTTAAACATGGATTCCTTTGAGTCTGTTTGCTGTATACAACAGCTTTGAAACACAACTTAGGAAAAGATGCAAAACCAGTGAACCACTCATGGGCAGTTGTTTCATTGTTAATGCAAATGGTTGGTTACTGGCTTGCTATTGAGGCTTGGTGGTGCTTGGGAAGCAAAAACCAAAAATGTTATGGTGGGTAAAAAATTGTGACTGAAAACCCCTTCCACCTGAAGTCTGTGGATAGTTAATACAATGTTAAACAAAAATCTCCACCCCAGTCAAGCCATAAGACCTGCTTTTCCCACAGAAATCACAAATCTGCAGTGAAGTTACTACCGCAAACACAGACTCAAAGGAATTCATGTTTAAAATGGAATGAGGCAAAAATTTGATTCTTAAACTAATTTGCATATGTCCACCCAGAATCCTATGCGGTAATAACATCACCGCAAATCTGTGGGAAAAGCAAGTCTTATGGTTTGACTGGTGTGCAGATTTTTGTTTAACATTGTAATATATATATATATATATATATATATATATATATAGATATAAAATTATTTAATTTTTTTAATACACCGACTGAACATGGTTTCATACTTACCTTGCTGTGTTGAGTGACCGCCGTTCTTCCAGTCTGAGTTGATCTAATGAAGGTGAAATCTGTATCTCAATATTATTGTTCTAACACGTAAACTTTAAGCACGATTTATTGGCTGAGAGCCATCACATGACTCTATTAGCAAATGGAATGAAGTTGGACATCTGTCACATGTTATCTCCAAAGAAAAATCCAAATTTTTGTAGTTTTAATTTATATTTAATATAAATATCATTTTGCACCTTCCATGACAATTCACTAAGGTTACCAAGAGAATAGGAGTTCCCAAAAGCAAATGTTAAACTGTTGAATAAACATTAGATAGATGTATTTTTCACTTTTTTTTGTGGCACAATAGAAATTTGCTAGAACTATTTATTTTTTATTTTTTGGCAATCGCTCTTCATTGAGGTAAATACTCGACAGATTAGACAATACACAAAATGTCAGTATAAATGTAATGAGCAGTATGTATGCATACAGATAAGTAATACCACATATTACAATACAAAGAAAAGGAGAGTACGACTATTCTAAGCTTTGTCTTACTAGCTGCAATAATATAACACTGACTGGCTATCACATAAGCTAGTATTCACATAGATATAATAAAAAACTTGTATAGAACTAATTTTTTGCCTTCTTCTTGATCAACGGCAGTAAAAATCCTTGAACTCTTTAAAGCCTCTATTTATATGTAACAGCTATATAACTTTGTGCAGCTGTACCTGCGTAGAGAAAAGTGTATATGCTGCATAAACCATACATGTAATCCCTAGAAAAATAAACAATACTGTACCCTAACGTCTGTGGTTATGGACGTCAAGCTATGGCTGGTTCCTCTGTGCCCAACAGGGATATACACGTAGGAGATGATATGAATGGACCTGAGAGTGCAGCAGATATTCCTAATAATGTGTGCTGGCTAGTCTTCCATGCCCAGGTAACCGAATACTGCCATTCGATAGGTTCTTAGTTTACCACACAGGTCAGTGACGCTGTCAGCTCGCAGTGACTAGGCCTAAATACATTTATTTGAGAGGTGTAATATGTATTTGTTTCACTAACATACTATAAATAAGATATTACTTTTTTTTTGCTGGTTATTTGGGTCTGTGACTCACCTGGCAGGGTAATAATAACCTAGGTAGAACATCCCAACATGCAAAATCTCATTTCAGGGAGATGGCTTCACCAGCGACTGCACCCCCCCATTGCACACGCCTTCACACTCTCGCCCACACCTACACACACACCCGCTCCCACACACTCATATACATACATACACACAACCACCAAACATGTATGAACAAGGACATGATATTTTATTATGACCGAACACGACTATTTACACAGACACCAACACATACACACTTGCACTAATTAGATCTGCAGCCACCCCTAACTTACCTGGTGTCCATGTACCTGCTCCCTCCAGCCTCTCCTCTGCCTCCACGCTGCCTGTGTGCTCCAGCCATCTCCTGCGGGCTGTCTTCTTAGTTCGAAGGAAGTGACAGGCTGTCTATCACTTCCTCCCATCTGGCAGATACTGCAGGGGCCCGGTCAGGCTCACCTCTGTGTGTCTCTTTTTTCACCATTTCCTTCAGATATACTCCAGAGCAGGGGTCCTCAAACTACGGCCCCCCAGATGTTGCTGAACTACAACTCCCATGATTCTCTGGCTATCTATGTAATTCAAAGAATCATGGGAGTTGTAGTTCAGCAACATCTGGGGGGCAGGAGTTTGAGGACCCCTGATCCAGAGGGTACATGCAATGCAGATTGAGAAGCTGCACGTTATTTATGGTTACTCCCTAAAGTGAGCATTGTCAGGAATTCAAAGTTAATCCAAAATTAATTTCAAATTTGAGCCAAATAGCTGAAAAATTCTCCAAGCAACTTGTTATTAATTTAGGGAATTAAAACATTTAGGGAATAAGCATAATATTGCCACATGTCCTCGCAGTATAAGATTCTTAAAGGGCCAGTCTAAGCACCAAAACCACTACATTTTAATAAAATGGTTTTGAGCTGCAGAAGTTGTCCCTTTTGTTTGGCAATATAAAACCTTGCTTTTTCTGAAAATCATGCCTAAAACATGCCTTTAGTCAGTCAGTAGAGACACATTTTGAGGGCCTTCACATTTTGTCGTCATCATTCAAACCATCAGTAGTGGACCTATCGCTGGTGGGGCTCTACCGGGGCCCGCACACTGAGGCACCCATTGGGTGTCCCATGCAAAACAATTCTTGCAGCAGGGCCCTCTCTTCATTACTTCCACCTCTGCATGCATAATGAGGTCAATGGCTACTAATCCTTCTGGTATGCAAGCATGCATGATAAGTCCGCAGTGCTCTCTCTGAAGCATTGGATTGGACCAGAGATAGGTGGATCGAGCTGCAGAGGGGAGATTGTCCTGGGTGCAGGATTGCAGATAATTGTAATGCCTTTTTAAAAAAAAAAATGTAAAGGAGGTCCCAGCAATCTATAATAAAAACAAAAACTAACATTAAAAATAAATATATTCATTTTTAACATTGGGAGTGTTCCTTTATTTGATTGCAGCTGGAACTGCAGCTGCTACTACATCTCTTGAAAGGCACAGGAGGAGTGGTCTCAAAAAGTAGTCCACCATTCACCTAAAAGAAACAATCTGAAAGTAATAAATTCCCCTGTCCACTTTCCCTTCTATGTGTCCGTTAAATGGCTATTCATATACTACTGATCAATGATTAACCTGGGCAGTGACAAAAGACAAGTACAGAAAACGGTCCAAGTTTGCACACACAGACTGAGACCTGACTCCTGACAAGTTCACTCCTGGAGGCCAGCTCCTTCTCCTCATAGTGTCTGTCCACTGTTCCTGGATTACATACAGTACCACGAAGGGGCCACGATGGAAGAAAGCCAGAATTAATATTCCCTTTATTTGTGCCAGAGCTGACCCTCACAGAATACCAACATTGACTTATACCACGAAGCCCATCTGGTTATTCACAGCCTGTCTTTCATTATGTCTCTGGGGTCCAGCTGTACAACGTGCACCCTGCACTTAATCATTCTTCTCATCTGTTGCTGTACTTGCAGTAAGTATACATCATAATTCCTCTGTTTCCACATTTTCTATAACACTTTACAGTATTTCACCTGTTGCGATCGTGATTGCCAGATCCAACATATTTTCCTGGAAACATATCCTGACCTCATGCTGATGAGAAATTAATGAAAAGTGCTGCCCTGTAGTATGTATTATTTATATAAATAAATTGATCAATACAGTTCCATTCTGGAATCCTCGTTTGTTAATAAACTGATAACATTTTCACAATATATAAATCTACATATTTGGGCAGAGCTTTACCATAATTCATTGATATATTATAGTTGGTCACAAATGTAATCTAGATCAATAGATCGGATATAATGGCAATATTTATTCTTTATAAATGTAAGGTAAGGAGCATGCACTGCTTAGATACACCTGTGACGAGACCAATCTCGTCACTGTGCATTGGAGGAGCCTGGTTGCCTGCCTGCTGCCTTTTGACTATGGACCGGCATTTAAATACTTTATTTTCCTATGCAGAAAGGTCTATTCATGTATTTCTGCCCTGGCGTTCGGTAGATTCTCGGATTTACTGAATTAACTAAATTAACCCAGATAGCTATGCCATGGAGCCTATTCGTGTAATAAAAGACTTTGGCTCCATGGCAATTGAACTGTATGTGTGTGGTCTGAGCGCCATTCAGTAATAATGTGCGCTCAGACCTAAGCTATCTGGGGATATGTTGCATGTCTATATTTTATGTAATAAATGATACTTGTGTATTTTATTGTATTTTACTGTATTTTGCTACCATGTGGCTAATGGAGTTTTGACTCTGTCCTTGGAGATAATTGGATTACTTCTCAATTATCTCCAGGATAGAAGACTCTGTGGAACTGGTTTTGGGCAGAAAAGCCATGCTTCATTTGGTCACAAAGGACTTCGATCTATCTTTTGAACCAATGGACCAATTTGGATGATTTACATATGTTTGTATTTGGACTATGCTGATTCTGAAAATGTAAGTGAATTATGTGAATGTGATTGTAACGGCTACCCAGGTAGAGAGAGGGTATCTGCCGTTGGAGACGTCCTTTTCCCTGCAAGCTGCTGTGGAGAAGTAAAGCTGGCGTAATCCCATCCACGATATCCAGAGTAAGAGTCAGGTTCAGCTGGAACAGAGCAGAATAATATTCCCAAATAATCCCCTTTCAAGAACGAGACGAGGCTACGTTTTGAAGGGTCAAGAAGAACTGAGAACTGGAATACCCAGCCTGCTTTGTATTAGGATTCAGTACAGAAAGAACACTCCCAGGGGGAGGCATAAAATCACCAATCCTGTACAGGGTACAACCCACACATCCCCTCCCCTCAGATAACCAGTTAACATAATTAAAACGTACATTATTTTACCCAAGTTCCGGATGTACCCCAAAAACAGGGGTTTTAAATCTGGTATCGCTTGATAGCTCTCATTCAGGGGAACAATATATCCAAAAATCAGTCAATTCGGACAAATGGTTCAGGAGTTATGAGGTTCCAAAGTTTTGACCGACCGCACAGACCAACTAGCCGAAAATAGTTCCATACGTTTTGGCCTTGCGGTCGGTCCTCGTTCGTATGGTAAAAAGGTACGAAAATCTGGCCATCCATTCGAATCTTTATGGTCGCTAGAATCCCCATATCCAGTTAAAAATAACTACCGAACGGCCGGTCATTCGGTAGTTCCAGCATGGAATTATGGACGCATGGAGGTCTCAGCGGTGTTCGCCTGTTTGCGTATCCGTTTTTAGTTCCATGCGTTCACAGGCAAACACCGCTGTTCGTGCGCAAGATGGCCGCGAACACGTGTAAGTCCCGAAATGGCGGCCACACAGATACTGGGACAAAGGGAACGATTGAAACGACACGAACGATTTTACTACCGAATCCTAGCAAGGCATTTAAACATAGTCCATGTGTCCATAGCCTCTGTACAGTCCATTTCAAGGACCAGAGACAGCAATATAACAATCCATTAAGCGCAGATATAGTTTTTAAAGGGCCCAATCTTCCAGGGCCATAGTCGCAGGGGAGGAGGTAGGCAAGCAGGCCTCTCCAGGACACAGTGGCGAAGGGCACTTCGTCACAGTGATGCATACTTTTAAAGTTATGAATAATGTGGAAAAACTGTATTTCTCTGCCTGTGATAATTACAATATCCATTGTGTAAGCTAATTGTATCACAGGCAGAGGGGAGGATTTTGTGTGGGAGTGTCTTAGTGTATTGTACGTGTTTATTGGCTATTTTCCAAAACCCTGTGGGTGGTACTAATGTGTATATAAGAACAATAAACCCACAGCTCTGTCTGTTCCTGGTTGACCCTCAAAACGGAGCCTTGCCTCCTTCTTGGGGGGATTTATTGTATGCTGTTCCAGTTCGACTACTAGGAGTGTAAACCTATTCATATGGTTTTTCCTATTTGGCTGTTTACAGCATTCGTATGTTTGAGAGCATCCATATGCTTCTCCGGTTCGGTGGATTGTTGTCTACAGTAGCTGCCTGTGTCTCTGGAAGGGGAAGATCTTCTAAACGGTGGTTTAACCCTTTTTATGCCTGGGGGTGCCGTTACAACACCTGTTAAGGAAAATTATATTTTAGGACAATAAACTCAAATTGTGCCTTCCAAAATTCTTACGATTGTTTTTCAAGACACCGTGTGTCATTGTTTAATGAATACAACATTACAATTACATTATCCATAGCCTGGATAAAAGTATTCAGTTGGATATATAATGCAAGTCCATAATTTGAAGTGAAACTCTAGAGGTGCAAAGTTGTAAACTAAGCCCAGGTTTAATGATAGGAAATAAAGAATAAAATAAAGTGTTTAAAAGGGATACTATAGTGCCAGGAATACAAAGCTGTATCCCTGGCACTATCACTCCCACTGCCTCCTCCCCTCGCGCCGTCCCCTCCCTGGTAAATACAGGGTAAAAACCCGTCTCTCGGTGCTGGGTCGACACTCCGTCCCTCTGACGTCCCGCGAATCCATGCTTTCCTATGGAGAAAAGCATCAGTTACCGGACCAAAGGTCCATTTCCATCCAGGAAGCTCTCAGGTAGACAGCCACTGGAGGCAGACTTAGAGCGGCAATGTAAACATTGCAGTTTCTTTGGAACTGCATTGTTTAACATTGCTGGACTACGTGCAAAAGGGACACAGCACCCAGACTACTTCAATGAGCTGAAGTGGTCTGTGTGCCTATAGTGTCCCATTAAACCATAGTGTCATATACTAAATTCAAATCAAAAAGGTAGTAGGCTGACGAAGGCACAGATGAGGAAGAAAACCATGGACACAAGGGGGCACATACAAATTAGGGGTCTACTGTATATATAGAGGGTGTAGTCGGTGTATAGGGGCATACTGCATGTGCTTATGTGATATAGTTTATGTGCATATAGGAGCGATAGTGTGTGGGGGTTTCATTCATTTAACAAAGGTATTAATAAAATAAATATTCCCCTCTCCCTGCTGTTACCTTTTGTTAGCATTCCAATCCCCGGTAGACATGTGCAATTTGTTTCGGTCCGAATATGAATTCGGACGAATTTCTGGAAATTTGGACATTCGGGTACTTCCGAATGTCCGAATTGCTGAAGTTCCGAAGTGCTGAAGTGCTGAAGTTCTGAAGATGCCGAATTTCCGAAGTGTCGAACTGCCGAAGTGCCGAAGTTCTGAAGTGCTGAAGTGCTGAAGTGCCGAAGTTCCGCAGTTGCCGAAGTTCCGAAGTGTCAAAGTGCCGAAGTTCCGAAGTTCCGAAGCACAGTATTGCCTAAGTACTAATATACTTACCCAGTGAAAGAAGAAAAATGTTACATTGTATACAATTTTAAATAAAAAGTATACAAACATAGCCAGGATTCAGCTGTAAGCATTTGCAACACTTACAACAATCAAGTAACATACATTCATATAAAATGTAAGTTACTTGGCCAGTCAATGTAATGACAGGAATGAATAAGTAAATAATGCCCTAATTCCCACGGCATTAGGGAGCTATCTACTATAAGGCTGAAAGACCTAAATTGGTCTTTCAGCCAAATGTACTAATACTAAGTAAAGATTTCTTAGTATTAGTAAATAATCTGCCCCTTCTCGCTATACCGCCGGTGGCTGCTCACTGTTAAAAAAAAAAAACAACCTAATGTCCTCCCCCCTGGCCCCCACCCCTGAGCGGTGGGTGGGGGCCCTAAATTATAATTAGGGGGGGGACCTTATGTCCTCCCCCCTGGCACCCACCCCTGAGCGGTGGGTGGGGGCCCTAAATTATAATAAGGGGGGGGACCTAATGTCCTCCCCCCTGGCCCCTGCCCCTGAGCGGTGGGTGGGGGCCCTAAATAGTAATAGGGGGGGACCTAATGTCCTCCCCCCTGGCCCCCACCACTGAGCAGTGGGTGGGGGCCCTACAGTAAAATAAGGGGGGGACCTAATGTCCTCCCCCCTGGCCCCCACCCCTGAGCGGCGAGTGGGGGCCCTAAATACTAATAAAGGCGGGGGAACTAATGTCCTCCCCCCTGGCCCCCACCACTGAGCGGTGGGTCGGGACCCTATATACTAATAAAGGGGGGGGACCTAATGTCTTCCCCCCTGGCCCCCACCCCTGAGCAGCGGTTGGGGGCCCTATATACCAATAGGGGGGGACCTATTGTCCTCCCCCCGGCCCCCAAACCCGAGCAGCGGGTGGGGGCCCTAAAAAAAAAAATCTCCCGCCCCCCCCCAGGTGACTAGACCCCTAGTCTCCCCCCCACAAAAAAATGATCCCCCTACCTAATCCCCTCACCCTAAAAATAATGAGGGGGGGGACATTTAACTAAGAACCTGTAAAACAAAAAAAATAACTTACCATTCAATGTTTTCTTTCTTCTAAAATCTTCTTTTTTCAGCCCCAAAAAGGCCAAATAAAAAACCATAATAACCGACACAATTAAAAAAGAAAAAAAAAAAAAAAAACGAGCGCAAAAAAAAAATCCTTCTTCACCCATGGAGGGCTCCGCGCAGACTGAGCTCTGCAGGGCGGGGGAAGGCTTATAAAGCCTTCCCCCGCCCTGCAATTAGGCTCAGAGCACTCTGATTGGTGGGTTTAAGCCATCCAATCAGAGTGCTCTGACAGGTAAATGAAGATACTGACAGGTAAGTCTCTACATTTACCTGTCACAGCACTCTAATTGGTTGGTTTGAAATCCACCAATCAGAGTGCTCTGTGTCATTTTACACAGCGTGGGAAAGTTCTTTGGAATTTTCCCACACTGTGTAATTTGACTCAGAACTCTCTGATTGGTTACTTAATCCACCAATCAGAGAGTTATGAGTCAAATTACACATGCTGGGAAAAGTCCAAAGAATTTTCCCACGCTGTGTAAAATGACACATAGGAATCTGATTGGTGGATTTCAAACCAACCAATCAGAGTGATGTGACAGGTAAATGTAGAGACTTACCTGTCAGTCTCTTCATTTACCTGTCAGAGCACTCTGATTGGATGGCTTAGACCCACAAATCAGAGTGCTCTGAGCCTAATTGCAGGGCGGGGCAAAGCTTTATAAGCCTTCCCCTGCCCTGCAGAGCTCAGTCTGCGCGAAGCCCTCCATGGGTGAAGAAGGATTATAATTTTTTTGCGCTCGTTTTTTTTTTTTTTTTATTGCGTCGGTTATTATGGTTTTTTATTTGGCCTTTTTGGGGCTGAAAAAATAAGATTTTAGTAGAAAGAAAACATCGAATTGTAAGTTATTATTTTTTTGCAGGTTCTTAGTTAAATGTCCCCCCCTCACTATTTTCTAGGGTGAGGGGGGTAGGTAGGGGGATCATTTTTTTTGGGGGGAGGGGGTGACTAGGGGTTTGGGGACCCCTAGACACCTGGGGGGGCATTTTTTTAGGGCCCCCACCCGCCGCTCAGGGGTGGGGGCCAGGGGGGAGGACATTAGGTCCCCCCCCTTATTAGTATTTAGGGCCCCCACCTGCCGCTCAGGGGTGGGGGCCAGGGGGAGGACCTTAGATTCCCCCCCCCTTTTTAGGATTTAGGGCCCCCACCCGCCGCTCAGGGGTGGGGGCCGGAGGTGAGGACATTAGGTCCCCCCCTTATTTTACTGTATTTTACCCACTGCTCAGGGGTGGTGGCCGGGGGGGGAGGACATTAGGTCCCCCCTATTACTATTTAGGGCCCCCACCCGCCGCTCAGGGGGGTGGGGGCCAGGGTGGAGGACATTAGGTCCCCCCCTTATACCAATTTAGGGCCCCCACCTGCCGCTCAGAGGTGGGGACCAGGGGGGAGGACATTAGGTTCCCCCCTTATTAGTATTTAGGGCCCCCACCCACAGTTTAGGGGTGGGGGCCGGGGGGAGGACAATAGGTCTATTTTTTTTTTTTTTTTTAAACAGTGAGCAGCCACAGGCTGCTCACTGTTTACTAGACATGCCCCTACTCGCAGTATAGCGAGTAGGGGCAAAATTTACTAATACTAAGTCATTTTTACTTAGTATTAGTAAATTTGTCTGAAAGACCAATTTAGGTCTTTCAGCCTTTTGGTAAATAAGTCCCTAATACCGTGGGAATTAGGGAGTTATCTACTAAGCGGCTGCAATAGAAGTGCCGAAGTCCCGAAATTCCGAAGTTCCGAAGTGTCGAAGTTGCCGAAGTTCCGAAGTGCCGAAGTGCTGAAGTGCCGAAGTTCCAAAGATGCCGAATTTCCGAAGTGCCGAAGTTCCGAAGTGTTGAAGTGCCGAATTGCCGAAGTCCCGAATTGCGAAAATTCCGAATTTCGGAATGCGGAACCAAACCGAAAATGCGCCCCATGCAAATGCCTAATCCCCGGTGATAATGCATTCCATATATCTCACTCTGCTCACCAACCTCTTTTTTCTATATCTCCATTGCCCCCTAGAGCAAATTTGCCTCATTGTGTCCATTCCCTCTTTTTCTTTTTGTATTTATTTATTATTTTAGTTTTCATTTTACATACATGAAATAGCATGTTTGAATTAGGAGTAACAGTTCAGATAATAACATTTGAGAATTGAAATTAACAGTTCAGATATTGACATTTGAGTGTCGAAATGATCAGTTCAGATATCAACATTTGTGAATGTTAGAATTAACATTGCTATGACCCTGTCCCTTCTGTTTAGCACTGATGCACAGTTGCTCTCATTTGCTTATATACATAAGCCTAATTTAGTCACCGTCTATTGTCCTCTTGGTTTGGTAAGTATAGTATATCCGTCATGCATACACTGCATTTTCCGTTTCCTGTGGGATTGGGTGTATTGGATAGCTCCCTGTGAGTGCATGTGTGTGCTGTTAATTGTCCTACTCACTAAGTTTCTACATAGGGTTATCCATCGTTCCAGTGGAGTTATCGGTACATCGGTATGATCGCCCTCTATTGTCTTTTCGCCTATTGGTTTAGGGAGGTGTTTCTCAACTACCTGGGAGCTTTAACCTGAGTGGTAGTGTATGTTGGTATGAGGTTGGATGCCATCTGGCCATTCCCTCTTTTGTCTCCGTGTCCATTGCCTTCCCTTTATTTCATGATCATGATGTTCTCCATTGTGTTCATGGTCCCCTCACCCTGTGTTTATACCCCCCATATGTCCATGTCTTCCTCTTGTGGCCAAGTTTCCACCTTATGTCCATGTCACCATGCCCTCCTTGTGTCCATGTCACCATACCCTCCTTGTGTCCATGCCTATCTGTACCTCTATGCTTCCATGTCTCGCACTTGTGGCCATGTCCTACTTGTGTCCATGCCTGTGCAGCTAAATTCTGTGAAACAGCAGGAAGCACCTCTTGTGGCTGTCTCGTAGACACCCCTACAGGCAGTCTTAACCATATTATCTAAAAATTGCTGTTTCTCTAAAACTTTAGTGTTTTATATTGCAGGATTAAGAGAGTAGGGGCACTTCACCCAGACCACTTCAATGAGCTAAAGTGGTCTAGGTGCCTTTAGTGTGCCTAGTAAATCAGAACAATACACATTGAGAAAATAATTGAAGAGCTATTAAGGGATAACATTCATAGGGAAGAACTTTGTTATTAGCAATAATCAGCATGGTTTTATGAAACATAGGTCATGTCAAACTAACCTAATTGAATTCTACGAAGAAGTAAGTAGAAGTATATATCAGGGTGTTGCAGTGGATGTGATCTACTTGGATTTTGCCAAGGCATTTGATACGGTTCCTCACAATAGGTTAGTATTCAAACTAAAAGAAATTGGTCTAGATGATTATTCTTGTTCTTGGGTAGAACATTGGCTTAAGGATAGAGTACAACGAGTTGTCATTAATGGTAAATTTCCAGGTTGGACAAAAGTGGTAAGTGGTGTCTTTCAGGGTTCTGTTCTGGGACCGCTTCTATTTAACATATTTATAAATGATCTTGAAATAGGCATTAAAAGCCATGTTTCAGTGTTTGCAGATGACACAAAACTTTGTAAAGTAATAAAATCTGAACAAGATATTGCTTTGCTGCAGAGGGATTTGGATAGATTGGGGGACTGGGCACTAAAATGGCAGATAAAATTTAACGTAGAGAAATGCAAAGTTATGCACTTCGGGGTCAAGAGTGCACAAGCAACTTACACCCTAAATGGTAGTGAATTAGGGCTAACCACACATGAGAAGGATTTGGGAATTGTTATAGACAACAAATTAGGCAGCAATGTGCAATGTCAATCTGCAGTTGCTAAGGCCAGTAAGGTTTTTTCATGTATAAATAGGGGCATAAATTCTCGGGATGAGAATATAATTTTGACACCTGTTCTAAAGAAGGATATCATGGCACTAGAAAAAGTGCAGAGACGGGCTACAAAATTGATAAAAGGAATGGAGCATTCTAGTTACGAAGAAAGGTTAAAAAATTAAAATCTCTTTAGTTTAAAAAAATGGTGCCTCAGAGGGGGTATGATAACAATATACAAATATATTCGGGGCCAGTACAAACCATTATCTGGAAATCTATTTATAAACAGGGCTATACATAGGACACGAGGTCACACATTTAGGCTGGAAGAAAGGAGATTTCATCTAAGGCAAAGAAAAGGTTTTTTTTTTTTACAGTAAGAGCAATAAGGATATGGAATTCTCTGCCTGAAAAGGTGGTTTTATCAGAGTGCATACAGATGTTTAAACTGCAATTGGATAAATACTTGCAAAAACATACCATACAGGGACACAATTTCTAATTAGTGGGGTAATAGCTGCTTGATCCAAGGAGACATCTGACTGCTATTTTGAGGTCAAGAAGGAATTTTTTCCTAGTTTGTTGCAAAATTGGAATCGCTTAAGACTGGGTTTTTTGCCTTCTTTTGGATGAACAGCAAAAACATATGTGAGGAAGGCTGAACTTGATGGATGCAAGTCTCTTTTCAGCTATGTAACGATGTAACATCCAAGCTGGATTGTTCATAGAAAGAAAAATAATATAGCTAAGAAGCAACAAACCAATGATGTGAAAGTAGTACAGCAAATTGATAGTGCTGTTATTGGACAACGTTCAATAATCTGGCCAATAGAACCGGGATGTGCTACAGCGCTGTGTTTCTTCCTGTGTTATGGCCGACATCTTTTTCAAATTGCCTGATCTTCTCCCCACCAGGAGAGAGACGGAGACACTCCATTACACCATGTTAATTGTATCATTGCCACGGCTGCATTTATCAAACATGTTATTACTAAATTAGAGGGACAAAGGTTTAAAAATAATATCAGGAAGTATTACTTTACTGAGAGGGTAGTGGATGCATGGAATAGCCTTCCAGCTGAAGTGGTAGAGGTTAACACAGTAAAGGAGTTTCAGCATGCGTGGGGTAGGCATAAGGCTATCCTAACTGTAAGATAAGGCCAGAGACTAATGAAAGTATTTAGAAAATTGGGCAGACTAGATGGGCCGAATGGTTCTTATCTGCCGTCACATTCTATGTTTCTATGTTTTTATGTTTCTAAATTCCCATATGCTTTAACTCTTAGAGTAGTATAATGCAAATGTAGAGCTATTACAAATGGAATAAGGTCATCTGAGAGTCTACAGATTTAAACTTAAAAACCTTCTAAACGTCTGTAATGTTGAGATTTTATGTATGTGTGTATACATTTTGTCATGATGGACATCATCCATAAACTCCTTTAAACTTATCAACTATCCTATTTAAAATGTAGATTATTTAAATCCAGTATGTGTAATATTAATGTTGCAAACTCAATATTGTAGAGAGAATTGTTTCAGAGCTAATCAATAAATAATGAATTTGTACCCATTTTATCACCCTAACATACAGTTCATTCAAAAGGCCCATCCTTCAAGCCAGAAACATCCTACAGATATCACTACACCATAGATTTAAAGATAGACCATGTCTCCCAGGTGTCTGTGCCAGGAACCAGTTTAAAGTTTGATGCTAACATACAGACTCATGTGCTATGGAGAAATAAAAACAATCAAGATGATCAGCTGGTAAATGTACAGGTGGGTGTTTGCATTAGCTTAATGGCCAGTGTATATAAATGAGACATAGAAACTGCTGGATACATTGATGGCTGTGTTCACCAAACGAGACACTTGTAAATATGTGTGTAAAGGGACTTTCCTACCCTTTATTGTTGTGGTTATGGTAGAAGAAGACTGTGAGTACAGCCCCTCCGTTTTGTTTAGTTTTTTTGTTATCATGCGGTTTTGAAAAGCCATTCCTTCTGGTTGGGAAGGGATATTGAAGAATCTTTGCTTCCTTATTATCTGTCCAAGTTATTTGTACAGATTTATCAAACATTGTTTTCTCGTTCAGTGCAATAAAAGGCTCTGAGCCCTGGTATATAGAGAGACTTGACCATGCGATATGTGCCTAATGCCGTATAAATATTATGAACAGATTATGAGCTAAAGTGATAAAGTAAAAATAGTTTCTTAGTAAATTTACTGTGCCTTAAGATATGATGATAAAAAAAAAAGATTTCCACTTACACGATGTATGGCAATGTTTGTTTCAATGGCAAACAGAATTTCAGCTGCAATAGCACTCTGACTGTAATTTATTTCATCTTTTTTTTCTTTTTTAATATATTTTTATTGAAGAAAAAATAATAATAAATAATGTACGAAAATACACTGGAGCATGCAGGTCCCAAAAAGAAGACCAGTCTTACTGCATGAATATAGAAAGTAACAATGACATAAACCATATACTGAAATCTCCAATGAATTTACTTTATCTGATCATCAGATAGAGACACGTTTGATGACAAGTATTTATATACGTACAGGCATACCTAGGCGCGTGCATAACATTTCAGAAAACATTTCTTTAGAGCTTACAAAATAATGTAAGTGGTGTGTGTAATGATGTGTGTAGCTTGTCGATGTGATATGCGTGTTTGTACATCATGCGAATGCTTTCTGATGTTGTGTACGGAGTAGTAGTTTGAGTACAATAATTTTTATAAAAAACAATATGAAGGGATTTGTGGATATTTGGATACATAAAAGTCACCATGGTGTAAGATCATCCTTGAATTACCCCCTAACTCGAGTTTCTCTGACATGGTCCGATTTGTACTTATATTTTCCTGATATAGCTCTGATATGGTTGGAGGGATCTAGAATGTGGTCCTTCAAAACCAAATGAAAACAACTTTTTGTGTTGATTAATCCCATTTTAAATGGGCTGCCTAATGGAAACTTGGGATACCCCAAAACTGCCATCTGTAGTGATTTTTTTTCTTCATTGGTTCTAGATCCAGGATTTTGTGTTCCAACATCTATCAAGCAAGAACAATGTCACTGGAGAAGATTTCACTTTCCAACAACTGTCAACCAGCAACATGCTTCGTCCTGTGCTCTTCCACTGGACCTCTGGAGAGGTACCTTGTAGTGTAAAGGTGGTTCTATGTATGCAGCCCTAGCCACACCACCCCTTGCTGTGTCTTACACACATCCTGCTTGAATAAAATTATTTTCAACCAGATGTGAAAGCACAGTGTGTTTATTTTAGAAGTTTTATCTCCTGCTCTGTTAATTTTACTTTAATCACACAAGAGGCTCCTGTAGGTCGTAGGAGGCTATAAACCGTGCAAGAGATAAGATATTCTAATTAAGCAGACTGTGCAATAGAATACGTTTTCTTGTAAGTGTGTAGGGAGTCTGTGTAAGTCACATGCAGGGAAGCGAGACCATGGCGGCATAAATTAAGTGATTTATCTCCTAAATAGCATAGAATTTAACAGTAAGACAGATCTGTGTCCCAAACATATTTCATTAAGATAACCTTGATTTGAAAACTTCATTTGAAAAGTTGTCCCTTTGAAAAGTTAAAATGTATTTTCACTTGGCTATTATTACTCTAAAGTAATTGAATGATTGAGATCTCCTCTCCTGCACCTTGAAATGATCATTGCTTGTCAACTGACCATGCAAAATAGGAGACATGGTGCCTAAGGAAAGGGGCAGTGCTAGTATATAGTAGGCAGGATTGGACAGAGAGTGGGTGGAGCTAAACACCATTTCCCTAAGTGGCGAAGAAGGCTCTCTTCTCAAGGTCCAGCAGTCAGCTGTAATGAAACCCAGGAATGGTAAACACCTCTATTACCTAAATAGGAAATGTAATGCCAAAGTATTCAAAACTGTATATTGAAAGGAGCCACTCCAAGCACCATAACCACAACAGCTTGACGTAGTAGTTATAGTGCCCTGGCGCTCCCCATTGTAAGTAGTTGAACTATTTCTAACAGTTTGACTTCATACTAGGGGTCCTCTATGTGTCACTCCTTGCCTTCACTACTAATGCCAGAGAGCTCTGAGTTAAGGCCAAAGAGATCATCTCAGCCATTGGGACAGCTCTGGACTGCTTAAGATCTTCTGGCAATCCTGGCATCTTGGACTGTTCCTTTAAGTGAATATTTTTATTTAAGAGATTTTCCTCTTCATTGGTGAGCTGATGTATTTTCATATATATACTTTTCTCCAGGTGGTCGGCCTGTATGTTACCAAAGACGACAATGGACAAACCCTAGAATTGAAAAAAGGACTTGTCAGCCTGTTTCAGTTTCAGCCCCTCACAGGGATTTACACAGAGGTAGGTAATAAATGGGTAGATAATGCAGGTTATATAACTGCTAAAATATATTCAAATGGAATCGTTTGTGTAAACATTTCTTTTTATAATTTTTTTTTTAAATGATTAATTCATAACTAAATACTAAGTACAAAACATATTTAAATATCCAATTATATATTTATCTGTCCTGTATGGGTCTTGTGGTTATTTTAGATTTTTTTTAGAATCCCCCCAAAGATGTGTGTGGCTATAATTTTATTATCAGCTATGCATAGGTGTACACTGATCAGCCAAAACATAAAAACTACCTGCCTAATAGGGTCTCTTGATTTCCTCTTGTGCTGCCAAAATAGCTCTGATGTGTTGAGGCGTAGACTCCACAAGACCTCTGAACGTGTCCTTGGTATCTGCCACCAAGCCATTAGTATTGCAAGTTGCGATGTCAGGCCTCCATGGATCGGATTTGTTGTTCCAGCACATCCCATAGATACTCAATCGGATTGAGAACTAGGGAATACGGAGGCTCAGGCAACACCTTGAACTCTTTGTCATGTTCCTCAAACCATTCCTGAACATTTTTTTCAGTGTGGCAGCGTGCACTATCCTGCTGAAAGAGGCCACTACCATCATGGAACACCATTGCCATGCAGGGGTGTACATGGTCTGCAACAATCTCTAGGTAGATGGTACATGTGAAAGTAACATCCGCATGAATGGCAGGAGCCAAGATTTCCCAGCCGAACATTGCCCAGAGCATAACACTGCCTGGTCTGTTTTCTTCCCATAATGCATCCTGCTGCCATCTCTTCCCCAGGCAAACAATGTACACACATCCATCCACCTGATATAAAAGAAAACTTAATTCATCACACCAGGCAACCTTTTTCCATTGCTCTATTGCTCCATGGTCCAGTTCTGATGCTCACGTCCCCCTTGAAGGGACTTTCAGCAGTGTCATGGGCATTCTGACCGGTCTGCGGATATGCAGCCCCATGTGCAGCAAAGTGTGAATCACTGTGTATTCTGACACCTTTCTATCATGGCCAGCATTACGTTATTTTAGCAGTTTGAGCTACAATAGCTCTTCTGTGTGAACGGAATAGATGGTCTAGCCTTTTCTTCCTACGTGCTTCAATGAGGCTTGGTCGCCCGTGACAATTACACCTGTTCACCGGTTGTCCTTCCTTGCACCACTTTTGGTAGGTACTAAACACTGCATATCATGAACACCCCACAAGCCTTGCTGTTATAGAGATGCTGTGATCCAGTCGTCTAGTCATCACTATTGGCCCTTGTCAAACTCACTCAGATCCTTTCACTTGCTCATTTTTCCTGCTTCCAACATATGAAATTCAAGAACTGACTGTTCACTTGCTGCCAAATATATCCGACCTCTTGTCAGGAGCCATTGTAATGATATTGCATTATTCACTTCACGTGTCAGTAGTTTTAATGTTGTGGCTGAACAGTGTATATTTTATATAATTTATATATCTTTTCATGTACAGTTTTAAGTTTATATATATATATATACACACATATATCATACTAGATCCAGCGTACTCACTCATTCTCTTAACAGCACCTTTAAAGCTCACAAAATGTAATCATTTATTTTTTTTAAACCTCACTTAAGCAAAATTAGTGGGGTTTAGTTAGGGTATGTGATCAAACATTGCATAAGCCTGGCACAATGCCAATGCACCCCATTCTTGGCAGGTATCGTTAGCAACCTAATGCCTGCTCTTATGAGATGAATCCACTTACTTGGGAAATCCTCCCTCATGAGACTCTCTGCAGTGCAAGGTTAAAGAGGGTCCTGGAATTTGGCACCTGTGCAGAGCCGGACTGGGGATTCCAAAGCAGCCCTGGAAAAAAAAATCTATGCCAGCTCCATAAGTCATCACGCCATATATTGCTGCATGTAATATGTAAGGCTATGTCTTGCCACCCTAGATGATTGATTTTATATATATACAGGGAGTGCAGAATTATTAGGCAAGTTGTATTTTTGAGGATTAATTTTATTATTGAACAACAACCATGTTCTCAATGAACCCAAAAAAACTCATTAATATCAAAGCTGAATATTTTTGGAAGTAGTTTTTAGTTTGTTTTTAGTTTTAGCTATTTTAGGGGGATATCTGTGTGTGCAGGTGAATATTACTGTGCATAATTATTAGTCAACTTAACAAAAAACAAATATATACCCATTTCAATTATTTATGTTTACCAGTGAAACCAATATAACATCTCAACATCCACAAATATACATTTCTGACATCCAAAAACAAAACAAAAAAAATCAGTGACCAATATAGCCACCTTTCTTTGCAAGGACACTCAAAAGCCTGCCATCCATGGATTCTGTCAGTGTTTTGATCTGTTCACCATCAACATTGCGTGCAGAAGCAACCACAGCCTCCCAGACACTGTTCAGAGAGGTGTACTGTTTTCCCTCCTTGTAAATCTCACATTTGATGATGGACCACAGGTTCTCAATGGGGTTCAGATCAGGTGAACAAGGAGGCCATGTCATTAGATTTTCTTCTTTTATACCCTTTCTTGCCAGCCACGCTGTGGAGTACTTGGACGCGTGTGATGGAGCATTGTCCTGCATGAAAATCATGTTTTTCTTGAAGGATGCAGACTTCTTCCTGTACCACTGCTTGAAGAAGGTGTCTTCCAGAAACTGGCAGTAGGACTGGGAGTTGAGCTTGACTCCATCCTCAACCCGAAAAGGCCCCACAAGCTCATCTTTGATTATACCAGCCCAAACCAGTACTCCACCTCCACCTTGCTGGCGTCTGAGTCGGACTGGAGCTCTCTGCCATTTACCAATCCAGCCACGGGCCCATCCATCTGGCCCATCAAGACTCACTCTCATTTCATCAGTCCATAAAACCTTAGAAAAATCAGTCTTGAGATATTTCGTGGCCCAGTCTTGACGTTTCAGCTTGTGTCTTGTTCAGTGGTGGTCGTCTTTCAGCCTTTCTTACCTTGGCCATGTCTCTGAGTATTGCACACCTTGTGCTTTTGGGCACTCCAGTGATGTTGCAGCTCTGAAATATGGCCAAACTGGTGGCAAGTGGCATCTTGGCAGCTGCACGCTTGACTTTTCTCAGTTCATGGGCAGTTATTTTGCGCCTTGGTTTTTCCACACGCTTCTTGCGACCCTGTTGACTATTTTGAATGAAACGCTTGATTGTTCGATGATCACGCTTCAGAAGCTTTGCAATTTTAAGAGTGCTGCATCCCTCTGCAAGATATCTCACTATTTTTGACTTTTCTGAGCCTGTCAAGTCCTTCTTTTGACCCATTTTGCCAAAGGAAAGGAAGTTGCCTAATAATTATGCACACCTGATATAGGGTGTTGATGTCATTAGACCACACCCCTTCTCATTACAGAGATGCACATCACCTAATATGCTTAATTGGTAGTATGCTTTCGAGCCTATACAGTTTGGAGTAAGACAACATGCATAAAGAGGATGATGTGGTCAAAATACTCATTTGCCTAATAATTCTGCACTCCCTGTATATATATATATATATATATATATATATACTTAATACAATGTTAAACAAAAATCTGCACACCAGTCAAGCCATAAGACTTGCTTTTCCCACAGAAATCCCAAAACTGCAGCGATGTTGCAACCGCAAAGGATTCTGGGTGGGCATATGCAAATCAGTTCAACAAAGAATCACATTTTTGCCTCATTCCATTTTAAACATGGATTCCTTTTAATCTGTGTTTGCAGTATACAACTGCTTGGAACACAATTTAGGAAAAGATGCAAAACCAGTGAACCACTCATGTATATATATATATATATATATATATATATATAGCTTTTCCCAATATAAAATATTGGTCCTTCCTGTGTCAGTGCGGATTGGCTGAGATCATCAAGGTTGATGATCTCAGCCAGAGAGGCAGGGCCAGTCGAGGGGAGACCAGCACGACGTGGGGGAAAAAAAGGTGAGTAAAAACACACATACACACACAATAGCATGACAGACACACACCATGACACATACAGACCGTGACACAGACAGAAACACACACACACCATGACAGACAGACACACACACCATGACACAGACAGACACACACACCATGACAGAGACACACACATACCATGACAGACACACACACATACCATGACAGACACACACCTTAAAAAAGACACACACCTTGACACACACACACCATAACACAGACAGACCGTGACACAAACACACACACACTGTGACACAGACACAGATTACATGACACATGCAGACACACACACACACCTCGACACAGACAGACACACATTACATGACACAGACACGCACACATTCCATGACAAACACACACACACAATAACACAGACAGAGACACACACACACAATGACACAGACAGACACACACAATGACAGACACACACACACCATGACAGACAGAGACACACACACACACACAATGACACAGACACACACACACCATGACACAGACAGACACACACACCATGACAGACAGAGACACACACACCATGACACAGACACTCACACTGACACAGATCATTTTTACATTTGTGCTGCGGCCACATGGGGAGCTCAGTTTGATGGTGGCTGCATGGGGGAGCTTGCTCTTCTGGTGGCCGCATGGGGGAGCTCTTTTGGTGGCCGCAGGGGGAGCTGGCTGTTCTGTCTCTGCTCCCCCGCCCTCGCGCGCTAGAAAGAGACCGGGGCCGGAATATGACATCATATTGCGGCCCCGGTCTCATTAAGCTGCGCGCTGGGGCGGGGGAGCAGAGACAGAACAGCCAGCTCCTCCTCCGGCCGCCAAAAGAGCTCCCCATGCGGCCGCCAGAAGAGTCAGCTGCCTGCCCGGCCCCAGGTGCCAACAGCCCACCGGGAAATTTCCCGGTATCCCGGTGGGCCAGTCCGGCCCTGCACCTGTGACAGGGAGATGGGCAGAACTGGGATTTGGTCTGGACTCCCAAATATCTAAATGAAACCAAGAGGGCAGCACTCACCTGAACTTGCAGACATTATCGAGGTCACCTTATAATGAATGCATGTTTATGTAAGTATAGCCCTTTGGTGTTATATGTCTGTATGTGTATATATATTGTTAATATTATATTTACATTTTAAATCATTAAATAATAATGAGAATAACACTATTCGTATACTCTATGTATATTTTTCAGGAAGATGTCACAGGTAAATGTAGTGTTACCTATGTCACATCCAATGATCTCATCAAAAAGACGAAACACCTTCGCAGCTGTACAAATTCTCCATTAGAGTTTGACTCCGATGAAAAGGTAATCTATATTTTGGTGGTGGGGAAAGGACACTACATGTTCCCCATAACATCACAAACATAAAAACATTCAAGTGTGTGTTATGTGCATAGGTGACACTAGAGGGGAGGTGAGGGGGTGCAATTGGATTGTGCCTTTTTCCCCTGTGTGCCCTCCCATTGAACCTCATGGCTGGTGAGGACATCTCCCTGCGTGGAAATCAGGCCCCTGAAGATATTTTATAGAGAGTATTTTGCTAGATAGCCTTTGAGCTTACAATATTGAAGGTTAAAATGGGGAGATGAGAGGTGGCAGAGGAATTTGGAGGTGATGGCAGAGAGAATTAACGGTTTAATAGTATAATTGCAATGATCTGGGCAGTGCTTAGTGGAGATGAACTGACTTTGTTTCAGTCACTTTGTGGAATTGGGGCTCAACGTTGCAGGGAGGCATGAAGATGAAATGGCTTAGTTTCAGTTGCTTTGAGGAACTATTAGCAATGCTCTGGTAAACCCCCTGCACCGGCCGCATATATATCTTTATTTTTTATTAGAAAAGGTTTATACACAGCCTCTTATCTCCCCACCATAGCCCCTATTCCTCCCACAATAGCCCTTTATCCCCATCACCCTTTACTCAGACAAACGCCTATCCCTCCCCTGCACCCACTACAGCAACTGCCAACCTGCACCCACTACAGTCCCTATGCCCCCTGAACCCACTACAGTCCCCATTACCCCCTGCACCCACTACAGTCCCTATGCCCCCTGCACCCACTACAGTCCCCATTACCCCCTGCACCCACTACAGTCCCTATGCCCCCTGCACCCACTACAGTCCCCATTACCCCCTGCACCCACTACAGACCCTATGTTCCCTTACCCACTAAAGACCCTAGGCTCTCTGCACCCACTAAAACCTTTACAAAACTCCTAATAACATTTAACCTAATAACCTTTAATAACACTACAGCCTCTATTACCCTCTGCACCCACAACATGCCCTACCCCCCTGCACCCACTACAGCCACTATTGTCAGTGCACCTCTTACAGCCACGACCCCCTTGCACCCACTATAGTCCTTATCCACCATGCACCCACTACAGCCACTACCCCATGTGACTATTGCAGCCCCTTATACCCCTCACTATAGTCTCTAACCCTCCCCTGCATCCACTACAGCCGCCATCACCACTACAAACACTATTAATATGATTTAGTGGTGGAAATCATTAGTGCCTCCCCCAGTTTTGACTGTGGTAGTGTATGTGCCTCCTCCCCTGTGTATTGTATTGTTTCTAGAGTCTCCACCGGCTATATATGTGAAACAGGCCTTTAAACACACTTTAACCTCTTCACTACTTTTTGATTGTACATGAGGATCTAGAAATATAAATCGTAATTTTTATTGAGTAAATGTGTATCACAGAATTTCACATCAATAGAATGCACAATAATACGCATTATCTCACTACATTTTACAGTGAGTTCAAAGGGAATTTCAGATTTAACGTCAAAATAGCTGCACTGGAAAAATGATTTCAGCTATGCTTTTTAGTACAGCTACTCTGGCCTTAAAGTAAAATTCATTTGCAAGGTTATTCAATACAGTGAGAATTCAAAATGACATAGAGAATTTTTCCATTTCGGCTATTTTGATCTTAAAGTGACACTATAGTCACCAAAACAACTTTAGCTTAATAAAGCCGTTTTAGTGTATAGATCATGCCTCTGAAGTTTCACTGCTCAAATCACTGCCATTTGGAAGTTAAATCACTTTTGTTTCAGTTTATGCAGCGCTAGCCACACCTCCCCTGACTGTGACTCACACAGCCTGCATGAAAACAAAATGGTTTCATTTTCAATCGGATGTAACTTTAATTTTTTTTTTTATCTCCTGCTTTGTAAATTGAACTTTAATTACATACAGGAGGCTCCTTCTGGGTCTAGCAAGCCATTAACAGAGCAATCGATAAGAAACTCTGAATTAAACAGACTGTGCAATAAAGGAAGTATAAACATTAGATGACTCTTTACAGGAAGGGTGCATAAGAAAAGTGACTTAACTCCTAAATGGTAGGAAGCTGAGCAGTGACACTGCAAGGGCAGGCTGCATACACCGAAACTGTTTCATTAAGCTAAAGTTGTTTTGGTGACTATAGTGTCCATTTAAAGTTAAAATGCTCTTTGAATTCAATTAGAATTTTCGTTTGAGTAAATAACCATTTCAGATATTATCTGCAAAAATGATTTTCATTTTAGTTTTTTTAAATCAAATTTTATATAATTTGTTTAGTTCTAATTGTTGGCTCATTTTCCTCTTGCACCCATCATCTTTATTTCTATAAAATTTCATAAAAAGTAGTTTTTTTTTTTATTGCAAAAAAATTAAAAATTAAAAAACTTGTTCCTCTTGATGTAGACATTTATATATTACATACTACGTTAGCGTAAATGCTTCCATATCCGGATCCAATGCACTATTTTGTTGTGAGTCTAGACCATGATACGGACTGACGTTACTAAAATCCATATTATAATAAAATAGATACATTTTGCTTATTCATAAGAAAATAAATTTTTAGCAAGATGTTCTACAAAGAAACTAAATTTGTAAAGGAACTGTTAATCTGCCTCAAATACTTATCATAGCAAAACTGTTGGTGGTCTTGGTTTCTCTCCAACGTTCGTATCAGTGGTTCACCTTTGGAAGCGACCCTAGCTTCATGCGAGGGGTCAGGGCAAGCTGACAGGTGAAGACCAACGCTTGCGTCATGTCTTTCATAATGTTTCGATTTCTAGGCAGTTGTCCAAGCTTCTTAACTTTGGCGTGAGCTCTGTTTCTTCATTATCTCTATTCAATGAATTTTATGAGCACATTTTCTGCCCTTTGGACTATCTCTGTGTGTGGGGAGGAGGGATTTACTAGAACACATCTAAGTGAGAATGAGTCTTTAATAAAAAAAAAATACATAATAGAAAATAATGTTTAATGGCTCAGTAAGTGTAGATTTAAGTAAAAATTGTCCATGTTATTTTTGAGAAATGTGTACATTTTTGTAACTCTAACCAAATTATATCAAACACAGTCATTTTATATATAATATTACTATATTTGTTTGGTTGGTAATGCAATGATTTTTTGTATTTTAGCACAAGTAATATAGATTTGCACACTTGTGCTTGGTTTTTTTTTTTTTTTTTTTTTTTTTTTTAATATGCACCCAAAAATACAACATTGTAATATACAGTTGTGCTCAAAAGTTTGCATAACCTGGCAGAAATTGTGACATTTTGGCATTGATTTTAAAAATATGACTGATCATGCAAAAAATGTATTTTATTGAAGGATAGTGATCACATGAAGCTATTTTTTTTTATCACATAGTTGTTTGGCTCCTTTTTAAATCATAATGATAACAGAAATCACCCAAATGGCCCTGGTCAAAAGTTTGCATACCCTTGAATGTTTGGCTTTGTTACAGACACACAAGATGACACACACAGGTTAAAATGGCAATTAAAGGTTAATTTCCCACACCTGTGACTCTTTGAATTGCAATTAGTATCTGTGTCAATACGTTTGTTAGCTCTCACATGGATGCACTGTGCAGGCTAGATACTGAGCCATGGGGAGCAGAAAAGAACTGTCAAAAGACCTGTGTAACAAGTTAATTGAACTTTACAAAGATGGAAAAGGATATAATAAGATACCCAAAGCCTTGAAAATGCCAGTCAATACTGTTCAATCACTTATTGAGAAGTGGAAAATTCGGGGATCTCTTGATACCAAGCCAAGGTCTGTTAGACCAAGAAATATTTCAGCCAGAAGAATTTTTTGGGGATACAAAAGAAAAAAAAACCCCACAGGTAACCTCAGGAGAAATAAAGGCTGCTCTGGAAAAAGATGGTGTGGTTGTTTCAAGTAGTACAATACGACGATACTTGAACAAAAATGACCTGCATGGTCGAGTTGCTAGAAAGAAGCCTTTACTGCACCAATGCCACAAAAAAAATATGCCCGGCAACACCTTGACATGCCTCACAGTTTCTGGCACACTTTAATTTGGAGTGATGAGACCAAAATAGAGCTTTATGGTCATAACCATAACCACTATGTTTGGAGAGGGGTCAACAAGGCCTTAGTGAAAAGAATACCATCCCCACTGTGAAGCATTGCGATGGCTAAGTGACGTTTTGGGGCTGTGTAAGCTCTAAAGACACTGGAAATATTGTGAAAATTGATGACCAGATGAATGGAGCATGTTATCAGGAAATACTGGCAGACAACTTGCATTCTTCTGCAAGAAGGCTGCGCATGGGACGCTCTTGGACTTTCCAGCATGACAGTGACCCTAAGCACAAGGCCACGTTGAACCTCCACCTGGGCAGCTATACCACCTGCAAGAATTAGGGGCCTCATAGACAAATATTACAAAAGACTGCACACTGTCATTGATGCTAAATGGGGCAATACACAGAATTAGGAACTAAGGATTTTTTTTCCCTTTGTTGCCATGCTTTGTTTTATGGTTGTGCCATTCTTTTAGAACCTACAGTTAAATATGTATACCATTAAAATAAAAGAAATGTGTTTTTCCTGCCTACTCGTGTTTTCTTTAAAAATGGTACATATATTACCACTGGGAGAAAGGCGCTATATAAATATTACTTATTATATTACCAATTCTCCAAGGGTATGCAAACTTTTGAGTACAACTGTAGGCTGAAATATTAAATGATTTCCTATCAATGAGTTGGAAGGTTCGTATATTGGAATGCTACACAAGTAACTAATTCTGGGAACACATACATTTATAGGCCCAGGTGATGATTTTATTCTATTTTTGTTGTAACATGGGCCTCGATTTAATATTTTTTTATTTTATTTTTTACATTTTTATTTTTGTTGTGCATACATTTTTTTTTACAGTCTAGCTTGCGAGGCTACAATAGCTTTCACAAGTGCAATGGAATGCATTAGAGAGTAATTACATGTCCTCTTCATATTCTGCTCATATTCCTATTATAAAATATAATGTTGTGTGGCATTTCTCGGCTATAGCACAATTTTATAATATAATAGAGAGCTGTATAGCTAGGAGACCTGCTAGGCTAAGTAAACATGCTGAACTGCGAACATGCACACTATTGCTAGCTATAAAGACACAACAATTGTTGCATGAGATTAAGCATGCCTATATGAGCAACTGGCAGAAGAGGTGGCCAGTGGCCACTGGAACCATGCTAACACTAGCACCCTGCATTACTAAAAGTAAGTCATGAGAGGGCAAATAGGTAGGATAGTTGAGGCAAGGATATAGAATGTAAGCTCGATCGAGCAGGGTCCTCTTCAACCTATTGTTCCTGTAAGTTTATTTGTAATTGTCCTATTTATAGTTAAATCCCTTCTCAATATTGTAAAGCGCTACGGAATCTGTTGGCGCTATATAAATTGCAATAATAATAATAATAATAATAAGGACTCATTTAAAAAATGCAAAATACGAATAAAATACGCTAAACATTTTCTATAAATCCTAGGTCGCATCCTTCAAATCTTGGGCATATATTTAGATTAGGCTCTCCCAAACACCCAATCAGGGAAAATGAAAGAAGACAAGGTGAGTATATCTCGAAAACGTACATTGAATACATCATGTACCTTTGTGATGTATTCAATGGATATGGGGCGATTTAAGATAAGTAATTTATCCCATTCCAGAGGACATGTCATAGTTCCTGCAATGATAAGATTTGATATTTTCCCAACTCAAGTCCATGAGCCATGAAATGATCATTCTCATGTTCTTAAATTTCACTAACTGTTAAAATATAACAAGTACTTTTAAGAAAGACCACTCAAGGGGGGGCGGAGCCTAACCAGCGAGCTAGCAAGACGCACTCTGCTTGAGCTCCTGTTACAAGGCAACAAAATTGACTGAAAAATCGGGCTACAGAGCCACAAACCACCCGTACAGGGTCTCACAGCATCTGGGTAACCCGCCGGAATCGATTGATACCCGACTCCCCACCCGGGATGACTGGGAGCTATACCAGCAAACTGAGGCCTACCACAGGAGGTGGCGAGGTGAGACGGCCGCTCTCCCGCCAACCGCAAGCAGCCACAGCAGAACGACACGAACCCCCCCCCCCTATGGACCGGTGGGGGACATCCCGGTCCCCGTCAGACAGGGAGCCTCGGGCCCTAGACCTCTCGACTAAGCCTTCAAATTACCCAAGCAAAGAGGGTCCCAAGGCCTCCAAGATGGCGGACACACACGCCCTAACAAGGCCATGCAAGCAACCACTTATAGTGATGGGCACAGGCACCGACTACTCCATAGTGGACGATTCACTCACCGCAGCCCAACGCGAGATCTGGAGGGAAACCGAGCTCCGCTACAGCCGCCTATTCGGAGCACTGTGGGTAAGGCTGGAGGCCCTCATGCAGACCCCCATAACGGTGACCACGTCAGGTGCCGCACTACAGGGCCCGACGCACAGCCATGGCGCCCGATCACCAAGGGTGCTGACACATAGCAAGACAGCTCAAAGAAGCCCTCACCACCCACGAAATCGCCCACGAATGCGGCGCTCATACGCTGCAGCGACCAGGCGACGGGGTAGCACACGCCAGACGGCAGGGCAGAGGCGACAAAAGGGACACATTCGACTAAAGCCGACATGCGGAACCACCGACCCCAACATGGCGGATCTAAAGAGCCAACATACCAAGTCTCCTGCCCTGCCCACAATCAGCCACAACACACCTCGGCAGCCCGGGCCTGGGACGCCGCGGATGATGCAGCGGGCCAACACGTCAGCGCAAGGGAAACCCATGATGCCACTTAAACGAAGGAGGTGCCTGCCAAACACTGGAGTGGGATGAAGACCCAACCTGTGAGCTAAGAGTCTGGAAGCCACGATCCCCACAGGACAGAGTATTGTTTCGGGACTGGACTTTTCCATAGCACTGGTACACCTGTGGGCCTACTATTTAATAGGCAACACCTATCACATCCTCAGAGCACACCACAACGCACATACCTACATATTTGATACCTACCAACCCACAAACAACGCACAACCCAGCACACAACGCCAACATAACCCACTATGCTACATGTCTATTGCTAAGATATGCATGCCTATAGTACTTTGCCTCTATGTCACGCCTATGCTCACTTTTAACGCAATACTACCTACACGCCTTCTCCGGAGCATAATCTTAAGAGCAACAACTTTCAAGGCATACATGGTTTTACTTTTTTTGCAAATAAGCCTGTTAAATGATACCAAAATGCCTCATAGCAATTGTTAGCTAATTTACAGCGACAGTTATTTTTCAACCTGTTTTAGTATGAACACGAGCAGTCTATACCATGCGTACATCTAGCGTATTTTATGTTTTTTTTTTTTGTTTTTTTTTGTTTTTTTTTGTTTTTAAGCAACAGTGAGCTTATATATGATAAATAGTAATATGCATACTCATAAAGCTAATGCGTTCACACTGCTATTGTCTCAAACTTCAGTTTATCACGAGCGTACATGGCTTGATTTATTTTTTTTTTTATTTTTTTATTTATTTTTATTATTATTATTTTCTCTCTTTTTATACTTCATAATTGCTAAGCGATAATTATACTTACAAACGCGCAGTTAATAGACTAAATGCATCTTATAACTAGATCTGTCTTATGCATGCCTAGCCTAGTGTGTTTTATCACAACAACAATGTTTAAGAGTTTGCTATCTTCATATAATATAAAAAATGTGCCGTATACACTGCCACACTGAGAAATGTTATGGAAATGCTTGTAGAAGCTGTTGTGGCTCTACACGCTTGTTGTCAATCTATGCACAAGAAAAATAAAGAATTTAAAAAAAAAAAAAAAAAGAAAGACCACTCAAGTGATATTATTATTGTGGTCAGGGAAATAAGCCGTATTGATGTTAGACCTTATGATTAACTGAAGTCGGTTGTGGTGTGCCGAAACCGATGTACGGGCAGGCCTGTAAATAAAGAGGGCCCAACAAGGTATAACTGAATAGAGGGAGTGGTGGGTGTGGTGATCAGCCGACGTCAGCCTAGTATAGAGGTAGGTATGAGTATAAATAGGCAGGCTCAACCCCTCCCATTATTTCAGGCTTCGCCTTCCCATTTATGATTTATCTAGCGCCAACATATATTGCAGTGCTTTACAATTCTAGAAGGGGATATTTAGTGGTAAAGAAGGACCTGTAAACAAGCTTACAATCTATTCGGATCTAGATCAGGGTGTTGATACAGTTCCAATAGATTAGTGTTCAAACTCAAAGAAATCGGTCTAGATGAAAATGCTTGTTCTTGGGTAGAACATTGGCTTAAAACTAGAGTACAAAGAGTTGTCGTTAATGGTATATTTTCAAGCTGGACAGAGGTGGCAAGTGGTGTCCCACAGGGGTCTGTTCTGGAACCCCTTCTATTTAACATGTTTATAAATGATCTTGAAAAAAACATTGAAAGTCATGTTTCAGTGTTTGCAGATGACACAAAACTCTGTAAAGTAATACAATGTAAGCAAGATGTTACTTTGCTGCAGATGGATTTAGATAGATTGGGAGACTGGGCACTCAAATGGCAGATGAAATTTAATGTAGAAAAATGCAAAGTTATGCACTTCGGCATAAAGAATGCACAAGCAACTTATACCCTTAATGGAAGTGAATTAGGGATAACAACACACAAGAAGAACTTAGGAATTGTTACACAGGTGATACTCGAAAAATTAGAATATCGTGCAAAAGTTCATTTATTTCAGTAATGCTACGTAAAAGGGGAAACTAATATATGAGATAGACGCATTACATGCAAAGCAAGATAGTTCATGCCGTGATTTGTCATAAGTGCGATTATTATGGCTTACAGCTCATGAAAACCCCAAATCCACAATATCAGTAAATTAGAATATTACATGCAATCAATAAGCCTGTGGCACTACTGAGGTGTTATGGAAGACCAGGATACTTCAATAGCGGCCTTCAGTTCTTCTGCATTGTTTGGTCTCATTACTCTCATCTTTCTCTTGGCAATGCCCCATAGATTCCCTATGGGGTTCAGGTCAGACGAGTTTTGCTGGCCAATCAAGCACAGTAATCCCATGGTCATTGAACCAGGCTTTGGTGCTTTTGGCAGTGTGGGCAGGTGCCAAGGCCTGCTGGAAAAGTTGCTCCCATCAGAAAAGAGGACTTTGGACCACTGAGCAAAAGACCAGGTCTGTTTTTCCTTTAGCCCAGGTAAGACGCTTCTGACGTTGTTTGTTGTTCAGGAGCGGCTTGACAGGAGGAATACGACATCTGAAGCCCATTTCCAGGATCCGTCTGGTGTGGTGGCTCTTGATGCACTGACTCCATCCTCAGTCCACTCCTTGTAAAAGTCCCCAACACATTTAAATGGCCTTTTCCTGACAATCCTCTTTAGGCTGCGGTCATCCCTGCTGCTTGTGCACCTTTTTCTTCCACACTTTTCCCTTCCACATAACTTTCTATTAATGTGCTTTGATACAGCACTTTGGGAACATCCAACTTCCTTCGCAATTACCTTTTGAGGCTTTCCCTCCTTATGGAGGGTGTCAATGATGGTTTTCTGCACAACTGTCAGGTCAGCAGTCTTCCCCATGATTGTGATTCCTAGTGAACCAGACTGAGAGACCATTTAAAGGCTCAGAAACCCTTTGCAGGTGTTATGGCTTACTTAGCTGATTAGAGCGGGACACTGTGAGCCTAGAATATTGCACCTTTTCACAATATTCTAATTTACTGAGATTGTGGATTTGGGGTTTTCATGAGCTGTAAGCCATAATCATTGCATTTATGACAAATCACAGCTTGAACTATCTTGCTTTGCATGTAATGCATCTATCTCATATATTAGTTTACCCTTTTACGTTGCATTACTGAAATAAATTAACTTTTGCACGATATTCTAATTTTTCGAGTATGCCCTGTAGACAACAAACTATGCAACAATGTGCAATGTCAATCAGCAGTGGCTAAGGCCAGTAGGTATTGTCATGTATAAAAAGGGGCATTCATGCTCGGGATAAGAATATAATTTTGCCTCTTTATAAATCAGTAGTAAGACCACATCTTGAAAATGCTGTGCAATTTTGGGCACCTGTTCTAAAGAAGGATATTAAGGCACTAGAAATAGTGCAGTGGCAGGCTACAAAATGAATACAAGGAATGGAACATATCAGCTATGAAGAAATGTTAACAAATTAAAACCTCTTTAGTTTAGAAAAACATTGCCTCAGAGAGGACATGATAACATTATACAATTATATTGCAATAAGGATATGGAATTCTCTGCCTGAAGAAGTGGTTTTATCAGAGTCCATACACAAGTTTAAACAGCAACTAGATGCATACTTGCAAAAACAGAAACATTTAAAGGGACACTTTAGTCACCTGAACAACTTTAGCTTAATGAAGCAGTTTTGGTGTATATAACATGCCCCTGCAGCCTCACTGCTCAATTCTCTGTCATTTAGGAGTTAAATCCCTTTGTTCATGAACCCTAGTCACGCCTCTCTGCATCTGACTTGCACAGCCTTCCATAAACACTTCCTGTAAAGAGAGCCCTATTTAGGCTTTCTTTATTGCAAGTTCTGTTTAATTAAGATTTTCTTATCCCCTGCTATGTTAATAGCTGGCTAGACCCTGCAAGAGCCTCCTGTATGTGATTAAAGTTCAATTTAGAGATTGAGATACAATTATTTAAGGTAAATTACATCTGTTTGAAAGTCTAACCAGTTTTTTTTTTTCATGCAGTGTCAATCATAGCCAGGGGAGGTGTGGCTAGGGCTGCATAAACAGAAACAAAGTTATTTAACTCCTAAATGACAGTGAATTGAGCAGTGAAATTGCAGGGGAATGATCTATACACTTAAACTACTTTATTTAGCTAAAGTAATTTAGGTGACTATAGTGTTCCTTTAATTATATAATTTTTTCAACTGTAGGGTAATAGCTTCTTGATCCAAGGATAAGTCTGACTGCCATTCTGGGGTCAAGTTCCCCGCTCAAGTTGCCTAGTTTGTAGCAAAGTTGTACAAACATGGTATAACTTGACCGGTGTATAGTCGCCATGTGGGCTGTCGGAACCTTGGACAAAACCCCCCACACACCTAACCCAATTACACGCTGACACTATGGTATATGGAAAAAATTGTCCACAGCTTTATTAAACAAATATGATAATGTAACGATAGTAATGCTTAATAATAACAATCATAATAATGATAGCAATAAATTAACATATAAATTAACATATAAACATGGGTCATTGCCCCCACCTTCCTCCCCTCGCATCCGTATCCTTCTTTTTAATAAAGGGCAATGACCCCAACATAACTAATACATATATATATATAAATAACAGTTTCCAACCTCTCCAACTTGAACCAAATAAGTGCCAACCATAAGTAACCACGGCAGGGGTATACCCGGATACCCCTACCCCACCAGGTTCTGAGCCACCTCCAGGACTCGAAACCTACCAACCACCAGTGACCACAATTCTCCATGTTCCTCACGTTCCTCATAGGGAGCCTATGTCCTCTCTTTCAGCTCCCTATGCCGCCACAAGCTCAGACCTTGACCCCTTAAGCTGTCTGAGCTCCGCCACCCTGGAGAAAGAGCGCTCTCTGCATCCCCTCTGCAAACCCAAGTTCAGCAGGTCCCATCCGGGCGGTAGTACCCTGGCAACCCCTCTTCTAATTCCCTATGTCTCACTATTACTCCCCCCAGTTTCCTCACAAAGCTTGCCATTAGGCTGTTAACCTTACCCCTGCATCTGTTAATGGCTACCGGGTCCCGTGCGTGCCGCCATCGCCACCTCGGAACGATCTCCGACCACACCAACATCACCACAGGAAGCAGATCAACCAACCTATTGAGATCCTGCTTCATCCATTTAACTAACCTCCGCTGCGTTATGAGGCCCAGGTCGTTGCTGCACGCATGCAGGACTAGCATATCCGGACGTGCCCCGCATGTGACCATTCGAAATATCCCCCCAGCAGAATCCCCTATACCCCTACCAGCGCACCACAAGTTGGTCCTCCGGAAAGCCCAGCTGTTGGCCTTGAGCTCGAGCTGCAGCCCTCCTTCCGGCCCAGAAAATGAAGGAATGACCCACGATCCATGCGACCCGGCCTGGGGAAGAAAGAAAAAACAGGATAAAACACACCCGCTCCCCTGAGGCCCCCCCAAGGCCCACTCTAGTGATCCAATAGGCCCAAACGTACATACGAGCGGAACCCAACGGACTCCCATCTCCCAATCCTCTTGACTATCTCGTCCCCCAAAGCCAGGCGCGTGGCCTCCGTAGCCACCCCGATACGGAAAGAATGGGTTCCGTAGATGCCTGCATCCAGTCCCATCCGACACAGGCCCAAGCTGAAAACTTTGTTAAATTGGAAGCGAGAAAGCGACGAGCCATCCGCATGAACCAATAAGGACCCGCCAATCGCGGGTCTCTGATCCAAATACTCCGTTATCGCAGCCACTGGGCACAATACGTAACCCGGCAGATCTGTCTTGGACCTGGCCAAGTGCACCACCAGCTTCCCTCCTAGTACATGAACCCCTGATACCTGTAGCCCCCCTGCGGCAGCTCGCGTGGCGCTCACCAATTCCCCGATTCGGAATGCCCCAAAGAATGCCAAGAGAAACGCTACCCGGAACAGGGACACCTCAAAATCGTTGAAACAAATGTCCGGTAACACCTGGATAAGCCCTCCCAGCACCCGCACCGACACCGGACGCTTAGCATCGGGAACCTTTCGATCCCTCCGATACCCTTTGAGTGCTTGCCTGACAATGAAAGCCTTGGTAAGGTCCTCCCCCCCCATGGAGTTTGAACCAAAACGCCATTGCCGCCATGGTCCTGTCAATTACCGCCGGGGAAGCGCCCCCCTTGCCAATAAGTGAAAGGTGAACCATAGGAAGGCATCCAGAGGCGGTTCCCCCTTTTCCCCACGGGCCAGCCCGCCCCAGGAACGTTCCCATGAACTCCAGACCTTACTGTAGGTGGCCCAGGTGGCCGGTGCCAGCGAAGCCCTCACGAGTCCCCCAAGCAGGACACTCCCAGTTGCCACATCTCGTCCGGGCACGATTGACCCACGTCCTGAGCCTCTGGAGCCACCGTCCGAAACCGGGACCACTGAAAACGAGACAGAGCGTCAGCTACCTCGTTCAAATACCCTGGCACATGGTGCGCGCGACAGACTACATTCAGGGACATGCACAACAAAACAAAGCGACGCAACAGTGCCACCACCGGTTTAGACGCCGCCGATTGGTTATTGACCGTGTGTACCATGGACATGTTGTCCGAGAAGAAGACTACCTTCCGGTCCCTCAGCCTATCTCCCCACAGAGCCAACGCCACCACCAACGGGAACAATTCTAGAAAAGCCAGGTTACGCATGAGAGGGCTCTGCCCCCACGCCTCTGGCCACTTTTCCGCGCACCAGTTCCCGCTGAAGTAGGCCCCGAAGCCCACGCTACCAGACGCGTCGGTGAACAGCTCCAGTTCGGCCGTTGACATGCCCTCCTGCCGGAAGAACACTGTCCCGTTAAAGTCCCGTAGGAAGGTACCCCACACCCCCAGGTCTGCCCGCATAGACGAAGATACCCGTATGAAATGGTGAGGGGAACGTATCCCTACGGTAGCTGCCGACAGGCTGCGGCTAAACACCCTACCCATGGATATCACCCTACAAGCGAAATTGAGCATCCCAATCAGCGACTGCAGACAGCGCAGGGTCACTTTGCGCGCCCGCCGCACCTCGGCCACCACACAGCGCAGCCCCTCTAGTTTAGCCAGTGGCAGCCGGCATTCCCCTCGCACCGAATCGATTTCCAGCCCCAAGAAACTGAGGCACTCGGTTGGGCCCTCTGTCTTATCCGCCGCCAGCGGCACCCCAAAATGGCCCGCCACCCATTCAATGGTCCTCAACAGGTGCCGGCACGCGGGAGAGCCAGCTGGCCCCACACAGAGGAAGACATCCAGGTAGTGCACCACCGCTCTATCCCCCGCCTCGACCCGCACCACCCATTTGAGAAACGAACTGAACTTCTCGAAGTAGGAGCACGAAATGGAACAGCCCATCGGGAGGAACAAGTCCACGAAGTAGCCCCCTTCGAAGAAGCACCCCAACAGGTGGTGACATGCCGGGTGCACCGGGAGCAAACGAAAAGCGGCTTCGATATCCACCTTGGCCATTAAGGCCCCGACTCCCCTTTGGGATAGGAAAGGTGGTTAATGAGCCGAAACGTCCCCGATTCCTTCTTGGGGACCACCCTGAGAGGGGAAACCCTGAGGCCCTCCAGCGGCGGTGCCAAGAACGGTCCCGCCATCCTACCTAACAGCACCTCCTTGCCAAGCTTCTCCCTAACCACCCCCGGAAACTCTGCTACAGACTTGAGATTACGAGGACACGCCGTACCGTCCCTCTCCTGAAAGGGAATGATGAACCCTTGCATAACCCCGGCCTAAGCAGCTCCACGTCTGCCCTGTTACAGTAACGGGTTAGCCAGGGCTCCATCGCGTCTAGCTTCACCGGAGTTAGGCCCCGGGGCAGCGGAAGTTCCCCCGCCGCCGCCCGCGGCAGGTGCTCCTGCCCCCCCGACTTCCCCTTCTTAAAACATCGCTGGAGCCCGTGTGGCCCTCCGCAGCCCGAGCACTCGTGCTTAAAGCGGCAGGCCGCACCCCACTTGCACTGACCTTCGCTAAAGAGCCAGCATAAGCCCTTTTGCGAGGCGGCCAACGAGGCTGACTGACCCTTAGCGCCAGCCGCGTGCTGAAAGGGCTGCGCCTTCTGCGCCATCATTAGCTTCATCCAGAGAGGCAGGTCCATTTGGTCCCACCTCATACCCGGATTGGCCGCTAATCGCTGCCGGAACTGCTCATCATACCGCCACAATGCCAGTCCGCCATAGGTGCAGTAAGCCTCCCATATGCCGTCCCAAGTAGCAAAACAGGGATGAGCAGGAGCCCGGCAATTTCTCCCCGATCACGCTGGCGAGGACGCAGAACGCCCTCAGCCAGTTACCAAACGACTTCGGTATCTTGTGATACTGCCGCCGTTTCTCTTCCTCCTCCTTTTTCTCGTCCTTCTTATCCTCGTCCTTGAGGTCAATAAAGTCCTCTAAAGGAAGAAGGGAAAAAATCTCGCAAAATGTTTTCTTTCACCTCCTGCTTGAGGTGCACCCCCAGCGGGCCAGCGAATGACACGTATGCATGCTGCCTCGCCGCGTCCGGCACTCCTCCCGTCAACTCCGCCCGCTCGCTCCCCATTTCCCCCACGCTGGATGCCACCACGGCATCCCCGCCTGCAGCCACCGCCGCCGGGGATCCCAGACCGGACCCCGCTTCTACCGCCCTGCGCCTACACCGGCCCCACACTACCCTGTGTGCCACCCCCCGCTCCCAGTGAGTGGAGTAGTGATTGCAGTGTTTGCAACGCACTGGACTGTAGCGATTCATTAGACTCACCCTGGAACCGGAGACACCCGGGGCTGCGCTGTCCACCACTGCATGTCCAGGATGAGCGACATCCGCCGATATCCCGCCAACCAGGGGGCCCACCTGGTGCCTTGAAAACGCTGAAGAGGAGCGGCTCTGGGACCTGAAAAGAGGAGACGTCCTGGGCAAGGCGTACTGTCCCCCATCCACCTTACCGTCTCGACCCGGGGAGCGCCTGCCTGCCGCCAAAGCATCCCGTCGTGTGCCACCCCGCTGTGGTGCCCTCAAGGCCTGGATAGCCCCACCCGCGGACTACGGCTCCTACCATCGCCCCTAGATGCCAGCCCCCGTCGATGCAGCCTGGGGGACCCTGACCTCGCCCCAGCCGAACTGTCCGATGTTGAGCGCCGGCGCCGGGACCTCCTATAAACCCCGCGTGACCTCGGGACCCTAACCGGCAAGGGGCTAACGCTGCTAGACTCCGATCTGGACCCACCCCCAGGCCTGCCCCCACCAGCCCCCCACGCCCGACCCCGGTGCCGACCTGGCTTACCCCCGCCCCCACACCACCCAGCCCAGGGACGCGGCCCCCAGAACCCCCTAGAGCCTCAGACTGCGGCACCCCACTCCTAGAAGGGCCTACCACCGGCCGACCGGAACGTGGAGCCTTCCCCTTACCTTACCACCCAACGCCACTCCAGCGCCTACCAGACCAGATGGCCCCCCCAGCGCCCCTTGGGAACTACCCGGTGACCCCAGGCCCCCCCCCACTGAAACCTGACCCCTCCTCACCCCTCATCACACCCCTAAACCCCTGTGAGGCATCTGGCACCCCTCCTGGGGCCCCCCACCCAACCCCTGTGCTCCATGAGAAACTCGCCCACCCTCCCCCTTTTCAACCCGCTCAACCGACCTAGGCCGCGCTCCCCCTCTGACCCCCTCGCCAAGAGGGCCCCGAGAAGGGCCCCCTGCACTTGCCCGCTGTGTCCTGGGCCTGTACTGGACCATCTTGGCCCGTGTTCCACCGTCCACCGCCACCACTGATGGGGGCGCCCTCCTGGGCCGTGACCACGCCCCGCCGGGCTCCGCACCGGGCCGTCCCACCGCCATCTTGGCTCCCGCTCCGTGTGCGGCTCCATCAAGCTTGGGGGGTGCGCCGGTGATGTCCTGGGCAGCCGCCCGTCGAGCTGCACCGTGCCAAGGCCCCGGCCTCACGTTGGGAGGCGGAGCCTTGACCAGGCAGCCTCCGAGCCTGCCACGGCCTTCCTGTGCCGCCTCCAGCCCGCCAGTGTGCCGACCTCGTGCACCTCTCCTGGGCTCAAGCGCCTCGGGGGCCTCTTGGCCCGCGCCGGGCGCGCACCTCCGACGTCCCGCCCGGCCTCCGCCGATAGAACTGGGCCCAGCTGGGCCTGCACCCACTCCGCTCCTTGTTGCCGCGCCACCGTCCGGATCCCCTCCAGGAGCATCTCCACAACGTCCATGGCCCTGCAGAGGAGACAAAAAAAAAAAAACAGAAAAAAACCCTACCCAGCAAGTCAGAGAGCACCAAAATGCACACAAACTACACCAGGTAGGAATTAAAAGTGCACATTGCAAAATGGCTACTTATTTAAATAGCCAAACCCCCAAATCCCACAACCCACCAGTCCTGTCTGTTCCTCCTAAGCCAGCCTCCTAACCCCTGTCAAGGCCCTGTTCCGCTTAAGCTGTGCTTTGGCTACATGGGGCTACACGAAATGTCCACATCAAACAAGTACAATAAAAAAATCTCCCTAATAATAATAAAAATAATAGGAATATTATTATAAGGGAATAAAGGTACTAAATGTATATTTACTAGAAACCTAATTACTACAGGGGGTCATTTTCTAACATAGGAACTGTGTAGTGCTTGCTTCAGCAGCACACATACTAGAACTGGGACAATACAGAGAAGATTAGCATTGTGGTCCATTTGCAATGATAACACACACATTCATAAAACATTCCATATTAGCAAAAAAATAGCAATTCATTTGTCAATTTTACACAATTCCTATCTGTAGCCTGGAGGAAGACAAGTTTATGCCCAGTATAGCAATATCCCTAAACTTATTGTACTCTTAAAAATCTGCTTTACACCTTCTAGGTCAGGGGTGCCCAAAAGGTAAATCCCCATATGCTGTAGAACTACAGCATCCATGATGCTTTGTCATGCTATAGCATTCTAAAGCCGTGAAAAGCATCATGAGAGTTGTAGTTTTAGAACATCTGGGGATTTAACTTTATGGGCACCCCTGTTCTAGGTCTTTTAATCTTTTTAAAAAGTCATTAAAAAAAAAAAACCATCTATTTGTTTTCAAGGTTTTGGGTGTTTCTTGGAATTCCACCAGTCGGGGACACGCACTTCTTAATCACAGTATAATACAGACCGCTACATCGGAGGAAAACCACACAGTCTCACTGCGTGTGAAATCAAATCTTGGTTCACATATTACTTCCAGGTATTGTGGTACTTGATTTTTCAGATACATTTAAAGGCTCATTTGTAGCAAAATAATCTAAAAACACGTAATGAATGAAATTCCATGATATAATTGAATAAGGTTTTTGTGATGTACACCAGTAAGTCGACAAACAGCTCAAAACAGCTCACTTTACAAGGTTAAACTTCTCTATAGTCCTTCCTAGGAATACTCTAGGGGGATTTACCCTATGCCAGAATTACAGAGAATTGACAGGTAAAATGCATCTGGGTCAATTCAAGCTTAGAGTATCCACTTAAGAAACTTATTATCTAATTGGCATTCCATGTATGTTTTTTCAGTCTTGGTTTTTATATTTTCCTATCATTCTGATTCGAACAGGCAAGTGATGGAGCTCATAGCAACTTCTCCAGGATCTCCTGAGGTTCATGGAATCAGTTTTGAGAAGGTACTGGAAGAGCTACCTGAGAAGTACCAGAAAATAGAGATCACAAGTCACCAATTGGAACGTTCCAAAGAAAATTTCACGGTAAGCTAGCCACGTTCTTATGGATAACAGCTATAGCATACAGAGCAGGATTAACAATAAAACGACTAGGCAGCCGCCTATTGCCCAAGTGTTGGGCAGGGGCTGGGACATTGAATTTGCTTGGCCCCATTACTCATTCCTAGGTGAAGCATAAGGTGGCACAGGGGCAACTGCCTAGGGCCCTGTATGATCTTAATCATTAATCATTATGGTTTATTCAGAATGATAATTTTAAAGATAAATTACATAATGAACATTAAGAAAAGGGACATTTTATCTCTAAAAACACTGACCGTGCACTTTTGTGCCTATGGGTTTTTTAATGTTTCAACCATATCAGGTTATAGAAAGGACATTTTGGCAGGGTTGTCACAACATGATCTTCAGATAAATAGTTTTCCTCCCCCCAAAAAATCGAGAATTGAATAAAGCTTATGGGAAAAATGTTATATTTTAGACATTCTTCTAAAACCACTCCTGATTTTAGTCACCATTCCTTAGGACAGATGCATATTGGGAAATATTAGTTTCATTAGTTTGTTCTAAGAAACAAGAGATTTAAGTTCAACATTTTTCAAAAACAAAAAGAACTCTTTAAATCGAATCTGTTAGCTAATGAAGACCAGGAAAAGGCAGAAATGAAATAACTTTTTCTTCGGTATATATTAATGAGGATCCTATGGCAAGAGATATGCAAATAATTGCTGCAAACAACTTGCAGATAACTTGTGATTGGATAACTCGAGACAAGGTGCTACAGCTGTTAAAGAAAATGAATGTAAATAAAACTCCGGGACCTGACGGTATTCACCCACGAGTACTTAAGGAGCTAAGTGGGGAAATAAGTGAACCTCTGTATTTAATTTTTCAAGAGTCTATTGTTTTAGGTATTGTACCAGAGGATTGTAGAAAGGCAGATGTTGTTTCTATATTTAAAAAGGGTTCAAAATCCTTGCATGGAAATGATAGACCTATGAGCTTAACTTCTGTGACTGGGAAAATATTTGAAGGGCTAATATTCAGGAATTCATTGGGAAAAACTTTGTTATTAGCAATAATCAGCATGGTTTTGTGAAGCATAGGTCATGTCAAACTAACCTAATTGCATTCTACTAAGAAGTAAGTAGAAGTATAGATCAGAGTGTGGCAGTGGATGTGATCTACTTGGATTTTGCCAAGGCATTTGATACGGTTTCTCACTATAGGTTAGTCTTCAAACTAAAAGAAATCGGTCTAGATGAGTATTCTTGTCCTTGGGTAGAACATTGGCTTAAGGATAGAGTACAACAAGTTGTCATTAATGGTAAATTTTCAGGCTGGACAAAAGTGGTAAGTGGTGTCCCTCAGGGTTCTGTTTTGGGACCGCTTCTATTTAACATATTTATAAATGATCTTGAAATAGACATTGAGAGCCATGTTTCAGTGCCTGCAGATGACACCAAACTTTGTAAAGTAATAAAATGTGAGCAGGATATTGCTTTAATGCAGAGGGATTTGGATAGATTAGGGGACTGGGCACTAAAATGGCAGAGGCAATTTAACATAGAGAAATGCAAAGTTATGCACTTCAGGGTCAAGAATGCACAAGCAGCTTACCCCCTAAATGGTAGTGAATTAGGGATAACCACACATGAGATGGATTTGGGAATTGTTATAGACAACAAATTTAGCAGCAATATGCAATGTCAATCTGCAGTTGCTAAGGCCAGTAAGGTTTTGTCATGTATAAATCGGGGCATAAATTCTCGGGATGAAAATATCATTTTGCCTCTTTATAAGACCACACCTTGAATATGCTCTGCAATTTTAGTCACCTGTTCTAAAGAAGGATATCATGGCACTAGAAAAAGTGCAGAGACGAGCTACAAAGTTGATTAAGAATGGAGCATTTTAGTTACAAAGAAAGGTTACAAAATTTCAATATCTTTAGTTTGGAAAAACGGCGCCTCAGAGGGGATATGATAACATTATACAAATATATTCTGGGCCAGTACAAACCTTTATCTGGAAATCTATTCATAAACAGGGCTATACATAGGACACGAGGTCACACATTTAGGCTGGAAGAAAGGAGATTTAATTTAAGGCAAAGAAAAGTTTTGTTTTTTTTACAGTAAGAGCAATAAGGATATAGAATTCTCTGCCTGAAGAGGTGGTTTTATCAGAGTCAATACATATGTTTAAACTGCCATTGGATAAACATTTGCAAAAACATAACATACAGGGATATAATTTCTAATTAGTGGGGTAATAGCTGCTTGATCCAAGGAGACATCTGACTGCTATTTTGGTCAAGAAGGAATTTTTTTTCCTAGTTTGTTGCAAAATTGGAAGCGCTTCAGACTAGGTTTCTTTTGCCTTCTTTTGGATCAACAGCAAAAACATATGTGAGGAAGGCTGAACTTCATGGGCGCAAGCCTCTTTTCAGCTATGTAACTATGTAACTATGTAACACAATGTTAGCTAGACCTACGTACTGCGACAAAATTAATTTCAGAGTAACCACGTTGTCCCAAAAAAATTAATTCTGGGTCGACAAAATTTCATGCCTGTGGTGGTTTGGCTCATCACAATTTCGTCCACTGAAAAACATTCAGAAAAACAAATCAGACAAACCAAAAGAGCGATAAAAAGTACCACTCAATCATTATGTATATATTTTGCAGTACACTGATAGGAGCAGTTTCCCGCCATTTTATTTCACAAATTAAGTGAGAAAAAGTAACAAATAAAAGAAAAATAAAGAACCCCTCTATTGGTCATTTCTCATTCGAATTTGTGAATTAAATCAACATTTAATGGCTGCTCCCTAGATATAAATTATTATTTTTTTCCCATTAACCGTTTTTCGGTGGGTTTTTTTGTGCAACATGCTAAACTTCGAAGTACAAATCAAATGAACATGCTCATTCATTTCTATACGGCGGTTTGGAAATCACCCAACTGGCCCTAATTTGGAGAAATTGCAGTTCCTAACAAAACGAATTGTTAAGTCTAATGTTAATGTGACACAGCATTTTTCTGCTCTGGAGATTAATATACATATTAAGAGGTTCATTTTATTTCCTTCCCAGACTTCCTCGCTTTCTGTAACTGGGCAAATTAAGTCAAACATGGCCTCTGTTCAAAGAAAAGACAGATAAGCAAACCTTGCCTAAATGAAGCAAAACTGATAGCCTTGGAATATATCATTTAATTGCACTTCTGAAGGCACTTTACACAGAATCAAACTGAATGTAGAGTTTTTTTTTTTAAAGATTTTATGTTTAACCTCCATTTAATAATTTCTTTCTTGGAGCTGATCAGCCCTAGACCATATGGCTTATATATGATGAATAAATCTTTAACACGTGCAAAGCAAAAAAGTTAGGAAAATGGTCTATATGAAGAATGCCAGTTTGATTTTAATTAATCTGCATTAAAATAGAAAGCGGGTCCGATGGGTCGAGACACGAACCTGCCCTGAACCAACACTGAATCCCGACCGTAGACATGGGAAGGTTGAGACTGAGATCCAGGGCGAATGAGACCAGACTCAAGGACCAGGCTAACACTACCCATAGAAGTCCGCCAAACGAGCCCCCCACCCATCGGGACCATAAGCCATTAACCCCCAAAATACTAAACTAACACCACCAGCGGCACACCCACTAGCACACATCCCCCATACCCACAACCACACGAAAACACGCAGTTAGCCCGACTGACCCCAACCCAGAGACAGCCTCGAACAGAGAGAAATAACACAAGGGCACCACGACACGGGTTCTGAACATGGACACTCCTACAAGGCAACCAATAGAGACGTACCGCTATACACCTCTACGAAACCTGTCCTAGATACATTATATAGCCCCATGAGACCACACACACCCAATGTACTTAAGAAAGGTATAATACAAAATGAAACAAAATGCCAGCCTCAAAAATCACAGGGATCATATGTTATAAGCCTCTGCGTAGGCTAATGCAAAGCTACTGATGTAACAACCCTGCATCTTAAACCATCTACCAAATCTACAACTACCCCTGCGTGGGTAAACTGCTCTCTATCAAATGTTATGAATTGCCCACCTTTACCTAGGTCGGAACCACTACGAAATATGTAATAAGCCTTACTTTTGTTTGTTTGATGTACTATGCCTCTGCGTAGGCAACAATGCACCCTCTTACAGGGGCGTTTTAGCCGCGAGGCAAACAAGGCATTTGCCTTGGGCGGCATTTTCCAGGGGGCGGCAAAAAACGCCGCCCCCAAATGCCCAGGGCACATGCCTTGTTAGCCTTGCGTATGTCTGTTAGTGTGTATGTCTGTTAGTGTGTATGTCTGTCAGTGTGTGTGTCTGTTAGTGTGTGTGTGTGTGTGTGTGTGTGTCTTTTAGTGTGTGTGTGTCTGTCTGTTAGTGAGTGTGTATGTGTGTGTATGTCTGTTAGTGTGTGTATGCCTGTTAGTGTGTGTGTGTGTGTCTGTCTGTCTGTCAGTGTGTATGTGTGTGTATGTCTGTTAGTGTGTGTATGTCTGTGTGTGTGTGTGTGTTAGTGTGTCTGTTAGTGTGTGTGTGTCTGTCTGTTAGTGAGTGTGTGTGTGTATGTCTGTTAGTGTGTGTGTGTCTGTCTGTCTGTTAGTGAGTGTGTCTGCTAGTGTGTGTCTGCTAGTGAGTGAGTGTGTGTCTGTTAGTGTGTGTGTGTCTGACTGTGTGTGTGTGTGTCTGTTAGTGAGTGTGTAGGACTGTTAGTGAGTGTGTAGGACTGTGTGTGTCTGACTGTGTGTGTGTCTGTTAGTTTGTGTCTGTTAGTGACTGTGTTTGTCTGTTAGTGAGTGTTAATGTGTGTGTGTTTCTGTCAGTGAATGTGTGTGTGTATTTAGAATGCGGGGCGGAGGGAAGGGTTGGGTGTGGGTGGCGCGGGGGGGCGCCTGAGTTTTGTCCTGCCTAGGGCAGCACAAAACCAGGATACACCACTGCCCTCTTATCAAACCTGTTACATGTCTTCTAACATTTTGCATACGAAAAAAAATTAAAAATAAACAGAAAGCGGTAGAGAGATACAGACACAAAGATATAGATTTATAGATAGATGTGTATTTAAAGGGACACTATAGACACGCAGACCACTTCATCTCGTCTCGTCCCTGACCTGCTTACATTTTTAGAGAAAGTGCAATGTTTACTTTGCAGTGCTAATACTGCCTCTAGTGACTGTCTACCAGAAATCCACTAGTGGTGCTTCCTGCAGTTTTTATAGAATTGATCTCCATGAAGCGATGCTCTACGTCCTCACGCTTTGCATTAAGACGTCCAGCATGTTGAAAGCATTGATTCCAGATCATTAGTTCCCCCATCAGTTGACGTCGGAGGAGCGTGACCCAGTACCGAGGGACCTCGCGATGGAATCAGGTAAATAATTTTTAAAGACATTTTATAATAGTTGACCCAGTAGATATCTCTAAAAAAAAATGTTGCTCAGTCTTGGATCCAAAATTTGGGATTTTTTTTTTTAACCATAATAATAGACACCTGTGGGAGGATTTTGCAGTTATAAACAATATCTCTAGTACACCGGCGTACATACCACAGTCGCAGGGGTCGCAGCTGCGACCAGGCCCATCACTCCAGGGGGCGACCGGGTACCCGCCATTATCTTTTGCGGCCCCCGCCGACGTCGTCCAAGGGGTCCATCGGCTGGCCCATGCTGTCAGGGCCACCCGATGGATATGGATTGTAAGGGGGCCCGGTCAGTGCTAGGCGCTTTAACAGCTTGACCGGGCCCCCTGTGATTACATCACACGCTGGGAGGAAGTGACCGCACGTCACTCCTCCCAGCTAACACTGAGAGCCGCGCGGGAGGAAGACCAGGGAGTCAGAGTGGGAACTCCCTTCCACCTGAGCCACCACTGGACCTCAGTCACCCTCCTGCACCTAAAAGGTAAGAAACAGGAGGGTGCTTAAATATTGTGTGTGTGTGTGTGTGTTTGTATGTATGTGTGTGTGTATGTATGTGTGCCTGTTTGTATGTATGTCTTTGTATGTATGTGTGTTTGTCTGTTTGTCTGTATGTGTCTGTCTGTCTGTATGTGTGCCTGTCTGTATGTCTGTGTGCTTGTCTGTCTGTATATATGTATGTATGTGCGTCTTATGTATGTCTGTATGCGTGTGTGTCTGTCTGTCTGTCTGTATGTGTCTGCCTGTGTGTATGTGTGCCTGTCTGTTTGTATGTATGTATGTGTCTTTGTATGTATGTATGTGTCTTTGTTTGTATGTGTGTGTCTGTCTGTCTGTATGTGTCTGTATGTATGTGTCTGTCTGTGTGCGTGCCTGTCTGTGTGTGCCTGTCTGTGTCTGTGTGTGTGCCAGTCTGTATGTATGTGTCTGTGTGTGTGTGTGTCTGTCTATATGTATATCTGTGTGCCTGTCTGTTTGTATGTCTATGTGTGTCTCTATGTATGTATGTATGTGTGTGTGTGTGTCTGTCGGGGAGAGGGGGGGAATAGGGGAGGGGGTACAGGAAGAAATGGGGGGGGCCCACGGATCAGTTTCTCACCGGTGCCCCATGGATTGTGTGTATGCCACTGCTCTAGTATGAACCGAAATATCCCTGTTTAGGAGGGAAAGACCATTTTTATTTATTTTAAGGAGTTTTCTAGGAGCTCCATATTTTTGGTGTGTCTGAGTGTATAGCAGAGCTCCACAGCAATAATACTCCCAGTAATGTGTCTGAGTGTATAACAGAGTTTCACAGCAATAATACTCCCAGTAATGTGTCTGAGTGTATCGCAAAGCTCCACAGCAATAATACTCCCAGTAATGTGTCTGAGTGTACCACAGAGCTTCACAGCAATAATACTCCCAGTAATGTGCCTGAGTGTATAACAGAGCTCCACAGCAATAATACTCTCATTAATGTGTCTGAATGTATTACAGAGCTACATAGCAATAATACTCCCAGTAATGTGTCTGAGTGTATAACAGAGCTCCACAGCAATAATACTCCCAGTAATGTGTCTGAGTGTATAACAGAGCTCCACAGCAATAACACTGTCAGTAATGTGTCTGAGTGTATAATAGAGCTCCACAGCAATAACAATGCCAGTAATGTGTCTGAGTGTATAACAGAGCTCCGCAGCAATAATACTCCCAGTAATGTGTCTGAGTGTATAACAGAGCTCCACAGCAATAATACTCCCAGTAATGTGTCTGAGTGTATAACAGAGTTCCACAGCAATAATACTCCCAGTAATGTGTCTTTATGTAATGTGTTTAGAAATTAGTGTAACAAAGATACATTGTTCTTTTAGTTGCATAAATTGTTATTAGCAAGTCACCTAAGCCCCACCCCACTGTAATGTGTCTGAGTGTATAACAGAGCTCCACAGCAATAATACTCCCAGTAATGTGTCTGAGTGTATAACAGAGCTCCACAGCAATAATACTCTCATTAATGTGATCGATGATGGGAAATGTTGCGAGGTATGGGTACACATTCCGTTAGATTTTTTTCTGGCTATATATAAACTGTGAAACAATTGTGTTGGTTTTCTTATAAGCAGCCATAGGGGACATTACATATCAGAATGTAATCCTATGATTAAATCTATGCATTAATGTTAGGATTAGTATTTTAGGGTTAAGACGACATTGATAAACAGTTTAGTCAAGATAGATCTTACCAAATCTGTCAAAGCAGAAAACCTGAAATCTGCTATTATTGCTGTGAACAAGTTACATATATATTTTTTTCTATAACCGCAGCTACATAGAAGAATATATCTACTTATGTATAAATAGTGCGTGCATGTACATCTACCTTTTTTACATTATTCTCATTGGACAGCTCTCAGTTTTATACACCTCAGAATATTGGATAACAATGTGAAAAAACCTATAGGTATAGGAGAGGGTTCCTGATATGTATGTTTAAGGTCTATAAGTTGAGAAGTTTCAAAAACAGGTATTACACAATAGACATATATGTATATACGTTCTAATGCATCAGACAGTAGATGTATTTGGTTGCTTTGGTATGGGTTCCAGCTATGTAGCTGCTGTTGTAGAAAAACAAAATATATAGTTTATACAGTAAGCATAGTGTTTTCTGCTTTGATACTTCCAGTTTGTTTAATGGGATCCATTTTTACATTCCTATTTCTAAATTGTTATATTCATTTATTTTGTATCACATTGCTTGATGCACATACTACTGACTACTTTGCGTTTCTGTGTGCGAACACGGATGCTTTAGATGGTGTTTCCTCATGTTGTTGACCATTGTGTTTTACAATTTGTAACAGGTGATTTCTAAAAGAGAAAGCCAGCTCAAGTCTACTGTGATGGAGCTCAGCACTTAGCTTGAGTGTCTCTGTGAATGGCCCCTCTCTTTCAGCACTGGATAGCTGGAGTGATTATAGCTGTAACAGCTGTCTCACCCAAACCCTAACCGAGGCTTAGTGAAGGGTGAATGAGAAATGGTTGGTTGAGGCACACTTCTATACACACCACCCCCCCAACAAGGGGTTGATGGCTTTAACAATATAAGTCTCAATCTGGAGTGTCTGAATCTGGGAGATAACTGAATCAGTAGCCCCATGTCTTATATCCCTAGATTGCTCTCGGTCTCCTTCGGTCAAAAGAACACTCTTGTCGCACTCATGTTGTTGAACCACCACCCAGTTAAAGTCTTAGCCGAGTGACCTCTAGGAGACTCTGCCAACCTCTGCAAGGGCACATTGCCACTCATATCTGGTGTCACAATAGCGTGCATTTAAAACCAAAAAACTTTTTTCACTGTTATAGATTGAATAGCAGTTAATTGTCTGCAAGCGGGTGTGTCAGGCCTACAGCGTGTACTCTGCCAACCTCTGCAAGTGCACATTGCCGATCATATCTGGTGTCACAATAGCGTGCATTTAAAACCAAAAAACTTTTTTCACTGTTATAGATTGAATAGCAGTTAATTGTCTTCAAGCGGGTGTGTCAGGCCTACAGCGTGTACTCTGCCAACCTCTGCAAGTGCACATTGCCACTCATATCTGGTGGCACAATAGCGTGCATTTAAAACCCCCAAAACTTTTTTTTCACTGTAATAGATTGAATAGCAGTTAGTTGTCTGCAAGCGTCTGTGTGTCAGGCTCACAGTGGATACTGTGCCCACTTGCCCAGTGCCACCACTCATATCTGGTGTTACAATAGCGTGCATTTAAAAAGAAAAAAGGTTTTTCACTGTTATAGATTGAATAGCAGTTAGTTGTCTGCAAGCGTCTGTGTGTCAGGCCAACAGCGTGTACTCTGCCAGTGCACAGTGCCACTCATATCTGGTGGCACAATAGCGTGCATTTAAAAACCCAAAAACTTTTTTTTCACTGTAATAGATTGAATAGCAGTTAGTTGTCTGCAAGCATCTGTGTGTCAGGCTCACAGTGGATACTGTGCCCACTTGCCCAGTGCCACCACTCATATCTGGTGTCACAATAGCTTGCATTTAAAAACAAAAAATGATTTTTCACTGTAATAGATTAATTAGCAGTTAGTTGTCTGCAAGCGTCTGTGTGTCAGGCCAACAGCGTGTACTCTGCCAGTGCACATTGCCACTCATATCTGGTGGCACAATAGCGTGCATTTAAAAAACCCAAAACTTTTTTATCACTGTAATAGATTGAATAGCAGTTAGTTGTCTGCAAGGGTCGGTGTGTCAGGCCAACAGCGTGTACTCTGCCAGTGCACAGTGCCACTCATATCTGGTGGCACAATAGCGTTCATTTAAAAACCCCAAAACGTTTTTTTCACTGTAATATATTGAATAGCAGTTACTTGTCTTCAAGCGGGTGTGTCAGGCCTACAGCGTGTACTCTGCCAACCTCTGCAAGTGCACATTGCCACTCATATCTGGTGGCACAATAGCGTGCATTTAAAACCAAAAAACTTTTTTCACTGTTATAGATTGAATAGCAGTTAATTGTCTGCAAGCGGGTGTGTCAGGCCTACAGCGTGTACTCTGCCAACCTCTGCAAGTGCACATTGCCGATCATATCTGGTGTCACAATAGCGTGCATTTAAAACCAAAAAACTTTTTTCACTGTTATAGATTGAATAGCAGTTAATTGTCTGCAAGCGGGTGTGTCAGGCCTACAGCGTGTACTCTGCCAACCTCTGCAAGTGCACATTGCCGATCATATCTGGTGTCACAATAGCGTGCATTTAAAACCAAAAAACTTTTTTCACTGTTATAGATTGAATAGCAGTTAATTGTCTTCAAGCGGGTGTGTCAGGCCTACAGCGTGTACTCTGCCAACCTCTGCAAGTGCACATTGCCACTCATATCTGGTGGCACAATAGCGTGCATTTAAAACCCCCAAAACTTTTTTTTCACTGTAATAGATTGAATAGCAGTTAGTTGTCTGCAAGCGTCTGTGTGTCAGGCTCACAGTGGATACTGTGCCCACTTGCCCAGTGCCACCACTCATATCTGGTGTTACAATAGCGTGCATTTAAAAAGAAAAAACGTTTTTCACTGTTATAGATTGAATAGCAGTTAGTTGTCTGCAAGCGTCTGTGTGTCAGGCCAACAGCGTGTACTCTGCCAGTGCACAGTGCCACTCATATCTGGTGGCACAATAGCGTGCATTTAAAAACCCAAAAACTTTTTTTTCACTGTAATAGATTGAATAGCAGTTAGTTGTCTGCAAGCATCTGTGTGTCAGGCTCACAGTGGATACTGTGCCCACTTGCCCAGTGCCACCACTCATATCTGGTGTCACAATAGCTTGCATTTAAAAACAAAAAATGATTTTTCACTGTAATAGATTAATTAGCAGTTAGTTGTCTGCAAGCGTCTGTGTGTCAGGCCAACAGCGTGTACTCTGCCAGTGCACATTGCCACTCATATCTGGTGGCACAATAGCGTGCATTTAAAAAACCCAAAACTTTTTTATCACTGTAATAGATTGAATAGCAGTTAGTTGTCTGCAAGGGTCGGTGTGTCAGGCCAACAGCGTGTACTCTGCCAGTGCACAGTGCCACTCATATCTGGTGGCACAATAGCGTTCATTTAAAAACCCCAAAACGTTTTTTTCACTGTAATATATTGAATAGCAGTTACTTGTCTTCAAGCGGGTGTGTCAGGCCTACAGCGTGTACTCTGCCAACCTCTGCAAGTGCACATTGCCACTCATATCTGGTGGCACAATAGCGTGCATTTAAAAACCCAAAAACTTTTTTTTCACTGTAATATATTGAATAGCAGTTACTTGTCTTCAAGCGGTTGTGTCAGGCCTACAGCGTGTACTCTGCCAACCTCTGCAAGTGCACATTGCCACTCATAGCTGGTGTCACAATAGCGTGCATTTAAAACCAAAAAACTTTTTTCACTGTTATAGATTGAATAGCAGTTACTTGTCTTCAAGCGGGTGTGTCAGGCCTACAGCGTGTACTCTGCCAACCTCTGCAAGTGCACATTGCCACTCATAGCTGGTGTCACAATAGCGTGCATTTAAAACCCAAAAACTTTTTTCACTGTTATAGATTGAATAGCAGTTACTTGTCTTCAAGCGGGTGTGTCAGGCCTACAGCGTGTACTCTGCCAACCTCTGCCAGTGCACATTGCCACTCATATCTGGTCTCACAGTAGCTTGCACGCATAGTACCACTAATCGAAAAAAAAAATGACAGGCAGAGGCAGGCCACCCTGCAAGGGCCGTCGTGGTCGTGGTGCTGTGATTCCCTTTTGCCCTAGAATAATGCCCAATTTTCAGAGGCCACGTACCCTGAACTTGAAAAGTTCTGAGGACATAGTTGACTGGCTAACACAGGACACCCAATCTTCTACAGCTTCCGCTCGGAACCTCGACGCACCATCCTCCTCCAGCTTAGCTTCAGGCACCTCTCAAGATACCATTCACCCGCCTGCCGCCACCACCAACACTAGTACCACAGCCGCTTCACTTTATCTGTCAGAGGAGTTATTTACACATCCGTTTGAAGAAATGAGTGATGCGCAACCATTATTGCCAGAGGATGTAGATAACAGGGATATGTCTCAGTCAGGCAGCATTACACACATGGACGTACGGTGTGATGATGATGATGTTGTACCCGCTGCTGCTTCCTTTGCTGAGTTGTCAGATACAAGGGAAGCGGTTGATGATGACGATGCGTCCATGGATGTCACGTGGGTGCCCGCTCGGCAAGAAGAAGAACAGGGCGAAAGTTCAGATGGGGAGACAGAGAGGAGAAGGAGACGAGTTGGAAGCACGGGGAGGTCGTCGCAAGGAGCTAGTGGCACAGTCAGACAGCATGCATCGGCACCCGGGGTCAGCCGTCATTGCAGAGCTCAGCAGTGTGGCATTTTTTTTGTGTGTCTGCGTCTGACAACAGCGATGCCATTTGCAACCTGTGCCAAAAGAAACTGAGTCATGGGAAGTCCAACACCCACCTAGGTACAACTGCTTTGCGTAGGCACATGATCGCACATCACAAACGCCTGTGGGATCAACACATGAGTACAAGCAGCACACAAACTCAAAGCCGCCATCCTCCTCCTGGTCCAGCATCTTCAGCCACGTCAACCACTGCTGTCCTCCTTGCCCCCTCTCAACCATCCGCCACTCCGTCTCTCGCCTTGAGCAGTTCCCGCTCATCTGCCCACAGTCAGGTGTCTGTCAAGGACATGTTTGAGCGTAAGAAGCCAATGTCAGAAAGTCACCCCCTTGCCCAGCGTCTGACAGCTGGCTTGTCTGAACTATTAGCCCGCCAGCTTTTACCATACAAGCTGGTGGAGTCTGAGGCGTTCAAAAAATTTGTGGCTATTGGGATACCGCAGTGGAAGGTACCCGGACGAAATTTCTTTGCACAAAAGGCAATCCCCAACCTGTACTCGATTGTGCAAAAGGAAGTAATGGCATGTCTGGCACACAGTGTTGGGGCAAGGGTCCATCTGACCACTGATACCTGGTCTGCAAAGCATGGTCAGGGCAGGTATATCACCTACACTGCGCATTGGGTAAACCTGCTGACGGCTGGCAAGCATGGAATGCGTGACTCTGCAGAGGAGTTGGTGACACCGCCACGACTTGCATGCAGGCCTGCTGCCACCTCCTCTACTCCTCCTACTCCATCCTCTTCCATAACCTCCTCGGCTGAGTCCTCTTCTGCTGCTGCATCTTGCTCCACATCAACGGCACCCCCCCAGCTCCCCAGGTACTATTCCACATCCCGGATACGGCAGTGTCACGCCGTCTCGGGTTTGACTTGCTTGAAAGCAGAGAGTCACACCTGACAAGCACTCCTGTCCGCCCTGAACGCACAGGTGGAAAAGTGGCTGACTCCGCAGCAACTGGATATCGGCAAAGTGGTTTGTGACAACAGAACAAATTTGTTGGCGGCATTGAAGTTGGGCAAGTGGACACATGTGCCGTGCATGGCACATGTGTGTAATCTGATCGTACAATGCTTTGTGCATAAGTACACAGGCTTACAGGACGTCCTGAAGCAGGCCAGGAAGGTGTGTGGCCATTTCAGGCGTTCCTACACGGCCATGGCGCACTTTTCAGATATCCAGCGGCGAAACAACATGCCAGTGAGGCGCTTGATTTGCGACAGCCCGACACGTTGGAATTCAACACTCCTAATGTTCGACCGCCTGCTCCAACAAGAAAAAAACGTTAATGAATATTTGTATGACCGGGGTGCTAGGACAGCCTCTGGGGAGCTGGGAATTTTTTTGCCACGTTACTGGACGCTCATGCGCATTGCCTGTAGGCTCATGCGTCTTTTTGAGGAGGTGACAAACCTAGTCAGTCGCACCGAAGGCACCATCAGCGACATCACACCATTTGTTTTCTTCATGGAGCGTGCCCTGCGAAGAGTGCTGAATCAGGCCATAGATGAGCGTGAAGAGGAAGACGAAGAGTTGTGGTCACCATCACCACCAGAAACAGCCTTATCAGCATTGCTTGCTGGACCTGCGGCAACGCTGGAAGAGGATTGTGAGGAAGAGGAGTCAGAGGAGGAATGTGGCTTTGAGGAGGAGGAGGAGGAAGACCAACCACAACAGGCATCCCAGGGTGCTCGTTGTCACCTATCTGGTACTCGTGGTGTTGTACGTGGCTGGGGGGAAGAACATACCTTCAGTGAGATCACTGAGGAGGAGGAACGGGAAATGAGTAGCTCCGCATCCAACCTTGTGCAAATGGGGTCTTTCATGCTGTCGTGCCTGTTGAGGGACCCCCGTATAAAAAGGCTGAAGGAGAATGACCTGTACTGGGTGTCCACGCTACTAGAACCCCGGTATAAGCAGAAAGTGGCTGAAATGTTACCAAATTACAACAAGTCGGAAAGGATGCAGCATTTGCTAAATAAATTAAAAAGTATGCTTTACACAGCGTATAAGGGTGATGTCACAGCACAACGGGAATCTAACAGGGGAAGAGGTGAAAGTAATCCTCCTCCTCCCACGACCACGCCGACAAGGACCGGACGCTTTAAAGATGTGTTGTTGATGGAGGACATGCAGAGCTTTTTAAGTCCTACGCATCGCCACAGCCCTTCGGGATCCACCTTCAGAGAACGACTCGACCGACAGGTAGCAGACTACCTCGCCTTAACTGCAGATATCGACACTCTGAGGAGCGATGAACCCCTCGACTACTGGGTGTGCAGGCTTGACCTGGCTTGTGGCTTGTGGCCTGAGCTATCCCAATTTGCGATAGAACTTCTGGCCTGCCCCGCTTCAAGTGTCCTGTCAGAAAGGACATTCAGTGCAGCAGGAGGTATTGTCACTGAGAAGAGAAGTCGCCTAGGTCAAAAAAGTCTAGATTATCTCACCTTTATTAAGATGAATGAGGGATGGATCCCGAAGGGACTGACAGTGGGCGATACATTCGACTAAAAAAGGCCTGATGAGATGAGCTGCCTTGGGCTAAAAATCGTGACCCTATGTAGGAGGAACAGTCCCTATTCTGCTCTGTGTCAGTGTGCATCAGGGTCCCTGAGGACAGGTGTCAATCCATATCTGCCAAGTGACCCTATGTAGGGGGAACAGTCCCTATTCTGCTCTGTGTCAGTGTGTATCAGGGTTTCTGAGGACAGGTGTCAATACATATCTGCCAAGTGACCCTATGTAGGGGGAACAGTCCCTATTCTGCTCTGTGTCAGTGTGTATCAGGGATCATTAGGATAGGTGTCAATCCATATCTGCCAATTGACCCTATGTAGGGGGAACAGTCCCTATTCTGCTCTGTGTCAGTGTGTATCAGGGATCATTAGGATAGGTGTCAATCCATATCTGCCAAGTGACCCTATGTAGGGGGAACAGTCCCTATTCTGCTCTGTGTCAGTGTGTATCATGGTCTCTGAGGACCGGTGTCAATCCATATCTGCCAAGTGACCCTATGTAGGGGTAACAGTCCCTATTCTGCTCTGTGTCAGTGTGTATCAGGGTCCCTGAGGACAGGTGTCCATCCATATCTGCCAAGTGACCCTATGTAGGAGGAACAGTCCCTATTCTGCTCTGTGTCAGTGTGTATCAGGGTCCCTGAGGACAGGTGTCAATCCATATCTGCCAAGTGACCCTATGTAGGGGGAACAGTCCCTATTCTGCTCTGTGTCAGTGTGTATCAGGGTCCCTGAGGACAGGTGTCAATCCATATCTGCCAAGTGACCCTATGTAGGAGGAACAGTCCCTATTCTGCTCTGTCAGTGTGTATCAGGGATCATTAGGATAGGTGTCAATCCATATCTGCCAAGTGACCCTATGTAGGGGGAACAGTCCCTATTCTGCTCTGTGTCAGTGTGTATCAGGGATCATTAGGATAGGTGTCAATCCATATCTGCCAAGTGACCCTATGTAGGAGGAACAGTCCCTATTCTGCTCTGTCAGTGTGTATCAGGGATCATTAGGATAGGTGTCAATCCATATCTGCCAAGTGACCCTATGTAGGGGGAACAGTCCCTATTCTGCTCTGTGTCAGTGTGTATCAGGGATCATTAGGATAGGTGTCAATCCATATCTGCCAAGTGACCCTATGTAGGGGGAACAGTCCCTATTCTGCTCTGTGACAGTGTGTATCAGGGTCTCTGAGGACAGGTGTCAATCCATATCTGCCAAGTGACCCTATGTAGGGGGAACAGTCCCTATTCTGCTCTGTGTCAGTGTGTATCAGGGTCTCTGAGGACAGGTGTCAATCCATATCTGCCAAGTGACCCTATGTAGGAGGAACAGTCCCTATTCTGTTCTGTGTCAGTGTGTATCAGGGATCATTAGGATAGGTGTCAATCCATATCTGCCAAGTGACCCTATGTAGGGGGAACAGTCCCTATTCTGCTCTGTGTCAGTGTGTATCAGGGTCTCTGAGGAAAGGTGTCAATCCATATCTGCCAAGTGACCCTATGTAGGGGTAACAGTCCCTATTCTGCTCTGTGTCAGTGTGTATCAGGGTCCCTGAGGACAGGTGTCCATCCATATCTGCCAAGTGACCCTATGTAGGAGGAACAGTCCCTATTCTGCTCTGTGTCAGTGTGTATCAGGGTCCCCGAGGACAGGTGTCAATCCATATCTGCCAAGTGACCCTATGTAGCGGGAACAGTCCCTATTCTGCTCTGTGTCAGTGTGTATCAGGGTCCCTGAGGACAGGTGTCAATCCATATCTGCCAAGTGACCCTATGTAGGAGGAACAGTCCCTATTCTGTTCTGTGTCAGTGTGTATCAGGGATCATTAGGATAGGTGTCAATCCATATCTGCCAAGTGACCCTATGTAGGGGGAACAGTCCCTATTCTGCTCTTTGTCAGTGTGTATCAGGGATCATTAGGATAGGTGTCAATCCATATCTGCCAAGTGACCCTATGTAGGGGGAACAGTCCCTATTCTGCTCTGTGTCAGTGTGTATCAGGGTCTCTGAGGACAGGTGCCAATCCATATCTGCCAAGTGACCCTATGTAGGGGGAACAGTCCCTATTCTGCTCTGTGTCAGTGTGTATCAGGGTCTCTGAGGACAGGTGTCAATCCATATCTGCCAAGTGACCCTATGTAGGAGGAACAGTCCCTATTCTGTTCTGTGTCAGTGTGTATCAGGGATCATTAGGATAGGTGTCAATCCATATCTGCCAAGTGACCCTATGTAGGGGGAACAGTCCCTATTCTGCTCTGTGTCAGTGTGTATCAGGGTCTCTGAGGACAGGTGTCAATCCATATCTGCCAAGTGACCCTATGTAGGGGGAACAGTCCCTATTCTGCTCTGTGTCAGTGTGTATCAGGGTCTCTGAGGACAGGTGTCAATCCATATCTGCCAAGTGACCCTATGTAGGAGGAACAGTCTCTATTCTGCTCTGTGTCAGTGTGTATCAGGGTCCCTGAGGACAGGTGTCAATCCATATCTGCCAAGTGACCTTATGTAGGGGTAACAGTCCCTATTCTGCTCTGTGTCAGTGTGTATCAGGGTCCCTGAGGACAGGTGTCAATCCATATCTGCCAAGTGACCCTATGTAGGGGGAACAGTCCATATTTTGCTCTGTCAGTGTGTATCAGGGATCATTAGGATAGGTGTCAATCCATATCTGCCAAGTGACCCTATGTAGGGGGAACAGTCCCTATTCTGCTCTGTGTCAGTGTGTATCAGGGATCATTAGGATAGGTTTCAATCCATATCTGCCAAGTGACCCTATGTAGGAGGAACAGTCCCTATTCTGCTCTTTGTCAGTGTGTATCAGGGTCTCTGAGGACAGGTGTCAATCCATATCTGCCAAGTGACCCTATGTAGGGGTAACAGTCCCTATTCTGCTCTGTGTCAGTGTGTATCAGGGTCCCTGAGGACAGGTGTCAATCCATATCTGCCAAGTGACCCTATGTAGGGGGAACAGTCCATATTTTGCTCTGTCAGTGTGTATCAGGGATCATTAGGATAGGTGTCAATCCATATCTGCCAAGTGACCCTATGTAGGGGGAACAGTCCATATTTTGCTCTGTCAGTGTGTATCAGGGATCATTAGGATAGGTGTCAATCCATATCTGCCAAGTGACCCTATGTAGGGGGAACAGTCCCTATTCTGCTCTGTGTCAGTGTGTATCAGGGATCATTAGGATAGGTTTCAATCCATATCTGCCAAGTGACCCTATGTAGGGGGGACAGTCCCTATTCTGCTCTGTGTCAGTGTGTATCAGGGTCCCTGAGGACAGGTGTCAATCCATATCTGCCAAGTGACCCTATGTAGGAGGAACAGTCCCTATTCTGCTCTGTGTCAGTTTGTATCAGGGTCTCTGAGGACAGGTGTCAATCCATATCTGCCAAGTGACCCTATGTAGGAGGAACAGTCCCTATTCTGCTCTGTGTCAGTGTGTATCAGGGTCTCTGAGGACAGGTGTCAATCCATATCTGTCAAGTGACCCTATGTAGGGGGAACAGTCCCTATTCTGCTTTGTGTCAGTGTGTATCAGGGTCTCTGAGGACAGGTGTCAATCCATATGTCAAGGTGTCAATATGTCATATGTCAGGTGTCAATCCATATCCATTGTGATTTAGTAATGTTAGGTGATTTATGCCCTTTATGGATTAAAACCAGACTCTGCATCAACTGTGTAATTTTCCATGGGAGTTTTGCCATGGATCCCCCTCCGGCATGCCACAGTCCAGGTGTTAGTCCCCTTGAAACAACTTTTCCATCAATATTCTGGCCAGAAAGAGTCCCTGTGGGTTTTAAAATTTGCCTGCCCATTGAAGTCTATGGCGGTTCGCCCGGGTCGCCGGTTCGCGAACGTTTGCGGAAGTTCGCGTTCGCCATTCGCGAACCAAAAATTTTATGTTCGCGACATCACTAATTAAGAGTACAATTCAAATTTTATTGAACAAACCTCCTAATGATAATAGTATTTTTTTAAACATAAAAAACTTACAATGCACAGTTCCAAATTATTACACACAGTAAGTTTCAAAACACTTTATAGGTTGTAAAAACCTGAAAATTGTCATTTGTTGTGTTTGCAGCATATTTACTGAAATCAAAAGCTATTTCAATCAAACTTATAACAACATTTTAACTTTTTTAACATTTTAACAGTTCACGTTGCATTTTAACATAGGACCCCTTATTTGATAGCAGCTTCACAAGTCTTGCATCCATTAAGTGTTGGCATTGAGCGTATCCATTTTTTCATTGCGGCTGTGTAGTAGATATTCAGTGATAGAAATCATCATGAGGATATACAGTCCTCAAAGTATAGACTACTATGCGATATAGACTACTTTTTTTCTACAGTAAAAAGGGGAATAAAAAGGGACAACTCATCTTTTGCAATGTATGCAATATAATTTGTGGTAGCATTTCTCTGGATAATGAGGCAAAACCATCTAAACTTTCTTATTTTATTCTGAAAACACATTCTCCATTTGTGAGCGAAAAGCAAGATTTGTTACATATTCTACGTTTGTGAGCGAAAAGCAAGATTTGTTACATATTCTCCATTTGTGAGCGAAAAGCAAGATTTGTTACATATTCTCCATTTGTGAGCGAAAAGCAAGATTTGTTACATATTCTACGTTTGACTGTAATGATATAGAATGAAGAAGATCAAAGTCCACAATAGTTTAGACTTACAGTGTAAATCAAGTATGTATTACCAAAAACATTGATCTTCAAATATATGGATTAAGATATAACAGTAACTTTACTAATTTATTTTATAAAAGATAATATTATGGAATTATGTTAACTGCTCCCTTTGGTCATTCCAGCTTCCAAAGTACTTGGAATTTACGAAGACAAAATCACTTAAACTAAACGTTGCAAAAGCTTCAACTACCAGAGAATTCCACAAGATGGTGAAGTTCTTCCGGCATGCCAAGAAAAGCGACATTCTTCAGTACTTACAAAAGGCTTCTGGTGACTTACTGTAAGGTTTGCTTTTGTGTCCCGATTTTTAGATTTTAATTTCGAGTTATTATTTTTAACTCTGTTTTAAAAAAAAGAATGTCTTCTTGAAAAAAAAGAAAAATACAAAGTATAGCTACAACACATACCTCTGCAATACTGTGAATATTTATTATAAATGGTGCTATTTATTTAACCGCTCAGCTACCAAAACGTGCATACATGTTTGCTGTGGCAGCTTTAGACTTTGCCTTAGGGCCTTAGGCAAAACTCAAACATGAGGCCCCACTAACACACAATTTGAGGTGGTGACAGTGTGTGAGAGTGTTAATAAAGACCTGGGTACAGGTCGAAACGTTGCGGTGTCCAATAACCCTGCTTAACTTATCACAGTGAGTGCCTGAGATTTTTCTCTAATTAGTGTGTGGGAGTATGACTGTGTTTGGAAGGTGGCAGTGTATGTGGGGATGAGTGTGTGGGAGGGTGACAGTGTGTGTGTCGTCGGTGACAGTGTGTGGGTGGGTAACAGTGTTTGCATGGATGACTGTATGTTGGGGAGGCAGTGTGTGGAAGGGTGACAGTGTGTGCATGGATGACTGTGTGTTGGGGAGGCAGTGTGTATGGGAGGTGTGTATGGGAGGGTGACAGTGTGTTGGGGAGGCTTTGTGTGTGGGAGGGCAACAGTGTGTGCACAAATGATTGTGTGATGGGGAGGCAGTGTGTGAGAGGGGGATAGTATGTGGGGAAATGTGACAGTGTATGGGGGGCTGTGTTTCAGTGAACAGCATGACCCTACACTGAAATACCTTATTTTTATGCAGCAATCAATTCCCTGGTGGCCCAGTGGTCTCCCTCTCTGGTGGCCCGGTAGGCTAGCTATCTGATTCAGAGTTGCAGACCATGTAATAGTTGTCTGGCAAGCTCTGGCACTTGATGTGTCAAAGCATTGCTGTGGTGACAGACGGCAATGCTCTGATTGTCTAGAGCTCGTGAGACAACAACTACAAGGTCTGCAACTTTGCACCCAGCGGAGCTGCAGATCAGAGGCTGCGCTGGACTCATTGGCTTCTGCATTTTGCTGCCATAAGTTTTTACCTTTAACGTTGTTTTTTTTTTGATAAACAGATATATTCCATACAATTGTTTTAAGGTTTTCATTTCAGTTTAAAGAAATATAATTCTACCCATCTGACTGTCTTCCAGTCCATTTCTGCTTGATGCTGTGGTAATTGCACAAACGCCAGCAACAGTATCTGCCCTGTCTGAGTTCTTGGACTTCAGTAAGAAGAAACAGGCCCCAAGGAATGAGAAGTTTCTTTATTCCGCAGCTTTCGCACCAAACCCTTCAATGGACCTTCTTAATCTGGTGTTAGTGAGTATGAGTTTAAAATGAATGCACGTTCGTGGTAAATAATTGACTTCTAGACTATTCAGCAATGGTTCATGCCTTGCACCCCATATATATCAAAAGCTCAGTATCATCTGTGTTAATGAAATAATTAATACTTTTTGGTACTGCGATATCTATATATACACAATGGACACTCCAGACCCATAAAGCACTTTGACTTGCTGAAATGCTTTATGTGTGAAGTATATATATATATATTTTTCTTTTTACAAAAAGTGCAGATTTCAATAGAAATTTACTCTTTTATAAAATAATCTGGTTATCAGACAATTATTCCTGGTACTTCCTGGTTTGGTTAGCTCAGTGAAGCTAAACTCAAGAGGCAGCAAATGCTCAGGTACCTGCCTTGCAAAGACTTCTCACTGAGCTACATTGGAAAGTCTGTGATTGGGCAGCTACAGAAAGTCTAGGCTCGGGCTAAAAGAGGAGGGCTTGTAAAGGCAGCAGACGAGAGATATGCAGCTTTTTCAGACCATGTTTAGATATACTCCCAATGAGAAAATCCATATTTACATGCATGTTTTAATTGTGGGTATATCTACTAACCAGTGAATTATTATTTTTTTTAATTTGGGCAATGGAGTTTCCTTTTAAAATATTCAGATCATTGTGCAGTTCTCGCAGTCTACTGAAAATAATCAATAAAAATTATATTGAACTTTTATTCAGTGTGACAGCTTACCTGCAAAAATTTTAAATATTTTTTTTTATAATTTTAAAGAAAAAAACTAAACAAAAAAAACCCACCAAAATATTCAGTTTGCAAAAATATTCAACCAGTCTGCTGTGGAGGCTTCATGTTAACATAGCTGATACAAATCGCCCTAATAACAATATACCATATGTACTTGAATCTAATGTGCACCTTTGTTGGAAAAATAAAGTCTCCAAAATGTGTATGCGCATTAGATTCAATGGTGTATTAGATTCGCGTGCGATTTTAGTACTAACGAAAAGGAAAGCACCGTGCAATAAAGACAAACTGCACAGGCGTACTACTCGCTCTTGCTTACCTATTTGCTCCACACTTTACGACCTACTCGGACAATGGCCACCTGAAGATGCAACTGGCATACAAAGCGAATTCACCGGGGCAAAACCTGAGGCAAAATTTGCATTTGCATCGCTGCGACAGGGATGCAAGACTTGGTTTTTCAACTTCCAGGTTTCAAAAATTAAAGCCCATAAATTTGATGGCGAATTAGATTCGAGTATACACGGTAATTACCTAACAATTGACCTCTACCTGTGAGACATTCAAGTAACAAGCTTGTTTCTCAGGACAATAGTCACACTCTGAACCATTGGTCAGGCTGCAGATGCGACTATTTCGAAGAAAGAGCATTACATGGCAGTGGGAACTAGAGCACCCAGATTGCATCGGTTAGTAAAAGGGTACAAATAAATATCAGAGTGTTTTAAAATCATAGTTAGCTCCAGATGTGGAGGCTATGCATCACTACTCAGACACTTTCTAGAGAAGGTCATCTTCTAAAAGGAGTAGGCTTTTGAAGGAAGCCAAGAGACAATTGGTCTCTTTAAATGAGCTATAAAGGTCTGGGCTTTGACTGGAGTAAACGGGCACCAATCAACCATTTCCAGAGAATAAAACTGGCTTATATGGGAGGTCACAGATAAATGATTAAAAAGTAACCAACAGAGGGGAAAAAAGGAGGAAGCAGTAGAACAATTTTTTTTCACATGTATTTATTAAAAATAATATATATATGTATAATTATATATATTTTACTGCTGAGCCTTTTATCCCCTCTGATGCTCAAATCAATCTTTGAATTAAAATCTACTTTTAGTGGCTGTCCCCCAGCCATCAATCATCATCATTTTTAAAATGTATTTATTTTTATCCGCCAAGGGTGAAATTCATAATCACGAAATAAAACAAACATGTTCAGTCATTATGCGGCTCATTCGGGTGCATTCGGCTCGGAGTTTGGGAATTCGACCGGTTACCCAATTTGCTAAAATTCAGACGAAGTGCTGATCGAACCAAAACGAATCTTCAAGTCTGATTTTTAATTGTAGGCTAGTTTTTCCCCAGATTGCTCCACCCAGTGATCCACTGGCAGGGCAGTATCCTGTAGACTACTACAATTTTAGATCCATTAATATATCTCAGACTTCAGTAACACACATTGTCAGATTTTACATCATGAATATAATCTGATGTTAAACAGGATATATTGGAGGAGGAGACTTTGTTCCTCCTTAAACACCGAAAAGTTTTATTTTGACATTACTGCTTGATTTACTGAATCTAACAAAAGCATACATTGACCTGTTTTCCTTTAATCACCTATTTCAACCTACCTGACATTTTGGACACTCGTCCAGCTCTAACTCACGTAAACAATGAATCACGAAGAAGCCATATGCGTATTATTTGTGTAATGTACTATGGACGAGAAACAAGAAAAAAAATCTCAAATTTTGTACTTTTTTAAATTGGAAAAAATATGTGGACAGGCATTTAAGTCCTTATGATAAGTTATTTAAGCAGTCTTAAAAATATAATGAGTGTAGAATGGTTCAATACATCTTGTGCATTTTGTAATGATTCACTTGTGCCTCCTGACTTATCTACATCATGGAAAATCTTTGTCTTTACTTCCAGGAAAAACTGAAAGGCAAAGTAAATGATCCCTCTGTGATGGAAACGGGAATTATAGTAATGGGGGCAATTATTGGCAAGTTGTGCAGGATGGGGCTGTGTGATTTCGAGGTTGGTATAAATCATTGTTTTTTTTATCTGATATGCCGTACTTCTATCTATGTGAGCTTATTGGACTGTGTTCTATGAAAAATTATCATGCCTTTGTGTCAGTCGAAATGTATCTTTCTTTGGTTTTGTGCAAGAAGTGAAAAGTGGTGTTCAGAATTTCAATTACCTGGCAACTCCACTATATTAGTGTTGAAATAAACAATTAAGAATTGGAAGAGAATCATTGTCTCTGGCTCTGGGTGAACAACCGTTTCTACCCCCATATACTTCTCTGGGATTTTCCCCACTGAATAAAACATTGACAAACAGACGATAATGTGTATTAACTTTTTTTAATGTGAGACTCAGTTTTTCTAATATATATTCAATCCAGTTCAGACAGGGCACAGCCAAGGCATACAATGCAAATCAGGGGGAGTGACAGAAACATTGTTGGTAGCCACAACAGACAGAGCTTATAAAATAGAGGCGGGATAAAGAGGTGTGGATTTCTATGTTTAATTTCTATTATTACATCTCACAAATACATATTTGTTAAATATATAGATGAGTAACATAATATTAAAGATATTGTCAAGTTACAACTACCATTACATTTAAATCCCGGTTATTAGTTTAGGCATACAGGGATGAATAAAGTCACACAAGATATTCTAGATATAAGTTTAAGGTAGTACAGTTTAGCTAGGAAATTTTATTTCAGATTTCAATGTTTATGAGGTTTGATGTTTGTATGTTGATTTCCTGCAAAGTAAATGTTACCCTGAATCTCTTTGGTATGGTCTTTGGCCAAATAAATTATGACAAATATTAATCAGCTAAGAGATTAACTACATTTATCTACCGACATCCTATAAGTGACAACAATCAGGATGAAATATTTGTGACGTCCTATTTTTTTTTGGAAATTTTTTCGCATTGGCTTGGAGGGAGGAGGGCGTGGCGGTGGATTAGAGGGAGGGGGGCGTAGTGGTGCCATGTGTGTCTGGAGGATTGGTTCTGGCCCTCTGTTATCCGGTTTCGAGTTCTTTGAGTTTCGATTAATTAGCCTGGTGATGAAGGGGGGATGGGGAATTCGTAGAACCATGGGACCCATATTTTGTGGAAGATTTTGGTCATATCATGTATCATTGCCGATATTTAATCCATTTTTATGGTGTCTGTTATTTTGCGTTTTACTGTTTCAAGAGAAGGGATGTCTGGGCTTTCCCATTTTTTGGCCATGGCACATCTTGTAGCCAGCGCGATTTGGGCTATAAGTTTGTTTTATGCCCTAGGTGTGTTAGCATGTGGTTTTGATAGGAGCCAGATCCACGGGTTTAGTGGTATGTCAGAGTGTAGGAGTTTAGATGTTAAGAAGGTGACCTGTTGCCACAGTTGGATTATTTGGGTGCATGCTCACCATAGGTGGAGGTATGTCCCCTTGTGCCTGCATCCAATCCATCATTGGTCTGTGTCCGACCTGCCTATTTGTTTTAATTTGGGTGGGGTGAGGTACCATCTCATTAGTGTTTTGAAGGCTTGTTCCTTGTGATTTACACAGATAGAGATTGTGGCTGTTGCTTCCCAGATGTTGACCCAGTTGGATAGGTCTTCTGCCGGGCCCAGATCCCTCTCCCAAGCCAACACGTAGGCCAGGGATCCCTCACTGTGGTTTTGAATGATTTGTGAATATAGTGCAGATATCTGTCCTTTTGGACCAGACGATACATGCACTGTCTTTCAAAGGGTGTGAAGGCTGTGGTACCTCCTTTTTTGGTAGCCGGCGTGGAAGCTTTTGATCTGTATATGTCGGAAGAAGTCAAAGGTTCGGAAGGGTTTTTTTTGCGGGAGGTCTGCGAATGGTATTACTTATTGGTTGGCGAAGAAGTGATACAGGTGGGTGATTTTGTAGATTTTGGGCTTGTGCGATTTGGGCTGCGTTAGAATAATGTGAAATGGGGGGATAGGGGGAGGAAATAAAAGAGTGAGGGAGGCAAGAGGGGAGGAAGAAAGAGAGGAAGGAGGGGGAAGAAAAGGATGACAGAGGGGGAGGTGAAGAACCGGCGAGAGGAAGAGGGGGGTAAGAGGCAGGTGGGGGCAATCTGGGCAGGGGGGTGAAAAATTGTGGTGGGGGGGTCTCCTGTTCTTACTATGCAGTAGCCAGAAGTCAATCAGGCGACTGTGGAGGGGAGTTACTGATTGTGGGAGGTGGGCATGTCCCAACCGGTCAGTAGTGGGGTGAGGTGAGGTGGGGAAAGACTGTGAGAAGTCACAGAAGGAGGTCAGACGTTGGGTGTGCCGGTTCGATCTCCCCCTGGGTAATCATCTGGTTGAATCTTGCTTGCATGTGGGTTGGGGGGGAGGTTAGGAGGGCCCAGAAGTCGGCCCTGGTGATCCAAATTGGAAGCACTGTCTGCTACTTAACAGCAGGTGCTTTCAATTTGGACTATAAGAGGCCTTATAGTTGTGGAACCTGCAGGTCCCATGTTGTGGTTACATGGACCCCGTCTGAGCCAAGTGATTGACTTTTAACCATGCGTTATAATGTGTATACATGAAAATAACCCTATATTATAATACCACAACAAAACATTTACAATATATACAATCTTCATGGGGGTACACCTCAGGGTCCTTTTGTTTTAGCTGTGTCGTTGTTTAGATGGGTACCCCTGTTAGGGATGGATCTGGGGATTGGATAAGGCAGGGAGCTCATGTCGCGATCCCCGTGCTTGTTGCTGAGGTTGTGTCTAATACTTTATCTGGTAACAGTGTTCAACAATCCGGTCAAATACCAACCTGATGGGGGTGTAGGAGTGGGGTTTAATGGGCTAGTCCAGGAGGTTCAGGTAGCGATCTGGAAGGGTTTCTTCGGGAAATGAAAAGTGGGTAGCTCGTTAGTACGCTCTAATGTAGTTCACCCCAACCTTTCTTTAGCCATTAATTGCATTATCCTTGGGCTATTAATATGTATAACATTTCACCAGAATTAGATATCACGTTATCACCTTAATAGTATATATACTCTTTTGCAAGGGCGCATTCTGATGGTCCTGTGGTTTGGTCATAGCGATGGTTACCCTTAGTGTGGGGTAAAACCAGTGAGGGATTGAAAGGGGAGCCCATGTTTCGGTCCCAGTGCTAGGGGCTGAGTGGGTGTATAAAACTGTCCCCGATAACTTTGGTTATCTAGCTGTGCCACGGTTCCTATTGTGGGGCTTGACCTGGTGGATGGTTGAAGTTGGTGTCTTGTGGGGTGGATCAGGTAATGGCCAGGGAGAGTTCCTTAGGGAGGTAAAAGGTGGGCCGCCCGTTAGTATGCCATAGCATAAGTGGCTTAGTGCGCTTGTATCACCAGAGGGGTATCCCGTTAGTGTCAAGGGCTGTAGGATCAGGCCTGGGGTTCTCCTGGTGAGGGTGTAATCTGGGGGATCCATGGGTCGAATCCTGAGACAGACTTTTATTTGGTATCTGTGGTATGGTCAGTTAGTCTGTTCTTGCCTGCTTTTATTGGGCCACCCACGTCTGCTTGTCTCCAGTGGAGGGCGGGAGGTGGTAATCACTGGGCCAGGCCACTGCAATGTAATCACCTTTACATGCAAGTTTTGTAGCAATTATCATGACTTTTTTATAGTTGACTCTTAATTATATAACAAGCATATAGATTGTGACGACATTTAAGTTAGGACCACATCTCCCTGGTACAGGTAACTATAGGCCTAGGCAAATACCGTGAGTTAAGATCCCCATGTTTAGGGTGGGCTCGGTGAGGGGTTAAAGTGAGGAGCCCGTCACTCAGCCCCAGCGCTAGTGGGTTAATGAATTCCAACAATGTAACTATACATTGGTTAACTATCCGGTCTAAGACCAACATTGCGGAGCAAAAAACTGGTGGAGGTTTGGAGTTCTGAGGCTGGAGTCCCGTGTTTTGGTCCAGGCAGTTCATGTGGTGGCCTGAGAGGGACCTTTAGGTGCAGTCTGGTGTGCTGACAAGGCCGTAAAGGTAAGTGTCTGTCTTTTCTTCCGGAGCCCTGGGGTGCGGTGTTGGTGGCTTCGGGTTGAGGGTATAGCAGGGAAATGCCGATGTGTTTGGCAAAGTCCTTCATGTCCGCGACATGATGCATGGTGTAGGTTTGATCTTCTTTCTTGATGAGGAGTTTAAAGGGGTGTCCCCACATGTAGCGGCATCCTTGCTTTGTCAGTGCGGTCGTAAAGGGCTTCAGCTCCCTGCATTTTCTCAGTGTGGAGGGTGCCAAATCTTGAAAGGTAGGAGGGAGTGGAAGATTGACTGGATCGTAGGTAGCAGTGTCTCTGGGGCAACTGATTCTGGTAGGCCCCTGATCCTTATATTTTGCCTGCGGAACCGATTGTTTAGGTTTAGGTCCTCCAGTCCATCCTCCAGGGACATAATTTTATCTTTGAGCATTTCGATATCTTGATGATGTGCGAGAGGTTAGGGCCTCGATGTTGTCGTTTAGGGCGGTAATTTGCTTTTCGAGTGCGGCTGTAGTGTAAGCCTTGATGTCTCCGGATGTATCCCGTAGCATCGTATGGAGGTCACCCTTTGTGAGGGGGGGTCCTGGGCCGTTTGAGGTATCAATCTCATCAGATTCCGAGCCTAAATCAGTTAGAGGTAAAGATGGCCGCCCTTGATCTTTGGTGCCAAACATCGTGGCCACGGACGGAGTGTTTTCTCTCTGTTTTCTGTTTCCTCCCATGATGGGTAGGTGGAAAGGGAGGTTGGTAAGCTATATGTCGGTAAATCAGGTGCGAGAATTCCTGTTATTGTCGCTGATGGATGCGGATTGAGCTCCCGGGGTGGGAGAGCTAAAGGCTCACACGTTTGTCTCCATTAAAGGTTAGGCTACGCCCCCCTAATGTCCTACTTTTATAGAATTCTAGCTCTATTACTGGTTTAGGTATTTACCAACTCGGGATTATTTTAATAATTAAATTGGACTTGTATCTATGATTAATCAAATAAAGATTTATTCAATTATTTTAGGATGTGCAGCGTGCAAAGGCCACACTTGTGAAAGGACTGAATAATGCAGAAGACGACGTTGAGTTGAAAATATACCTCCTTTCTTTAAAAAATGCCCAGCTTCCCGAAACAATCGACCTTCTTCTTGACTATGCAGAGGATAACTCGGGAGTTGTGTGCAGCACTGCACTCTTAGCTTTAAAAGACTTTCCAGCAGAGCATATCTCTACAAAGGTATAAAGTAATGCTTGTATTTGTGCCTCAAAATAGATTTTAGTTTATAGGCTTCATAGCTATGTCACATGAACAGGAATACACTCAATATCAGTTCAATCATTAGGTAGTATAGTACAATCCTGTGGCCATCCAAAATTTCTAGCCAATGATAAAGTTAAAGGTACACTCCAAGCACCTTGATCACTGCAACTTGCAGTATAGTTCTTATGGTGCCAGGAGCAACATGATTCAGTCCCAGTGCAATCTGTCAAATCATTTAAGTACAGTTTGACACAAACCTGGAGTCTACCAGGTAGCACTGATTTTGGCCTTCTGATACTCTCGGCCAGATGAATGCCTACATCAGCATCCGGCTTCTCCAGCTCTGAGAAGACTAGAAGTACCACAGGTGTCGAGTGGGACCCAAGTGTTATGGTAGAGTATATCTCATCTCGGAGTAATTGAACCCAAACTGAATCCAATTGAACCCAAACTATACTAATACTTAGATGAGGATATATGCATATTACCAGGCATAATGCTACCGTGGAAAGGTAAATAGTGAGAGAGTAACCATAGACAGTCCAAGGTTAACTTATACCATAGAACTGATAACACAATAAGCCAAGCTGGGTCAGGGATATCAAAAACTAGGAGAGTCAAGAGTATGCCACGTAAAAATCAGAAATAGCCACATCACAATAAAATTTGCTTTTGGGATCACAAAGGAACCACAAGAGGGCGATGTGCTTGAAGACAAGAGGAGTTTATATAGTGATTGGTAGCAGAATAGTGTCCTGTGTCATTCCCAAGAACTCAGGATGTGCGTATATTTTATCGCCATGATGTAGGTCTTCCTGAGTCCTTATTTTGATATAGGGTATAAAACATATAATAGAACGCAGGTCTGGAGTGTCTGGTGTCAAAATTGATACCATAATAATGCAGGCATGGAGTAAAGTTCTTCTTCAAAATTTACAGCAGAGGGGCACAGCTATAGGGACAAGTGGTGGTCTGCTTCAATATAAACAGGTATGGAGAAGATCTGCTAGAACTACAGGTAACCTAACACCAGGTAAGTGTCAAACAGTGCTAAAACAGTTTGACATATTACCCTGGAGCGGCACCAGAGTGCTCATGGCACCATAACCAAACCATTACAGCAGGCTGTGGTGTGTGTCACTGCTTATGGTGTTTGGAGTGTTTGTTTAATATAGTATCATGCTCTTTGGCCCTCCTCTCACTCTACCAAATGTCTCTCCCCTATATCACTTTGTGCACTCTCCTTTTCCTCTTTGAATTATTTTGTTCCCCAATATTATATTATTATTTTTTTTCTCCTCTTCTCTATTAGTTGGTTGTATTTTTATGCCTTTGTCCCCTATATTCCATTCTTGACTTCTTTCTATATTAATGTATTGGTATGTATCTGAAATTACATATACGTGTGCTCACATGATATAAGTCTACACAGCATTTTTCAGCTGCATAACCCTCTTCCTCTTTTTCGTTAATTTATTCACTTTTATTAAGTACTTTCTTTTTAAATAACTTTGTATATTTTACCATAGGAGGTGAAGGACACATTAAAAAACATTTTCCATCAAACACATCAAAAGTACCATAAAAAATGTCGACTGATTGCAGCTGAGATTTTACTGGCTACAGATTATTCACACGCAAACCTGATTAAGACTTTATTGAGTGCAAACTCGATTGACAAGGAAACAACAAAACTACTGCTCTCCAAAATCCAGAACAGACTGACCTTCAAACATCCTTTAATGTAAATATACCACAACTATATATCCTCATTGATAGAGCTCGGCTGGAAATAACAGAATATATTGTTCCCACATATGTTCCCACATAGTGAACTGCTTTATGTTATTTTCATTTTATAGGAAACCTTCAAACACCGTTCTGGAAAATAAATATCTAAATTACAACGAGTTTTCACAGCCTGGGAGTTCCACCAGCTTCTCTGGACTTCTCACTGGTGAGGACGTTAGAATTTTAGATTTAGAACTGCTGTCTGACAAACTGTTTGAAACAAACTACACACGTTTTACATTTTATAAATACAATACAAACCCTGGTAGAACACCCGATTTGCTTTTCTTTATGTGGTGAGGAAACCTAAACATGTCTCCTAAACATATCCCTACATCCATAGAAACAAAAATACACACACAAATTGATTTTAACACTATACATACAAGTATGCACATGTATTCACACTGACACCATATATATTAATAAACACATTTGATTACAATACTGCTATTGAAAAGTGACATTTAAATGTTCAGGTAAGTTCCTGCCAAAACCCATTATCTTCAGTGTTGACTCCAGGTGGGGCAGATTAAATCTTTATGAGACCTGCGATCCCCGGAAGGCCTCAGTTTGAATCCCACACTATTGTGTCCATACTCATAATGCAGGGCTAGGTCTTCATAACTCAGATTGCAAAAAGTACCAGTAAGTATTGCCAGAAATATGTGCTGCTTAAAGACCTTAGGACCACTACAAGATGACCAAGTATGAGGCTTTGTGACTTACACTCAAAATGTTTGTTAAAACAAAACGTGCCCAGTTTTACTAATTTACCATTTAATTTTTTTTTCACTCATTTTTAATCCATCAAAGTCTCTAATATTTTTTTGACATTACCAGCTTGTGGTTACCAAGAAATGAGAAAGAAAATATGTTAAAGAAACTGTCCATGATCCATTTTTTAATGCTGGCAAACCAAACAGTCTTTTGTAAAGTGACATGTTGTAAAAACTGTCATGCTATTTTGCAACCCTTTTAGCAAACCTTTGTTGAGGAGAAGAAAATAAAGTATTTTTGACATTATACTAAAAAAAGTGAAGGTTATATGAATTTATTATTATTTATTAAGTTAGATCTTGAGGCTCCTATTCTGATTTCCACCTTCCTTTGTGAGAATCCACTAGCAATTAAAGGTTCATTATGTTCTAATAGTTATCTGTACAGTTGTCCCCTACAATAAACGAGGAATAACGCATATGTATCCAGGTCTGTGATTATTGGGATCATCAGTTGCTACCATTTTAATTTGTTGCATGATCTGAAACAGCTGCTCCCTAGGATTTTAACTCCTGCATGTGCATCTCAATGCAGCTTTAACTTTCAACACTAGTCCTAAGCTTTTGCCAATCCTAACCTTAGCCCTAAAACTAGCAGCGACACTAGCAATGCCCCTAACACTTACCCTAGCACATGGACCTTGGCCTACAAATATCACATAGAATGAAAGATACGTAATGGTGCAGCAGGTTTTATGGGAAATGAATGCAATCTTGGGGTTCTAGAGACATTTATGAACCTTTGGACTTGTGGTTTATTACGATGTCTCTAAAACCCATTCAGTGCTCAACACAGCAACATTTCTTGTAAAATTCTGTTCCTCTGATGTTCATTCATTGTCGGTTTAAATAATGTCTTTCTTAATTCCAGCCAACGAGAATATGGTTTCTACTTTTGGTGTGGATCTCTTGTTCACGGAGACGGGGTTCCTGAAGAGGAGTGTATCAGACATTACGTTATTTGATCAGGTCCATCAGTTGAAGGCAATGCAGGTCAGTTCCATTCTAATTAGCAGTTTAGACACGGGCTCATTTATGTCTGTCAGTTTATATGGATTAGTAAGAATTTGTCAAGAATGAGTGAGTGATTTAAATTGCAAATGCTGCTGGTCATTTAGTAGAGCCTAGAGTTTTATAGCTTTAAGTTTACCAGCAAAGTTTTATTGGGAGCAAATAAATGAGAGAATAGAATTATATATAGGCGACAATACCTTGATGATCACAGCGATGAGTATTCATGCTATAAATAGTACAAGGAGAATTAAACATTTTAATCAGGCACTACATACTTTATTGTTGTGTATTACGTGAACAATTCCTGCCTTATATTGACATAAATCTTTGGTGGCATTGTGTACCTAGGGGTTAGAGCACTGTCAAAAGATATAGTGTACAAATTAAACTTGAAGTTACAGAAATTAATGATAAAGCTCCTTGATTTTTATGTAGCGGGGGGTCCCACCCACCGGCTGACATCGGAGGATGAGCAGAAATAGAGCCTGAACCAGTGCTGAGGGACATCGGTGCTCGAATAAGGTTGCTAGAAATGGCCCTATCCAATGGTCCACAATCTCCTAGTCACTATTTAAAATAAAGTCCCTAACCCCTCTCACTAATAATAGTGAGGAGGGGGCCATAAAATCTAAAATCTTTAAAAATAAATTTGACTTGCCATCAGTCAGAAGCCTTCTGTCTTCTAATTCTTTTCTTCAGGAAAAATAAAAATCCATAGTTCCCAAAGCTACTAATGAAAAAAAATCTTGCAATCACAAAAAACAAACAAAAAACACTGAATAATAAAAACGCACCACAACAATAAATAATCCATCTTCACCCATGGAGGGCTCACTGCAGAATGAGCACTCCTAGTGGGGAGGACCCTTTTATAGCCTTCCCACACTACAACAAGTATCGCAAAGCAAGGGAACATTTCCAATGCTTTGCAATATGACCAGGAGCACTCTGATTGGTTGGCTAGTAAACCAACCAATCAGAACTGTCTGACAGCCAATTCTTGAGAGAAGTGAGACTTGGCTGTCAGAGCACTCTGATTGGTTATAAGTATTATCCTGGTGTTTTAATCTCAACCTTTAAAGGTATGAATAAACAAAGATTTCAAGCAATAAGGGAGTTATCTGTGATGACAGCTAGTGGCAGTGAAGCAAAAATGAAAGGAACTATGATGAAGTGTACTGAATCTTAGGTAAAAATAAAAAATTTATAGAAAAGTAGTTGGTCAACACTATCAAATACCAGAGGACGTTAGTGTACTCTGCAACAATAAGATTTCAAATGAATAGATTTTAAAAGTTCTTCCACATTATTGTCTCCAAGGTTTCTATAGAAGCACAAGGATTAGAATCTCTAATAGGAGGAGGATCCGCAGAAGAAAGTGAAGATGAAGCTATGGTTGGGATGTCGGCAACTTTGTTTGATGTCCAGTTGCGTCCAGTGGTATTTTTTGAAGGTTACATGGACCTAATGTCGAAAGTGTTTTCAAGTAGTGGTGACCCCATCAGTGTGGTCAAAGGAACTGTGCAGCTCATTGACTACAATCAAGTAAGTGATACTTGTAGCATAACATACGTTTTAGAATTACACTTCTTTCTTCATGAACCAATAGATGTGAGTTAACAGTAGAAAAAGTAGAACATTTATTAGAAACATGATCACAACAAATATACGACGTTTCAGCATCAAGCCTTAATCATGTATATAAAAACAAGGAGGCCCGCATAATATATACCTACCTGCATAAAAGGTGCAAAAAGAAAGGCACACCTCAAAGTCGTGTGTGCAGTAACCATAGTAACAAGGGTAAACAAAATAGAATACAATATCCATAGTGAACATGCATAACAAAACAGACGGAAAATATATAATTCATCCAGTAAAGTGGCGCTGGGTGCCACATCAGACTACTATAGAAGATTTGTCTCCAGCTGGGAGTTAGCACCAGGAGGCCTGTTTTGGCTGTTGGATCCAGTTAGTGAACACAATTTTTGGCTTATTTGGCTGATTTGGCATATATATGGTGATGGATCCAGATAGTGAACACAGGTTTTCATACATCCAAGATGAAGTCCAGAGAATAGTGGCAACAGTATCTAGTAACAGTGAGTTCATACATATAAAGAATGATGGAAACCTGGATAAAAACTTGAAAAAGTGAAGAAGCGATTTGTCAACTGTTCACTACTTAGCATTACACTAGTTGAATATTTCCAATGCAAGCAAATTATTTGGGGCCTCGGGATTACACTGAGATCTACTTTATTTGCAGAGAATGAAGAATGTTGTAACTTACCTTCAAAAACAAATCGTGAGGATTACATTTGAACTACAAGAAATTGAGAATGCACTTAAAATGCAACTAACTATGGAAGCACTGAACAAAATATATGATGAATTTAATCTCAAAATGGAGAAATGAAAAGAAGAAATTGAGGGCAGGAAAAGAGGTTTCTCTAGGATTTTGAAGTTTCTTTAGGATGCTGAGGACAATGAAAAGGGATGGATGTACAAATGGAACAGCTATGATTACAATAGATGCTTACCCACAATTATCAGGAGTGAGAAACCTGTACCACCGCCCAGACAGGATACTACATCTGAGAACATTGACTTGGATACATCAGGCGGCCAACTTTTCACACATTCACCGTATAATGCGTCTTTTTTACAATTAGGCCAAAACCAGGACAGGGGCGGAAGATATATACATAGGTATATATTTTGTGAGACTCCTTGTATTTGTTATACATGATTAAGGCTTGACATCAACATGCTGTATACATGTTGTATTCTTATTTCTAATAAATCCAATTTGAGGTTTCCATCCTGTTAAACTTGTGGATTTTCAACTTTTCATTGTCTGTTTGGAGGCTGCGGTCCTTCACACCACAGTGTACCAGTTGGATCTTGGGTTCACTATTTATATTCCCTTGAGTGCCACACCAGACTACTATTGAAGACTCATATATGTGATATCGGTATTGTTCTCTGTCAATAGTAGAGGTTTGTGATCCTGTGTATATATTAATAAAGTAATTTTACGATCCACTGGTGGAGGTGCATGTGTGGATGACTCTTTCCCCCACTCCGTATACACATCTTCATTGGAGGAGGGAGTAGCCAACATGTAGGGATTTCTGGGTCTGGTGGCATGAATTTATGCTATTTAAATCAAGAGGAAGGATCAATTTTATTTCCTGCACAACTCTGCAGCATTATCAGATGATATGCATTGAGCCAAACTTTGGTATCTGGAAATCATTTACGAATTGTTGAAGGTGAGCTGCCCGTCGAGCTCCCCAAGTTCTCCTGTGCAGAAGTGGAATGCAACGGCCTCCGGTTTAACAAACAGTGGATAAGCAGGTTTCTACAACCTCCAGACTTCAGAATACTGTTTCGTGGAACCATTGGGCCTAATGAGGTAAAAAAAAAAATTTGCACATCCCGGGGCCCAGTCCGCGGGCGGTGCTTTAACAGCACGAGCGGGCCCCCTTCCATGAGAGCTGGGAGGAAGAGGATGAGATGCGCTGCGGAGGATAAGAAGGAGAGAAGGGAGTCAGAGTGGGAACTCTGACTCCCATCAGCCTGAGCCAGCCACTGGACCCCAGGGAACTCACACTTCTGCACTTAAAAAGGTAGGAAACAAGAGGGTGCCTAAAACGTTTTGCATGTGCGTGTTTGTGTATCTGTGTCTGAATGTATTTGTGTATGTATGTATGTGTGTCTGTATGTATGTGTGTGTGTCTCTGTGTGTGTTTGTGTATATGGGTGTGTCTGTGCATGTGTATTTGTGTGTCTGTGTTTGTATCTGTTTGTCTGCATGTGTGTCTGCATGTATGTCTGTATGTGTATTTGTATGTCTGTGTATCTATATGTCAGTGTGTGCCCTGTGTATCTGTATATGTGTCAGTGTTTATATCTGTAGGAGTGTCATTCTGTGTATCTAAATGTGTGCCATTATGTGTGTCTTTGTATCCGCATGTGTATGTGTGTATATAAGTGTCTGTGTAACAGTGTTAGTTTGTGTGTCGAGAATATTTGCATGTGTGTTAGTGTGCGTATCTGTGCGTCTGTATATGTATGTGTGCCTGTGTTTTAGCATATGTGTCCATTTATGTATTTGTATGTGTTATGTGGTGTGTATCTGCATGTATTTCAGTGTGTCAGTGTATGCACTTGTGTGTCTGTGTAACTGTCGCCCCACCACACACACTGTCACCCATCTTCACCCTGCTACACTAACAATAAGTCCCCCAATCCTGTCACTCATCCATGCCATACTCGCCTCCCATCTCTCTGCCTAGTCACCCTATTACACTCACCTTTTCTAGCACTGTCACATTTACCCCCCTCCATCCTGTCGCACTCATTCACTATCATTCTGCCACACTCGCCTTCTTTCACCCTGCCACACTCATCCTATCACATTCTCCATCAATCTGCCATACTCTTCCCCCCCCCCAACCATGCCACAATCATCCGGTGGGACGTGAATGAGACACATGGGGGAGGGGGGCTATGGCGGGGGAGGGGGGCAGGGCAATTTTCACATTTTAATTTTAATTTTTGTATTTATGATGAATCCATTAGGGAGTGATATTTAGAGTAGCTGCATATCACTTTTTCTTTAGTGTGTATACCATCCTTCTACTTAAAGGATCACTATAGGCACCCAGACCACTTCAGCTCAATTATGTGGTCTGGGTGCCAGGTCCCCCTAGTTTTAACCCTGCAGCTGTAAACTGTAAGCAGAGAAACTGCTATGTTTACACTGCAGGGTTAATCCAGCCTCTAGTGGCTGTTACCCTGACAGCCACTAGAGGCGCTTCCGCGATTTACACGGAGTAAATCGCACTTATTTGACATTTTGACATTTCTCAAAAAAGATACCCAAAGGAAAGCATTGAGTAATGCTTTCCTATGGGCGGGTTTGAATGCGCGCGTGCCTCTGGCCGTGCATGCGCATTCAGCTCCACTCGGGAGCTGACGTCAGTGGAAGAGAAGAGATCAAGTGGCTGAAGGGGTTTTAACCGTGTTTGTTTTCCTGGCACTATAGGATCCCTTTAAAGGCAGCCCTTGTTTTCTTTTAGTTTCGTTTTGTACAATTTTAGTAAAATAGTTCATATAACAAGCTTTTTACGCAACACTATACTATGAGCCCGAGAACATTGCACATTTGAAATGTTTCATTCACAAGGGGATATATCAAAAAACATATTGACATGTGGGACCATACATATGATGAATCTCAGCATTTGTTTACATGAAATTTCTATACTTTTTACTTTCTTTGTACTTTGTTATAACCTTAAATAAAGATTATTTTTTTTAAAGTAATTGTCAAAATTGATTAATTTCAGTCTTTAACAGTAGACCGTTTACCATCATGCATCTTATGTGACCTACAAGAATGCGGGTGTTTTTCTGGCTTTTGACTATGTATTCACAACAATAAACTCAATCAATAAAAAGCAACCAGGGTAATAATGGCTTCTTGATCCAAGGATAAATCTGACTGCCATTCTGGGGCCAAGAAGGGTTTTTTTCCCTAGTTTGTTGCAACATTAGAAGCGCTTCAGACTGGGTTTTTTTGCCTTCTTTTGGATCAACAACAAAAACCAAATGTGAGGAAGGCTGAACTTGATGGAGGCATATCTCTTTTTAGACTATGTGACTATGTAACTATGTGACTATGTAACTATGTGACTATGTAACTATGTAACTATGTGACTATGTAACTATGTAACTATGTGACTATGTGACTATGTAACTATGTAACTATGTGACTATGTGACTAAGTAACTATGTGACTATGTAACTATGTAACTATGTGACTATGTGACTATGTGACTATGTAACTATGTAACTATGTAACTATGTGACTATGTAACTATGTGACTATGTAACTATGTAACTATGTAACTTTGTAACTATGTAACTATGTAATTATCTAAGCCTGGAGTAACAGGACTGGCTGTATGAGTGACAGCAGGGGGGCTGTTACTTCAGGGTTGTAACAAGGTTGATTTATAAATGTGCCAAATTCTCTTGAAATCTGAGCTTTTTTATAAAATGAAAAAAATAGGACATACTTCACACATAAAGCATTTCAACAGGCAGACGTGATTTATGTGTTTGGAGTGCCTTTATTGTTACATGTTTCAATACACTTGAAATGAAACGCCCTGAGCTTTGTTGAAAGTAACTAAAGTGTAGCTGAATAAGGCAAATATATACATTTCTTTATATTAATGGTTAGAAATCCAGTTTCATGGCAAGATATTTGGTCTTGTGGTTAAAATAATAATCTAAGCATGGTTAACTACTTCAGCTGTTTTGAAGTGGTTCTGGTGCCAGGATACTGCCCCTGCACTCTTAAAATCGAGTAATTTGTAAAAGTGACAAAACTCATATAAACCAAAGCTTCGCCTACTAGTGAAAGAGCTGAAAAGTACATTTCCTCTACCATCTTGTAAGTTGGACTTGTAGATGCTTCCCCCAAAAGTGAGAACGTGCAGGTCCAGAGTGCTGAACGTGGCCATGCATGCATCTCACCAACATGCTGTGCATATTAGATCCAGGAAGTGCAATTCATGTTTTCGGATTGTAAGGGCTTGTAGGCGGAGCTGTGAGCTCTCCTTTAAAGCCTTATTTTTTTCAGTTTGAGAAATTCGTTAATTGAAAGGCTGCAGGGTACCCTGTCACCATAACCACTTAAATAAGCTAGGCCTAAAAGTGTATCTGTCTAAAAAAATTAGTGATGGCAAATCCACTGCTTCCCCACATTTGGAGGCTACAACGAGGCTACAATGAAAGATTGTCCATAAGGAACAAGCAAACAAATCTTATAGTGTCATATATTCTCTTGTGGGTCCACGAAAACGGAAAACCCGATTAATGCAAAATATAACAATATAACTAAATTGCACTTGACCATTTGGTTAGATTATTACTGGAATTGCATTATCGTAATACATGTTTTTGACAAACAGACACAAACATAAAAGTGCACATAAATGTAACTGTTTTCTTATCATTTATTGTTGTTTCAAAATAAATGTAAACAATATTTTTGGATTGTGTTAGAATTTTACATCTTGTTTTATTAAATTCTCCTCAATTTTCTTGCAGCATTTGCCATTGCAGTCCGGGTTACAACCTATTATTGAGTGCCAGGTTGGGATTGGACTGGATATCCTGGCCAAAATTGATGTCATGCTTTGGGAGCAGAAATGTAAAACGAACGTCAATACCACGTACGATATTTTTAGATTTGAAATGTTAAGAGAACAAACCTATATATAATTTCCATATTGAAGGGCCGAATTTAAAGGAATCTGAGAATACTATACTTATGGGGGACGTAGGTATATTACTAAAAACATGCATTCCATTATTCCTCAGATTATTTATGTAACAATTTCACTTTTCACACTCACATATCTGGTCTGATATTTAGCGGTAGCTAAAAGCCTATAGTGATATATAGTCTGTTAGCAATTATTTATACAATGTGTGCAGTTAGAGAAAGATGTATTTATTTCTTTGTCCAGATCTTATAATTTTCATTATATTTTACAGTTAAAGGCATATATTATAAGGAGTCCTCTCCTTCTAATGCGGGTTGTTTTGTTGTTCAGATCACATAGTACTGTCAGTAGCTTAGCTGTGTGTGCATACCTTTTTGATAAGGAAGTCTTTTTCTTGAGTGAAGGGGCGTGGCTAAAGAGGCCGGCTTATGATGTAGCATTCTTCAAAAGCTTTATTTATTTTATGCAAAAACTAAAGAGATTTGAGCACGCAAAAAATGCAGCATTAATGAGGCCAAAACTGATCAATTAAGATAATATTTGTGCTCGGAGTATTCATACAGTGGCTATCACACTTAAATGAAAGTTGTGAGCAAACAGTCAATGTAAATTGATGTAATTCAGGGATAATTAAGTTATGGTAGTGTCTTTATTTAGCAGTAGACAGGACTATAACTAGAATATGAGACAGAATTATTTACTAGTGAAAATTCAAGTCACTTTCAGATTGACAATTAAAACTCACCTAAAATTCGCCTTAAATTCTCACTTTAGTGAATAAACGTGAAAGAGTATTAGAGTGTCTTTGGGTGTTATTCTCTCAATCACAAAGAGAGGTGCAAACCCCCTCTGTGTCATAGTGTTTGCCACTTACTCTTACCCAACACTAAATCACTCAACACACCACCCATTGCCCCCATTGAACCCACAAAGTGAACCTTTAGCCCCAACAAAAATAATCCAATGGATCAGATTGAACAAAGTACAAACAGCTATAATGGCTAAACAACACTGGAAGGGTTTAATATAAATGTGAAAGATTTTTCTAGACTAATAAATATCAATAAAAAAAGAGAAAATGAACAGAACAGACACATTGCAATAATACACCAAAATCCTGCGATCAGAAACAGACAGAAATGGTTTAAATATTAAGGGATTTATCTTTAAAAAGGGTTAATTTTAATATAAAACAGGAGGAATTCCTCCAAGAATATACCGAACAGTAGAATTGTACTGATCAAACCGAACACAGTGATCAGAACTGAAAGGGTTAATTAAAAAAAAAAAACATATTTATTAAATCTCCTAATACTTTCAGGCAATATCCCTCTACACCTCTCTCTTTAGCTCGGAGCGGGGAGAGAGGGAGGCGGAATTGTCTTTGTCACATGTGATAAAGTGATTGCTTCCTTTGACTGATATTTACTGTGATCGCGTACATTTACCGCCACCGATTGGATACTGGGGGCTGCCTCAACTGCAAAGCACAACTTAACTAAATGCAGGGCGTTCGATGACAACCAAGGGACTTTAATGCACACCATTCTAGGATTCTAAGATTTCAACATCCTAAGGAGCTCAAGGGTTAATCTACTGGGGAAAAAAAACCTGCTACACTGACTTACAAATCAACCTAAAACAGAAAGTAAAGAATTAGTTTATCCTCCACAAGAGGGAGCTCTTGATGCATTTTGCTGCTGGACTCAGAGATGCTGAGCTAACAGTTTTAATATAACCATTATTATTGCTCTTTTATACTGTTAACAGTACACATTACAGGGGCAGAGCGGGTGACAGGGGAGTAGAGGGGCCATGGCCCCCCTACATTATGCAGTGCCCCCTGCCCCCCCTTGAAATTGAAGCCAGGAGCACTGAGTCTCCTTTCACAAGCTGCAGCAGCAGTGCACAGAGGCGGGTGGAATTCCCACGTGTGGCCAGAGGGGGCACTGTGCTGGGAGAACCTTATTGCTGGGTCACTTAGAGGAGCGCAGGGGAGAGACAGGGAGAGAAATCCTAGTTCTACCTGGGGGTATTAGGCACCCAGGCAGCTGCTGGTAAGTGGGAGTCTGTGTATGTGTATATATATATATATACATATAGTCAATACAACGCTAAACAGAAATCTGCACACCAGTCAAGCCATAAGACTTGCTTTTTGTCAGGTAACTGCTGGCGGCGGCTTGCCGCGACTTCAATTGTGTCCTCGGCGCGAGCGCGCCGCTCTAGGTACCTCCACACTTCTTACAGTGGCCGCACGCCGCTCGCGGATATGACGGCTCCCCCCCAGTGACCTTCGGGACGCTGCACACAAGCGTGCAGCATGTTTTTTTTTTTTTTATTCTTTATTTAAGTTGTGCATGGATTAACAAACAGATTTGCACAGCCACTATAGCTGGTGCAATCATATCATAAAACAATGGTGAACAACAGAGCGGCTTCGTATACAGTGCCCTTTTTCTTTTTTATAATGGAAGATTCACTTCTAAGTTTGAGTTACAGGTCTAGACTAAGTATGTCATAAAGATTTACCCAAGGGTATACTATCTAGACTGACAGTAAATTATATCAAATGCAAAGATAGTTTGACATACAACGTGCTTGAGAGTTATACTACGCTTGGGTGCAAATAGTACTTAGTGATACCATGACAGGATTATACTGCACGTTTTTATATGAAAACAAGATGGTGTTGTAGTTGCCTGAGGGTGTCAATAAAATGAAAATAACAATAAAAGTGAATGCAATCAACTAGATTAACCCCTTCAGGAGGGAGTCAATAGTGCACGTTCTGATCAAAACAAAACGTAAACAAAAACTGGAATTTGCGCTATATGTCTGTTCACCTCTTTCATATTATATGCACCCACACTTATTATATATCATTTTGTTCAGGAGAAACAGGGCTTTAATTTATCATTAACTATTCATATATGGAACATAATTCATTATGAATAAAATTTTAAAAAAATGTGAGAAAATAAGATTTGTTTTTACATTTGTATTTCCGTCTGACATTTTAACTGTGAATGTCATAATACTGTAATCAGCGATGTCTCACGGGTACAACAGTATCCCCCATTAACAGGTTTTATGGTGTTTTGGAAAGTTACAGGGTCAAATATAGAACGTTCCATTTTCAAATAGAAATTTGCCAGATTGGTAATGTTACCTTTGAGACGGTGTGGTAGCCCAGCAATGAGAATTACCCCCATAATGGCATACCATTTGAAAAAGTAGACAACCAAAGGTATTGAAAGTGGGGTATGTTTAGTCTTTTTTAGTAGCCACTTAGTCACAAACACTGGCCAAAGTTAGCGTTCATATTTGTTTTTGTGTTAAAAAAGCAAAAAAACTAATATTTGGCCAGTGTTTGTGACTAAGTGGCTACTAAGAAAGACTGGACATACCCCACTTGCAATACCTTGGGTTGTCTACTTTTGCAAATGGTATGCCATCATGGGGGTAATTCTCATTCCTGGGCTACCATACGCTCTCAAAGGCAACATAACCAATCTGGCAAATTTCAATGTCAAAAAAATGAAATGCAAGCCTTATATGTGACTCTCTAACTTTCCAAAACACCATAAAACCTGTACATGGGGAGTACTGTTATTCTCGGGAGACTTCACTAAACACAAATATTAGTGTTTTAAAACAGTAAAACATATTACAACAATAATATAGTCCATAAAAGTGCCATTCGTTTGTAAAAAAAATTAAAAACAACGTCACTTTTACTTAAAATATCATCGTTGTAATACAATTTACCAATTTGAAACACTAATATGTGAGTTCAGCGAAGTCTCCCGAGTAAAACAGTACCCCCCATGTACAGGTTTTATGTTGTCTTGGAGAGTTACAGGGTCAAATATAGTGCTTGCGAATTAAATTCTCTGCACTTTCTCCCTGTGTTGTCAGGCATGTCAATCAAATTTTAATTAATCAAATCACCTAATTATGTTAAAAGATTACTTACATATACACGTAGAATTTTAATATATATGCATTTATAGGTATTTAAATTCTACGTGTATACTAATGTAATCTTTTATGTAATTATATGTATTTATCTATATATATATATATTTGCGGTTATTTGCATTTTATATATAGATAGATATATATAGAATGCCATTCTAAGTGTATTTTGTTACCAATATATATATATATATATATATATATATATATATATTATTAACAAAATACAGTTAGAATTAAATTACATATGTGTAGCGGATTGGTACCGGGCTGTCCTACAACATGTATGGGAATAATTGTATTTGGTCATATTGCTAGTTTAATGTGTGTGAACATGCATAGAAATCATTGTATCCGGTTATATTGGTAGTTGAATGTGTGTAAAGTACTGTATTCCTCTGGTTGTTCGGTAGAATCATTCGAATGAAACAAGGGAATGAAACTACCGAACAACCAGACCACCCTGTGTAAAGTGTGCCTTCAATTACCGTTTGCAACAATGTTGCAAACGGGTAATTACCTATTCGTGCAGTGTGGTCTTTGTCCTCTGGGTGGCCGCCATTCGGGATACGAACACGTAGCGGCGGCCATCTTAAACTGCCGAACAGCGGTGTTTTGCCGTCGAGTGTCTGGAACTAAAATCGGACACTTGACTAGGCAAACACTGCTGAGACCTCCATACTTCCAGAAATTCGTATAGAAACTACCGAATGACCCGCCGTTCGGTAGAAAGAACCCCACAAACAAGGGAATTCATTCAAACCCTCTCCAGGCTCTATAACACAGGCAATTCGTCTGTTTTCATTCCCTTGTTTGTGACCGACCGCAGGGCCAAAATGCATGGAACTGTTTTCGGATACTTTACCCCTGCGGTCGGTCAATACTTTAAAGTCCCATAACTCCCGAACGCTTTATCCGAATGGGCTGATTTTAAAATATGTTGTTCCTCCAGACTAGGGCTATCTGGAGATATTGGATTTGTGGATGTACCCCAAGTATTTAGGGTACATCCAAAACTTGGGTAAAACTATGTACATGATAAGGGGATTATGATGCTAGAGGAGGGGAGGAGATGTGTGGGAGGTTACTGTTCACAGATTGGATAATGTCTTAAGTGATAGAACCTCCTCCCTTGCATGGGAGAGGGCTTTATAAGGAACTGTGGAATAAAGCTTGTCAGTACTACTCCTGAAACTGTGTGTCGTCCAGTTATTGGGATTGCGATGGGGATATTGCTGTATTACTCTACCTGCTAGAAACCTTGCCTGTGGACTTATCATCACCTTGTTCCTGAGCCTCACTGGGATCTCTAGTGGAGAATAGCTGTGAAAGATCGTCTCTCCGCTACATTGGTTGGCAGCGCTGGGATCCAAACTCACAGAGGAACAAGCGTAAATGGAGTACGGATGGAGATTGATTTTTCTGCGCTAAAACGCTCCACGCTAAAGGACCTCCTAGAGGCAAGGGGTATACAAGCCAGCAATAAGAAGAAAGCAGTACTTGTTACAGAACTCATGGCAGAGTACAGAATGGAGGGCGATTCAGTTCCGGCACAGAGGGAGCCGGGAGGAACACCACAAGGATCGGAATTCCAGAGTGTAGCGGAGAGCTGATTTCTCGCAGCTATTCTCCACTTTAGATCCAAGGAAGGCTCAGGAACAAGTCATTAGTAAATCCACAGCAGAGTTTCCAGCAGGTAAAAAGGTACAGCGAAATCCCCACAGCACTCCCAATAACTGGACGACACACAGTTTCAGGAGTAGAACTGACAATCGTTTATTCCAAGGTTTCTTATAAAGCCTGCTCCCATGCAAGGGAGGGAACTACAGTACTTATGACAGTAACCAATACCATTCTTGTTACCTCCCACACATCTCCTCCCCTCAGAGTGAGTCATAATCCCCTTAAGTTGTACAGTACTTTACCCCAAACTTGGATGTACCCCTAAACCATCACATATCCTTAATATCAGGGTACCGCTAGGTAGCCCTGATCTGGGTGAATATAATATCCAAAATTCACCCAGATCGGACCAGGGGTTCGGTAGTTACAGGCAGGTGAAGTTTGACCGACCGCACACGAGTTGGTATCCGAAAAGGGTTCCATGAGAATGGGCCCTGCGGTCGGTCTCCGTTCGGCAGTTAAAACAGACATTTATAATTGCCATCCACATTTACATTCACCTAGATAGTGATTCCCTCATTCGGTACTTTATTACTACCGAATGGGGATTCGTTATGTTTCTCCGTTCGGCAGTTACGGAGCTCTGGAGGTCTCAGCGGTGTTTGGTTGTTTGAGTGTCCGATTTGAGTTCCAGGCACTCGACGACCAAACACCGCTGGGATTTTCATGCGTAAGATGGCCGCCGCCACGTGTACGCATGCCGAATGGTGGCCACCCAGATACAATGTTAATGAGCCGGTTAACTTGCGGTTGGAAAGAATGTGAACTTTAATAGCTGGCACACTTCTCTCTGGGGTGGTCCCTCCGTTCGGTAGTTTCCATAAGCATATAGTACGGATGGAAACTACCGAATACCATACAATTCACATAATACACAAACGAATAGCAATTTCAACATAGGGAAAACATATACGAACACAGTCACACAGGCATTTTGCAGGACAGGCTCACTGCATTCCGCTACACAGAGGCAGGTTCAGTTCAGGCTATCCCTTTATGGGGAAAACCCCCCAGCAGAAATTATTACCAGGACAGTGTCCGAGGTACAAGAATTCATCCTAAGGACACAGGCGACAACAGTTCCAGAACAAAGCTCTGCAAGTAGTGTGCCACAGGAAGGTAAGCCTAAAATACCGTACCAGGCTTGTAAAACATATGTCGAGGCAGAGGAAGATATAGACGCTTTCCTGCAAGACTTTGAGAGACTGTGTGCACTGCATAAAATTAACACAGAGGACTGGGTACCTATTTTGGCCGGAAGGTTAACCGGGAGGGCAGCAGAGGCATATCGGACTGTACCTAATGACGAAATAAGGAATTACAGTAAAGTAAAAGAAATTATACTCGCCAGGTATGCTATAACACCCGAGGCATACCGGCGGAGATTCCGGGATTTAAAGAAAGCAGAGAAGGACTCGCACGCAGAGTGGGCATGCCGATTACAGAGGGCAGCACTCGGGTGGGTGCAAGCTAGCAAGGCACGTTCTATGGAGGATGTAATACAGATGTTGCTGATGGAGCAGTTCTATGAGGGAGTAACCAGTGAGGTCCAGGAATGGGTAAGGGACAGAAACCCTAGTTCCCTCACCGAGGCTGCTAGAAAAGCGGATGACTACCTGGATGCACGCAGGCAACAAAAACCTGCAGCTCCAAAAGCAACCTTTAAAACATTCGGGGGAACCACCTACACCCCAGCTCCACCAAGACCACTACCACCACTTCTGGCAGTGATGACAACCCACCGCTGGCCCCTGTCATCACTGCCAGAAGTGGGGACATTATAAAAGGGAATGCCCACAGCTGCGGGACCGTTCCACCTGGATTCGTCCAGGCCCACCTCCACCCCGGGCGGCCGCAGCCCACCACTACCAGGACCTAGTTGCCACCCCGTATGGTTCCGCAGTCCCCATTACCACTGTGGAACAATGGGAGGTACTGCACGAGGCAGATCCTGTCCAGGCCAATGTGGACAATCTACGGCACCATCGACAGACCGTATATCTGAATGGTACAGCAGTCCGGGGGTTACGAGATTCGGGAGCCACCATCACTTTGGTACAGAGCCACCTGATTTCAGATCAGGCAAAACTGAACAAAACTGTTGCCGTCCGGGTAGCTGGGGGAGCAGTGTACCGGCTAGGGTACATTTACATTGGGGAGCGGGGGCAGGGGAAGTGGAGGTGGGGTTGATGCCGCATTTACCGGCGGAGGTTTTATTGGGGAACGATCTGGGGAGGCTCACTTCTGCTTTTGAGCCCCAGTCGCCCACCACAGGGGAGGTCAACCCTGTAGTCACCGGACAACAGGCCCGCACCCAGGACCACAACACACTGCCGGAGGTCTAGAATGTGTCCCCTGGGCTCCACCTAATGAATTTGTAGCTGAAGTTGCAACAGACCCCACGCTTCAGGTGTATAGGGACAAGGTTGTCACGGGTCCCCCTGGGGCGGAGTGAGAGAGATTTATCTGGGATAAACAACTTTTGTACAGGGAAACAAGCAAGCAGATTACGGGGTCAGACCCGATAGCGAGGAGACAATTAGTGGTACCGCAGCGGTACCGGGCTGAATTACTCCGGATAGCGCATGATATTCCGCTATCCGGACATCTAGGAGTTAGTCGCACCAGGTACAGACTAACCCAGAGTTTCTTCTGGCCAGGGATTAGCCAGGAAGTACGCAGATATTGCACGACTTGCGATACCTGCCAGAGAGTGGGAAAAAGGGGAGATCGCAGGAAGGCTAAACTTCACCCCTTACCCATAATAGAGGAACCTTTTAGCCGAATAGCGGTGGATCTGATAGGCCCCCTCAATAAAGCTAGCCCGTCAGGAAAAAGGTATATTTTAACGGTAGTAGATTATGCCACCAGGTATCCAGAGGCAGTGGCTCTGACCAACATCCACGCTGAAACGGTCGCGGATGCCCTCATGCGGATATTCTCCCGGATGGGATTACTGTCAGGATCGGGACAGGGATCCAACACGCAGAGTACAAACAGTAGCCAGATACGTATACCGGACCTTAGAATGGCCGGACTAACGTAAATAGTACAGTATAGAATGGTCAAAGACAAGCCGAGGTCGAGGGTAACAGAAGACAGGTAGGGCGAGAGACAAGCCGAATCAAGGGTAACAGAGAATAGCAGAGTAAGGTAAACAAGTCGGGTCAAAACCAAAAGGGATAATAGAATACACAAGCACTGAGTGACTAGAACAAGCTAGAACCACGACAGGGCAATGAGCTAATGAAAGAAGCTCTGTTAAATACCCTGTTCAGAGCAGTAACCACGCCTCCGAGGCGTCCTGATTGGTCCTGCAGCAATTGACTGACAGGTCGTTCCGGGGGAGTGTCCTGATGACTACTTCCTGCCTAGATGCTGTAAAAGGCAGTCACTCCCTCGCGGCCGGCCTAGCATGACCGGATAGACCGCGGGGAAGGGAGCCATCAGACCGTCTGGATGGAGGAACATCTAAGTCTCTACCTCTTTCAGAGGTAGAGACCACAGGTACCCTGACAGTACCCCCCCTCTCAGATACGCCCACCGGGCGGAATGAACCGGGACGAGATGGGAAGCGAGAGTGATACGCCCTGCAGAGACGGGGAGCATGAACATCCTCCTGAGGTACCCAACTCCTCTCCTCAGGACAATATCACTTCCAATCAACCAGATATTGTACTCTCCCCCGGGAGATTCGAGAATCAATAATAGAGTTAACCTCATACTCCTCCTGACCCTCCACCTGAACGGAGCGAGGAGGGGCTATTGTGGAGGAAAATCTGTTACATATGAGTGGTTTCAGCAATGAAACGTGAAACGAGTTCGGGATGCGTAAGGTATTAGGAAGAGCTAAACGATACGCAACTGGATTGATACGGGTCAGCACCCTGTAGGGTCCAATATAACGAGGAGCGAACTTCATGGAGGGCACTTTTAAACGGATGTTCCTCGTGCTCAACCATACCCTATCAACTGGAACAAAGACCGGAGCCGCCCTTCTACGTTTATCAGCGTGTTTCTTGACCAACATAGAGTTGTGCACAAGGATTTGTCGAGTTTGATCCCACAACTTCCTCAAATTGGCAACATGAACATCAACCGACGGCACCCCCTGGGAAGGAGAATCTGAAGGAAGAATAGACGGATGAAAACCATAATTCATGAAGAAGGGGCTTGAATGAGTAGAATCGCAAACGAGATTGTTGTGTGCAAACTCCGCCCAAGGAATCAAACCGACCCAATCATCCTGGTGTTCAGAAACAAAGCATCGTAAATATTGTTCAATTTTCTGGTTGGTACGTTCAGCAGCTCCGTTAGACTGAGGATGATAGGCAGAAGAAAAGTTTAATTTAATACCAAGTTGAGAGCAGAAGGACCTCCAAAAGCGGGAAACAAATTGGAAGCCTCTGTCCGATACAATTTGAGAGGGTATCCCATGTAGGCGAAAAATCTCCTTAGCGAATATCTCTGCCAATTCGGGAGAAGACGGGAGTTTAGGCAGGGGAATGAAGTGTGCCATCTTAGTAAACCTGTCAACCATGGTGAGGATAACAGTCTGTCTTTTAGAGATAGGTAGATCGACAATAAAGTCCATGGCCAAACAGGACCATGGTTTTTCTGGAACCTCCAAGGGGTGCAGGAATCCACATGGAAGCGTATGAGGTTGTTTGGTATTAGTACAAACTTCACATGCAGCGATGAACTCCTCAATATCCCTCCGTAAAGCAGGCCACCAGAAGAACTTAGAGATCAACGCGTAAGTTTTGCGAATACCAGGATGTCCCGCCATCTTGCTATTATGTAAACACTGTAAAAGTTCCAGTTGAAGAGCAGGAGGAACGAAATGACGGCCCGCAGGAGTCTGTTTAGGTGCTAGATGTTGCAACTTTATGATCTCGGCCAGTAATGGAGAATGAATCCTGAGATTCGTATTAGCAATGATATTGCATTTCGGAACTATAGAAGAAAGAACTGGTTCAGGTACAGTAGAAGGTTCATATTGGCGAGATAATGCATCGGCTTTAGAGTTTTTAGAACCAGGTCTGTAAGTCAGTACATAATTGAAGTGAGTCAGGAATAAGGACCAACGAGCTTGTCTAGAGGATAAGCGCTTAGCCTCCCCAATATAGGACAAGTTTTTGTGGTCCGTCAAAATCGTAATAGGGTGTAGGGTCCCCTCCAACAAATGTCTCCACTCCTTTAAGGCTTTAATGACTGCTAACAGTTCCCTTTCCCCGATGTCATATCTGCTCTCAGGCCCAGAAAATTTCTTAGAGAAGAAACCACAAGGGTGTAACGGTTTATCCACCCCTAACCTTTGAGACAGAACAGCCCCAACTGCTGTCTCAGAGGCATCGACCTCGAGCAAGAAAGGCAGAGTCGTATCAGGATGGACTAGAATGGGAGCCGAGGCAAAAAGTTCCTTGAGAGTCTTGAAAGCACCAAGAGCTTCCTTAGACCAGAACTTAGTATCAGCCCCTTGTTTGGTCATATTGGTAATAGGCGCAATGATAGAGGAGTATCCTTTAATGAAGCGCCTATAGTAGTTGGAAAAACCAATAAACCTTTGGATAGCCTTGAGTCCTTTGGGCAAAGGCCAGTCTAAAATAGATTGGAGTTTTACAGGATCCATTTTAAAACCTTCCCCAGAAATCACGTATCCAAGAAAGTCTACCTGAGACTGATCAAAACTGCACTTCTCCAATTTGCAATATAGACCATGTTGCAGCAGCTTGTGTAATACCTTTCTGACCTGTCTATGGTGAGTCTCAATCTCCTTAGAGTGTATTAGTATGTCGTCCAGGTAAACAATAACACAATCATGCTGAAACTCCCTAAGTACCTCATTAATCAAATCTTGAAATACTGCAGGAGCATTGCATAGTCCAAATGGCATAACAGTGTATTCGTAATGGCCATACCGGTATTGAATGCCGTCATCCACTCGTGACCTTGCTGGATTCTCACCAAATTGTAAGCCCCTCTGAGATCTAACTTGGTGAAGATTTTGGAGCCCTTAAGACGATCAAATAACTCGGTAATCAGTGGGATAGGATAGGCATTTCTGACAGTTATTTTATTCAAGCCTCGGTAATCGATACAAGGTCTCAGCGTGCCATCCTTCTTCTTAATGAAAAAGAACCCAGCCCCGGCCGGAGACGAAGACCTCCTGATGAATCCCTTTTCTAAATTCTCCCGAATATACTCCTCTAGAACCGAGTTTTCCTGAACAGACAAAGGATATACATGGCCCCTCGGAGGCATAGTCCCGGGTAGCAGCTTAATTTTACAGTCAAATGACCTGTGTGGCGGCAAAGAATCGGCATTCTTCTTGTCAAACACTGCCCTTAAGTCTAGGTAAAGGTCTGGTATTTGTCTTTCTGTGGACTGAGTAGGATTCTCCGGTATGTTAACATTAGCTAATGGAGAAACCTTGCACAAACACCGATCCTGGCAGCCCTGGCCCCACGAGAGTATCTCCCCTAACTCCCAATCGATAATAGGGTTATGTTTCTTCAACCATGGGTACCCCAGAACTATGGGAACGGAAGGAGACGAAATGAGCATAAGAGATAAATTCTCCGTGTGTAGGATACCAACATTTAAATTAATGGGTATGGTCTCACGAAAGATAACAGGGTCTAGTAGTGGTCTACCATCTATGACCTCAACGGCCAAGGGTGTCTCCGTAAGCTGGGATGGGAAATTGTTTTTACTAGCAAAGGCTTGGTCGATAAAATTCTCAGCAGCACCGGAATCTATCAATGCCATAGCCCTTACTACTTCCTTCCCCCAAGTTAAGGAAACTGGTAGCAGAAGCCTGTGATCTTTATAATTAGGAGTAGAGGACAAAAAAGAAACACCCAAGGCCTGTCCTCTAAAGAGACTTAGGTGCGAGCGTTTCCCGGGCGGTTAGAACAGTTCGAGAGTAAATGACCCTTGCCTCCACAATACATACACAAACCCTCTCTTCTCCTGTACTGTCTTTCCTCCTCAGAGAGGCGGGTATACCCTATCTGCATAGGTTCAGTAAGCAAAGATACCGTGGAGTCAGGACTTGGAAAAGCGGGAGCTAACCTAAAAGAAGGTCTCCGGTTCCTCTCTCGAGTGTTCTGTCTCTCTCTTAAACGTTCATCTATACGAGAGATGAACGAAATTAAATCCTCTAAATTCTCAGGGAGTTCTCTGGTAGCAACCTCATCAAGGATTACATCAGATAGGCCATTCAAAAATACATCCATATACGCCTGCTCATTCCACTTGACTTCTGCCGCCAGAGACCTGAACTCTAGTGCATAATCCACCAGTGTTCGGTTCTCCTGTCTCAGGCGCAACAGTAGTCTGGCTGCATTAACCCTTCTACCTGGAGGGTCAAATGTTCTTCTAAAAGCAGCTACAAATGCGTTATAGTTATAAACTAATGGGTTATCGTTCTCCCATAGTGGGTTGGCCCATCTCAGAGCTTTCTCAATAAGTAGGGTGATAATAAATCCTACCTTTGCCCTATCTGTAGGATAAGAGCGAGGTTGCAATTCAAAGTGGATACTAATTTGGTTTAAAAAACCACGACACTTCTCAGGAGCCCCACCATAGCGTACTGGGGGGGTAATGCAAGAAGAAGCACCCACTGTGGCTACCTCTAGACCTGACCCGACAGGAGAAACAGGGGTATTACGTATCTCCTCTGGTGGGTTATTGGCACAAGCTAATAGAGCCTGTAGCGCAAGCGCCATCTGATCCATTCTGTGATCCATGGCTTCAAACCTAGGATCAGGAGAAGCCAGCTGACTGTTTGTACTTGCAGGATCCATTGGCCCTGTCGTAATGTCAGGATCGGGACAGGGATCCCACACGCAGAGTACAAACAGTAGCCAGATACGTATACCGGACCTTAGAATGGCCGGACTAACGTAAATAGTACAGTATAGAATGGTCAAAGACAAGCCGAGGTCGAGGGTAACAGAAGACAGGTAAGCGAGAGACAAGCCGAATCAAGGGTAACAGAGAATAGCAGAGTAAGGTAAACAAGCCGGGTCAAAACCAAAAGGGATAATAGAATACACAAGCACTGAGTGACTAGAACAAGCTAGAACCACGACAGGGCAATGAGCTTATGAAAGAAGCTCTGTTAAATACCCTGTTCAGAGCAGTAACCACGCCTCCGAGGCGTCCTGATTGGTCCTGCAGCAATTGACTGACAGGTCGTTCCGGGGGAGTGTCCTGATGACTACTTCCTGCCTAGATGCTGTAAAAGGCAGTCACTCCCTCGCGGCCGGCCTAGCATGACCGGATAGACCGCGGGGAAGGGAGCCATCAGACCGTCTGGATGGAGGAACATCTAAGTCTCTACCTCTTTCGGAGGTAGAGACCACAGGTACCCTGACAATTACCCAGGGAGATTATCTCGGATCAGGGTACCCAGTTTACCGCAGAATTCACCCAACACCTCTGGAGGATCTGTGGCATTAAGCCTATTATCAGTGCCCCTTACCACCCCCAGACGAACGGGCTCTGCGAACGATTCAATGGTACCTTGAAGCAGATGCTCCGAACCTTCGCAGAGACCCACAAGGACTGGGAACGATTCCTGACGCACCTCCTATTCGCATACCGGGAGGTGCCGCAGGAATCCACAGGGTTCTCCCCGTTTGAATTACTGTTTGGGAGGAGGGTCCGAGGCCCATTAGATCTTATTAGAGAGCATTGGGAGGCACAGACGGCACCCCCATCATACCATATGTGTTGGCCTTTCGGGACCGCCTAGAAGCGTTGACCAAGACGGTAAGGGAAAACCTTCAGGAGGCCCAGACCCGCCAGCGCACATGGTATGATCGGGGAGCCAGGGACCGTAGCTTTCAGGTCGGGCAGAAAGTACTAATTTTAAAACCTGTCCGACATGATAAGTTACAGGCCGCCTGGCAGTGCCCATATAAGGTGGTGGAGCAAAGATGTGACACCACCTATATTATCGGCCCCTGCACAGGGACTGGGGGGGCGACGCATGCTCCATGTGAGCATGCTGAAGCCCTACCACGAGCGTACTGAGGAGGTAACCGCCATCTGTGCCCCTAACACGGAAGAGTTTGACAGCTTACCCCTCCCCGATTTGCTGGGGGATGGGCAGTTGTCCGGGGATTTAGGGGAGGTTGCGCTGGGAGATCGGCTGAGCCCACAGGAGCGGATCGAGGTACAGCAACTATTAGAAGAGAAACGCGACACGTTCTCTAATGTACCTGGATACACGCCTCTGGCAACTCACCGGGTCGAGACCCCAGGGCAACTACCCATGCGCCAGACTCCCTACCGCATCCCAGAAGCGGTACGGGCAAACATGCGTAAGGAGATCGACGAGATGCTCCAACTGGGGGTGATTGAACCCTCAGACAGTCCTTGGGCATCTCCTGTAGTCCTCGTACCAAAGCGAGACGGTACGACCCGCTTCCGCGTGGACTATAGGAGATTGAACGAGAAGACCGTATCCGACGCCTATCCGATGCCCCGGATAGACGAGTTACTGGACATAATGGCCAGGGGCCAATACCTCACCACTATTGACTTGTGTAAAGGTTATTGGCAAATCCCCCTGGCCCCAGACGCCATCCCGAAGTCGGCCTTTGTCACCCAATTTGGCTTGTACCAGTTTAAGGTCATGCCATTTGGGATGAAAAACGCCCCAGCCACCTTCCAAAGGATGGTGGATCGACTCCTGGATGGATTTCAGGACTATACCTGTGCCTACCTGGACGATATTGCTATTTTTAGCAATACGTGGCAGGAACATTTAGCTCACATAGGAGCTGTGCTAGATAGGATAAGGGAAGCAGGTTTGACCTTGAAGCCGGCCAAGTGTAGTATCGGAATGGCTGAGGTACAGTACCTGGGACATAGAGTAGGGTGCGGTAAACAGAAACCCGAACCCGCCAAAGTAGAGGCTGTAGCCCAGTGGCCCACCCCTAGGACTAAGACCCAGGTCTTAGCGTTTCTAGGGACAGCGGGGTATTACAGGAAGTTTGTTCCCAATTATAGCGCCCTGGCCAAACCCCTCACTGACCTGACCCGTAAGAACCTTCCCCGCCAAGTAAACTGGACCCCGGAGTGTGAGCAGGCCTTCCAACAATTGAAAAATGCACTGATAAATGCCCCTGTCTTGGCAGCTCCCAATCCAACTAAACATTTTCTTGTTCACACAGACGCTTCTATGTTTGGATTGGGGGCAGTACTGAGTCAAGTCGGGGCCGATGGCGGCGAACATCCAGTGGCTTACATCAGTCGCAAACTGTTACCTCGAGAAGTAAGCTACGCCGCCATCGAAAAGGAGTGCCTGGCTGTGGTGTGGGCCCTAAAGAAACTGCAGCCCTATTTATATGGACAGCCCTTTTCCTTGCTCACGGATCACAACCCGTTAGTCTGGCTGAACCGGGTAGCTGGGGACAACGCCAGGCTGCTGCACTGGAGTTTGGCGCTACAGCCTTTTGACTTTAATATCCAGTACCGGCCGGGTAAGCAGAATGGAAATGCTGACAGGTTGTCAAGACAAACTGACTTAGAGAAATGATCCGTGAGCCCCCGGACATCCCCAAGCCGATCCGTGTTGGATCAGACTGTGTATGCCGGCTTGTGGGCAAGGGGGAGCAGTGTAGCGGATTGGTACCGGGCTGTCCTACAACATGTATGGGAATAATTGTATTTGGTCATATTGCTAGTTTAATGTGTGTGAACATGCATAGAAATCATTGTATCCGGTTATATTGGTAGTTGAATGTGTGTAAAGTACTGTATTCCTCTGGTTGTTCGGTAGAATCATTCGAATGAAACAAGGGAATGAAACTACTGAACAACCAGACCACCCTGTGTAAAGTGTGCCTTCAATTACCGTTTGCAACAATGTTGCAAACGGGTAATTACCTATTCGTGCAGTGTGGTCTTTGTCCTCTGGGTGGCCGCCATTCAGGATACGAACACGTGGCGGCGGCCATCTTAAACTGCCGAACAGCGGTGTTTTGCCGTCGAGTGTCTGGAACTAAAATCGGACACTTGACTAGGCAAACACCGCTGAGACCTCCATACTTCCAGAAATTAGTATAGAAACTACCGAATGACCCGCCGTTCGGTAGAAAGAACCCCACAAACAAGGGAATTCATTCAAACCCTCTCCAGGCTCTATAACACAGGCAATTCGTCTGTTTTCATTCCCTTGTTTGTGACCGACCGCAGGGCCAAAATGCATGGAACTGTTTTCGGATACTTTACCCCTGCGGTCGGTCAATACTTTAAAGTCCCATAACTCCCGAACGCTTTATCCGAATGGGCTGATTTTAAAATATGTTGTTCCTCCAGACTAGGGCTATCTGGAGATATTGGATTTGTGGATGTACCCCAAGTATTTAGGGTACATCCAAAACTTGGGTAAAACTATGTACATGATAAGGGGATTATGATGCTAGAGGAGGGGAGGAGATGTGTGGGAGGTTACTGTTCACAGATTGGATAATGTCTTAAGTGATAGAACCTCCTCCCTTGCATGGGAGAGGGCTTTATAAGGAACTGTGGAATAAAGCTTGTCAGTACTACTCCTGAAACTGTGTGTCGTCCAGTTATTGGGATTGCGATGGGGATATTGCTGTATTACTCTACCTGCTAGAAACCTTGCCTGTGGACTTATCATCACCTTGTTCCTGAGCCTCACTGGGATCTCTAGTGGAGAATAGCTGTGAAAGATCGGCTCTCCGCTACAATATGTATATATAATTTATATTAAATTTTGTTTCAATATTTTATTTATTAATTTTATTATTTTATTTATTTATTATTGTAATTATACGTATTTATATATATAATATATGTGTGTATATCTATTATATATATAATATATTTGTATTATATATATGTAACGTCATTCTAAGTGTATTTTGATACTAATATATGTGTAACGGAGCTCCGTGTACTCCGACCGAGTACCCTCTGTTGATGGACGCTTCCTAGCTTGCGCCGAGGACCACAAGCACCGCACCGGACACCACAACCACCGCAGACTCCACAACCGCCGTAGCTTAACTGGAGCCGGGCCGCCTTCCTTCCACCCTGGATCGGCTTCAGTCCTCCAGGACCGTGTGGGGAAGACCTCTCCTCCAGGAGAGCGTATCCGGAACAAGCTCTTAAAAGAGCTAAGTGATTAAAGCTCAGGGGAGTATGCAGAGCATAGCAATCCCCAGTGTGATATAGCAATTCCCTCCAATAACGAGACGAGGCTACGTATTGAGGGTCAGAAGAGGTCTGAGGTGCTGGCACACCCAGCCTGGTTTTTATTACAGACAGTAAAAATACAGTTTTTACACATTCACTGTAACTTTAAAACTATACATTCAATCTCCATATTTGAACTCAGCACACTTCAAACATAAACACTTCCAAAAATCAGCCAAATCCCTCCAGTGGATCAAAAGTTAGCTGGAGGTCCCTTTATGACCGACCGCAAGCACATTTTCCTGCCCAAAACAGTTCCATAGATTTGGGCTGTGCGGTCGATCAATTTCATGCAGAAAAACGACTAAGTCCCATCTTCGAACGGGACTTAGTCTCTGGAGCTGCAAGTTCAGTATGGAAGAAGGTAAGGGTCAGCGGTGTTCGTGTATTTGCGCATCCAATTTTAGTTCCACAGAATCTTTAGCATACACCGCTGACCGCGTTGAATGAACAAAGATGGCCGCCGCCACGTGTTCGTTTGCACGAACTGCGGCCACCCAGCGGTCGGCAATTAAACTGCAGTAACCTCATCCTGGGAGGTAAATTGCCTGCACAATTTAACTTCTGGGTGGTCTGCCTGTGTGGTACTTGGTTCAGTAAGCCCTATTTACTGAACCAAGTGGGAGAAAGCCAGGAACAAGTTATTTTGCAGGTCTGGGGACATAGTCTTAAAGGGGCATTGTTCAACAAAGTCACAATATGTCCCCCAGACGGTTCTTAAAGGGCCATACACACCCAATAAAAGTTAATAAGTTTTCAGGGGCACAATCTTCCAGGGGCCATAGTCATGAGGAAGGAGGCTGGCAAACAGGCTTCTCCACAATCCAGGGAAGCACGGCAATTTCTCATTTAAAGGGCCAGTTACAAATAGCAATTTGTAACAATATGTACTTAAATTAGTATTAAAATACACTATGTATGACGTTAAATATATATAATATACATATATATTATATATATATATATAAATATATTTATTTTAATTTTACACATGTTTAATTTTTTTTTTTTTACAGATCCCACCAGCAGGGGGACTGTCTGATATTTTATATTTTAGTCCCCCTTCTGGCAGATCCACAGCCAGCTATAGGGGGCCATGTGATCGCTCTTTGAGAGCGATCACATGGCCCCCGGGGGCCTGATTTGCCATGGGGGGGGGGCTGCCTGGGCTGTGAGGCAGTCCTCCCGAAGCGGAGCGCCAGGAAGGTAAGTATCCTGGGCGCTCCAGGGCTCAAAGCCGTTACGGCGTTCTATGCCGTCACAACGGCTTTAAAGCCCACTTAAAGCGTGACGGCATAGAACGTCGTAACGGCATTAAGGGGTTAAGAATTAATAATTGGTTTTGTTTTACCGGGGTGAAGCAGTACATGCACCCAGGGTACCTAGGACGGTGGCTCAGTACGCGGATAGCCAAACAAGATAAATATCCGTAACTATGCTCGGGTGTCACAGCTGTTGCTCTCATGAGCGGGAGATGCTGATGAGCTGTATATCATACATGTTATTGTGCCGGGTACCGTAAGCCATATCTATGGGAACCTATTTGGTGTTGACAACACCTGCCAAAGGGTAGTGTCATTAAGGTACAAGCTAATGTAGCGGAGCCTTGGAGGCAAAGGGACGGGTATGAAAATACTCGAGGTGTGGCAGCCGAAAACGAGAAGGCATATGGCTGTAGTTGTTGGGGCTTATTGTGTCGCAGCTGATATCCATCATGTCCCCAGAGAAATTGGAAAAGGACATCTGGTAAGCAATTAAGGGACCTAGTTGGGCTCAGAGTGCAAGGAAGACACTGGTCCTATCTAAGCATAAGAAAAAGTACAATTTGGTAGGTCAAGAGTCAATCAGGCAGTAAGCCGCCGGGAGTTGGTTTCAACATGGTTTACAGTCCCACGTCTGCTGGGGATAAAAGTGAAAATGGAAGCATAGTCTGCTTGGGGTATGCATCAGGCCTCTGTGTCTGGGTACTTAGCTGTTGTGAGGGCACCGAACAGGCCAGGCAAAAGACAGCGATACCCTCGGGAGGCTGCGTGGTGGGTGCTTCAGCCTATGCCCAGCGCTGGAGTGTCCCAGAGGTTGGCGTCAGGGTCCACTTCAATGGCGTCTTTGCGGTGGATTCTAGCTTCGCCTATAAGCTGTGTAGTGTGCTCTTGTGTTACGACACAGTTGGAGGCTGCAAGTCCAAGGGGCAGAGGTGCGCCATGCTGGTTTCTGATGCTTTGGTGCTGTAGGTGTGTGTGTTTGTGGGGCTTGCCCAAGGCTCCAGCTTGTGTGGGAGCAGGTGTTTATATCCGAGCCTCTTGGTGCCATTTCCCGATTCACCGGTCCATAGGGGGGGGAAGGTGGTGCACCAAGCTTACTGTTGGCTGTGTGCTTCTGGCGGGAAAGCGGACGCCTTTCTCCGCCGCCTCCCTCGGTGGGCCCTAGTCTGCCGATGCGGTGCCCGGTTGCCCCGGACACCGAGTTTGGTGTCTCTGGGTTCGGGCCGGTTTCCCCAGTCCAGCAGGCCCACTTGTAGGAGGATGTGCGCATTTTAGCCCGTTTTATGCCCTCTTTTTTGCTCGGTGCTGAGGAGCTAGTTCAAAACACGTCTGCTCTGGTCGTTAGTCAGGCTCCGCCCCCCACAGCATTTTTAACCCCTTAAGGACACATGACATGTGTGACATGAGATGATTTCCTTTTATTTCAGAAGTTTGGTCCTTAAGGGGTTAAATAGGCGTCCAGTCAGGCGCCTATTTAATGAAATGTAATGATTTTTTTTAAATTATGCCTATTGATCTATTTATTAATTTTGAAAGTTGCACTTTTTTTGTCTAGCAGAGCAGCCATGTTAGGTCAGAGTCTACTTAGCTGCAAATAAATCCATATACATCATAAAAAAAAAAAAAAACATTTAATAAACTTTAGAAAAAGAAAAAGAACAATTAGAAAATTCCTCTAAATGTATTTCACGTTCACTGACCTTTACATTCTGACATTTAATTACCAGATTGCATTATGCTAATCAAGGTCATTTAGACAAACAGTCAATGTGCTTAAAGAAATATCACATGCCTAACTGAGACTGTATTCTCTGGGAATGTTGGCTAACCTCTGTTATACCACAGATACCTGCACTCTTACAATTGAGTCATATGTAAAAGTGAATGTGCTTAAAGAAATATCACATGTTTTCAGGGCTGCCATCAGAAATTTTGGGTCCCCTGACAAAGCACAAGGTCTGGGCCCTCCCCCCTCCCCCACGGGCCCGCCCACGCCCTACCTACCCCGCTGACAATGATGCAGGACTGAATGTAGTGTGTATAGTGGAAGTGAATTAGAATGTGTGTAATGGATGTAGTGTTTGTGTGTATTAGATACTGTTTGTGCAGTGAATGCAGAGTGTGTGTTTAGTAGCGGATGCAGTGTGTATAGTGAATACAGAGTGTGTTTGAGTAGTGGATGTAGTGTGTGTGCAGTGATGTAGTGTTTGTGTGTACTAGATGCAATGTGTTTAGTGAATGCAGGGTCTGTAGTGGATGTAGTGTGTGTATTAGATGCAGTGTCTCTGTATAGTGAATGCAGAGTGATTCACTGTGTGGTGGATGTAGTGTGTGTACTGTGACTACAGGATGTTTGTGTAGTGGATGCTGTGTGTATAGTTAATGCAGAGTGTATGTTAGTGTAGTGAATGCAGAGTCTGTGTCAGTGTAGTGAATGCAGAGTCTGTGTCAGTGTAGTGAATGCAGAGAGTGTGTCAGTGTAGTGAATGCAGAGTGTGTACATGTGTGTAGTGAATGCAGAGTGTTGAATGCAGGGGCGGACTGAGAACCCTCAGGGCCCACGGGCAAAATAAATCAAGGGCCCCCTTACAGGCCCCACCCATGGCTGTGGCTTGCTGGCTACGACTGGCAGGCTGTGGGCTTGCTGGCTGTAAGCCTGTGGTTTGCTGTAGGTCTGTGGGCTGGCTACCTGGTGGCCTGTGGGCTGGCTGGTGGCCTGGTTGGCCTGTAGGCTGGCTGGCCGGCCTGTGGGCTGGCTGGCCGACCTGTGGGCTGGCTGGCTACGGGGGCACTTGTAGATTATTTAAGGAAATAATCCATACACAATAACCACTGCTGCTCTGTCTAGTGGTTATGGGGCCAGGAGGGCCGGGACCCCCTCCCAGAGTAAGTAGTCAAACCATTTAAGAACAGTTTGAAAACTTACCTGGGGTCTGCTGGGATATGGGGCTGTAGTAGGGTATAGGAGCAATGGTGCAATGTGTGAGGGGTGCAGTGTGTGTGAAAGGTTCAGTGTGTGTGTGGGAGGGGGTGTAGTGTGTGAATGTGTAGGGTGTGTGTGGCAATGTTAGTATGAGGGTCTGTGTGTATGGGTGGGCAGTGTATGTGTGAGGCAATGTGTGTAAATGTGTGTGGGGACAGTGTGTGTGTATGGGGGGCAGTGTGTGAATGTGTATGGTGTGTGTGTGGGGGGGCAGTGTGTGTATAGGGCTAGAGTTCACTCTCACTACTGCGAACACCAGGAATCCCTGGTGGTCGCAGTGTTGAGAGCAAATTCTAGCCCGTAGCTCCAGGGCTAGAGTTCACTCTTGCGAGAGCCGGAGCGTTGTCGTGGTAACTGCAGCAACGCTCTGTGCTCGCGTGAAAAGGACCCAGAGGAGCTGCAGGCTAAGCCCCCGGGTCCTCTCTTATTCCCTCCCCTGCCGGCTGCCCGCACGGTGCCTGCAGACAGGGGAGAGAGATCGGCTGGGGGGATCCACCAATGATATATACAGCCCCCCTCTGTGTTCCTTTTTGTCTTCCCCAGTCCCTCTGTATGTTTCTTTCTCCCCCTCACTGCTCCTCTGTGTCCATGTCTCCCCTCTCCTTCCCAGTCTCTCTTCCCCCTCTGCTTCTTTCTCCACCTCCCCTTGTGTGTCTCTCTCCTTTCTCCCTGTGTCTCTCGTCCCCCCTGTCTCATTCTCCCCCCTTTCCCTGTGTCTCTCTCTACCCCACATCTCTCGTACCCTCTGTCTCTTTCTCTTAAAAAGTCATTGATATGGGATCTCTCCACCATGTATGTTATACCAGGGGGTTATGCACTAAAGTAAGGGCAATACTTTAGAGTTTTGGGTAAATATTCATAGAATAACAGAGTATGTAAAGCCAATTCTCTCACTGGAGGAAATGCTTTGTAATCTGTCACACCTTAGTAAATATAAGTCACGTCATGACTTTTAATAACACATACACCGTGCATACGTATTTGGGTATATTTCCCAGTGTCTCTCTCTACCCCACATCTCTCTTCCCCTCTGTCTCTTTCTCCGCCCTCCACCATCTCTCTATTCCCCCTCTTTCGCCCCCTGTGTCTCACTCTTCCCCCCTGTCTCTTTCTCCCTCCTTTCCCTGTGTCACTCTCTCCCCCCCTCTGTCTCTTTCCTTCCCCTCCCCCTGTCTCTATTTTCCCTCTGTCTGTTTCTTTCCCTCTTCCCCTGCCTCTATCTATTCCCCCTCTCTGTTTTATTTCCCCCCTCCCATTTACCAACAGAAGACAGAGGGGGCCGGCCGCGGTATATGCTAGTGCCGCCGGGCCGGGTGGCAGCCTCGCCGGTCTGGTGGCACTCCTGTCCTGTCACTAACGCTGAGGATGGAAGGAGGGAGGAGCATGTCTCTCTCTCATGCTCCCTTGCGGTTCCCACATCCTGTGCTAGGAATTGTGGGAACCGCAAGGGAGCATGAGAGAGAGACATGCTCCTCCCTCCTTCCGTCCTCAGCGTTAGTGACAGGACAGGAGTGCCGCCGGACCGGCGAGGCTGCCACCCGGCCCGGCTGCTCCAGCATGTAGCGCGGCTGGCCCCCTCAGTATGCCACCGGACCAGCCACCGGGTGGCACCTACGTGCACAGTCCCCAGATGCCGCGGTGGGGCAATCCGGCCCTGCAGCCAGGTCCCCTGATGGCGGCCCTGGCGGCGGGCCCCCCTCCCGGCCGGGCCCTCGGACCATGTCCAAAGTGCCCGACCGGTCAGTCCGCCCCTGGTTGAATGCAGAGTGTGTGTTAGTGTAGTGAATGCAGAGTGTGTGTCAGTGTAATGAATGTAGTGTGTGTGTCAGTGCAGTGAATGCAGAGTGTGTGTTAGTGTAGTGAATGCAGAGTGTGTGTCAGTGTAATGAATGTAGTGTGTGTGTGTTAGTGCAGTGAATGCAGAGTGTGTGTTAGTGTGTAGTGAATGCAGAGTGTTAATGTGTAGTGAATGCAGAGAGTGTGTTAGTGTGTAGCGGATGCAGAGTGTGTGTTAGTGTAGTGAATGCAGAGTGTGTGACAGTGTAGTGGTTGCAGTGAGTGTGTTAATGTGTAGTGAATGCAGAGTGTGTGTTAATGTGTAGTAAATGCAGAGTGTGTGTTGTACTAGTTTATGCAGAGTGTGTGTCAGGGTAGTGTATGCAGAGTGTGTGTTGTATTAATGTATGCAGTGTTTGTGTTGTATTACTGTATGTAGAGTGTGTTGTATTACTGTATGCAGTGTGTGTGTTGTATTACTGTATGCAGAGTGTGTGTTGTATTACTGTATGCAGTGTGTGTGTCAGGGTAGTGTATGCAGAGTGTGTGTCAGGGTAGTGTATGCAGAGTGTGTGTTGTATTAGTGAATGCAGAGTGTGTGTTGTATTAGTGTATGCAGTGTGTGTGTGTTGTATTAGTGTATGCAGTGTGTGTGTTGTGTTGTATTAAATTAAATTAATTAAATGTTATTCCCCCCTCCCTGCTTCTTACCTGTGTCCAGGGAGAGGGGAGATTCCATTCCCTGGTGGTCCGGTGGCCTGCGTGCCACGCTGAGTGTTGCCGCTAAGACATTGGGACACTGGGGAACATGGGGACCCTGAGCATGGACGTCTGCAGGAATTTTTCCGGGGTGGGGGGGCATAATTGTAATGACATCCATGCTTGGCCCCTTTTTGACAGTGTCATGAAAGGGAAGGAGCATAGTCATTTTCACATAAAGCAAGGATGAATAGCCTTTTCACAACTATGGTGTCAGGAATATATGTTTGTATATTCATCAAATTACAGGAACATTCTGGTCACCATAATAACTTTATCTAAATGAAAATGCTGTCATGCAAGGAGGCCCCTGGGTGCTCTTTCTTTGAAGGGGTGAAACCGCTCTCAAATGGTTTACCCCCAAAGGCTTCCTTCAGCTCCAGATCTCCAGGTCGCTCAGTGGTATTCGACTTCTGAAACAGAGTGTCAGGAAGTGCAAATTGACGTTGGGCATGGGTGCCGCTGATTGGCTAGAGTGGTTAGCTGACACTCTAAGCCAATCGCTAGTTCCCGATTCATAAAAATGTTTTATGTTTTTATGAATGGGGAGCTACTGATTGGCTTAGAGTGCTAGCTGACCCATCTAGCCAATCAGCGGCACCCCTACCCAGCGGCCCTCTGTGTTTCCTGACACTCAGTAAATAAAAGTGAACACATTAACACTGATATTGTTTGTTTTTACCTGGGGAGATGAGAAGGTCCAAAGTTTCCCTGCCAGGCCCAGGTACCAACGCCTTATGATGTGGTGTCCAGAATGAAGTGCTCCAATCTCATTTTCTTCTCCTTCATTTGACACAGTCTTCTTTGTCTTCTGAGGCTCATTCTGCTCCTTTACCTTTCTGCTACTTTCTGCTTATTTTGCGCCCTTCTGCTCCTTTCTCTTTCTGATCCCTTTCTGCTCCTTGATGGCTCTTCCTGCTCCTTGATGGCCCTTCCTGCTTCTTGCAGACCCTTCCTGCTTCTTACTACCCTTCCTGCTTCTTTCTGCCCCTTCCAGCTTCTTGCAGCCCCTTGCTGATCATTTCTGTTCCTTCTGATTCTTCCTGCCCCTTTCTGCTCCTTGCTGCCCCTTCCTGCTCCTTGCAGACCCTTCCTGCTTTTTGCAGACCCTTCCTACTCCTTTCTGCCCCTTCTTTCTCCTTGCTGCCCCTTCCTACTCCTAGCAGACCCTTACTACTCCTTGCTGACCCCTCCTGCCCCTTGCAGACCCTTTCTACTCCTTGCTGACCCCTCCTGCTCCTTGCTGCCTCTTCCTACTCCATGCTGCCCCTTCCTACTCCATACTGCCCATTCCTGCTCCTTGCAGACCCTTCCTGCTCCCTCTTCCTACTCCTTGCTGCCTCTTCCTACTCCTTGTTGCCCCTTCCTACTCCTTGCTGCCCCTTCCTGTTCCTTGCTGTCTCTTCCTACTCCTTGCTGACCCCTCTTGCTCCTTGCAGACCCTTCCTACTCCTTGGTGACCCCTCCTGCTCCTTGCAGACCGTCCCTACCCCTACCTGCTGCCCTTTCCTATTCCTTGCTGACCCCTCCTGCCTCTTGCAGACCCTTTCTACTCCTTCCTGACTCCTCCTGCTCCTTGAAAACCTTTCGACCCCTTCCTGCTTCTTGCTGCCCCTTTCTATTCCTTGCTGACCCCTCCTGCCCCTTGCAGAACCTTTCTGCTCCTTCTACTTTACCTTCCTCTATGCGGTCTCCCCCACCCCCCATCCCTCACTTACCTGCTCTGTAGGCTGCCTCTGTGCTGCTCCCCTGCGGTTTCAGTCATGAGAGAGAGGCAGGGATAAGCTGTAGCTTCCTGCCTTTCTCCATTCACAGTGCCACCTACTGGCCAGCGCTGGTATTGCACTGTATTCTCACACTAAAACGAAAAATAGCAGCACAAGCTGAAAAATCCAGGGGGGGCGGCAAGTACTCCCCTTTACCCCCCCATTCGGACGCCCATGACCCTGAGACACTAGGGACACAGTGGCCCCATGTCTCCCAGTGGCCCCTAGTCTGTGTCCCCATGTCTCCCAGCCACTGTCCCTAGTGTCTCAGTGGCCCCATGTCTCCCATTGTCCCCATGTCTCTAAGTGTCCCCTAGTGTCCTAGTGACATCAGGACACTGGGAGACATGAGGACACAGACTCTAAGGGACACTGGGAGACATGGGTATACAAACACTAGGGGACACTGGGCGACATGGGGACACTGAGAGGCATGGAGACACAGGGAGACATGGGGACACTGGGTGACATTGAGACATAGGAGACATGGCAGTGTCCCCATGTCTCCCAGCCAGTGTCCCTAGTATCTCAGTATCCCCATGTGTCCCTGGTGTGTCTCAGTGTCTGTAGTGTGCCAGAGTCCCTAGTGTCTCAGTGTTCCCTAGACTCCCAAAGTCCCCTAGTCTCCCAATGTCTCTGTGTCCCCATGTCTCCTAGTGTCTCAGTGTCCCCTGGTATAAAATAAAAAATCCCAGGCACTCACTGTGATAGATTTAGGCAGGTTTATTGGACACCGCAACGTTTCAACCTGTACCCAGGTCTTTATCAAGTCTCCAATGTCCCCTATGTATCAGTGTCCCCTATGTATCAGTGTCCCCTATGTATCAGTGTCTCAGTGCCCCATGTCTCTCTGTGCCCGTAGTGTCTCTGTGCCCGTAGTGTCTCTGTGCCCGTAGTGTCTCTGTGCCCGTAGTGTCTCAGTGTCCCCTAGTATAAAAAGAAAAAAATCTCAGGCACTCACTGTGATAGCTTTAAGCAGGTTTATTGGACACCGCAACATTTTGACCTGTACCCAGGTTTTTATCAAGTCTCCAGTGTCCCCTATATATCACAGTGTCTCAGTGCCCCATGTCTCCCCGTGTCCAGGCCCGGACTGGCCATCGGGCACACCGGGCAAATGCCCGGTGGGCCGCGATGGCTGTGGGGCCGAGGGCAACGCTCAGATCTCGCGAGAGTGAACTCTAGCCGGCAGGTTAGAGTTCACTCTCACCACTGGACCACCAGGGAAGGAAGCTGCAGAAAGGATCCCCCCCAGGCAGAACGGCTCCTCGCAGGCAGAACGGCTCCCCCACTCCCATGCTAAAGGTAAGAAGGGAGGGGGGATATAACTTTTTTTTTTAATTATTAATAATATATTTAAATAAAAAAAAATTAATTATTAATAATATATTTAAATTAAAATATTTAAATAAAAAAAATCACACCAACAGCCCCCTCACACACACACATCACCCCAGACACACACAGCCCCCCCCCAGACACACACAGCCCCCCCCAGACACACACAGCCCCCCCCAGACACACACAGCCCCCCCAGACACACACAGCACCCAAACACATACAGCACCCCCAGACACACACAGCCCCCCAGACACACACAGCCCCCCCAGACACACAGCACCCAAACACATACAGCACCCCCAGACACACACAGCACCCCCAGACACACACAGCACCCAGACACACACAGCACCCCCAGACACACACAGCCCCCCCAGACACACACAGCCCCCCCAGACACACACAGCCCCCCCCCGACACACACCCCCCCCCAGACACACACAGCACCCAAACACACACAGCACCCAAACACACACAGCACCCCAAACACACACAGCACCCAAACACATACAGCACCCCCAGACACACACAGCCCCCCCAGACACACACAGCACCCAAACACATACAGCACCCCAGACACTCACAGCGCACCCAGACACACAGCGCACCCAGACACTCACAGCGCACCCAGACACACAGCGCACCCAGACACACAGCGCACCCAGACACACAGCGCACCCAGACACACAGCACCCTCAGACACTCAGCACACATCACCTTCAGACACACACATCACCTTCAGACACACACAGCACCCTCACTCACAAACAGCACCCTCAGACAGACAGCACCCTCAGACAGACAGCACCCTCAGACAGACCGCACCCTCGCTCACACACATACACATATATAAAATAACCCTCAGTGAGTTAACAGACAAAGAAAATTAGAAACCTAGAATGTGACGGCAGATAAAAACACCCTCACACACAGCACCCCTCTTAAATACACACACACTGCGCCCCTCACACATACAATACGTCCAAATATATATATATATATATATATATACACACACAAACACACACACACACTACAGCACCCCTCACACTGCACCACCACACACATTACGCTCCAGATACACGCTAGATCCCTTACCCTATATGCACTCTTAATCCTCTATAAATACACACACACACACACACAATCTCCCATACACACTCTGGGTCCTTTACACACTAGATCTCCTACACACCCTCTCTACAACCCCTACACACACTACGTCACCTATACACACACACACACTACAGCCTGTATGCACACACTCGCTACATCCCCTATAACACTATGCCCCCTATACACACACTATCTACAGCCCCTAGCCACACATATTACACCACAAACACAAATGAAATTGACCTATTTACACAATACCACACCACACTCTACACACACGCAATTTCACAAGCAGGCTCCAAACACATGCACCATACACTTTCCTGGCCCAATTGTCCTCTGGTATCCCACTTGTGGAGACACCAGAGACAATTTAAAAGCAAACACAGCGAAAGCCTTTTTCTAATGCCAGAGCTCTTCAGCGCGGCTCTGCGCATTGAACCAACTTGCTCACTTTGAGAGGGGGTGTGCTTGTCATTAGTGATCACAAAACACACCCTCTCTGGCCCCGCCCCCTTCTTAGGGGGCCGCTCTGATTGAAAAATGCCCGGGCCTAATTTTTTTCCCAGTCCGGCCCTGCCCGTGTCCCCTCGTGTCTGTCACCCAGTGTCCCCAAGAGTCTCAGATTTCCCAGGTCTCCCAGTGTTGGGGACATGGGGACACTGGGAGACATGAGGACACAAACACTAAGGGACTGGGAGACATAGGGACACAGACATTCACCCTTTTTGTGTATGTTCGCCCTTTCGGCTGTTCTGGTTATGCGAATTGTATCAGTAGCCCACCCTTTTACCGCATCAATAGACTTCCTGCTTTACTGGACACTGCTGTTAGGGGGTATGGGTTTACTTGAAAGATGAAAGCATGAGATTAGCAAAGGGTATGTGTTTTCTCATAGTTGCATCCTATGAGTTTCCCTACAGCATCATCTCCATCAGATACATGTCGCTTAGGAGGTAGGACTGTTTTAGTGTTTTTGGTCAATAAGATTTTGTAATTAGGCCCATCATAATTATCAGCACCAGGCCCACTGGGCTCTTAATCCGGCCCTGCATTCACGAAAGTGAATTTCAATATTTAGTCCAAAATAGACAAATCAGTAACATTCTATAAGTCAATTGTGCCTTTAGTTTGGCTTTTTGACCTTAAAGCATAATTTGCTAAGTTAATTAGGTAAGGTTGCTGGGGGTGGGGGACAGGAAAAGGTGAGTTTTGCTTAACTGAATCTGTCCCTCACTGGCGGTACCGTCTTTTTCCTCTTCACTTCACTGCTGTACTCTCTCGCATCCTTGAGAGTAGAACATTAAGGTCTATGGAGGATTACTAGAGACCGCGGGATCCTCCATAGACAGAGCCAATTCCCTGCAGATATCACTGGTGGTGGCTGTGAGACTGAGACTTCCAGACTTAAAGGGATCCTATAGTGCCAGGAAAACAAACTCATTTTCCTGGCACTATAGGGTTAATAGGTCCCGCCCTTCAGCCATTTACCTTAATCCAGCGCCGGGCTCCCTCGGCGCTGGTGACCTCTCCCCCCATGCCAACGTCAGCTCCCCAGTGGAGCCGAATGCGCATGCGTGGCCAGGGAAGCGCGCGCATTTAAACCCGCCCATAGGAAAGCATTACTCAATGCTTCCCTATGGGGATCTTAAATGACGCTGGACTCCATGAGGATGTCCAGCGTCATTTCAGTGCGATTTTCTCACTGAAAATCGCGGAAGCGGTCTCTAGTGGTTGTCAGGGAAACAGCCACTAGAGGTTGGATTAACCCTGCAATGTAAACATAGCAGTTTCTCTGAAACTGCTATGTTTTCAGCTGCAGTGTTAAAACAAGGGGGACCTGGCACCCAGACCACTTCATTGAGCTGAAGTGGTCTGGGTGCCTATAGTGGTCCTTTAAGTGAAATTCCAACACAGCCGATATGAGTATATCTCTTTGAACTCCTGCCACTGTTTCACAATAAAGTGTCCATCATTGTCATATTAGTGTCCTACCAAAGAAAACTAAACCTTTCATTCAACTAAGATTAAAATGTTCAGTTTGTTAAAATCACCCAGTAAATATGAATCAGTGTAGAGTAGACACAGACACAGTGTACTAACCTAATGGTTCTATGGGGATATTTATCAAAGTGTTCTAAAAAGTACTGAGTAAATTGCATCCTTATTGTGATTGCTTACCAGAAGATGCCTAATTGTGTTATTAAAAGGGACAATCTGAGCAACATAACCTCTAGAGCTTTTTATATTGATTAAGTTACATTGAGTATCCTGGGGCCATAAAACAGTCTAATGTCAAACCATTTATTTCGACTTAAACTGAGCAATGTCCAATTAATTTGCTATTCCCCATTGTCAATGTCAGTTTTGTTCAACTTGAGAGGTGTAGGTTACATCTCAACCACCTCTGTGGAAGTGTCAATGTGTATGAAGAGGTCCAGGTGAAAGGTCTCAGTTTATGCCAAATTGTTTCTAATCAATTTCACTTCATTTTGAGTGACCAAACTAGCAGCACACTGTACAAGAAAATACTTAGATAAGAACACACACTAAGTATACACACCCCCTCCCATGTAGAAAGGGCTAAAGTGCTTTGAATCAGAAAAAAACGGATGCATATGTGGACATATATAGTTGATGTTCCATATATACATATTAAAATAACAGAGAAAAAAGCAGCACATAGTGTATACTGTGATGACCAATAGATAAATATCAAGTATGAAAGTACACTCACAGATTACAGAGCCGTGCCAGGCTCTGTATATTGCGCCCAAGGGGGCCTAATAGGCTAGATTGGAGGTCCTATTGCGCCCAAGGGTGCCTAATAGGCAATAGGACTGCCAATCTATCCAATTAGGCACCGTCGGGCGCAATATACAGAGCCTGGCACGGCTCTGTAATCTGTGAGTGTACTTCCATACTTGATATTTATCTATTATATTAACTATATATATCCACATATGCATAAGTATTTTTTTCTGATTCATAGCACTTTAGCTGCACGGGAGGGTGTATACTTATGTGTGTTCTTATCTAAGTATTTTCTTGTTCATTTACTTAGGGTGTTGGGAAACACATTCCTTCCACACCCACAACTGTGCTAGTACTGTGAAAGCGCCATACAGTTTTGATAGCAGCACACTGTAGGCAAGATGACCACTGGTATTGTAGGTGTGTTGCTTTACATGCTCTATGCATACATAGTCTCATTGGTTGTGTACGACACTACACCCCAATCTTTCAGACATCTTCCGGTTTTTATATTTAGTAACCCAATACAACGTGTAGATACAAACCTGATAATATAGATGTACAGCCAAGTAATTTGTTCTTAACATTTTATATACCTTTGTTCCATTTTCCCAGGGCTGGACTTGTTATGGAGTTTAACACAGGACTAGACACCTCATTCTTTAAAGCAGACTTGAAGTCACATGTTGAAGCAGAAACCACAGTAAGCTTGGATTCCATGATGGCATTGGTAAGCTCTCCAATGGACCTCTGCATCGAGTTATCTCATGGAGACCTTCCATATAGGTAAATAATGCATTTAAAGTTTAAATGTTTTTGCATTTGCCCAAAAAACAACTAAAACTCAGCTCCGGTAAATCGCCACGAACCCCCTAAATGCTATAATTGAATTAACACGGGCTATGGAGTATAGCTGGATCTTGTTTACCTGAATAAATATTTTTAATAAATAATGAGGAAATATGAATGTTGTATCCCTCTCCTAACACTGTGGGACCAGGGCAGAGGACAAGGCTCTGCATGCTCCTCGGCTTGGTTGGTAATTAATGTTGCCAGCAGTGTGCAGTTATTGGAGATAGTGGAGATGTGATGTTCAGTTATTACTCACAGTATTCCCTTAGAGCTCCCTGACAGACCAGGCAAAGAAATATTAGGAGCTTCTCTTCTGTGGTCATACTCAGTCATACTACTATATTGGTAGGTTTGAGTAGGGGGTAAAAAGGCTCTCAAGGGTGAGGAGCTGTTAAGAGACAGGCAAGGGGTAAGGGTGGATTATGAGACACAGAAGGGGTTAGAGGAGACAGCATAGTCACAAAATGGGTTGAGGGTATTCAAAAAGACAGTATGAAGTGTCTGCCTCTGGAATGACACAAAACATTTTACATTCTAGTGGTGAAGGCCAAAATATACTACTTCAGGAACCAAATAACCTAAAGAAGGCAGTAAGATGGTTAAGCTTGTTTAAAGTGTGTTAGGTACAGAGATATGTGCGGTAAAACATTTAACCGGGGTCTGGACATTGTGAGATAAGTCTCACTCTATAAGGAGTGGAGTGCGGATTTGTACCTGTTAATACAATATACCAGAGCTGATTTGAAGCTATGACAAATTTAAGTGTATCTAGCTATCTTCAGTTATCCACTATTTGAATAAACTGCACCATTTGGATTTTTCTCTGCTATTTGTTTCTCATCTCCATTGATATTGAGAGGCGCAACTGCCATTCTTCTTGCAAAATACCAAATAATCTCAGTTCGTCTCTGAGTGGGACATGAGTGGTGCTTGTCCACTTGCTTTATTTTTATACCTTACACTGCCATGTGGTGTAAGAGTAGCGAAGAGATCATATTCTCAGGTCCCTCCTAGTTAATAGATAGGAAACAAGATGTTAATGGCACCCTTTGATATTTTGAAAAAAGAGAATTACATCAACCTTTCAAGTCTGTTTTCACAGATTTTCTTACTTCTAAAATTGTAGCGAAATGGATGCTCTTTATATAATTTTATCCCCTGTTGTTCTGCTGTCCGTACACCCCCATTCGTTTACTGAACCCCCCATTTGTGTGGTCCCCTTGGTCGCACGTTCAAACAACTGACCACCCCTGGCTGCACAAATTGCTCGTTAAGGAAAGTGTTTCCCTTATGTGGCCGCCGTTCATATAACCGAACGCATGTGTGCAAACAAATGGTGGCCATTTTGTCTCTGAACGCGGGCAATGGTACATGGTCGTCGACGGCGTGGAACTATTTTTGGTTACAAGACCCCGCGAACACCCAGTAACATGGTACCGCTGCCCATCCAACTTCCCGAACAGTTATGAGAACGGCATTTAGGAGGCATAATCTACTGAACAGGGGGAACATTCATACATTAACAGCCAGGGGGAGCATTCGTCGGTGTAAGTGCAAGAATCCCCGAAAGATAACCAGTCGTGCCTTGTTTTCTCTTATACTGTTTTGGGGCATCACCTCGTGGCCACCTGGTCAACACTTAATTCGAATGGCGTTCCCAAACCACCGAAGGGATCTGAGTATTATTTGGGCAAAGTGTGCTCTCAGATCCAAGCTATTCGGTGATGTGACTTTCGTGGGGTTCTGAAATATTAAAATGTACTTTTGGGGTGTTTTGAATTATTGTCGATTTTTCTGTACCTGATAGATAATTGAGTTATAGATTTTTCTCACACAATTGTATCTCTGGCACATAGGATTCTGGGAGGAAAAGCCCTGTATTTTTTGTGTGAGAGACCCCATGTAGAGGTCAGTGCATAAAAGCTGTATGTGGGCAAAATAAAATCATTTGACTCCCAGAACTGTGTGTTGTCCAGTTACTGGGGGCAAAGTGTCTGGGAATATTTTACTGCTTATTTCAACTACGAGGACTAAACAACAGAGATACCTATGCTAGGTATTGGAGCTCTGCTACAATTAATATTATAAAAGTATAAATAAGGGGGCAGAGCTGACCAGCCCTATGAGCATACACATTGCTGCCGAGCTCAGGATACTTACTCAGATTTATCAGGGAGCAGTATGGGTAAGAGTTCCCACGAGTCCCAGCCTCCTGCTAGCAAGGATAGCAGAGATATTGGCCTACTTGCTCAGCAGGATAGGCCTAAAATACTGGATCTGATGGTTGAATCTCCTTAGGACTTCATGTCAGCCTCTAATGATGAAGAGCTGGATATACAGGAGGCTCTATCTTGCCCCAGGAGCAGCCAGATCTCAGAAACAAACCGATCTAATTTGGCCACCAACAGTGACATTTCAACCTTAATGGCTGAACATTCAACAGGCTCCACTGCAGCTCAACTACAAGAATTAAGAAAAACGTGTACTTTTTTGACTACAAAGATGGAATAAGGTTCAAGGATCAAGTGAGATACCATAATCTGAAGGTACATGGCATACCTGAATCTGTTGACTTGGGAGAATTTCCCCAGTTTCTTCGCTTCTTGTTTTCAACCACTTTGTTCTATAAACAGGCTGAGGGTCTCACACTCGATGGACTGTATCACCTTTCCAGACTTTCCAACAGCCAAACACCAATGCCTCAAGATGTTACCATGTATTCTAAGCAGGGCCGTCTTTAATATTGATTGGACCCTGGACAAGCATCTGCTTGGGCCCCCTGGGCATGCAATCACTCCCTCCACCCCAACCTAGAGGCGAAAATAATGTAGAGAGTGCCTTGGTGCAAAAAAAAAAAATTCAGGCCTGCCCTGTAGCACAAGATTAAAGAAAATATAGATCCCCATATGTCATACAACTCCTGCGATGCTATGCCAGCTGGGGATCTACCATCCTTGCAGGGTTGTATTTTTTTTTTTTTTGTCAATCTTTGTTTTTATTGAGGCATATGATGGGTCGGTACAGAAAGTAAAACATGAGGTTAATGCATGAGAAACATACGTTACACAGAACTGGTTATACAATGGTTACATGCATTCTCGAGCGTAACGGCCTCTTTTTAATGAAAGTTTCAACTGTGGTATCATACAGGCTAAACAAGTTATATATGCAAAATGCTAGAGATTCACTTAGCTAAGCAGATTCAAATTTAAATGTTACCTCGTTGGTATGTCGAAGCATGGAAATGGGTAGCCATGGCTAGTCAACAGGCTAGTTTATCTACGCTGATTTGGCCCTCCGCTTATGCGGAGTAGTGTATTTGAGGGGGCTTGGGGGCTCGGAGCCTATCTGGTAACATAAATATTTAAGGCTTGTGAGGGGCATGAGACAAAGCGTACTAACGTTAATAAAACACCGCTATGTAAAGTGGACTAGAGAGGACATAGAAATGCTTGTTCCTATACAGGAAACATGAGCTGAGTCATATTAAACAGAAAATACAGTAGACTTGGTGGTTGCAGGGTCAGGGGATATCATATTTGGTATTAAGCCATGTATTACACTTTTAAGGTACAGCTCAGATGCATGCTAGTGGTACTTATTAGGTAACATCGAATGAACATTAATCGTAGGAGAGAGTCCCAATGTGTGAGTGTGTGGGCTTAATGATAAGCGTAGGCACATGTCATCCAGCCAGCATGCACCTCATGGTAAGGGGCTGATGCTTCTATGGTACGACAGGTTCAGCCAATGCCCCACTTGTGCTGGAGTGTTTGTGCTGCGGCGAACTTGAGTCTGCCCGGGCCTTCCTGGCACTCAACTCCCCGCTCTGTGGTTCTCCCTCTGCACTTCCTGGGTGCTCGTCGTCCGGGTGCCGTGTCTCTTCGGCCTGAGGTCTTAGTAGGGGCCTTTGCCGCATGTCCATTGACCCCATAAACAGGGTCGGGGGCCCGAGGGTATGCCTGAGCACAACTATCCACTCGGGTATATGGGCGGCGTGGGAGGGTCACCTCCAGGTAAGCCCCCAGCTCGGAAGAAGGGTACACTGTCCCAATATCGATTTCATCCTTGTGAGTGGTGAGGTGTGCCGTTCAGCCCTTGGGTGGTCCCCGTGGGTACCCCAGAGTGACACTGCCAGGCAGGGCTGTTGTAGAGGTCATGACTGTGCGGCAGCGATAGGTAGTATGTCCGCCTGTAGCCCGCTTTTTCCACCTGTGGGTTTTATGTGGTAGCGGTTGTCCCTTTAGTGCTACGAGGCTATTTTAGCTTGGCTGTCGGCATTTGGGAGGCGCTGAGGTCGCCGCTCATTGCGGTTTTGTTCACCTCTGTCCGGCTTCTTTGTGGCTTGTGCCTGTCTCAAGCGTTCCTGCAGCTTGGACCAGAAATTGTCAAATATGACCCCCAGGGTGTCCGGAACTTGGCTCCTGGGGTCTGCTTTATCCGATTGCGATATTGTCTGCCATCTTGAGTGGCTCCAGACCCGTGCAGCTTGATAGTTCCGCCGGCTACACAGAGGCGTTTAGCCCGGAGGCAGTACAGGTCTTTGGGAACCGGGATAACCCTAACCGGCGGGGGGGGGGGGGTAGGATGTGTGTGCCCCCTCGTCTGCCAGAGAACCGGGCCGTCCTTCCTCGGCTCCCACCCGCACAGGCCGCTTGTCGCACGTGGTCCGCCTGGCACCGGAGGACCAAGTGTCTGGTATCCCCGGGTTCAGGTCGGTCTTTTGCACTCGATTAGGGCTGTCAGCAGTCTGTGTGCTTGGGTGGTCGGGCATTGTGCCCTGAATCTTGAGTCCAGACTCGGGAGCCCACTCTTTGCACGTCTTGTCCGTTTGGTAGTCAGACTCCGCTCCCCGGGTTGTATTTTTGAGCAGTGTTTGTGCAATTGAATGTCAGCATGTTATTGTATAGAGTGTATGGGTGCATGTAGGGGTGTATTTGAATGTACTGTTACCATTGGAATGCAGTGGTGTACTTGTGTGTAGTGTTTGCGTTTGAATGCAGGGATGTGTGATTGTCTGTAGTGTTGGCTTTTTAAATGCAGGTGTACTTTTGTGTGTAGAGTTGGTGTTTGTATATAATTTTAGTGTTTTAATACAGGAATGTGTTTGTATGTAATGTTTGTATTTGCATGCAGGGGGGTGTTTGGATGTAGTGTTTTAAATACATTTGTAACTTTGTGTGTAGTATTGGTGTTTCAGCAAACTGGTGTGTTTGTATGTAATGTTTGTGTTTGCAGGGGTTTGTTTGCATGTTGTGTGATTTCTATAACACATATACACATACACATTAATACGCAGATACACACATAAGCACACTGACACATGCTCAAACCTTGACACATACTGGCACATACACACACACACACTCAGATACACACCCTTTGACAAACAGATACAAGCACTTTGATACACACACACACTGGCACATCCACACACAGAGATACACACACACACACTGACACAGGTATGTACACACACACTCAGATACACACATACATAAAGGTATAAATTCAGGGGTGTATATGTGTACAGTGCTAGAGATGGAATGTAGGAGTGTATTTGTGTTGGCATTAAAATGCTGGGATGTATGCATTACCACACACTCAGATGCACACTTATACACACTGACACATACACTGACGCATACATACACACACAAACACACACACACACACACACAGGTATACATACACACTGACACACAAGTACACATACACACTGACACACAAGTACACATACACAGGTATACATACACACAGAAACACTGACACACACAGCCAGATACACACACTGACACAAACACAGCCAGATACACACACTGACATAAACACAGCAAGATACACACACACACATATATATGTGTACATTTGCATATTTTAATCTCTGCCTCCTAATAGCTCTTGGACAGCAACTCCCAGCAACCTTGGCCAATATAATGTCTCAACTTACATACCCTGGTCCAGAATTTGGCAAAAGTGACATTTGGAAATGGTGTACAGCCTTTGATAACACTTGATGCAATAATATGTTAAAATAAATACTTTTTAAATTTATATTTAATAGATTTTTAACATGTAGTTATTCCCTGTGTGTTACATTACAAACACCAACACTTGAAGTGATATCAGAAATAAGCAAAACAAAAAACAAACAATATTTAGCCACCCTCCTGTCTCCTTACCTTTTGGTACCCTAGGAGTAACTGGGCCCGGGGCAGCTGCCCGTTTTGCCCCTCCTTAAAGACGGCCCTGGTTCTAAGTCATGTAGTAATAAAGAAACCTTATTAAATGCAGTTAAAGGCCACACATGTATTGTTTTTGATTAACACTTTTTTCATGACCTCTGTCGCTGTACTTGGCAGTGCATGCATCTCTAAAGATGGCGGTAGAACAGTTCTGTGACGGTCGGGGGGGGGTTGAGGAAACTCCCAGTGCCCTGTTAGTTAGTGGTGGCTGAACACCAGTGTCAGAAATTAATAGTTTTTGCAAGCCTTTTACCTCACTGTTCCTGGTATACTGACAACATTGCTGTATTTACTCTGACTAGATCAATTGCCCCAAGATGAGGACAATCTAAAGAATATTTATGTCATGACAGTTTATTTTGTTTTGTTGTTTTTTTATTCTTTTTCATGCAACTCTCCATATTTTAGGACGCTATCTAGACAGAGTTTTGTCTAAGAAATATTGCTGAGAGTTAGGATTCCTATATTTCAGTTGTGTTTGAACACCCCCCTTTCCATCTCGGGGTAACACGTTTTTGTTGTTAAGTTATATTGTAGTATCATACCGTGTGACTCACCCGCAAAAAACAATAAAAAAATAAAATGATAAACAGTATTATCAAATAACAGAGCGCATAATCTCTTACTTATACCAATACCATACAATAAATAGAAGTGCATCATTGTAACTGTTCTTTATTCTTGATCAGCACTCGATGTATAGAAAGCGCTGTTTTGTTGTACTCCCATGCCCAAACTGTGCATCAATTGGTTTCAAATAAGTCTTATACTTCAATTTTGTTTTACAAAATACTTGGGCAGTGAAGTGGTTAAACAGCGATATCCATAGATGTTTAACCCCTTAAGGACCAAACTTCTGGAATAAAAGGGAATCATGACATGTCACACACGTCATGTGTCCTTAAAGGGTTAAAGAAGTGAGGGTAGCAGTTTGTTATTAAAGGACCATTACACCGATAAGATAAACCCCAATATCAACTAACACTGTTTCTTTAAGGCTTACAGCCCTGTTAAGATAATTATTCTAACATAACAATAATACTTTATGATATTAAATCATTGAATCGCAAGCACAAAGAAAAGCATGTTTTATCTCTTGCATTATTGAAGACTCCCCCATGTTCCTATGCTGTAATAGCCTCCCTGTGTTATATTCCCTCAGACACAATATGACTCATGCCCCTATTTGATTACTGATAACGTGCAAATGGAAACTGCTAAGGTTTACCAATACAGCCCGCTTTATCACACGCCACGAGAGAAAGCTTTTAAATTAAATGACAACAGGCGGAGTACTGTAGCTAAAAGGAACAAAGATATATATTATTATTATTATTATTTATATAGCCCCAGCAAATTCCGTAGCGCTGTACAATGGGTGGACTAACAGACACGTAATTGTAACCAGACAAGTTGGACGAACAGGAACAGAGGGATTGAGGGCCCTGCTTAATGAGCTTACATGCTAGAGGGAGTGGGGTACAGTGACCAGGGGCGGACTGAGAACCCTCAGGGCCCCCGGGCAAAATAAATCAAGGGCCCCCTTACAGGCCCCACCCATACTCCGCAGCAAGCGCCACCCATGTCCCGCCTCCATGCACCGCCTCCAGCCACACCCTACACAATCTTTAGACACAAGGAATAAAAGTCCAATAATCCCTTCAAGGCCCCAGTAGAGACTACAATTGAGGGCTAATGGGCCATGGAGGGGGGTCTTTCTAGCAGAGGCTATCTCAGTGTCCTTTAGAGAGTGTGTTAGAAAGAATCCCCTCCAGGCCCTATTAGAGACTACAATGGAGTCTAATAGGCTTGGAAGGGGGTCTTTCTAACAGAGGCCATCTCAGTGTCCCTGCTGGAAACAGTCGCCTCCAGGCCCCAGTAGAGACTGCAATTGAGGGCTAATGGGCCATGGAGGGGGGTCTCTCCAACACTCTGGTTCCTATTCACAATATAGCAACACAACATAGCTTGCTGATACCTAGGCCAAGTTGGCTCCTCTTACCTTAATTACTGTTGCTGGCTGGCAGTCTGTGGGCTTGCTGGCTGCGGCTGGCAGGCTGTGGCTTGCTGGCTGGCAGGCTGTGGCTTGCTGGCTGCGGTTGGCAGGCTGTGGGCTTGCTGGCTGTAAGCCTAACTGGTGGCCTGTGGGCTGGCTGGCTGGCTACTGACCAGCCTGTGGGCTGGCTGGCCAGCCTGTGGGCTGGCTGGCTGGCTGGCTGGCCTGTGGGCTGGCTGGCTTGCTGGCTACTGGGGCACTTGTAGATTATTTAAAGAAATAATCCATGCACAATAACCACTACTGCTCTGTTCCTATTCACAATATAGCAACACAACATAGCTTGCTGATACCTAGGCCAAGTTGGCTCCTCTTACCTTAATTACTGTTGCTGGCTGGCAGTCTGTGGGCTTGCTGGAAGGCTGTGGGCTTACTGGCTGCGGCTGGCAGGCTGTGGGCTTGCTGGCAGGCTGTGGGCTCGCTGGCTACTGCCGGCAGGCTGTGGGCTTGCTGGCTGCGGCTGGCAGGCTGTTGGCTTGCTGGCTGCGGCTGGCAGGCTGTGGCTTGCTGGCTGGCAGGCTGTGGCTTGCTGGCTGCGGTTGGCAGGCTGTGGGCTTGCTGGCTGTAAGCCTAACTGGTGGCCTGTGGGCTGGCTGGCTGGCTACTGGCCAGCCTGTGGGCTGGCTGGCCGGCCTGTGGGCTGGCTGGCTTGCTGGCTACTGGGGCACTTGTAGATTATTTAAAGAAATAATCCATGCACGATAACCACTACTGCTCTGTGTAGTCGTTATGGTGCCAGAAGGGCCGGGCCCCCCTCCCAGAGTCAGTAGTCAAACCGTTTAAGAACAGTTTGACAACTTACCTGGGGTCTGCTGGGATATGAGGCTGTAGTAGGGTATAGGAGCAGTGGTGCAATGTGTAAGGGGTGCAGTGTGTGTGAAAGGTTCAGTGTGTGTGAGGGGGTGTATTGTGTGAATGTGTAGGGTGTGTGGGGCAGTGTGTGTATGAGGGGGCTGTGTATGTGTGTGGCAATGTTAGTATGGGGGGCTGTGTGTGTATGGGTGGGCAGTGTATGTGTGTGTGTGAGGCAATGTGTGTAAATGTGTATGGTGTGTGTGGGGGCAGTGTGTGTGTATGGGGGGTGTGTGTGAATGTGTATGGTGTGTGGGGGCAGTGTGTTTATGGAGCTAGAGTTCACTCTCACCACTGCGACCACCAGGCGATCAGCTCTCCTCACGGTCCAGGGGGACTGCCTGTCTGCCCGGGCAGTCCCCCCTCGGCAGATCAGGACCCCACGGCCATGTGATCACTCGATCACATGACCGCAATAGGGGTCCATGTATCTGCCTGCAGGGGGACTGTCTGTGAAAAATCATAAAATAAAGTGAAATAAAATCAATCAGTGTAAAAAAAATAATAATATGTGTATATATATATATATATATATATATATATATATATATATATATATATATGATATATATACATGTATTATATCTATATATACCTATATATAATATATGTATATATATCATATATATAATGTCATACTAAGTGTATTTTTATATTTATATATACTTATATTAATATAAAAATACACTTATATTTAAATTACACACGAATATATACAATATATATAATAACTATATATATGGTATATATTTATTATTATAAAATACAAATAATATGTTAATAAAAATAAATAACAAAAAATAAAAATAATTTTTAATAATTACAAAAAATTATATATATATATGCAATTTTATTCTAACAGTATTTTGATATTGATATATATATATTTATATCAAAATACACTTAGAATTTAATGATATATATATCTATGTATAAATAAATAAATAAAAATAATACGAAATATACATATGTCCACATACATAATTACATAAATAATTTCATAAATATACACGTAGATGTCAAATATATAAATATGTATATATATTAAAATTATACGTGCGTATTTATGTAATATTTTTACCTAATTAAGTAATTTTAATGATTGCAATTTGAGGGACCTGCCTGCCAACCCAGGCCGAAAGTCCAGATAATTTAATTTGCTAGCACTGTGTTTAACCCTGTAACTTTCTATGACACCCTAAATCCTGTACATGGGGGTACTGTTTTACTCGGGAGACTTCGCTGAACACAAATATTAGTGTTTCAAAACAGTAAAACATATCACAGCGATGATATTGTCAGTGAAAGTGAAGTTTTTTGCATTTTTCACACACAAACAGCTCTTTCACTGAGGATATTATTGCTGTGATATATTTTACTGTTCTGATACACTAATATTTGTGTTCAGCGAAGTCTCCTGAGTATAACAGTACCCCACATGTAGAGGTTTTATATTGTTTGTGAAAGTTACAGGGTCAAATATAAGGCTTGATTTTACTTTTTTTTTTAATTGAAATTTGTCAGATTGGTTAGGTTGGCTTTGAGAGCGTATGGTAGCCAAGGAATGAGAATTGGCCCCATAATGGCATACCATTTGCAAAAGAAGACAACCCAAGGTATTGCAAATGGGGTATGTTCAGCCTTTTTTAGTAGCCACTTAGTCACAAGCACCGGCCAAAGTTAGCATTTTTTGCATTTTAACACACAAACAAATATAAATGCTAACTTTGGCCAGTGTTTGTGACTAGGTGGCTACTAAAAAAGACTGGACATACCCCATTTTGAATACCCTGGGTTGTCTACTTTAAAAAAATATGTACATGTTAGGTGTGTTTCGGGGATTTATGACAGATAACGGTGTTACAATGTCACTATTGATACATTTAAAATATATATTGAAACAGCAATTTCCTACTTGTATTTATAGGCCTATAACTTGCAAAAAAAAGCAATAAAGCATGTAAACACTGGGTGTTTTTAAACTCGGGACAAACTTTTGAATCTATTTAGCAGTTTTTTTCATTAGCTTTTGTAGATAAGTAAAAGATTTTTCAAGTAAAAGTCCAAAAACATGTTTTTTTGTTTTTTTTTCACCATATTTTATTTTTTATTTTTAAATACAATATATGACATAATACAAATAATGGTATGTAAAGAAAGCCCTTCTTGTCGTGAAAAAAATATATATATAACTTGTATGGGAACCGTAAATGAGAGAGCGGAAAATTACAGCTAAACACAAACACCACAAAAGTGTTAAAACTGCTCTGGTCCTTAACGTACAAACATCGCAAAAACAGGCCGGTCCTTAAGGGGTTAAAATAATTGATGACATATATCATAGTCTAAGTGCATTGTATTGTAATGCTCACATAAAACTAGATACATATTTTCAGTGCACGATACTGCTTACACTTTCGCCATGCGATGGGCCATCTTTGGGCGTCATTTGTTTTTGAGAAAGAGTGCAGATTCATCCAAAAGGCATCTAAACAATACATTGTGTACATTTTCATTAGTAAATCTTTAAGCTATTGTTTCATCTGTGAATAGATAATATACTAGAAAATTGTTTATTTTTATCAATTTACAATAATGAAAGTATAATGTAGCATGTCATCTTAAAGGTACTCCAATGTCTATGACCACTTCTGATTTTTGAAGTGGTCATAGTGATAGAAGTCTGGATGTGCCGTTATTTGTACTTGTGTGCTTGGGGCTAGTTGCAAATCTGTTCCGGACTGCCGTCAATTAAGTGCATATTTTAAGTTAGTCGTCAGCGCACACTCACGCCGGTGACAGAATTAATTTGATTCTTGTGTCTCCCCTTCCTCCTTACTACCTCCCTATACCCTTTGTTTGGTTTTTAGTTTTTTTCCAAGGCTCCCTCCATACTGTCTCTTTTCTTTTATGAATTAACCTGGTTTCAAGACAGCATGTAATGCTACTTCCTGGTTTGTTAGCTCAATGCAGCTGACCTCAAGAGGCAGCAATTGCCCAGAGTACCTGACTTACAAAGACTTCTCATTGAGCTGTATTGGGAAGGCTGTGATTGGACAGCCACAGAAAGTCTGGTCGGGTTAGAAGGGGAGGGCGTCTAGACAAGAGAACTGCAGGTTTTTCAAACTGATTTTAGATATATTCCCAACGAACAAATAGATAATTAAATGTATGCAAGTTTAATGTCTACTAAATAGCGATTTTTTTTTATATCGTATTTGGGCATGGTAGTGTCCCTTTAAAAACAATACCAATAAAATTACACCTTAAACATAAATTAACAAACTCAAACACAAAAGACCAAAACATCTTACACTTAAACATATTTACTATGTATGAAAATATATTAAATATATAGATAGAATGTATGGAAACATAGCAAATACAGAGTTTTGATTGGTAGCACATGAAAAGTGTTGCCCTGTATGAATATATTCATATGAATTCTATGCTATTCTAGATTGATTGCCGATCAATCTGAAGAAGTGATGTGTGTCCTGGAAAACATGACTATGGCAACACTGCTTACACATCATAACATACAGTAGTTCAATCCTGTAGTGATTCAGATGGGTCCGGGCTGTTCTGGTGGTGTGCCTGTAATACCTTTTCTGGCCATGCATAAATTAGCACGCTGGTGCTCTAACTAAATCAGTGTCCGGTTTCACTTATTTGGCATTGTCCAACAAGTCTCTATAAATCAAAATGCTGCCTCTCCCATATGACTGAGTGTTGAATTTGTACTGATACCCTGCTGGGTGGGCTCCCTGCTTACTGTACTCCAGTCTAAATTCCTGGTTCCTAACTTGGCCTTGTTTTATTGGATTTAATGACACACTTGCACTGCATTTGCCTTGACCTTAAAGGACCACTATAGTGCCAGGAAAACATACTTGTTTTTCTGGCACTATAGTGCCCTGAGGGTACCCCCACCCTCAGTGTCTCACTCCCCTGGTGCTGAAGGGGGAGGAAGGGTTAATCCCTTACCTCTTTTCCCCTGCCGGGCTCCCTCAGTATGTTTACTGCAAAAAGGGTTAAACCTAACTGGACCTGGCACCCAGACCACTTCATTAAGCTGAAGTGGTCTGGGTGCCTATAGTGGTCCTTTAATAAAACAGCCCTTCTTGAACCCACTTGTTGCGTCCAATATATTGGGGGAATTTCTATACGGAGTGGAAGAGCTGTAACACAACTAAACCCATCTGAAACTAGGACTGGAGGAGTAAGGAGTAAGGAAGGAATGGCGACATTAGCCTAGCAACCCTTGACAACCGGTTGTCCTTCCCTTTGGTAGGTACTAACCACTGTGTATCACCAACACGCCAAAAGACTTGCTCTGACCCGGTCGCTTATCCATCACTATTTGGCCCATGTCAAAGTCACTCAGATATTTTTGCTTGCGCATTCTCCCTGCCTCCAACACATTAAATTCAAGAACTAACTGTTTACTTGCTGCCTAATATATCCCACGCCGTGATGTGTACAATTTTAATGATATCATCAATGTTATTCGCTTCACCATTCAGTGGATTTAATTTTGTAGATGATCAGTGTAGAATCGGCAAGCAGGGCCACCATCACGGGGTGACAGCCAATACTCCTTTTAGGAGCCCAGTCAATTCAAAGAGTCAACATGATTATAGTTCCTACATGGTCCATTTAAACCAGTACATATTTTGGCCATTTTAGAGGTTAGACTTGAAAAGGATCATTGAACAAAGTAAACAAGAATACCCATGTATGCTTAGCATGTAAAACGTTGGCCTCAAGCTGAGGAACATTTGGTTATGTTGACTTGCCCTTTAATACCCTATTAGTATGACACGTGCATTTTTTGTTACAATTACTTGAATGAATAGTGTAACTCACTGTATTGCACTGCGACACTTTTTAATTAATCTCTCTTTTCTTTTTTTCTCCCCTCCAGAGAAACATACATCCTTTCTGAATACTTTGCAGAGAAGAATATCACACATACCATACAGAAGGGAAGGAAATCGACGGTGTGGGGGAGAGACTTCCCGTTGAGCACTGCCAACTCACAGATGTGTAGTAGAGTAAAATATGAAGAAGATCAATATAACTCATAGATCACTGTGTCAGGGACACCAAGCTCTCTCTTCCCGTCCCAAATCGCAGACAGAGTTTTTAAGAAGAAAATAAACCATTTTGAAGAAAATCTATTCATTTCAGTATTCCTCCACTTCTAAATAAAACTGTATTGAAAATGGAATTGCAAAATTTGGGCTTGACTAGTCAAATTGTGACTATGGTATAGTTGGAATTTTTATTTATTTATTTATTTATTACAAAATATTAGCAGTTATTTTTACATATGTTTTTCAATTTGGTTTCTGATTCACTACAATTCAGTATTCAGATAAATTCAGATAAACTCCAGTGTATTTAAAGAACAATATTCAAATTTAAGAGCCATGTTCTACCTGTTCGGGAAAGTATAAGACTGGAGATACACAGATTGAGGAAAGAGAAGAACTGAATAAGAAAGTCTGCTTGGATGGGAAGCAGGCATTTAAACTGTTATTGTATTCATATAGAGCTTTGGAATGACCCTGCACTCATAATGTATGTCTAGCTTTAGAAATAATACGTTTAATAGTTATAATAGTGACAGAGTTGTAATGCTGATCTTTATGAACCTCTAATGACATAGAGAAGTCTGAAACAAAGTCCAAGTTAAGGGAAACAGATATACTCAAAACTGCCAACACCAACCAGGACAATCCTGCTAAAATGGGAAGAAGGTATTCAAAGCTGAGACAAATATTGAGAAGAAAACAGACAATCATAAAGAACGTGCTATTAGGCTATGAAAAACCACCAAAGGCCACGGAAGCACTGAGGAAGTCAGCTGACAACCTACACATTTGGCTGTTAGTGGTTGTCATTTGGCATCACCATAACTTTCTTGCATGACTGCTCTGAAACTGCGATGGATATTTAGCTTCTCCATTAGAAGTAATCAAAGGTTAGGCATAAGAATGATGCTGGAGTTTTGCCAGAAATAAGTTTGGCAGTCGGAACCCTGACATAGTAACATCTGGCCATTTCCCAACAAATAAATTCATACATAATTGACTGGCTAAGAAAACGGTTAGCAGACTACACAATTACAAATATAGATAGATAAGTGTCTTTAAAGAACCTCAGAGACCCAGAATTTTGTGACATGAGAAGTCTAACTATACATTATTAAAATCCTAGTGGTTTAATACAAAGTTCTGTAAAATGCTGTTATATCCTGGCACACCTTATTTATTTTAGGACAGACAATGAGGAACAATTCGGAGTTCTGTGTCAGCAGAGACACAATTGGTATAAAGTTCCTTCTATAGTACCCCTTCAGTCTGGTTTCCGCGCTCAGCACTCTGTGGAAACGGTTCTTACTAAAGTATACAACAATCTTCTCACTGCAAAATCTTGCGGTCACAATTCTATCCTAATTTTCCTTGACCTTTCCAATGCTTTTGGTGTTGTTGATCATCAACAGCTACTTCTCATCCTCCATAATCTCGGTCTACAAGGTATTGCTCTCTCCTGGTGCTCCTCCTACCTCTCCCAGCACTCTTTTAGTGTTTATTTTTCTGGCTCTGCTTCTTCCCCCCAACCAGTCACTGTTGGTGTCCCACAAGGTTCAGTCCTTGGTCCCCTACTGTTCTCAATCTATACTGCCTCCCTTGATAAACTCATCAGCTCCTTTGTCTTCCAATATCAATTCTATGCGGATGACACGCAAAATCTATCTGTCATCCCCCTATCTCTACCTGTCCCTCTTGACTAGTGTCTCTGACTGCCTCTCTGCTATTTCAAATTGGATGGCTGCCCACTTCATTAAGCTCAACTTGTCCAAAACAGAACTTCTGGTCTTTCCTCCCTCAAGTGCTGCTACTCCTGTTTCTGTCTCCTTCCACGTTAATGGTGCTACCATCAGCTTCACCACATAGGCTTGCTGCCTAGGTGTTTTCTTTGACGCGGACCTCTCCTTCGCCCCTCATGTCCAGTCTATCGCCAAATCCTGTCGCTTTTATCTCAAAAACATTGCGTGCATCCGCCCCTACCAGAGACGTAACTAGAAACCATGGGGCCCCAGTGCGAAAATTGCCCTGGGACTCCACCCTGTACATCTACCCCCCTGTCCATCCTCCTACCATACGTCTACCATCCCCTTCCCATACGTTCCCCCCTTCCCCCACACATGCAAACAGATACACATGCAGACACACACACATATACACAGACACACACATACAGACACATAAATACAAACACACACATACACACACAGAGACACATACATACAGACAAACATACACACACATACATACAGACACACACACAGACAGACATCCACACACATACAGACATACATACAGACCCACAGACGTATATACACACAGACAGACACACATACATACAGGCCCACAGCATCATAGGTGGGAGTATGAAAAGAGGATAGACGTAGGTCTTCGGCAGAGCGTAGGGGCCTAGGTGGGACATACTTGTTGTAGCGGGACTGCCGCTAAATGGTGAATTGACCAAGTTGTTCTGTGATGTGTGTTACTGTCTTAACATCCCTTTTGTGTATTTTCCCTATCTTAGTCATGTATTTCCCTCTATGTGGGTCGTATAACGGATCCGGAATCCCAGTCCCTTTGTCCCCTGTTCCCGCCACCCCTGCTCAGGGTTTCCCACCCCCGTTGATCCTCAGTACTTGGGAGCCCCAGCACGTGAAAGCTTCCCGCCTCCTGGACTCCCAGTAACAGAAAGCCCGCCAAACCACCATTGTCCCCAACGAGTGTCCCCACCAATCTCAGGGACCCCCAGAACGGCAACCGCCATAAACAGCCTCCGTTCATGGGAAGGGAAGTATGTCCTTTCAGGACACAAATTCTCCCCCCTGGCCACCACTTGTTTATATGAACGGCGGCAACCCAGGGAAGCTCATTAATTAATTAATTCCCTTGCGGTTCACAGTTTTTTTGCGAGTTGCCAACGTTCTAATTGATTGGTGTGAACACTCCTGCTCTCCACAAATGCTCTTCCTGGTTGACGTTCGTCTAATGAACGGGCCCCCACCCATGGTAGGCATGTGCCGAGGCTTCCCTTGCGGTTTGTGGTTTTGACACCTCGTTACAAGGTGAGAACATTCTAAGACAACATTCTAATTGAGGTATCGGGGTGGTCCCTGTTCGGGAGGTGAATGGCTTCTGTTCATAGCAGCACTCCCGAACGGGGAGCAGGCAGCTTCTGACTAACACATAGAGGGAAATACATGACTAAGATAGGGAAAATACACGAAAGGGATGTTAAGACAGTAACACACAGTGGCGTACATACCGGGGTCGCAGGGGTCGCGGCTGCGACCGGGCCCGGCCCACCAGGGGGCCCGGCCGCCCTGCGACCCAGGTATGTACCCACAGGGCCAGCCTCTTCTGCTGGGGGGCCCAGGAGCCGGCCACCTCCGGGCCCCCCGAGGCTGGCCCTGCTGTCACCCGGCTGGCGGGCGCGCGAGGGAGCACTGTCCCCTGAGTGCTCCCTCTTCAGCTCCCTCGCGCACCGCACTGAAACCGGAGCCGGAAGATGACGTCATCTTCCGGCTCCGGCATCAGTACGCGGCGCGCGAGGGAGCTGAAGAGGGAGCACCCAGGAGACAGTGCTCCCTCGCGCGCCCGCCAGCCGGGTGACAGCAGGGCCAGCAACACCACTGGACCCCAGGGAATCCCCCCAGCTCTCCCACAGGTAAGGAGGCTGGGGGGATTAAATAAAAAAACAAACAAAAAAAAAACGTGTGAGTGAGTGTGTTAGTGAGTGTGTTAGTGTGAGTGTTAGTGTGAGTGTGTTAGTGTGAGTGAGTGTGTTAGTGTGAGTGAGTGTGTTAGTGTGAGTGAGTGTGTTAGTGTGAGTGAGTGTGTTAGTGTGAGTGAGTGTGTTAGTGTGTAATGTGTGCATCTGTTCATGAGAGTGTGTGTGTGTCTAAAGCACTTACCTTTCTCCAGCGCCGGGCTCCCTTGGCGCTGGGGATCTCTCCGTCCCGATCCGCCTCTCAGCTCCGAATGCACATGCGTGGCAAGAGCCACGCGCGCATTCAAACCGCCCATAGGAAAGCATTACTCAATGCTTTCCTATGGACGTTCAGCGTCTTCTCACTGTGATTTTCACAGTGAGAATCACAGAAAATCCTCTAGCGGCTGTCAATGAGACAGCCACTAGAGGCTGGATTAACCCTCAGTGAAACATAGCGGTTTCTCTGAAACTGCTATGTTTTCAGCTGCAGGGTTAAAACTAGAGAGACCTGGCACCCAGACCACTTCATTGAGCTGATTTGATCTGGGTGTCTGTAGTGGTCCTTTAAGTGTATGTGTTTATGCATGCACTGGCGTACATACCGCGGTCGCACGGTTCGCAGCCCTGCGACCAGGTGCCCGCCGCCATGTGTTGCGGCCCCAGCCCGCGCAGAGTAAGCGCGGGGGGGGGGGCACGGATTAGTTTTCGCACCGGGGCCCCATGGGTTGTGTGTACGCCACTGGTAACACACAACCTGGTCAATTCACCGTTTAGCGGCGGTCCTGCTACAACAGGTATGTCTCATCCAGGCCCCTACGCTCTGCCGAAGACCTACGTCTATCCTCTGTTCGTAGTCCCACCTCTGATGCTCGCCTTCAAGACTTCTCTAGGGCTGCACCGTTCCTGTGGAACTTCCTTCCTTTTTCCGTTAGACGATCACCCAGTTTCCACTTCTTAAAAAAAATCATTAAAAACTCACTTTTTCACAAAAGCATATCAATTGCACTGTTAATGGCTCCCAAGTGGTTAATATCCTGCAACTGTCATTAAAAAAAAAAAAAAAACACGCACACACAAGTCTTCAGGGAATAATATTCTACCACTCTACTTCCCTTACCCTTTGTGTCACTTTACCCTACTCCCTCTAGCATGTAAGCTCATTGAGCAGGGCCCGGCCTCAACCCCTCTGTTCCTGTGTGTCAAACTTGTCTGGTTACAATTACATGTTTGTTAGTTCACCCATTGTACAGCGCTACGGAATTTGTTGGCACTATATAAATATAATAATAATATTAATATGACACAAAAGACATGGCAATTAAATTGGTATGTATAGCACAAAAGACGTGGCTGTTTAAATTCTGAAAGATAAAACTGGGAAACAAACTGGGGAAAAGAGAAAAAAGGATAAGACTACTTAAACCTAGTAGAGGTTTAGTAATATATTCTTTTCTATCCTATTCTGAAATATCCTAGAATACAACACCTGCATCCGAAGTGTCACAATTTGCCAATCTAGTGCTTTATATAGAGCAGCATTGTATCCAGTGTTATTCTGTGAGACGCATTGTAACCAGTGGTACTCTATGAGAAGCATTGTATTCAGTGGTACTCTATGAGAAGCATTGTATTCAGTGGTACTCTATGAGATGCATTGTATTCCGTGGTGCTCTAGGAGAAGCATTGTATCCAGTGGTACCCTGCGAGAAACTTAATCCAGCGTTATTCTATGAGAAGCACTGTATCCAGTGGTGCATTATGAGAAGCACTGTATCCAGTGGTACTCTATGAGAAGCATTGTATCCAGATGTACTCTATGAGAAGCATTGTATTCCGTGGTACTCTAGGAGAAGCATTGTATCCAGTGGTACCCTGCGAGAAACTTAATCCAGCGTTATTCTATGAGAAGCACTGTATCCAGTGGTGCATTATGAGAAGCACTGTATCCAGTGGTACTCTATGAGAAGCATTGTATCCAGATGTACTCTATGAGAAGCATTGTATTCAGTGGTACTCTGTGAGAAACGTTATCCAGTGTTATTCTATGAGAAGCACTGAATCCGGTGGTACTCTATGAGAAGCACTGTATCCAGTGGTGGATACAGTGGCCTTAAACTGTATCCAATTTAAGGCCAGAGTAACCGAGCTTAAAGCATTATTGACTTAAAGAATGTTTCCAGTTCAGCTATTTTTACCTTGAATTTGAAATTCACTTTCAATTCTCACTTTAGTGACAAGATAGGACTGTTGCACAAAAATCAGGCACTCTGCATTTGTGTGCTCTATGCACGATCTAGGAGTTTTCTACACACTCTAAATTAAGCTAATCATTTCACCCCTGATTTTAATCAGTAATATGGTCTTCGATTAGGCCAAACTGGGAAAATATTTCAGCCTGGGCATTTAAAGGCAGAGCAGCCCGGTAGGAAGGGAGGGTAGAGGGAAGGGTTGTGAACATGTTAGTTTGCTGTCCCTCCTGGGCATCTCTTGCTGAAGAGCTCTTGCATGGAACCAATGCCCTGGGCTTTACACAGCACAAGCAAGTAGTGGGTATGTGTTTCCAGTGGCTGTAACGATTGTGTGTCTGTCTGCCTGTCTGTCTAGCGGTTGAGAAGAAAGAGAGCATGTGTGCATTTGTCTATGGGATGGAATGTATCTAGAAGGTGCTGTGTGTGCATAGGGGCTTTAGTGTTCTTGTGTGTGTACAGGGGAAGTAGTGTGCATGTTAAAGGATCACTATAGGGTCAGGAACACAAACATGTATTCCTGACCCTATAGTGCTAAACCCACCATTTAGGTAGCTTGCCCACCATTAGCCCCCCTATAAAAGTAAAAAATTTGCCTTATTTACACCAACGCACAGGTCTGCCGGTGCTGGCTGAGTGCCCTCTCTGGCTGCTGCTTTCGAGGAGGTCCAGCGTTACTGGGAGTGTTACCATGATAACCCGTAGCAATGCTCTCAGAAACTGAACAGAGCACATGGCCCCCAGACGGAGATGAAATCCACTGCTCTTTGCACCACACTGCTTGTCTGTGCAGTGGGCCAGTGAGGGAGGTTTCTAATCTACTCATTGGTCCATCAAGAGACATCGTTACACGTTTGGGCTGTGCTCACCGAGTGTCAGTCCTGCGTTTGCCAGACTGGAGAGATCCTTTGACCTCCCTGGTCGACCTCATCCCAAGCCATTGCAGCTCACTGGGCATTTGCCCGATTTGCCCAATTGCCAGTCCGGGCCTGTGTCCCGTGCACTTTTATTAGAAACAAAGGGCCAGGCATTCAATGGTTAATCCAATGCAGGCTTTATTTTTTTGACTATGCTTGTGATTAGAGGTTATGCCACCTTAGTGTGTGCAGCGCCTTGGGAGGATTCCCTAAAAAAAAATATTTTTATAGAGACAGTACCAAATTCAAAACCTTTCATATATCATCTGTTATTGTATTTTTAATTTTAGAATGCTTTGTTCTGAGCAATGGGCAACAATCCAGTTATAAAACATTTGGGAGGTATCTGTGTGTCATTAAAATATTTGGATACAAACGTGTTCTAATGAGGCTTCAGGGCCATAACAAAAATCCTTTATCCCAACAGGAGTATCCCACACACTTGTATCTGTGATCTTTTGTGGATACAAGCCAAGTCTGAACAAATGCACACAGCTCACACTTTTGGTCTATATCTCACACAGTTACTTTTGTCCCTGTTCTGTTTGAGCTGAACCAGACAAAACACAACGCTCGGACTGACGTAATCAGAAATTAATATTTAAAGCACAGGCTTGATATTTTAGAAAGTGTTGACTGGTGAAACAAAGACTTTACTGATTTACTAAGAGCATCAACTTCCTTTCTCATTATATTTTACTATACACCAGTAAGCTCAAGGTCGGAAGTCTAGACAATGTCAGCTGTAGAAGAGCTGGATTTCATTATCCCCACTTTAAATGGTTAATTATAATGCTAGGTGTGTACTAAGTTTAGTCTTCGACTTCATTGTTATTAGAAAAGGCATCCCATAACACTTTTTATAGTAGTTTTATCTCCCTCCTGAATCCACAGGGTTTATTGATAATATCGTGTACCATAACAATGAATATTAGCTTTGCCAAAAGAAAAAAATATAAAGCCATTTAAAAAATAAAAAATAAAAATAGTTTGATAGAACAATCTTTGCGTGTAGTGAATTCCAACAGGGTTATGAGAATTCAAAGCGAAGCTAGAATTTCAAATACACTTTGAATTGTAAAAACTCCTGCAAATTTCCATTATCCTTAGATGTCCTCACCCTCTATCTGATGTTGCTAGTTTAGTTAATACTGAATTCTGGTATTGCCAAACAGAATACAGAGGATATAACTGATAGTCTACAGAAAAAAAAAAACACTGTACAATAGTGTAATACAGCAAAAATTCAATAGTAATGCGCCAGATTGAATTGCACTCACAAGATGAAGACTTGTAAAATCGCCTTATTTTGCCTCCCCTTAGATAGTTGGGGGGTTGATCCAAGACTCCCTCTCCACTTTTGGTTACATCACCAGAGTACGGTAATCTGCTTTATTGGTATATTTCGGATAAAAATAAAATAAAATACAAACACAGTCCTACGCCTTTCGCCTTGCACAAGACTTCCTCAGGGACCCAATTATAAAACAAATGCAAGTATAAAAAACAATCCTTACAAAAGGACAAAAGCAGCATATAACCTTCCCCTGAGTCCTTCTTTATACATGGCCTTCCTCCAGTCTCATTGGTGATCCAGTGGGTGTTTCCAGTGATGTTCAGCTGTTTTGGGAGGTGCAAAATTGATTTCCCCGGGTAAACTATTATTGCGTGACGTCACTTCCGATACACTTCAGTAGTCGCGTCTGGATGACGTGTGTGTAACGGACCGTTTCACTTACAAGAGGATAAAACCCAGTTTAGGCGATAATCCCCTTTCCAGATGCACAGGCAGCTACTGCAAACACCATTCTCCCGAATGGAACCACACGAACACTGGAACAGCTGAACAAGAAAAGCAGACATCGGCTTACACTCTTGGCAGTCAGCATACAATCCCATTCCCCCAAAGACCGAGACGACACATCGCTTTGAGGGTTAAGCAAGAACTCAAGACTGGGACACCCAGTCTGGCTTTTATTACAAACAAGTACATACAGGACACTCCCAGGGGGAGGATGAAATTAACCAATCACATGGATGTACCTCCCACACATTTCCTCCCCTTAGATTAACACTTAACACAATTATACTGTACACCTTTTTCCCCAATTCCTGGATGTACCCCAAATACCTATGCTACACCTCCAAAACAGGTATCCCCTGATAGCCCTTATTCAGGGGGACAACATATGCAAGAATCAGCCCATTCGGATAAATGGTTCAGGAGTTATGGGACTTTAAAGTATTGACCGACCGCATGGGTAAAGTATCCGAAAACAGTTCCATGCATTTTGGCCCTGCGGTCGGTCACAAACAGGTGAATGAAACATACGAATTACTGGTGTTATAGAGACTAAGGGGAGTTCGTATGAATCCCCTAGTTCGTATGTTCCTTTCTACCGAACGGCGGGCCGTTCGGTAGTTTCCCCACGAAATCCTGGAAGTCTGGAGGTCTCAGCGGTGTTTGCCTAGTCAAGTGTCCGATTTCAGTTCCAGACACTCGACGGCAAAACACCGCTGTTCGGCAGTTAAAGATGGCCGCCGCCACGTGGTTGTTTCCTGAATGGCGGCCACCCAGAGGACACAGAACACATTACATGATTGCCAATTACCCGTTTGCAACATTGTTGCAAACGGTAATTGGAGGCACACTTAATCCTGGGTGGTCTGGTTGTTCGGTAAGTTCCTCAATACAATGAATGGAGTGATTCTACCGAACAATCAGAGGAAGGCTGCATAGATATATATAACCCAGGTTAACTGCATACATAAATACATATACAATATACAGGCAGTACAATAGGATATGCTTCACAGTCTTAAAGGGACAGTAGTCCCAAAATGTCCATTGCTGATTTTAAAGGGCCAGTAGCAGCAATATAAATTAGTACATGCCCAAATATAGTCTTTAAAGTGCAATATGTCCAGGGGCCATAGTCAGCGGGCAGGAGGCTAGCAGCCAGGCCTCTCCAGTTCACAGTGGCGAAGCTGGTTTCGCCACAGTGTGCGTTCCAATAGGTGGTCATCATGCGTTCCAAATAAATCACAGTTTGCGGTCTGCAGCTGCAAACTGTGATGCACTGTGTGTTTTGACACCTTTCTATTATGGCCAGCATTATGAATTTTAGCAATTTAGGCTACAGTAGCTCTTATGTGTGATCGGTTCAGATGGGCTATCCTACGCTTCCCACGTGCATCAATGAGTCTTGGGCGCCCATGACGCAGACCCGTTCCTTGCACCACTAATGGTAGGTACTAACCGTTGCACGCTAGGAACTCCCCTCTAGGGCCGGTGCAAGGATTTTTGGCTACACAAGCGAAGATGAATTTTGCCGCCCCCCACACACGAATAAGATGTATCTTTAGCGGTGTCTCATATCCAGCCTTTTGAAATCCCTATGTAGTGTATTGTACCCCCCTTTAGTGGGTCTTACACCCCCTTGTATGTCTCTTACAACCCCCATGTGTATCTCCTTTCCCCCCCAGACCCTTTGTGTGTCTTTCTTTCCCACAGCCCTTTTCTGTGGGTCTCTCCCCTCAGCCTGTTTTTTGTGTGTCCCTCTTCCACTCAGGCTCCTTTGTGTAACTTTTCCCTCCCAAGCCATATAGACATAGATATATAGCTACACACACATACAGGCACATAGTCACAGAAATATGCAGGCACACAATCAAACAAACACAGCCATACAGGCACACAGTCATACAATCAACACATACAGGTACACAGACATACAGTCATACAGACACACACAGAGACATGCAGACACTGGCATATAGATAAATAAAGACACAGTTATACAAACACAGACATACAGAGACATACAGAACAAGGCATACAGGCATGCAGAGACATATATACACAGACAGTCACACAAAGATATACAGAACAAGGCATACAGAGACATATGGATACAGTCATACAGAGACATACAGGCATACAGGGACATTCAGAAACACACGGACACAGTCATATAGAGACATACAGACACAGACAGACATAGTCATACAGAGACATGCAGACAGGTATACAGAGCAGGGGCAGATCCAGAACCTAATCTTGGGTGGGTGGTGGGGGGGGGGGAGGGTGGTAGTGAGTTTTAGTGGGGTAATAGGGGCTCTAATTAAGGAGTTATGGGCTGTAGTAGGGGGACAGGGGCTGTAGTTGAGAGTTAGGGGCTGTAATTGGGGACTTAGGAAATGTAGTGGGGAATTGGGGCTGTAGTATGGGGTTAGGGACTGAAGTAGGTTGATGGCTGCAAGTGGGAACAGGGGCTGTAGTGTGGGGGATATGGGCAGCAATTGGGGGAGAGGGGCTGTAGTGGGGGTAAGGACTGTAGTAAGGGAATAGGGGCTGTACTGGAGTTATGGGGTAAAAGGGAGTGGAAGGGATGTGAAGTAAGGGAGTTAGAGGCTGTAGAAGGGAGTATAGGGGCTGTGGTGGGAGCAAAGGGGCAATGTGGTTGGAAACGGGCAGTAGAGGGGGGGCACAGGGGCAGTAGAGGGGGACACAGGGGCAGTATGGTGTGGGCACAGGCTGTAACAAGGGACACTGAGGCAATAAAGTGGTGTCACAGGGACAGTATGGTAGGGGGTAAATGGGAAGTAGAGGGGGGGGACAGGGGCTGTTGAGGCGGGTAGAGGAAGTAGAGGGGGGAGACAGGGGCAGTAGAGGCGTGTGAAAGGGGAGCAGAGGCAGGCGGCAGGGGCTGTAGAGGGAAATAGAGGAGGCACAGGGGATAAAGAGGGGGGCACAAAAGCAATAGGGGGGGCATGGGCAGTATAGTGGGGACAGGGGCTATAGAGGGGGGCATGGGCTGTATAGGGGGCGCATGGGCAGTATGGTGGGGCAGAGGCTTTAGAGGGAAAGAGGGTCTGTAGACAGGACAGGGGCTGTAGAGGGAAATAGAGGAGCTGTAGAGGGGCAGGGGTTATGGAGGGAAATAGAGGTGCTGTAGAGTGGCACAGGGGCAGTAGAGGAGGACAGGGTCAGTATGGTGGGGGCAGGGGCTATAGAGGTGCTGTAGAGGGGCACATGGGGCCGGAAGTGTGCGGCAGGGGCTATAGAGGGACGTAGAGGGGACATGGGCAGTATGGTGGGGGCAGGGTCTATAGAGGGAAATAGAAGTGCTGGAGAGGGGCACATGGGGCAGTAGAGTGGGGACAGAGGCTATAGAGGGGCTGTTAAGGGGCAGGGGTAGTATGGTGGGGCAGTTTGGTGGGGCAGGGGCTGTAGAGGGGGCAGGGATAGTATGGTGGGGCAGGGGCTATATAGGGGGCAGGGGCAGTATAGTGGGGCAGGAGCATAGAGGGGCTGTAGAGGGGGCAGGGGCAGTATGGTGGGGCAGGGGCTATAGAGGGACATAGAGGGGCGGGGCTATAGAGGGGGCAGATGGTAGGGGCAGGGGCTATAGAGGGAAATAGAAGTGCTGTAGAGGGGGCACATGGGCAGTATAGTGGGGACAGGGGCTATAGAGGGGGGCATGGGCTGTATAGGGGGCGCATGGGCAGTATGGTGGGGCAGAGGCTTTAGAGGGAAAGAGGGTCTGTAGACAGGACAGGGGCTGTAGAGGGAAATAGAGGAGCTGTAGAGGGGCAGGGGTAATGGAGGGAAATAGAGGTGCTGTAGAGTGGCACAGGGGCAGTAGAGGAGGACAGGGTCAGTATGGTGGGGGCAGGGGCTATAGAGGTGCTGTAGAGGGGCACATGGGGCCGGAAGTGTGCGGCAGGGGCTATAGAGGGACGTAGAGGGGACATGGGCAGTATGGTGGGGGCAGGGTCTATAGAGGGAAATAGAAGTGCTGGAGAGGGGCACATGGGGCAGTAGAGTGGGGACAGAGGCTATAGAGGGGCTGTTAAGGGGCAGGGGTAGTATGGTGGGGCAGTTTGGTGGGGCAGGGGCTGTAGAGGGGGCAGGGATAGTATGGTGGGGCAGGGGCTATATAGGGGGCAGGGGCAGTATAGTGGGGCAGGAGCATAGAGGGGCTGTAGAGGGGGCAGGGGCAGTATGGTGGGGCAGGGGCTATAGAGGGACATAGAGGGGCGGGGCTATAGAGGGGGCAGATGGTAGGGGCAGGGGCTATAGAGGGAAATAGAAGTGCTGTAGAGGGGGCACATGGGGCAGTAGAGGGGGCAGGGGCACTATGGTGGGGCAGGGGCTATTGAGGGGCTGTAAAGGGGGCAGGGGTAGTATGGTGGGGCAGGGGCTATAGATCTGGCAGGGGTAGTATGGTGGGGGCAGGGGCTATAGAGGTGGCAGGGGAGTATGGTGGGGGCAGGGGGAGTATGGTGGGGGCAGGGGGAGTATGGTGGGGGCAAGGGGAGTATGGTGGGGGCAGGGGGAGTATGGTGGGGCAGGGGGGAGTATGATGGGGGCAGGGGGGAGTATGGTGGGGGCAGGGGGGAGTATGGTGGGGCAGGGGGAGTATGGTGGGGGCAGGGGGGAGTATGGTGGGGGCAGGGGGGAGTATGATGGGGGCAGGGGGGAGTATGGTGGGGCATGGGTAGTATGGTGGGGCATGGGTAGTATGGTGGGGGCAGGGGCTGTAAAGGGGGGCAGGGGTAGTATGGTGGGGCAGTTTGGAGGGGTAGGGGCTGTAGAGGGGGCAGGGGCTATAGAGGTGGCAGGGGTAGTATGGTGGGGCAGGGGCTATAGAGGTGGCAGGGGAGTATAGTGGGGGCAGGGGGAGTATGGTGGGGGCAGGGGGAGTATGGTGGGGGCAGGGGCCGTACGGTGGGGCAGGGGCCGTATGGTGGGCGCAGGGGCCGTATGGTGGGGGCAGGGGCCGTATGGTGGGGGCAGGGGCCGTATGGTGGGGCATGGGTAGTATGGTGGGGCATGGGTAGTATGGTGGGGGCAGGGGCTGTAAAGGGGGGCAGGGGTAGTATGGTGGGGCAGTTTGGAGGGGTAGGGGCTATAGAGGTGGCAGGGGTAGTATGGTGGGGCAGGGGCTATAGAGGTGGCAGGGGAGTATGGTGGTGGCAGGGGGAGTATGGTGGGGCAGGGGGAGTATGGTGGGGGCAGGGGCAGTATAGTGGGGGCAGGGGCAGTATGGTGGGGGCAGGGGCAGTATGGTGGGGGCAGGGGGAGTATGGTGGGGGCAGGGGGAGTATGGTGGGGGAAGGGGCAGTATGGTGGGGGCAGGGGGAGTATGGTGGGGCAGGGACAGTATGGTGGGGGCAGGGACAGTATGGTGGGGGCAGGGGCAGTATGGTGGGGGCAGGGGCTGTAGAAAGGGGCTGAAAAAAAAAAGTTTTGATTTAAAAAAAAAAAATGCTACAAGTTCTTCCCCCACCCCCTCCCCCTCTCCCTCCCCCTCCCCCTCCCCCTCCCCCTCCCCCTCCCAGAGACTTACCTTGGGCCAGGAGGGAGAACCTTACCCCTGGTGGTCGGATGGGACGGGCTGCACTGGAGGCTGGAGCTGCAATCAGGACCGCTGGGGAGTCTGGGAGCAGTAGAAGTCCCGCCCCCTTCTGACATCATCAGAGGAGGACGGCTGACTTCACTGCCCTGCTCCTGCTGTGTGCTGGCTGCAGGGAGAGAGGTGAGATTAAAAATCCGAGTCTCCAGCCAGAGGCAGGGGATTCGGATTTTTGCGCCCCCCTCCTCTGGCGCCCTAAGGCGGCCGCCTGTGCCGCCTTATGGACACGCCGGCCCTGCTCCCCTCAAAACTTGATGACTCTGACCCAGTTATCTTGTCATCACTATATGGCCCTTGTCAAAGTCACTCAGATCCTTTCACTTGCCCATTTTTGCTACTTCCAACACATGAAATTCAAGAATGGACTGTTTACTTGCTGTCTATTGCCTCGTTTCCACTGAGCGGATCGATTCGGTTCAGTTCGGTACGGTTCACTATTTTGGGTGTTATGAAAGTGGTCCATACAAGCGAACCGTACCAATCCATTCAGGGTCCTGCTTCAGATGTAGGGCCATAGAAAATGGAACGGTTCGGTTAGGGCGGAACTACTATTCAATCCATTGATTGGTGGACAGGAAGAGCATTTTTTCTAAACCCCGTATGGCCCTGAAGGTCTGACTTGGTCTGACTTGCAGTGGAAACGCTCACCAGAATGGGCTGGTCCATTCTAAACCTTCCAAACTGTACCAACCCGAACCGATCCGCTTAGTGGAAACGAGGCATAATATATCCCACCCCTTGACAGAGGCCAAAAAAAAACCATAATACAAAAAAATATAAAAATCACTATTTAGAAGAGATACCCCATTGAAAACATGTATGCATTTGATTATGCATATTTTCATTGGGGTCATATCTAAAAACAACTTGTAGAAGCTGAAGCTATCTTGTCTGCAGCCTGTGTAAGCCCTCCCCATCTACCCCATCTAGTCTTTCTGTGGCTGTCCAATCACTGATCTCCCAATGCATATCAATGAGCAGTCTTTGCAAGGCAGGTGTTCTGGACAATTGCAGCCTCTTCAGTTTAGCTCCACTGAGCTGAGCTAACAAAACCAGGAAGTAATGATACTTGTTGACTGAAAGCCAGCGGTGTAACAAGGTTAATTTATAAAAGTGCTGATATCTATTAAAATCCGACCTTTTAGGAAAAAAATAATCACAAAGACATACTATTCACACATACAGCACTTAAAGGACCACTATCGGCACCCACACCACTCAACTCAATGAAGTGGTCTGGGTGCCAGGTCCCTCTAGTTTTAACCCTGCAGCTGAAAACAGAGCAGTTTCAGAGAAACTGCTATGTTTCACTGAGGGTTCATCCAGCCTCTAGAGGCACTTCCGCTATTCTCACTGTGAAAATCACAGTGAGAAGGCTCTGGATGTCCACAGGAAAGCATTGAGTAATGCATTCGGCGCTAACATCAGCAGGAGCAGGAGAGTTCCCCAGCGCTGAGGGAGCCCAGCGCTAGAGAAAGGTAAGTGGCTGAAAGGGTTTTAACCCCTTTAGCCTAGCGGGAGGGGGGCCATGTGGGTGTGGGGGACCTAGGGACTACATAGTGCCAGGAAAACAAGTTTGTTTTCCTGGCACTAGGGACCAAACTTCTGGAATAAAAGGGAATCATGACATGTACCACATGTCATGTGTCCTTAAGGGGTTAAGCAAGCTTTTCAAGTAATGGGAAAATGAGCTCTGTGACCCCTGTAGCATAATAATGAGCAGTAACACACAATATTAGATACACATTATTAATATTGTTTGTATTATTATTGTTAACATTTCTATAGCACCAACATATTTAGAAGCACATTACAATTATAGAATAGGGATATTTGACAATATGTAATTGACAAAGAAAAATGACCAGAGAAAAGAGGGGAAGATGCCCTGCTCAAATGAGCTTACACATTTAGCTTTATTTACTAAATGGAGAGTACAAAGTGAATTTAAATTAAACAGACTGAAGCCCATGGATCAGCGCAGTCAGGGGAATGGGCCTTGACAGAGCCAAGGAGTAGGCAGGTGGAGCTATAGATTTAGGGGTGGGGAATTAGGGTGGAGCATGTTAAAGGGTGTGAAAAGTGCAAGTATATTAAGCGGCCATTTTAGCAAGTGGCCATTTTAATCAGAATCTGCACTTACCTGTTAATTGTTTTGGCAGGTTGTGTGCTTTCTTTTCTTCTGTTTTTCAGATGGCTTCGCTTGAAGAGATCCTGGACGGTGTGAGAGCAGCCGTGAGAGACAGGGGGATGGCATGGCTGCAGCAGCAACTGGCGGTTCCTGGGACCAGCGTAACCCCCCGGCGGCTGTGGAGAGGCGCTCGGTGCGGAGGGCGAGACCGCCCCAGCGGCTGAGCCCGGGCGTGATGCCCGCAGCGCGTCGGAGACGGAGTCCATCCAGAGAGGCGAGCGGCTCATCGGTTGGGGAGGCAGGCCGGTCGGAGCTATCGCGAACGCCGCCGGCCCCGTCTGTGCGACGCGGCGCCGGTAAGGCAAGGGCGGCAATTAGGCCTGGCATGGTGTCGCGGCCTACCACGAGGAGCGCTGCTCGCAGGACGGCGGGCGGCAAGGCGGCAAAATTGGCGACGGCCTCCGAGGAGACCGGGACCGCAGAGGATGTCGGAGGTGTGGATGGAGCCCAGACACGTCCCGGTGAGTCTGCCGCCGGTTTAAATACCGGGCGGCAAGGAAAGGCACTGGGGACTGGGGAGGACGGGCTGACACCACCTCAGAGGGCAGCAAGGGACTCCAGTGGAGGGGGAGTTGATCAGGCGGGCGAGACAAGGCCCAGGCAAGGCAGCGGGGGGACGGCAGGACAGGTCACCCAGCTAGGGCAGCAGGACCAAGTCAGGACGGCAACGGAAGGGGCTTCCGCTTGTCAGGGCCAGCGCAGCGCGTCCCCGGTGGACAGAGGAGCGGACAGTGAGGGATTGTCACAGGGGTATGACACACACTCAGACAGCGGGGTTAGGAGTGGACGGGAGGGCCATAAATGTTGCTCCCGGGGACGGCAGGATTACAGAGACAACCCTAGGCCTGCGGAATACAAGAGGCGGCGCGGGGCAGGCGCCAGGCAAAACCGGGCAGGGTGTGTCAGGGAGAGGAGCCCGTCTACTGACGGGTACAGTAGGCGGGGATCAGTCTGCAGGGCCAGGAGGAGAAGGGAACGGCGCAGCGAGTCTGGGTCCTCCAACGGGAGCACCCAAGGACGGCCGGATAGTTCTTACGGCCTAGAGGGCCTGGTTACTAGGCGGGAGAGGCGCAGGGTTGACGACAGGGAACGTAAGGAGGAAGGGCGGGTAGACGGGCACTCGAACAGACTACCCAGGTGTTCTTCTCCTTACAGGTCGCGGAGCGGTACACCTACGGTCCCACGGCGGGATCCGGCGGAAGGGAGTCGGCGTCAACTGGACACTCCGGAGCCGCACGCGGCGGATGGAAGGAAAACGACCCCGCGGCCCTCCGCGGCCGGAGGCTCTGGCGGTGAGTTGCCTGTTACATCACATTCTGATTCCATGTTAACTTGCCTAAAATCGTTGTTAGATTCATGGGTCGGTGGGGAGGGGGCTTCACCGCAATTTTCGAGGGTATGGGTTCCGGAAGCGGGTTCCGGGACAACGGGACAGGCTAAGGGGGCGGTGAGTGGTGTCTCCGGACGGAGTACGCCTGAAACAGGTGAGAAGACAGGCTTAGGTTCGGTCGGAGGAGGGGAGGTTTCCGATGCGGCGCGGCAGAATGTGCATGTCTCATTCGCGGGCCCCTTGGGATGTCACCTGAAGTCTGAGGTAAAGGACAGGATTTGGAAAGGTGAGTTCGTAGAGGTTTTCTCTCTCCTTCCTCTGGAGGAGTTCCTCGATCTAAAGGAGGAGGATAAAAAGGATGCGAAGAAGGAGGAAGAAGAGAAGAAGCGTAGGTATCGGAAGATCCCCAAGACGTTTGCGAACTGGCTGCGGGCTTTTTGCATACTGGCCAGCGTCATCGGGGAAAAGTTTCCCGATCGCTGTTCGCAGCTTTTTTGCTACTTAGACGGGATAGGGGACGCTTACCGGACGTACGGTGGTATTGCATGGTGGAAATACGATGAGCAATTCCGCCAACGTTTAGCAGCGAACCCGAGCATGAGATGGGATCAGATGGATCTGCCCCTGTGGATGCGGCTCATGATGGCGCAGAAGGCTGCGCCCTTTCACGGGGCGGCCGGTGCAGCACCTGGAGGAGCGGCGCCGGCCGGACAAAAGAAGGGTTTCTGCTGGCTCTTCAACGAGGGCCAATGTAAATGGGGCTCGTCGTGTAGATTCAAACACGAGTGTTCCGGTTGCGGCGGTGCGCATGGAGTTAATAGGTGCTTCAAGAGAGGCAAACCGGCTAGCGGGGGAGGTCCCAGCGGCGCCACGGCTCCTGCCGCTGCCACTGGGGGCAACTCCGGTGAAGGTAGGCGAGATGCTGCCGTGGCTAAAGCGCTACGCTAACCGGGCTGACGCGGAATTTTTGAGGAAAGGATTCACAGAGGGGTTTATGATACCGTTCAAAGGGAAGGGGCCAGGGACTTTATGTTTGAATTTACGATCCGTTCGGGATCACCCAGGGGTGGTGCGGGAAAAATTTATGTCGGAGGTACGGCTTGGCAGGATGGCGGGACCCTATGCGGTCCCACCTATGCCGAACTTGAGGGTGTCTCCGTTGGGGGTGGTCCCCAAGAAGGAGCCAGGCAAATTTCGGTTGATACACCATTTGTCTTACCCAAAAGGGGCTTCTGTTAACGACGACATTGACGCGGCCCTAAGCTCCGTTTCATACGCATCATTCGATCAAGCGGTCGAGTTGGTACGGAGAGCGGGGCCGGGAGCGTTGATGGCGAAGGTGGACGTGGAGGCAGCTTTCAGGTTGCTTCCTCTTCACCCGACATGTCACCATTTATTGGGATGTTTCTTTGATGAAGGTTTTTTTTCGTGGATTTGTGTTTGCCCATGGGCTGCTCTATTTCTTGCTCATACTTTGAAAAGTTCAGCTCTTTCTTTGAATGGGTGGTGCGTCAGGAGTCGGCTGGGGGTGCAGTAGTGCACTATCTGGACGACTTTTTGTGCGTAGGACCGGCAGGGTCCGATCGTTGTGGGCAAATACTGGGGGTGTTGCAATGGGTGGCACAGGTCTTTGGGATCCCGTTGGCGGCTGAGAAGACGGTGGGCCCGACGGTATGCTTGAGCTTCCTAGGGCTGGAGATAGATTCGGTGAAGGGTGAATGTAGGTTACCATCGGATAAACTGACAGCGCTCCGCCAGCGGGTGGGGGTAGTCAGGGGTTCGAAGAAGGTGACCTTGAGGCAGTTACAGTCCCTGCTGGGGAGCTTGAACTTTGCTTGTAAAGTGATCCCTATGGGGAGGGTTTTTTGCAGGCAGTTGGCTCGAGCAACTTGCGGTGTGCGATTACCAGGTCATTATATCAGAGTCTCCGCTGCGATGAAGGCGGATCTGGATGTTTGGTTGTGTTTCCTGCAGGAGTTCAATGGTCGGGTGTATTTTAGGGATGAGGCAGCCTCGTCGGAAGAAATCGGCCTATTTACGGACGCTTCCGGGAGCGTAGGTTTCGGTGCTTACCTGGCAGGGAGGTGGTGCGCGGAAGAGTGGCCGGAGGCGTGGAAGGAAAGCGCCTTGATCAGGAACCTGGCCTTTCTAGAGCTCTTTCCTGTGGTAGTGGCGGTATCTTTATGGGGCGAAGAGCTCGCGAACAGGAAGGTGATCTTTCACTCCGATAACATGGCGGTGGTACAGGCAGTTAATAATATCTCGGCCTCTTCTCTGCCTGTGGTACGGTTGTTGAGGCGCTTGGTGCTGCTGTGCATGTCTTGGAATATTGTGTTTAGGGCAAAACATGTCCCGGGATTGTTGAATGTTGTCGCTGACGCCTTATCTCGTTCACAGTGGGAGCGTTTTTGGGCAGCGGCGCCGGGAGCTCAGGAGACGGGTCAGGCATGCCCGGCGGAGATGTGGCGGCTCGGGACGTCTTGCTTGGGGGCTTTATAAGAAGTTCCCTGGCGGCCGGAACGTGGACAGCGTACACCAAGGTATGGTATGAATGGGAGGAGATGATGGGGCAGTCTGGAGGGGCGAATTCGCCTGCAGGTAGGTTGGACACGCTCTTATGGTTGTTGTGTCGGTTATTCGCGGGAGGGGCTTCTCCCGCGAAGGTGGACCGTTACATGTCAGCATTGGCATTTTGGTTTAAATTCACGGGTAAGGAGGATATTACAAAAACTTTTTTGGTGAGGCAGGCGTTACGCGGCTTTCGTAAAGGTCGAAGGACTGTAGACTCGAGACGGCCTGTGTCGTTTAACATTCTACATGGCTTGACAGAAGGGTTGCATGACGTTTGTACATCTCCGTTTGAAGTGCTCTTGTTTACCGTAGCTTTTGTTTGGGCGTTCTTTGGGGCGTTCCGCATCGGCGAACTGGTCAGCTCTAATAAGTTCGGGGCGAACGGGATCCGGTTCGAGGATGTGGTGCTGGGGCAGGACAAAGTCGAGATACGCCTGAGGTGCTCCAAGACGGATGTCTTTGGGAGAGGTAAGACAATAATTTTGTTTGCGTTGCCAGGGTCGGAAGTCTGTCCAGTAGCATGCGGGCACAAATACTTAGGCGTTCGCCCTCAAGGCTTGGGGTGCTTCCTCATTCACAAGGATGGTCTTGCGCTGTCGCGCTTCCAATTTGTCAGGGTCTTTCGCATGGGGCTGCGGCAGTTGGGTTTGCATCCCATGCAATTTGGGACTCATTCATTTCGCATAGGGGCAGCAACGGAAGCAGCGCGGCTAGGACTCGGGGATGACCGGATTAAACAGATAGGTCGGTGGGAGTCCGCGCGTTTTAGGACATATGTACGAACGGATAAGTTGGTTTGAAGGGGGGGTCTGGTTGGGTTGAGGGTGTGGTGTCAATGCTCTGCTAGTTAATAACTTGTGTTTCTTTCTAGGTCGGGTTGTATGGTTGGTAGGTCACTCCTACGTTTATTGGGCGCAGAAGAGGGCCGCAGTTCGGAGGAATGGATCACAACTGGGCTTTCTTCAGGACACTGTGCAGTTACAATGGTTTGGTTTTCGTGGTTTCAGCTGGCAGAGCATTAGTGGAGTGATTTTTGGAAAATTGTTGGAAGGAAATCCCCCGGACGTAATACTGCTACATGGTGGGGGTAACGATTTGGGGCTTATCCCTCAGAGGGAGCTAATTCGGAGGATGAAGCGGGATTTGGATCGCCTTCGGGAGCGGGTGCCGGGAGTGGTTATAGTATGGTCTGAGATGGTGCCTAGATTTAATTGGAGACACGCCAGGGACACAGCTGCGGTGGCGAGATGTCGGGGGAAAGTTAACAAGGCCATGTCTGTTTTCGTTAGGAGGTCAGGTGGGGTCCCGGTCAGGCATTGGGAGCTAGAGGGTATGTTACCGGGGTATTATCGTAAGGATGGGGTCCACCTTTCGGAGGTTGGTTGTGACTTGCTTAACCTCGGTTTTCAAGAGGGGATATCCCGGGCCCTATTTCTGTGTGGTGGGGGGCGCTCGAGACATTAAGGGATCAAGTCTCGGGCTGTGGCGGGATAGGGCTAGGGTAATTGGGATGGAAGTGGATTAGCAAGTGGCTAGGCTAAGCTTAGTTTGAATTAGGCCAGAGTTGGAAGTGGTCTGTTGGTTCGAGCTCATCGGTGGCTCCGAACCTGGTGGTGTAGGGGTGTCTCGGTACACCCCTACAGTTAATAAAGTTATAATTATGGGGCCTCTTTGGTAGGCCGTGTGTTATATTTATGTGTTATTTATATTGTTATATATTGTTTATGGTATGGGGTCATTGTCTGGGTTAATGCTGTACGGATGGGGGTGGGGGTAAATTAATTTTATTTGGCAATGACCCCAATTTGTTATCTTGTTTATTGAAAAATTTAAATAAAGCTGTGGACTTTTATTTTCCAACAGAAATTGGTGTCTGTGTTTATTGGTGGGTTATGGGGATCAAAATGCCACAAGCCGAATAACGACTGTGCGCATGTCATGAAGCCCATGGATCAGCGCAGTCAGGGGAATGGGCCTTGACAGAGCCAAGGAGTAGGCAGGTGGAGCTATAGATTTAGGGGTGGGGAATTAGGGTGGAGCATGTTAAAGGGTGTGAAAAGTGCAAGTATATTAAGCGGCCATTTTAGCAAGTGGCCAATTTAATCAGAATCTGCACTTACCTGTTAATTGTCCCTCCCACCCTCCCTGTTTTTTTAGCAGGTCCCGTTTGGTCACAGCGGCGGGATAGGGCTAGGGTAATTGGGATGGAAGTGGATTAGCAAGTGGCTAGGCTAAGCTTAGGTTGAATTAGGCCAGAGTTGGAAGTGGTCTGTTGGTTCGAGCTCATCGGTGGCTCCGAACCTGGTGGTGTAGGGGTGTCTCGGTACACCCCTACAGTTAATAAAGTTATAATTATGGGGCCTCTTTGGTAGGCCGTGTGTTATATTTATGTGTTATTTATATTGTTATATATTGTTTATGGTATGGGGTCATTGTCTGGGTTAATGCTGTACGGATGGGGGTGGGGGTAAATTAATTTTATTTGGCAATGACCCCAATTTGTTATCTTGTTTATTGAAAAATTTAAATAAAGCTGTGGACTTTTATTTTCCAACAGAAATTGGTGTCTGTGTTTATTGGTGGGTTATGGGGATCAAAATGCCACAAGCCGAATAACGACTGTGCGCATGTCATGGGCAATAAATATATATATGATGATTATTTTTTAATTAAAACACAATCCTATTTACAGCATAACTCGACCTAGGGGTCCATCAGGCCCTTACTATAGCAGGAATTGTAAATAAATTGTGGGTGTTCTTTATAAACAGGTTATGTCTCCTTTTCTTTAGACAATTAGACCACCTCCGTGCTTTCTTTCAAAGAAATATAGCATAGTTAGAAAGTATGATTAAATACAAATTCTGCTTTATGATTATGACGGTTAGTGTCATCTCAATCTAAAAATCAAAAAGAAAATTATTGCAAAATATAAAAAAAAAATGTGTTATGAATATTTAGCTTGTTGTGTTTAAAGGAAAACTCAATAAAGGGAGCATGTGCCATGTGCCCCCTCTTTTAATCCTGCAGTTAAAAGCATTGCTGTTCTACAGGAACAGTAACATTTACATTGCACGGCTAATCTGCCTTTTGTGACTATCAATATGCAAATATGCGTTGGTTGTAATAACCCTTAAACTTTAGATTTCAGAAGGATGGTTTGAAGTTGGAGTCTTCATCCCCTCTGCCAGCCCACCCATTCTAATGACCCAAGGGGCACTGAAGGGATGGATGTCTCAAATCCTGGGCTGAAGGAAGGACTTGGGCACCACACGTGGTTCCATGCTTGCATGGGTTGTCTGATGCCAGTGTGCGCTTCAGGCTGTTGGCGGACGTGTTTTATGATTTAACATTAGCCAGCCTGGAACTCATGTAACTCCACCTCCAGCGGCAAGTAAAACACTCTACATACAGACTGCAGGCACCATGACCACTTCAACTCACTAAACTAGTCATGGTGTTTGGAGTAACCCTTTCAGCAAAGTGTGTGGGAAAGTCTGTTACCAGAGTACTGCAGTGGTATGCCACAAGCATGAATTGTGCAGGTCCTCTGCTAGCCCAGCACTACGTGAGTTTGCACATTGGCTGGTGGCCTGTGCTCTCAGTGTTCTCCAAGTCTTGACTGGCCAACTGGATTATTTCACAGTGGATTACGGTATCTGGGGTTGACTAGGATCAGTATGGATGAGATGTCCCTGTAGTGTTTACAAGTGACATAAGGGAAATAAGACATTTTTCATGACATTCATATCACATGGTTGCCATTGGTGACAATGGAGACATGGTAAATAGAATCTGTGTCTGTATTAAAAAAATAACCTGAATTTGTGTCTTTTAGGCGAGCATAGATCTCTGTGAGTGCTCTATCTCACTGTACATGGCACACAACTCCACCAGCCTCTATCTGTTCAACCCATCCATCACATCCCATATGTGAGTAAACCATCCACAACGAGCTTCTGAGGATTGTAACAAAAATGTCATTTATAATTCCCCCCCAGGAAAGGCGTTCCTGGCTTTGACCTCTTACCTGAGGTACTCCTGGCACTATCCCTCGCCTCCACTACTCCTAAGCAGGAGCTTCCTAGACTTGTGCTCAAACTCCATCTACTCCTAAGCAGAAGCCAACAAGACCTGTGCTCAAACTCCCTCTACTCCTAAGCAAGAGCTACCAAGACCTGTGCTAATGCTCCCTCTACTCCTAAGCAAGAGCTACCAAGACCGTGCTCAAGCTCCCTCTACTCTTAAGCAGGAGCTTCCAAGATCTAAAAACTCCCTCTACTCCTAAGCAGGAGCTACCAAGACCTGTGCTCAAGCTCCCTCTACTCCTAAGCAGGAGCTACCAAGACCTGTGATCAAGCTCCCTCTACTCCTAAGCAGGAGCTTCCAAGACCTGTGATCAAGCTCCCTCTACTCCTAAGCACGAACTACCAAGACCTGTACTCAAGCTCCCTCTAATCCTAAGCAGGAACTACCAAGACCTGTGCTCAAGCTCCCTCTACTCCTAAGCAGGAGCTACCAAGACCTGTGATCAAGCTCCCTGTACTCCTAAGCAGGAACCACCAAGACCTGTGCTCAAGCTCCCTCTACTCCTAAGCAGGAGCTTCCAAGATCTAAAAACTCCCTCTACTCCTGGGCGGCAACAATGACTATAGTACACATCAGTCCCAATACTCTATCTGACGTAGTGGAGGTGAGAAATGGTGCCTGACAGACCCAGATAAGAAACTGTTCTAAAACAGCTAGTCTACCTGTAGTGGTTATGGTGCTTGAAATGTGCCTTTAAATGTATGAAATAAATATTTTTTTATATATATGATGCTCAGGCCACAGGGAAGAGCATACAACACGTTTCCAAGTCTTACTATTCAAAATTGCTGTCAAGCAAAATGCCTCTTTGAATAAAGACTACAAATCAATGCACTATAGAAGTCGATCATTTTTCATCAACAAAAATAAAGCATATCTATAGTGCCAAATACTGAAACTTTAATTTCAAGAGATATTAACGTTTGATGGACAGTTAATGACAGAAATGCCAGGGATTCATTTATCTCCAAAGGGTTTTCCCCAAGAATAAAACACTAGATTAGAATTTCTCCTTTCTTAAAGAGGCCGCACTTACAGAAACAAACTAACAAGGCAGGTATTTTAGGCATTTTAATCTGAAGGATGATTACAGTGGTTCTGTCACTTTTTTTTTAATTATTGTTTTGCTATGTCCAAATCCCCCCCAGCCTTGTTTGTTTTTTTTGTTTTGTTTTTAATAAATAATGCATATTTTTTAAGTTATACATACGGAAAACAGGGACTACCTTTCCTTGTGTATAACCTGCAGGTTGAGAAAAGTTGACAAATAGTGGAGCTTTAGTCTAGAGCCATGTCTTTTGTCCACTTTCGTGATTGGTTGCAAAGTTCTTACGCACATTCTTCCAGCAATGTGTCACTTCCAGCAGCATTGCATTGTCTGTTTTGGACTCTCGATGTGCTATAAGGGCAGAGGAAGCTGTTTCCAGCGGCTGCCATCTGGGAAACTCCAAGATGGTGACACCTAGGAAGAAGACCCGGTGGAACCAGCACAGTAGAAGAAAAGGATAGTAGCACAGGTCAAGGGGCCACTAAATATTGTGGCGGGGGATCCAGTGGGCTTGAAGGAGTGTTACATAGGCTGGAGGACAAAGAGTGGATTTAATGACACCGCTGCTTTAATGAACATTTGAGCTCAGATGAGGAACATACATGAATCAGCTTATTTTTGTAATACAGAAAGCTAGTGAAATTCTGGGAGTGGGGTGTTGAAGGCGTCGTGGTGAGTGGGAGTGAACTTACTGTTAAAGGCACCATAACCACTACAGCTCATTTTTAGTAATCAAATTGTTTTAGAACACTTTGAATTATTACATGGGGTCCACAGAGCTTGCATTATTACTTTAAGATAGAGTGGAAACTTTCTATAGCAGCGCTTGCTAACTCAGTCCTCGATCCATTGTTATGTCAATAGTACTGTGGCGAAACCAACCTCGCCACTGGGCCCTGGAGAAGCCTGTTTGCTAGCCTCCTACCTGCTGACTATGGCCCCTGGGTTATTTGGGGCATATTGTACTGTATATCGCTGCTACTGGCCCTTTTAACAGCATCTATGGACATATTGGGACTTTTGGGACTACTGTCCCTTTAAGACTGTGATACATATTCTAGTATATTGCCTGTAATATTATATGTGTATATGTGTATTAAGTTTAACCTGGGATATGTATGCAGCATTCATCTGATTGTTCGGTAGAATCACTCCATTTATTATATTGAGTGAAACCACCGAACAACCAGACCACCCAGGAATAAGTGTGCCTCCAATTACAGTTTGCAACAATGTTGCAAACGGGTAATTGGCAATCCGTGTAATGTATTCTTTGTCCTCTGGGTGGCCGCCATTCGGGAAACAAACACGTGGCGGCGGCCATCTTAAACTACCGAACAGCGGTGTTTTGCCGTCGAGTGTCTGGAACTAAAATCGGACACTTGACTAGGCAAACACCGCTGAGACCTCCATACTTCCAGAAATTCGTATGGAAACTACCGAATGACCCGCCGTTCGGTAGAAAGAACCCCATAAACAAGGGAATTCATTCAAACCCTCTCCAGGCTCTATAACACAGGCAATTCGCCTGTTTTCATTCCCTTGTTTGTGACCGACCGCAGGGCCAAAATGCATGGAACTGTTTTCGGATACTTTACCCATGCGGTCGGTCAAATCTTTGGAACCCCATATCTCACGAACCATTCATCCGAATTACTTGAATTTTGGATATGTTGTCCCCCTGAATAAGGGCTATCCAGCGATGCTGGATTTAAAGGTGTACCCCCGGGTTTTGGGGTACATCCAGAACTGGGCTAAAAAAGTGTACCGGATAATTGAGTTTAATGTTATCTGAGGGGAGGGGATGTGTGGGCTGAACCATGTATGTGATTGGTTATTTTATGCCTCCCCCTGGGTGTGGCCTGTATGTGGATTAGTGTAATAAAAGCCAGGCTGGATGAGCCAGTCCAGAGTTCCTGTTTTAACCTCAAAGTGATGTGTCGTCTCATTATTGGGGGAAGGATTTATTGTATGCTGTTCCAGTTGACTGCTAGGGGTACAAGCCTATTCGTATGGTTCCTATTCAATGGTCTACAGCATTCATACGCTTGGGAGAATTTAAAGTTTTCTTGGATTCGGTGATTATGGTGTCTGCCAGAGTGCTTGGAGCCCTCAGGAAGCACTAGGAGCATCCATTAACGGAGGTACCCAGTCGGGGTGCCAGGTGATCCGTTACATTGGTGGCAAGCGGTGGGATGGCGTCCTAGTGCGAGGTATAGCAGCTCAGAGACACTGTTTGGATTTACAAATTGAGGGCAACGCTAGCAGTCGTGCAGCGCCCCTGGGAGCAGACAAGTATGGAAGGTTCTGGCTCTGGAGATGATTGGCTGGCCGAGGTGAGGCAGCGAGTGGCCGAGTATGGGGATGATATACCCATGGAGACACGCCGGGTGATCTGGAACCAGGTCATGGCTGAGCGAAACACAAGGCTGGACCGAGAATTCCGGTTGGCAAAAGAGAGGAAGTATGCTCAGCAGCAGGAGCGGTACAGCAGCCGAGTAGAGGCTGCATCCGAGGAGGTTAGCCGTCTTTCCCTGAGGCGGCGGGAGGAACCCGAAGTGGGGGTCCTCATAGACTGGTCCTGTGAGGAACCACAACAGGCAGGTAGAGATGGGACCAAGGTCTCTCCACCGGGCCCTTACTCACAAATGTTGCGGGGCCTCACGGATTGGTCCTGGGAAGACCCACAGATGGCAGGTGGAGATGGGACTGCGGTCTCTCTACCGGCCCTACAGGGATGCTGGGCAGTCGGCCCAGATCCCCAGCGGCAGTGTGCATTACCGGGAGCTGAAGGTGCCGTTCTTGCTCCCCAGCGGCAGTCTACAGTGCAGGGAGAGGAGCCTGTTATCCCCTCTCCCCAGCGGCTGAAGGTGTGTAAGGGAGAGGAGTTTGTTATTCCCTCTCCCCAGCGGCAGCTTAGCACACCAAGGGGAGACAGTAAGCCCCACACCAGCGCAGATGGGACCGTGGTCTCTGCGCCCAAGTTACAGGGAGCTGAAGGAGCCGTCCTCCCTCCCCAGCGGCAGTGTGATTTGTTGGGAATTGGGAGCCCAGTCTCCATTCCCCAGCGGCAGGCTGAGTTACAGGGGGCAGAGGTAGTTGGTCCTACCCCCCAGCAGCAGAGTGATATGCCGGGAAGGCAGTGTGAAGTGCAGGGAGAGGAGAGCAGCGTCCTCCCTCCCCAGCGGAAGGCTGAGTTACAGGGGGCAGAGGTAGTTGGTCCTACCCCCCAGCAGCAGCATGATTGTTTGGGAATAGAGAGCCCAGTCTCTATTCCCCAGCAGCAGGACACTGAATTGGGAGGAGAGACAGTCGGTCTCCCTCCACAAAGACTGAAAGTAGGCATGGGAGAGGAGATTGTTACCCCCTCTCCCCAGCGGCAGACCATCAATGGGCAGAGTGTTCTAATGGGAGAGGAGATTGTTACCACCTCTCCCCAGCGACGGATCATCGATGGGCAGAGTGTTCTAATGGGAGAGGAGCTGGTTACCACCTCTCCCCAGCGGCAGCTTAATGTACCAGGGGGAGACTGTAAGCCCCACACCTGTGCAGATGGGACCGTGGTCTCTGCACTTCCAGCACAGGGGGTAGGGACGGTCGGTCCTGCCCCCCCACAACAGGGCTGTTTAGCCAAAGGGGAGACAGTCTGTCTCCAGCAGCAGAGCTGTGTAACTCAAGGGGAGACAGTCGGTCTCCAGCAGCAGAGCTGCGCAGCTAAAGGGGAGGCAGTCGGTCTCCAGCAAGGCTCCAACCAGACTACTCCCGGGGTAGTGCTGGCACCAGGGCAGAGTACCGCTGGGCTCTGCCCACTCAGCAACCCACCAAAACAGCCTACCAGTCCCCCACACAGCCATGGTGAGGCACCTGGACCTGGTCAAGTTTTTCTCTTACTCAGGTGTAGTAACCATTTATTGTGGGTGGGCTGTACTGCTGTTTCTGTTTTGTGGGTGGGCTGCTGGACTAACAAGGGCACTGACCGGCAAGAGGTCAGGTACCCTGTTAGTCTGTTTGGAAAAGGGGAGAAATGTGGCGAAACCAACCTCGCCACTGGGCCCTGGAGAAGCCTGTTTGCTAGCCTCCTACCTGCTGACTATGGCCCCTGGGTTATTTGGGGCATATTGTACTGTATATCGCTGCTACTGGCCCTTTTAACAGCATCTATGGACATATTGGGACTTTTGGGACTACTGTCCCTTTAAGACTGTGATACATATTCTAGTATATTGCCTGTAATATTATATGTGTATATGTGTATTAAGTTTAACCTGGGATATGTATGCAGCATTCATCTGATTGTTCGGTAGAATCACTCCATTTATTATATTGAGTGAAACCACCGAACAACCAGACCACCCAGGAATAAGTGTGCCTCCAATTACAGTTTGCAACAATGTTGCAAACGGGTAATTGGCAATCCGTGTAATGTATTCTTTGTCCTCTGGGTGGCCGCCATTCGGGAAACAAACACGTGGCGGCGGCCATCTTAAACTACCGAACAGCGGTGTTTTGCCGTCGAGTGTCTGGAACTAAAATCGGACACTTGACTAGGCAAACACCGCTGAGACCTCCATACTTCCAGAAATTCGTATGGAAACTACCGAATGACCCGCCGTTCGGTAGAAAGAACCCCATAAACAAGGGAATTCATTCAAACCCTCTCCAGGCTCTATAACACAGGCAATTCGCCTGTTTTCATTCCCTTGTTTGTGACCGACCGCAGGGCCAAAATGCATGGAACTGTTTTCGGATACTTTACCCATGCGGTCGGTCAAATCTTTGGAACCCCATATCTCACGAACCATTCATCCGAATTACTTGAATTTTGGATATGTTGTCCCCCTGAATAAGGGCTATCCAGCGATGCTGGATTTAAAGGTGTACCCCCGGGTTTTGGGGTACATCCAGAACTGGGCTAAAAAAGTGTACCGGATAATTGAGTTTAATGTTATCTGAGGGGAGGGGATGTGTGGGCTGAACCATGTATGTGATTGGTTATTTTATGCCTCCCCCTGGGTGTGGCCTGTATGTGGATTAGTGTAATAAAAGCCAGGCTGGATGAGCCAGTCCAGAGTTCCTGTTTTAACCTCAAAGTGATGTGTCGTCTCATTATTGGGGGAAGGATTTATTGTATGCTGTTCCAGTTGACTGCTAGGGGTACAAGCCTATTCGTATGGTTCCTATTCAATGGTCTACAGCATTCATACGCTTGGGAGAATTTAAAGTTTTCTTGGATTCGGTGATTATGGTGTCTGCCAGAGTGCTTGGAGCCCTCAGGAAGCACTAGGAGCATCCATTAACGGAGGTACCCAGTCGGGGTGCCAGGTGATCCGTTACAAGTACTATAGAAACGGAATTGGGGACTGGCTTGCTGGTGTGCCTTGAGGGCACAGAAATGTTTCTAAACCGGGGGGAGAAAGGTGAACTATACATCTGTATACAAGCATTCAAAGTGTTCTTTTTTCTTTTAATACATCACAATGTCTGCTAATGTAATTACACCGCAAAGCAAAGTGGCGTAATGAGTTATAATATGTGCTGAATATATTGAGATGGATTTGCTGTGCAGATGATTTTTCTACACCCCCACAGTCAATGACTGCATTAGCATCTGCTGAACAATCTGTCTGTTTACCAGGGGGGTTGTTGCTGAGCAGAGAACCTCGTTTGGTTACTTATCAAATTGACAAGGTAACAAGACTGTGCAATAAACATTTACTAAGATATATTAAAAGTGACCAAGAGTTAGAAGAGATTTAGTTTCTTTGACTATGTTGTGCTGCCCCTGCCTGCAAGATGAATTTCAATAGGTCCATTAACCCCTTAAGGACACATGACATGTGTGACATGTCATGATTCCCTTTTATTCCCGAAGTTTGGTCCTTAAGGGGTTAAAGGATTCTTCATATATAGTTACATGTTTCAAGTTTCCTTTTTCGGGTCTCACGTGAATTCTTCATGCTGGGCAGTATTTCAACATGCTGTCCTATAGTACAGAAAAAATATATGCATGCAGTGTTAAAAAATCAATTAATTTAAAATAAAGAATTAAAAAAAAAATCAATTAATTAAAGGGACACTATTGTCAGCAGAAAAACTACAGCTTATTGAATTTGTTCTGGAGAGTATAATCATTCCCTTCAGGCTTTTTGCAGTAAACTTTTCAGAGAAAATGCAGTGTTTACATTACAGCCTAGTGATAACTCCACTGGCCACTCCTCAGATGACTGCTAGAGGCGCTTCCTGGGGCAGTGCTGCACAGTGTGACTGACATTCAGTGTCTCCACCTTCTGCATGCAGACACAGAACTTTCCTCATAAAGATGTATTGATCCAATGCATCTATATGAAGAGATACTGATTGGACAGGGCTGTGTTTGACTTGTACTGGCTCTGCCCCTGATCTGCCTCCTTGACAGGCTCAGCCAATCCAATTCATTCCTATGAAAAAGCATTGTGATTGGCTCAGTTCAACACTTCTGATGATGTCAGCCAAGCAGGCAGATCAGGGGCAGCATCAGCAAACTAGAATAAAGGGAAGATTTTACTATATTTAGGAGGGAAAGGGGGTCCAGGGGATAGATTGTGTTTTTAACACTATAGGGTCAAGAATACATATTTGTTTTCTTTTAATTGTTTGTATTGGCATTCCAGTCTTGATTCATTCACTGAGTTAAAACAAAGCGTGTAGAAATACCTCATACTGATGGGCAGCACTTCCAATTACTGTCTCACAATATTCAATACACATTTTGTAAACAAAAAGGGTAAACTTTCAACCCATTATTTTTGTCAATGTGTAAGAGCATTTATTGTTGTAGTTGATATGCTGTATGCAATTATAATTTTTTTTTACTTGAATTTTCTAAAATTGTTTTTAATAGTGTTAAAGACAGGATGTATCAATGTGCAGATAGTAACATTAAAATTGAGAATCACACAATTTGCACTTTATCTAGTTCCGTTAAGCACATATTGCAATGTTCTCTTTCGGTGTCTTGAAAAAGTGGTGTAACACAACACTCAGTATTTAGGTGAAAATCCCTTAAAACACAAAGTGCAACGATAAAGATATAATATTCAACATATAAAAACTGGGACTTGTGGGGTGAAGATAACATTTTGCATAAAACAGAAAGACATAAGAATGCATGTAGTGTTATATTGTAACAAAACAGTGAATATAATTGTTAAGGTGAGTGGAAATAAACTCACATGATTTAGAGCCCTTTAAAGATATAGGTTCTAAACGTTTTCGCTTGTGTGCTTTAAGGTGCGATGCACACCCCTCTTCTGCTGGATATTTAGGTCAACAGGTCCCCATATGGTATAAAAAACAATATAAAGTAGAGAATATCACCTACGTGCAGTATGTTTGCATACAGTGATAAGACACCCTTTTGTGAACTGGCTCCAAGTTGCGATGCCTAAGTGTCTCTTTGTAAGGTGACACTTCCCCTTTTTGGAAACACGGTAGAGGGATCAGGATACTATAATGAAAAATATACCTTTTATTGGTTAAAGACATATAATAATTGAATAAAAATGTCAAAAATAAAGACTAAAAATAAAATGAGATTGGGGGCGCAGCCAAGCTGAACGGCCGCACATCAGATGAGCTCCACACTAAAAAAGCCTGAATTAAGCATAAATAACCACATTAAGCCCTAAAACTGCCTGCTTTTCAACCTCCGAGAAGAGGGCTCACCACAGAGGCAGTGCAAAAGCAAGACTGCGGCCAAAAACAGCGACGACATCCCGGGGATTGACCTGAGGCCTACAAGTGACCTACTCAGACGGCACGGGGGAAGCGGCCGATCCCTCTGCTGACTGCAGCCTACTCACATGGAGGTCTCCCCCCGGCACACTCTCTCCCCCCCCCCCTCGCCGGAGAGGGATATCCCGGCAAACAGCCCACAACACAGGAGCACGGCACCACCCTTGGCTTACCTGCACTGCCGATCCAGCGCTGCTTAACATGGCGGATGCCACGTGCCAGCGAGATCGCAGATCCCCACTGCCACCACTCTCTGAACGGCTGGACCGCCTGCTTGCTAACTTTTGGGCCAAGCTCTCGGTCCACAGGAGCACTCCAGCAGAGGTGCAATCACCAACAACCCCACAGGTCACCAAGCCATAGCCCGCGGCTCCAGGACGGGGCCAAGTTGCAGCATGGAAGGCTGGAAGGAGGAGGCGGGAGACACGATTCAGGTCTCAGCGGGTCAGCAACAGACCAGCGGTGAGTCACCTAACCAAAAAAACAACAAACCCCAGGTCTACCCACACAAACCCCCCCTCCCCTCAGGGTAATCACTACTTCTCCTGGGCGAAGACATCTCAGCGGAGGCCCTCAAACTTCCAGACACGACTCTACCCAGTACCACTACCTAAATGTGCTGTGGCGCGATAGGGGACATCCCCACACTCACCAATCTTCCTCGGCAGAGGATCCCAGTGACCACAACCTTCACAATCCCCACCAGGGACAACAAGCCCACGACATGCTGGTCACAAGACAGGGGACTTATGATACTGAACCCTCCGACTACATCCCAGCTGGGAATTGGAAGGGCACTGACTGGGGAGACCCCCATCGTCTGCTACTCCGGGCACCAACTCTACTGCTGATGGGGATCGGTTAGACCACACAGCTAGGACTTCGTGTCCCTTACTATGGACGCTGCGCACAAAGCCCAACACAATGTGTGCACTCAATTTATGCCTGCACCTGAGTTAGTTCTTATATTTAGTTAACCATATTTTATATATCAGTTAGTGCTAGTTTAGCCCAAAAATGCAGAAGTATTTAAGCAAATCTCATTATACGTCTCACTGTCTCTCCCATCTAACCTATTTTAACTATGATTTTTGTTTTTGCTTTCATTTTCATCTTCCAAGCCTGCTATCAGGCAGCAAAGCGCAGATTCAGTATAAGTATCCTGACAGATGTATAGCTGATCTAATGTCCTAGCTTGCTAACTTATGCATGCAGTCGGTGAGGCAACTCTGGCACTATGCTTTCTATGCTGTTAAAAAATGTGTGAACCACAACTTGAATACCCATCGTTACAAATGTTTAAACATGATCATCATTTCCTTAAGTAACTTAAAAAAATGTGCAAGTCAATCGAATACCCCATTGTTATAATCAATGAAAATCAGCGTGAGGAATGCCGTTGGGGTACCTCACGCGTGTTGTCATATTTCTTTGCATTGCAAAAATAAAGAATTTAAATAAAAATAAAAAAAATTAAATAAAATGAGATAAAATAGTTATAATGCTCATTGTCCTTGTGTCCTCCTTACACGGCTATTCAACAATATGTCTCTACATTCACGTTCCAATCGGGTGATTTTTCAGAACAACACATCAAATCAAACGAACAAACAAATATGGGGTAGAACTTGGAGGGGGAAGGCTAGGAGGAAGCTGTAGGGGGGGTTTGAGGTGGGGAATTAGGGTGATTCCCTAATTATACCCCTGTTCACTTAGGTGACTCCATGCTTTGCAAGAAAGTCATTCTACATCTAACATGCCTCTCTAGTAGCTGTACCTATCTGTAACTGGTCTCATACCTTTATTTAATATTTGCAGTTTGGTAAATTTGAGAAATTAGTTCTAATTTCCCCGGGGGGACGCTATTCGATTTCCCTTTTTTTTTTTAGCTTCTGAGACAATTGTAGAGATTAAAATTTTAAATATAATATACGGTGTAGGTTTTGGGAGGTGTTCTGGTACCACGAAGAGCAGATACTGTCTTTTCTCTGCCCCCTCTTAAAACAGACTCTGCATCTTTTTGGGGGATTCTGCTTTGCCGCAGTAGGGGGAATTTTAAAAATAAAATGTGCAGCCCAACTCTGCTCTCTCCCATCACCGCCCGGGGAGCAGGTGCATCACGGTACAAAATCCCTGAAATGATCTGGAGCTGAAACTGTAAAAAACTCAGTTGCGTCCCGAGGTTTGCTTTTTTTAACAACAAAAAAGCGTTGTGGGTTACAATCTGCATTAGGTAGATTGCAACCTTTTTGTACAAGGCCCTTGTCAATGTCCTCTCCGCTGCTGGGCTCCATCATGGAGACTCAGTCTCAGGCGGCCTGCGGTAAACCTCAGGACAAATTGTTTGTTCCATTGGGGGAAAGGGTTAATATCATGAAGGTGTTTCACGACAATGTGTCACCCAGGTATTAATAAATCCACTTCTGCTATCATGAGGTCATTCTGGTGGAATTCCCTCAGGAAGGATGTTAAGGAGTATGTGCAGGCTTGTTCTGTTTGTGCGGTTTCCAAAGTACCTCATAAACTCCCTTGTGGCTTGTTACAACCTCTTCCCGTTCCTGAGGTCCCATGGTCCCACTTGTCTATGGATTTCATTGTAGAACTTCCTAGTTCTAATGGTTATACCACTATTATCATGGTTGTTGACCGTTTTTCTAAAACTCACTTCATCCCTCTCAAGTAATTACCGTCATCTCAAGACCTGGTACTGATCTTTATACATGAGATTGTCGGTCTGCATGGCATTCCTCACAATATTGTATCAGATAGTCTCAGTTTGTATCCCGGTTTTGGAGGGCTTTCAATAAGCAATTGGGGATTAAATTGTCTTTTTCATCCTCTTACCACCCCCAGTTTAATGGTACAGCTGAGAGGGCTAACCAGTCTTTGGAGTTATACTTGCGTTGTTTTGTTAATAGCACTCAAGACAATTGGTCCGAATTATTACCATGGGCCAAGTTTGCTAGGAACAATGCTGACCATGACTCCTCTGGGCATAGTCCAGTTTTTGTTAATAATGGCAGGCATCCTTCTGTCCTACCGGCTGTTTTTTCTGACACGGCTATTCCTGCTTTGGATGACCGTCTGGCTTCCATCCGTGATACCTGGGTAAAATTTCAATCTGCTCTGGGTACTGCTGCGGACCGTTTCAAGCATTTTGCTGATACACGTCGAGGTGCCAACCCTGTTTACCAAGTGGGTGAGAGGGTTTAGTTATCTTCTCATAACATCAGGCTCAAAGTCCCTAGCATGAAATTTGCTCCTAGGTTCCTTGGACCTTTTCGTGTCTTTCGTAGGATCAATCCTGTTGCGTACTCTCTGACCCTTTCGGCCTCCTTGAAAATTCCTAATACCTTTCATGTGTCCTTGCTCAAACCTCTTGTTTACAATATATATATACTGTCTCAAGTGTCCCTCCTCCTCCCTTAGTTGTTTCTGGACAGGAAGAGTATGAGGTCTCCTCCATAATTGATTCCAGGTTTTCTCGGGGCACTTTACAGTACTTGGTGGATTGGAAAGGTTATGGACCAGCCGATCGTTCTTGGTTCCGGCATCTGATATACATGCTGGCTGCAAGATTTGCTATTTTCATGTAAAATTTCCTCTCAAGCCTGGTCCTGCCAGCCCGGTGGGCATAATGTCACGTATTCATCCGCTTATAAAAATGTGGTTAATGACATTTACTGTCCACACAGAAAAAGTTGTGCCGAGCAGCAACCAAATCCACAGAAGGGTTAATGCTGAGCAGCAATTATGCAAATGGAAACCTGGTAACTGCCTTTGGGGTCAAAGGCCGGTTACAGCCTATCAGACCTAGAGGAGGGGTATTTAGACCCAGTTCTCATCCTGCTCAGTGCTCTGTCGTGGTTTTACTTGTGGTTGTCCGAGAGCACATTATTGATTCTGGTTATTTGACTTTGGCATTGTTTTTGACTTCCCTGTTTTCTGGCATTCCTGACTCCTGGCTTTTCCTTATCGTTGTGTCTCTTTCTGTTTCCCTTGACCTTGGCTATTCCTGACTGCTCTTTGGTACGTTAGTCCGGCCATTGTAAGGTCCGGTATACGTTACCTATCAGTCAGTTACACAATTCTACGTGCTGGATCATTCTGTAATCCTGACAGCAAGATGCCAGATTGGGGTCCTTTTCAAGATCTACGTGCATAATTTCTGTCAGTGTTGTGTGTGTAAGGGTATGTATATGAGTGTGTGTATGTGTGATGTATGCTGGGGGAAGCATGTGTCATAAGTGTAGGGAAATCTGAGGGTAGCTGAGTGTTGCATGTTTGTCCTGTGGACGGTGAGCCAAATCTCTGGTGGGGTAGCACTATGGTTTGCACAATGATCAGAGCACTGGGGACCACAAAGAGCTTTTAAAGTGGTCTGCACCCAGTAAAGGTGAAGGCCACAACACTCCACCAACAGAGTGAGTGGACACAGTGTCGAGCATGGAGATCTCTGTCTGAGCCTGGCCACTAGGTGATTGGGTAGGACACCTAATGGATAATCCACCCCTGGTTCAACCTTTTTCATCCCAAAATTAGATTGTAGGTTTTGTTCATAAGGATGATCACCAAATGGTACTGCAAAAGAAAATGTATGAACTTCTGGGTCTTACTATGACTGGAATTGGAAATTCTGAATAGTTTCAATGCCAGATGTTCGGATTCAATTGCAACTGGCATATAACAAAAATAAAAAGATTTGCTCTTTGGAAACAAAAAAAAAGAATCATTGCATTCTATTCTTTGTTTCTTCAATGCCATCATTAATTTCTTAATATAACTACATTAGATGAGTTTACGTGCAGAGGATGTGATACGTCTCATTCAAGGTCCAGAGAGAAGAAAAGTTTTCAAATTCTCATTAAGTGAATTTTTGTATGCACATGTGTTGAGTGAAGATGAAATGTGTTCAGCCTGTGAACTTATGCCTGATCTTTTTCCCTCGGCTTTCCCCCTCCCAACAGGCTTTCTCCGTCCTTGGACTCTCTCCATTCTGTTCTGGTATCTAGAAGCTGTCTGCCTATCATCAGGTGCTGTCCTTCAGGATAACTATAAAGATTGGGCCAGTGTGGCGTGTACAGCCTCTCCAATCAGGAGGCCGGGTTTCATCTCCTGTCCCACCATGCTTCCTGCCACTTTCAAACTGTGTTGTGGAATATCTCACCAGCATCTTAGGAAATTCACTGGTACCGTATATCCAATGCTTACTTACTGCAAAATTCTCGATGTCATTGAGATTTATGTAGTTTTGTCAGCGTAATTTTTTTTGGGGGGGTGGGTACGGGGGGGGGGGGCGGCGGGTGGTTTGTTAGTTTTTTTTCTTTTTCACATTTTTTTCTGTGTTTTGTATTTTGTATATTGTGTTTTGGCACATAGTTGCAAATGTAGAGAAATATGTGATTTTGTGTTGCTCTCAAATTATGTAAAAAAAAATTCTTGCTTAGAGAGCAAGACTTGGTTGGTTGAGTGAATCTCCTTATCTTTCACTTCTATTAATACGTAAAGTGAAAACATGACAATATTTTATATTACGTGTGCATACAATGTGCATGGTGACATATTTTGTACAGTTGTATTTTGGGGATTCCCAGCTATCTATATTATGGTATCAGCATGGTGTGAGTGCATTATACATATATAGATATAGATTTTTGCCAATATTGTGGGTACCTAGAGTTGTAGGGTATTATTATTATTATTATTATTTATAAAGCACCGACATATTCTGTAGCGCTGTACAATTTATGGCTATTTAAACAAGTGCATCTTTCTTTAGTTTATGTCTAATTACAATGGTGCATTGTCTCTGGTATATAGCTCATGAAAACGGTGGATACAGTAAATATAAGTAATGATTATGGTACCTGTGTGTGTACATCTCAAGGTATGGGTGCACGCTTTACTATAAAAGAAACAGTTAGATTATTCTGTATATTGGATCAGGCAGCTCTATTTGATAGTGCATATAATGCATCTCTAGCTAATGACCTATTATATGTGTTTTATACATCTGTGACTTAATCTAGAAAGTCAAATTTAACCTATGGTTTATTCTGTAAGTGTATCTATAGATCCCGATCCAATTACGATCAACCCAGAAGATGTTTCATGATTTTAGTAGTTACATAGCTATATTTCACAGCCTGTAGAATCCAACAGCTCATAAGGAAAGTAAAAGTCTGACCCGTGGATGTATAGTTTATGACGTTAATGCATACATTTCTATATTGTACTGTAGTTATGGATTATGCCCCATAATGCATGTGTACACCTCTCCAAACCATGGCAGATAATGTGTGTGTGTGTGTTAGTTAGTCAAATACATGGCACTGTTGCTAAGCAACATGATTCAGACAACCTTTGATGTGACTGACATAAAACACTGGTAGACATCATAAAACAACTTCTTATCCACGATAACTAGTACATTCTACATTAAACAAACAAATCAAGCTTTTTTTCTGTCTATCTAATTATCTTTACTTGTGATACTCTGTGTCCAAGGTTCACTATCATCTACTTTTAGTTTATTTCATTGTAAAAGATAGCACATTAATTAAATACATTTTCAAAGCAAGATAGCGCAATGCGATGGAAAACTGCAAACTCTGGAGCAATCACTGTTAAACCCTGTGGACTGTTCTGTGACGTGGTCCAGATTTAGCACTCTGCGGTGGGACTGCCCATGTCTGATGATCCTGCTTCACTTAGAGGAAGACATTTCCTGGTTCTGTACTAGGGCGGTGATATGTACCATTGTCACAGCAGAGTTTGCAAACTATATACCCCATAATCCTCATATGGCCTTAAGTTGTCCACGTCTACATAATTGGTGGAAAGGAGTAACAGTGTATTTGAATGAACAGCAACCTTCTTTGATGGTTATTTCATTTTAGCCCAGGATAAACTAGCTCAGATTGGCTGTTATGATGTCATAATAACACATTACCCAACAGGATAGCCATGCTCACCAATCCATTTCTATCAACGACACATTCTATCCTCTGTATCCAATTACCTTTAATGAACATTGGGTTTATTAGTGTTTTTTCTATTTCTACTGATGCAAGAATGTAGCGTGGAATTTGAAAATGAAAAAAACTAAACAAAACGAAGGCATTTAATAGGGATATTTTTAAAATAGATTTTAAGTGTTTTAATTGTAGATTCAATCTTAGGTTTATAGGGCAGTTGACTCAAAACTATTGAAGAAACTGATTTAAAGAGAATTTTGCTGATATTTCACGTCTTTTCTACAGGTTTACAAAGGACTGCAGTGGGAGCTTTTGGCAAAGAAATCTCAAGATTTATTTTGAACAGCACCGATTACTTTTTCCCAAGTATACCGTATTCTATCCATAGAACCATTCACATGAAACTTGGTGAGCATTTCCATATAGCTCTCAGCTCTTATAGCTCTCGATAGTCTGTGTTTTGTTTTGGTTTTGCTTTATGACAAACTTGGTGAAATTTTGCTTGACTCTTGCATTATAAAAGCATGTTTTATTTAAACCTTGTTTTCCTTGTATGGTGGTATTTTTCTATTTTATGTCTAATGGGATAGAACTCTATTATATCAGCATTGAATAACAGACATCAGTTTAAATAGACCCTTTATCATGCTGAAGTGCTTTATGTGTGAAGAGTGTCCTCTTTTTTCATTTTACAGAGTGCAGAGTGCAGATTTCAATCAATATTGGCACTTTTTTTTTTTTTTTATAAATTAAACTAAAAACTGAAAAGTCTCATCTGTCTGATAGACACTGTGACTACAAAATGTCTTGGAAACATAGCCAAGAGGGATTAACTGAAATATGTCATTGGTGGTAATATTACATTTATTGATTTCATTTTATAATATCTCACTGTGTTTGGAGTGACTTACACAGGGTGATTCTAGAACCTATCTCAGTATTATGTCACTAAATGCATTGTACTTTTAAAAAGTATCCAAACTCAAGAGACATGCCATTGCCCAGAGCAGGGCCTCACACTGCAAATAAGCAATCCTTGTTACATGTATCTGTGAAGGAGCTGGCCTTACACCCCCACAGAGCCCAGCTCCTCCATAGTGCAGTGTGTACAAAGCAGCTACTGAGGGGGTGAGATGGGACATTATGAATTAAGCCCCTCCCCCACCCCTCACTAGTGCTTCTTCATACACCGCATGGGAGCTGCTGTGTCAGGTGGGAGCTGCCCTGTGATACTGGAGATGGAGCTGCCCTCTAAGGCTGCACGTGGAGTTGAGGGTAGAGAAGGTACTAAAGTTGGGGTTGGGAGAGGGGATATAGTGCTGGGAGTAGAGAAGGTGGGGGAGATAGTGGTGGGAGTAGAGAAGTTGGGGGAGATAGTGCTGGGAGTAGAGAAGTTGGGGGAGATAGTGCTGGGTGTAGATAAGGTGGGGGAGATAGTGCTGGGAGTAGAGAAGGTGGGGGGGAGATAGTGCTGGGAGTAGAGAAGTTGGGGGAGATAGTGCTGGGAGTAGAGAAGTTGGGGGAGATAGTGCTGGGTGTAGATAAGGTGGGGGGGAGATAGTGATGGGAGTAGAGATGGTGGCAGGAGATAGTGCTGGCAGTAAAGAAGGTGGGGGGAGATAGTGCTGGGAGTAGAGAAGGTGGGGGGAGATAGTGCTGGGAGTAGAGAAGGTGGGGGAGATAGTGGTGGGAGTAGAGAAGTTGGGGGAGATAGTGCTGGGTGTAGATAAGGTGGGGGAGATAGTGCTAGGTGTAGATAAGGTGGGGGAGATAGTGCTGGGAGTAGAGAAGGTGGGGGGAATATAGTGCTGGGAGTAGAGAAGGTGGGGGAATATAGTGCTGGGAGTAGAGAAGGTGGGGGGATAGAGTGCTGGGAGTAGAGAAGGTGGGGGGGAGATAGTGCTGGGAGTAGAGAAGGTGGGGGGGAGATAGTGCTGGGAGTAGAGAAGGTGGGGGGGGAGATAGTGCTGGGAGTAGAGAAGGTGGGGGATAGAGTGCTGGGAGTAGAGAAGGTGGGGGATAGAGTGCTGGGAGTAGAGAAGGTGGGGGAATAGAGTGCTGGGAGTAGAGAAGGTGGGGGGAATAGAGTGCTGGGAGTAGAGAAGGTGGGGGGAGATAGTGCTGGGAGTAGAGAAGGTGGGGGAGATAGTGCTGGGAGTAGAGAAGGTGGGGGGAGATAGTGCTGGGAGTAGAGAAGGTGGGGGGGAGATAGTGCTGGGAGTAGAGAAGGTGGGGGGAATATAGTGCTGGGAGTAGAGAAGGTGGGGGGAATAGAGTGCTGGGAGTAGAGAAGGTGGGGGGAGATAGTGCTGGGAGTAGAGAAGGTGGGGGGAATAGAGTGCTGGGAGTAGAGAAGGTGGGGGGAATAGAGTGCTGGGAGTAGAGAAGGTGGGGGGAGATAGTGCTGGGAGTAGAGAAGGTGGGGGGAGATAGTGCTGGGAGTAGAGAAGGTGGGGGGGAGATAGTGCTGGGAGTAGAGAAGGTGGGGGGGAGATAGTGCTGGGAGTAGAGAAGTTGGGGGAGATAGTGCTGGGAGTAGAGAAGTTGGGGGAGATAGTGCTGGGTGTAGATAAGGTGGGGGAGATAGTGCTGGGAGTAGAGAAGGTGGGGGAGATAGTGCTGGGAGTAGAGAAGGTGGGGGGAGATAGTGATGGGAGTAGAGAAGGTGGGGGGAGATAGTGATGGGAGTAGAGATGGTGGGGGGAGATAGTGCTGGGAGTAGAGAAGGTGGGGGGGAGATAGTGCTGGGAGTAGAGAAGGTGGGGAGAATAGAGTGCTGGGAGTAGAGAAGGTGGGGGGAATAGAGTGCTGGGAGTAGAGAAGGTGGGGGGAATAGAGTGCTGGGAGTAGAGAAGGTGGGGGAATATAGTGCTGGGAGTAGAGAAGGTGGGGGGAGATAGTGATGGGAGTAGAGATGGTGGGGGGAGATAGTGCTGGCAGTAAAGAAGGTGGGGGAGAGTGCTGGGAGTAGAGAAGGTGGGGGGGAGATAGTGCTGGGAGTAGAGAAGGTGGGGGATAGAGTGCTGGGAGTAGAGAAGGTGGGGGGAATAGAGTGCTGGGAGTAGAGAAGGTGGGGGGAATAGAGTGCTGGGAGTAGAGAAGGTGGGGGGAATAGAGTGCTGGGAGTAGAGAAGGTGGGGGAATATAGTGCTGGGAGTAGAGAAGGCGGGGGAATATAGTGCTGGGAGTAGAGAAGGTGGGGGGAATATAGTGCTGGGAGTAGAGAAGGTGGGGGAATATAGTGCTGGGAGTAGAGAAGGTGGGGGGGAGATAGTGCTGGGAGTAGAGAAGGTGGGGGGGAGATAGTGCTGGGAGTAGAGAAGGTGGGGGGGAGATAGTGCTGGGAGTAGAGAAGGTGGGGGGGAGATAGTGCTGGGAGTAGAGAAGGTGGGGGGAGATAGTGCTGGGAGTAGAGAAGGTGGGGGGAGATAGTGCTGGGAGTAGAGAAGGTGGGGGGAGATAGCGCTGGGAGTAGAGAAGGTGGGGGGGAGATAGTGCTGGGAGTAGAGAAGGTGGGGGGGAGATAGTGCTGGGAGTAGAGAAGGTGGGGGGAGATAGTGCTGGGAGTAGAGAAGGTGGGAGGGAGATAGTGCTGGGAGTAGAGTAGAGAAGGTGAGGAGGAGGAAGTGCAGGGAGTAGAGTAGAGAAGGTGAGGGAGAGGAAGTGCAGGGAGTAGAGTAGAGAAGGTGGGGGGGAGATAGTGCTGGGAGTAGAGAAGGTGAGGGGTAGATAGTGCTGGGAGTTGAGAAGGTGGGGGGGAGATAGTGCTGGGAGTAGAGAAGGTGGGGGGAGATAGTGCTGGGAGTAGAGAAGGTGGGTGGGAGGGAGATAGTCCTGGGAGTAGAGAAGGTGGGGGGAGATAGTGCTGGGAGTAGAGAAGGTGGGTGGGAGGGAGATAGTCCTGGGAGTAGAGAAGGTGGGAGGGAGATAGTGCTGGGAGTAGAGAAGGTGGGAGGGAGATGGTGCTGGGAGTAGAGAAGGTGGGTGGGAGGGAGATGGTGCTGGGAGTAGAGAAGGTGGGGGGGATAGTGCTGGGAGGAGAGAAGGTGGGGGAGGGAGATAGTGCTGGGAGTAGAGAAGGTGGGGGGGGTAGTGCTGGGAGTAGAGAAGGTGGGGGGGAGGGAGATAGTGCTGGGAGTAGAGAAGGATGGGTGTTAGATGGACATGGAGCGGTTAGGAGAGAGAGGGAGCTGAGTGTGAGGAGTAGATGGATCTGGAGAGGAAGCTTGGAGTGAGCTGGAGGAGAGAGGGAGATGGGCCAGGAGGGATATGGAGGTTGGAGGAAAGAAGATGGAGTTTATTGGAGAAACAATCAATAGTTTTACGTCAAGGGATTCTATAGTCACCTGGTATCTATAGCCTGTCCCTGCAGGCTGAACACTGTAAACACTGCAGTCACTCAATGGCTACTAGAGGTGCTTCCTGTGTCAGTACTGCACAGTGTGCAGAGACACTAAAGGCTCCCCATAGAGATAGATGCGTTGAATCAGTGGAGATATTTCTTGTCTACACACCATACGAACCTCTTTATTCCAACAGAAATATAAATTGAAAATGGTAGAGCAAAGTTAGAATCACACTGATCATTTTGTCCTTGCAGGAATTAATATAAAACCCTGCCCCTCGCAGAATACAATGCTTTCCAGTAGAGAACTATTTTATGTGAATCAGGCCGAGGAAACACTCAATAAAGCTATATCAATGCTCCACCAACAGGAAGGCTGGCATGCTGAAGTGCATCTGGTGAGTGGCACACATTATAATACCTGGCACTACTGGGATATACTTCAGGTTTATTAATATTTATTTAGCGCCAACGTGTTCTGCAGAACTTTCAGGGCCAGATGTTCCTCAATGTTGCCCCCACCTGATAGATATATATATATGTTTTGTGTTTTGGATACATGAATGGAACTAGTTAGGGTTATGATTGAATTGTGAATTTTACTAGGTGTGTGGGTGCTGAGAGAGGGTGTGTTTGTTTATGTTGTGTTGCTTGTTTATGGGGATGCTGCTTGACAGGCTGTGTGTGGAGTTGGTGCTTGTACTACTGCAGGTGTGGAGGAGATGTTGGTTGTGTGGTTGCAGGACACTTGTAGAGTTACATGTGTGGGAGGGTGCCTGTTGTGGGATTTTGCGGGGTTTGGAGCTGTAGTGTTTTGTTTAGGGGGCTGTAGTGTATTGTTGGGGATAGGGGCTATAAGGTGTGTTTGTGGGGATAGAAGCAGTATGGACTGTTATGTTTGTGTATTGGGTGGGTCCGCTCAAAGGATTGGCAGGTCTACTAACCAGGATGGCCTACGGAGGGCAGACCATGCAAGGAGCACTGTTTCAGTGTCTCAACAGGGCCTTAGTAACCTAGACATTGCGCATGATCGTGTAATGATACGCTCACGCTATGCTTGTTGTGGACAGTTTTACAAATGCAGGACACCAGGGCAGCAGGATTGGACACAAGACTGTCCTGGGTCACTTGGGAGGCCTGATGTGTTATTTCTGTCTCAGTAGCACATGGTAGCTCCAGCCTCCAGCAGTGCCCCTACACACATGTAACTCCATACTTTATAAATATGTGCATTATTGATCATTAGATGAATCCATATCAAGAAAAATTTAAGACTTTCTGTTTAAAGAGAAGTGTTTTTGTTTACCCTAAAAATGACATTCCCTCATTCCTTCAGCCAAGTAAACACTCTTACAGAGTTTGCAGGGTTGAATAACACAGAAGAGGTAAATAATAACCCCACGATGCCTCGGCATGTGAATGTGTGCTCTGGCATATAATGGAGGAATGCCATAGCTACACATGTGCGGTCTGCATTTTCTCCAGCAATGTAAGTAACAATCGGTTTTGAAGGGGGTTAAACTTTCGAAGAGCTTATCGTTTAACTTTATGTACTAATGTTGATTATTACTTCTGTGCAGGGAAATGGCGACTGGATACTCAGTAAAACGTTCCCAAAGGTAGGAAAAGTATTTCGTGCTGAGGCCACTATAGATTCACCACCTGATCTTATTTATACTCAACTCTTCGAAAATCTTGAGCAGATGAATCAGTGGAATCCAAACATCAGTAAAGTGGAGGTAATGGAAACATAATTAATTTGTGATGTGTCTACTGGTGAAGTTCATTATAAAATCTGAAGGTTTTTCTGTGTGAATGGTTACCTTGAAATCATCATTTATTACTGATAAAAAAAAAGGTTGGAAACAGCATGGTATGTCAGCAGCCAATCAGAGTGAATGATTTGCTAATTGGTACCTAACTTCCTGCTCTGTTTGAAATGGGCAAGTTTCCACTTTTTCACTGTAGAAGGGTTTATTTTTAAATCACCTCATCAAAATGTAGTGATAAAAAAACAAGCTGCATCGCTATACTTTCACCTCGTGACTATAAAGTGGTCAAATGCAACATGGAGAACGGGTTTGGATCCCCTGAGATTGATGTAATATAATTACTGATATTGTCACTCTATTACCATGGTTAGCCCACCTACTTCAGGTGGAATCTCATCAATATATTATTCTTGTATTTGTGACATTCAAATTTAAATAAGGATTTATAAAAATGACGGTTGCAAAAAGCATTAGTTATGGTAGGGTGTGGAACTGCACTCTATCCCTTTAAGCAGTATGTAGCTGGGTGCAACTCAGACAGTCTCAGTACCAGAGACCAAAATGCTGAATAACAAAATAGAAACGTCGAGGCACTCCAAGGTACAAATCAGGCAATTTTATTGAACCCACTCCATCGCAACGTTTCGACCTACACGGTCTTTGTCAAGCTACTAAGTGAATGTATACATTCATTTTTATAGGAATACAAGTGATTAACAATTAACAAGATCCCATCAAACAATTAGTTAACAATTAGGTTGCAAAAAGCATAGCATGTCAGCACCCAATCAGAATCAATGATTTGCTAAGACGTACCCAACCTCCCACTCTGCATAAAATGGCAAAACAGTTTTTTGATATTTTGTATGATTCAGCATGTCAAACATGCTTAAAGGGACACTATAGGCACCAAGACCACTTCAGATTTAAGTGGTCTGCGTGCATTGCCCCAGGTCCCTTAACTCTGATCAGGTAATTTTGCAGTTTTTGATAAACTGCAATACTTACCTGCTAGGGTTAACACCTCCTCTAGTGGCTGTCATGGAGACACTACGCATGGAGACGTCCATTGTCGCCCAAATCCCCATAGGAAAGCATTGAATAATGCTATATTATGGGGAAATCCTAATGTGAGCGCGGCCGACCCATGTGCATTAGGTCTTTCCCGCCAGCAGATGGGAGACTAGAAAAGGAGGTCCCAAGCCAGCGCCGAGGGACATTGGCGCTGGAGCCAGGTAAGTGACAGAACAAGTTTTTTAACCCCTTCTGGACCATGGCAGGGGGAGGTGGGCTTGACAGAGGGGGTAAGCTGTAGTGCCAGGAAAATGGGTTTGTTTTCCTGGCACTATAGTTTTCCTTTAAAGGGTAACTCTAACCTTTTGAAAGGGGGGACCTTTCCGTTATACTATGCCCTGTTGAGCAAGGTGGAGAAGTCCCCCCCGCTCAATTTGAAGTTTTATTTACCAGGAATCCAGAGCTACTGGTGCTTTTCTTCTGCGCCACCTCCTGAAGTCACTGACATGGATTTTGACTTCTCACAGTGCATGTGCGTGCTCCAGTGTGAGGAGGGAGGTGGGTTGGATGGTGGGTTTAAAAAAACAAAATGTTGCCCGCAGGGTGCACCCACAGGGAGGTAGGATGAGAAAGGAAAGCTAGGCAGGGCGCGCTGACGCCATACATATTTTTTTAATGTTTTTGCAGTGCATAATAAAATTACAAGCCTGAGGTATCCCAACGTCAGTCCCCAGGCACATTATCACAATTTACAATTGGGGTAATCGATGATATATGCACAATTTTATATTTTAAACAGGCTGATGATATGATATGGAACATGCTAGGTACATCGATTGATTATTCAAGCTAGAGAAACACCGTACTAGTGCTGGCTACAGTTTTACAGGCTACAGTTGAGACCTAGGTACTGGTTGCATAAACAGAGTGAGAGCAGGGGCACTATGCCCATGAGTGGTAGTATGGTAATGCACTTAAGAGATTTAGGCTAGGCCTGAATGCCATGCATTGTAGATCTAATCTAGCATATTATATTAAACACGTTTATGAGCCCAAGCTTGTTCTAAGTAAAGGAGTAGTATAGGAGTAGCAAACAAGCTAAGTAAGAGAGTAGTTAGAATGCCACTGAGGACTTGTCATGGAATATAGTCAGACAAGGGTTAATGCTAAGAGCACATATACAGGTTATCTGGTCTGGATAACCCCTCTGCCCGCTTCCTCCATTCACTTGGCTAAGTATGATAGGAATGGCATCCCAGCATAGTGTTAAACACAGCTAGTTCTGCTCTGCGTGTCTCAGGTTGCTGCACGGGCTCATATCTTGCAACCTCCGATCTAGTGCTATCCGGAGCCAGCCTCAGAGCTCGAGCGTTGGTCCTCCTAGGTGTCAGGCAGTGATGTGAGATTTCTTCTCCTCATGGCTTAGGTGAGTAGTTGCTGGAGCGCCGGTGCTGGGATGTGGGTGGGTGCCGCCGAGGGTTCTTCTTCAACTGTTGGACTTTCGTATTCGTGGTGGTAAGTAGCCCATGAATGGAGGCAGAGATCCTTCCACGTCCTGTCTAGGGATTCAACGTTCTTCTCGAGGCTTAGGTGGCGGCCATTTTAGCTTCAGAGTGTGGTAGTATGAGTGCAGATTAAATTGTAGCGTTCCCCTCCCTGCTGTTGCGGATCCTCCTGTGGGGATGGGATAACCCCCACCGGTCCAGGGGGCGGGGAACAGAACCAGGACCACGTCAGAGAGCCAATGTGTGGTAGCCAGCAGAGAAAGCAGGATGGCGGCCGTCCACCCCACTCCTACCTTGAGTATGCTGCAACCTCCTGGGTTTCAAAAACTCCCGATCTCGGTGTCTGATGCATCACTGACAGCCATGTGTTTGTTTTGTAGTCATTCTGGGCTCAGATTTAGCTTAAGAGCTGGATATTTCAGTGTATAAGGCTGAGTCCCTCACAAGCCTCTCCTGCATGCGACCGGTCAGCATGGCGGCCGGCCCCGCCCCCGACAACATTCATATTTTATTCACAGAATGACATTGCCATCCCTGTTCATAGTTTGAGGCTGCACATATCATGTGTGCTGGAGGTGCAACTAACCTCACCACACAATTACAAATATCTCAGTATGTGGAGTGGTTCATGCAGAAACATTGCACTTACTGACTCCTTCCAGCATGATCACTGAAGTGGTCATGGTGTTTGGAGTAACCCTTTAAGTAAAAACACATTTCTGACAATGCTACTTTAAAAGTATTTGAAAGAAGACTATAGGGTCAGGAACACAAAATTATAGTCCTGACCCTATAGTGTTAAAATTACCATTTAGCACCCTGACCTCCCTAAATACAGTAACATCTTATTTGTATCCAAGTCTGTAGCTGCTGGCTTTGTCCCTGACCTGCCTGCTGTCTGCTGACATCATCAGAAGTTCTGGTCTGAGCCATAGGATTGGCTGAGACTGTCAAGGAGGCAGAACAGAGGCAGAGCCAGCACAAATCAAGCACAGCCCTGGCCAATCAGCATTTCCTCATAGAGGTGAATTGAATCAATGCATCTCTATAAGAAAAGTATAGTGTCTGCATGCAGAGGGTGGAGACACTAAATGACAGTACTGCACAAGGAAACACCTCTAGTAGCCATCTGAGAAGTGGTCAGTGGAGTTATCACTAGGCTGTAATGTAAACACTGTATTTTCTGTGAAAAGACAGTGTTTACTGCAAAAAGCCTGAAGGTAATGATTCTGCTCACCAGAACAAATTCGATAAGCTGTAGTTGTCCCTTTAAGGGTTCCATTTACACTTTCATTTCTATTGGACGGGCTAATTTCTGCCAAATAGCTTCACCATAAGACAAACTGATATAGGAGAATGAATGTAAAAAGAAAAGTAATAATGATACATTTTTCATATGGTATAACATAAAGACAATATTACATTAGTTATATTTATAATTGTACCAGATCAATTAAGATTTGATTATTTAAAATAATTAAGGTGCAGCAGACTTCTAAATGTGTTGATGGCATTAGTCCGAGCATCACAGAAGAGGCCGACTGCAGAACTGCCAAGCTGATCAAAAACCACCAGGGAACTCCAGGCAATGAGATGAAGTGGTTTTTAAGCCTAGCGATAAGATAAAAATAGATATTTTTTGTAACTTATTTTTTATTGTTTTCAAATAGTATGGGGATACAGAAGGAAAGCGGGGTGGGGGATCAAAAAGGTTTTGTTCAATATGACACAATTAGCATGTTTACAATGCATTTTTCATACAATGAGGAATCTTTCACAGTACACGACATAACATGGTGTCAGTATTAACAATTTGCGCCTTATGTGCGAACATCAGATTAAACATTGGACGTGTGACATATTACCCTTGAGAGCGTGGTGCTTAAAGGGACACTATAGTCACCTGAACAACTTTAGCTTAATGAAGCAGTTTTGGTGTATAGAACATGCCCCTGCAGCCTCACTGCTCAATCCTCTGCCATTTAGGAGTTAAATCCCTTTGTTTATAAACCCTAGTCACACCTCCCTGCATGTGACTTGCACAGCCTTCCATAAACACTTCCTGTAAAGAGAGCCCTATTTAGGCTTTCTTTATTGCAAGTTCTGTTTAGTTAAGATTTTCTTATCCCCTGCTATGTTAATAGCTTGCCTGCAAGAGCCTCCTGTATGTGATTAAAGTTCAATTTAGAGATTGAGATACAATTATTTAAGGTAAATTACATCTGTTGAAAGTGAAACCAGTTTTTTTTTCATGCAGGCACTGTCAATCATAGCCAGGGGAGGTGTGGCTAGGGCTGCATAAACAGAAACAAAGTGATTTAACTCCTAAATGACAGTGAATTGAGCAGTGAAATTGCAGGGGAAAGATCTATACACTAAAACTGCTTTATTTAGCTAAAGTAATTTAAGTGACTATAGTGTTCCTTTAAGTTTGTTCCAAGTGCTCAAGTCAGGTATGGGTTTGCTGTTCACTGTCTGGCTGTAGCTCCGTCATAAAGGTCTGACAGTTATATTTACTAGGTGTTGTCTCCCATTCTAAGCCCATTGGGGCTTGTGATGTTTATACGTCTACGTGGCTCGAGCAACAGTAGATACCTGTGTGGGGTGGCTCTTTTGTAACACCTACGTTAATGATGTCGTGTGAGGGTCTGGAGCGTGTGGTCGTGTTCCTCGTCAAGGTTTGGGGGTTGAGGGGAGGGGTTGGGGGGTAGGAGGGAGAAGGTGAGGTAAAGAAACCTGGTGAAGGTAGTGGGCGCGGTACCTGGTGAAGTCTGTCCCGGCAGGGGTCAACTGAGGGATGAGTCATGTCTAGGGTCATGCATCGTCATTTGGTGCGTTGGTGTATCATGTGAGTTGTGTCACGTATTCATCCGCTTATAGAAATGTGGTTAATGACATTTACTGTCCACACAGGAAAAGTTGTGCCGAGCAGCAACCTCATCCACAGAAGGGTTAATGCTGAGCAGCAATTATGCAAATGAAACCTGGTAACTGACTTTGGGGTCAAAGGCCAGTTACAGCCTATCAGAACTAAAGGAGGGGTATTTAGGCCCATTTCTCATCCTGCTCAGTGACCTGTTGTGGTTTCCCTTGTGGTTGTCCGAGAGCGCGTTCCTGTTATTAGTTTTCTACCTGTTTTTTTACTTTGGCTTTGTTTTACTTTGACTTCTCTATATTCTGGTATCCTGACTCCTGGCTTTCCTCATTGCTGCGTCCCTTTCTGTGTTCCCTGACCTCGGCTAGTATTTTTACTATTCTATGTACGTTAAATCCGGCCATTCTAAGGACCGGTAATACGTTACTTATTTGTCATCCGTGCTATACAGTTCTACGTGCTGGATCAAACAGTAATCCTGACAAGTGGCAAGTAGAGACCTCTGGTCTTCGTGGTAAGCATTGGGTGGATTCTGAATTATGGTAGCCTTTCGTCGCAATAGGCTATGGAGGTTGTGTAGGTAACTTCTGCTTTAATAGGTAGGTTTGCCACATCTCATCTATGGAAGAGCTCATTTTCCCTATCTTCATTTGGTTCCACATAAGGAGTTCATATTCCACTGTTGTCGATATCTGGGTTGTAATTTCTTGGATTGAGGGGAGAGTAGTGGTCTTCCAGTGTCTAGCTATTAGAGTGGACACTGTGCTCAATATGAGATAAATAATTTTTTTTGCTGGTTTGGGGATGTTATCTGGTAGCGACCGTAAGAGTATCGTTTTTGGTTCGTGTGGTAGGGTACAGTCCGTAGTTTCTTGAATTAATCTCTCCGTTGTTTTCCAGAGTTCGTTTACAGTGTTGCAGGTCCACCATACATGCAACATTGTGCCTCTGTGTGACTTACAACGCCAGCATACATCTGTCGCTTCTGGGTACATAAAGTGTAATCGAGAGGGTACCATGTACTAGGAATCGACCGATATTGATTTTTTAGAGCCGATACTGATACCGATAATGTGTGAACTTTCAGGCCGATAGCCGATAACTTGCCGATATTCTGTACATTTACCATTTTCAAAAAATAAACTAATCCTAAAGGTAAATGCACAAAATATACATGCCACATGTAGTGGATGAAGTGTGGATGTAGTGTGTATAGTGAATGCAGTGAGTGTTTGTGTAGTGTGTATAGTGAATGCAGTGAGTGTATGTGTAGTGTGTGTATATATAGTGAATGCAGAGTGTGTTTGTGTAGTGTGTGTATACTGAATGCAGAGTGTGTTTGTGTAGAGTGTATAGTGAATGCAGAGTGTTTGTTTGTGTAGTGTGTGTGTAGTGTGTGTGTGTGTGTTTGTGTAGTGTGTATGTAATGCAGTGTGTGTTTGTGTAGTGTGTATGTAATGCAGTGTGTGTTTGTGTAGTGTGTGTGTGTATGTAATGCAGTGTGTGTTTGTGTAGTGTGTGTACGTAATGCAGTGTGTGTGTGTATGTAATGCACTGTGTTTGTGTAGTGTGTGTGTATGTAATGCAGTGTGTGTGTGTGTGTGTGCTTGTGTAGTGATGTAATTTGTGTAAAATGGGGGGGCATTTTTTTATTTTAATTTTTAAAAATATTTAAATGGTGTTTTTTTTTTTTTAGTCCCCCCTCCCTGCTTCTTACCAGGGAGGGGGGATATAGTATTCCCTGGTGGTCCGGTGGCTTGTTAAGTCCTGGGGGGCCGACAGGAAGCAGTTTCTTACCTTGCCAGCAGCTCCTCCAGCTCCCCAGTGTAAATCTCGCTGCCCTTAGTGCCGCGCGGAGCGTTGCCATGGTAACCCGTGGCAACGCTCTGCGGCCGCGGGTCTCGCGAGATTTAGACATGGAGCTGCAGGGGCTGCTGGCAAGGTAAGAAACTGCTTCCTGCCAGCCCCCCAGGACCGCCGGGTTTGTAATGAGCCTGGTGGTCCTAGAAGGTATTATCGGCAATATCGGTATCTATATTGGCCGATACCGATATTGCCGAAAATACAGAATATCGGCCGATTATATCGGTAAAACCGATAATCGGTCGATCCCTACCATGTACCACCTATATAGTACTTTACGTGACGTCTCCAAGTGGGCTGCGCAGGTGGACATTCCTTCGTGCGCTGTGAAGATTTTCTTCCATTCTTGTGGGGAGATAAGTGTTTGGAGATCTTCTTGCCAGTCATATATTAATTTCCAGGTTTGTCCCGTGTCAATATTTGTGAGGCTATCATAGCAGTTGGAGAGCGCTTTCTTCGGGGGTAGTGCTGTCATGCATTGCAGTTCCTACTTTGTTGCTGTGGTCCGTAATGTCTGTCTACTTGTGGGAATTGAGTTATCATTCAGTAGAGCTTTTATTTGGAGGTAAGCGAACGTGAAGTTCGGAGGGAGAGTTTGTAAGTCCGGTAAGGGTTTCAGGCCTTCAGACGTGTAGAGGTGGAATATGTGTGTGATGCCTCTTTCTTCCCATTTTAGGTGCGGGAATGTGCCATTGCAATGGTGTAAGATTTTGATGGGAGCAGCTAGTGCCCAAGGGTGAGCCGAGCATAGCTTTCTTCTGCAGCCGTCCCACGTTGACAGTAAGAGTTTGGTGGTGGGCAACATGTCCATGTTTCTTGGTCTTGTGTGTTGGGGGGTCTACAGCGTGGAAGACACGTCTTTGTTGGTGCAGAACTGGCTTTCTAATGCTACCCATTGTGGGGGGTGTTCAGTTGAGTGTGCGCTGATGGCATTCGTGAGTAGGGCCGAATAGTAGTATGATTTTAGGTTTGGAAATCCCATTCCCCCCTGTTTTGTGTGTCTGAAGAGCAGGGCCTTAGGAACTCTGGGTTGCTTCCCATTCCAGCTGAAGCGTAGTAGAATTGCTTGCAGGCTTGTCAAATAGTTTTGTGGGATCTTGATTTGCAGTGACCGGAAAAGATATAGTATTATATCTCCCGACCCAGGAAAGGAACAGATTTTTCCAGCTGAGCAGTTGTTTTTCGATTTCACGTAACAGTTTTGTCTAGTTTGCTGTGAATAGGTCGGTAGGTTTGTTAGTTATTCTGATGCCTAGGAACGTTAGGTGGTCTACTCTCCAGTCGTATTCGTGGGCTGATTTTAGGATGTCTACCGTGGTTCTAGGTATGTTGACTGTATGCATGTAATGCTATGCGTAGTGATGGGAGAGAAATGAGTGGTTGGGTGAGTGTGAGTAGTATGTCGTCCGCGAAGAGATTAAGTTTATACTCCGTTTGGCCAAGTGAAACACCATGAATGCTATTGTTCTCGCGGATGGCTATCGCCAGGGGCTCTAGGGCTAGGACGTACAGGAGGGGAGATAGGGGGCATCCTTGGCGTGTGCCGTTAGTGATCGGGAAGGGTTGAGAGCAGAATCCCGAGGTCAGCACTGTTGCCGTGGGGTTACTGTATAAGGCTCGGATGACAGATAGGAAGGGTGGTGGAAAGCCGTAGAGTGTCAGGGCTTCGTGTAGGAAATGCCAGTTAAGGCGATCAAATGCTTTTTCAGCGTCTAGCGAGAGCATAATGCTCTCTGTTTTAGTCAGTTTTAGGAGGTGGTATATGTTAAGGACTTTCCTGGTGTTTTCCGGGCCCTGCCTGCCTGCCACGAATCCCACTTGATCTGTGTGTATTAGGGAAGGTAGTATTGTTTTGAGGCGGTCAGCATGGAATTTTGCGTATAGTTTAGCATCTGCATTGAGCAGGGATATTGGTCTAAAGTTTTGGCATGTAGTTGGAGGTTTCCCTGGTTTAGGGATTGTGATGACGTGTGCTGACAGGAACTCAGTGGGAAAGAGCCCTGTCTAGTCGCTTCGTTATAGAATTGAGTAAGAGGAGTGGCTAGTTCGTGTTTGAATGTTTTGTAATATGTATTAGTGTACCCATCGGGGCCTGGTGCTTTACCTCTGGGCATTGCGTCTATATGGTGGAGCACCTCCTCTGTGGTGATTGCGGCAACGAGTCGTGCTGTTTGTTGTGCGTCAATAGTGGGGAGTGCGAGTTTGTTAAGGTATGCTCTTATGGACGCTGGGGTGGGGTGGGATGGGGCGAGTTTGGGCCGTCTTTCAGGTTGTAGAGAGTGCCGTAGTAGTGAGCAAATTCATTACAAATCTGCGTGGGTTGCATTACTTTTTGCCCGGTTTGTGTATTTAGGAATTGTGTTCTCGCTCGTGCTTGCTTGTCCCTAAGTCTTAGTGCCAGGAGTTTCATAGCTTTGTTGCCTATTGAGTAGGAAGTGGCTTTAAGTTTCTTTAACGCTGCATTTGCCTTGCGGAGGTGGATGTCGTTGATTTCGTTTTGTGTGCTTTGTATTTGTTGTTGGAGCGCCTTTGTGGGATTTGCTTGATTTGATCTGTGGAGGTTCTGGACCTTTTTGAGGAGTGTGAGCAATGTGTTATGGTTAATCTTTTTGAGATATGCCGCTCTGCCTATCAGAATTCCCCGGATAACTGCTTTGTGTGCTAGCCACAGAGTGGCGGGGGTTGGGCCGGTGGGGGCATTGTAAGTGAAGTATAGGTCCATTTCATTCCTAATCTTTTCCCGGAAAGGAAGGTTCAATAAGGAGGTGTTCGTTCAGTCTCCAGGGGCTGTGGTTTTTGAATTGGTACAAATCTGCGAGGACCAACGATACTGGGTTATGATCTGATATTGTGGACGTTTCTATGTCGCATGTCTTGGCCTGATGTAGGTGCGCGTTGCGTATGAGGAACCCGTCTACGCGGGAGTACGTATTGTGGACTTGGGAGTAGTGGGTATATTCTTTATTGTTAGGGTGAAGGGTTCTCCAGACATCATAGAGACCGTGCGATGACAGTATTTTGTTTAAGGAATTGCAATATTTGTGTAGTGTTTTTTTGCGCTTCGCTGAGTGTCGGGCTGTAGAGTCCGCATTAGGGTCCAAAAAATGATTAAAGTCTCCACAGATGACTGTGGTGCCTGTTTGGAGCTTCTCTACTTTGTCTAAGAGGGAGGACAAGAGGTGAGTAAGAGTTAACTATTGTGTATGTGGAGTTGTTCAGAGTGCATATTAGGATGAGAAATCTACCATTTGGATCGGATTCGATTGAGATTAGGTCAAAGGCTAGAGTGTGGCTCAGTAGGATCGACACTCCCTTGCTTTTGGTCGGGGAGGTAGCGTGAAACTGGTGGGGGAAGTTTTTGAGTCCCAGAGTGGGGTTAGAATCTTGTTTAAAATGTGTCTCCTGTAAACAGATGATGTCTGGTTGTGCATTATTGAGCTCTTTGAGGAGAGTGTGTCGTTTGTTGGGCGAATTCAAGCCAAGGATATTGTGGGTAATTATCTTCATTTTTCGTGGGTAGTGTATGTTGTGTATGAGTCTGGTGGCTGGCAGTTATGTGGTAGGGATGCGATGTCTCAGCCATGGGGAGGAGGAGGTCACGGTCCTGTTGGTGTGGTGGGCTTGCCGGTATGTCAGGTGTGGGCGTCTGCGTAGGTCAGTCAGTGGGTAACCGCAGTGTAGTGTTTGGTGATTGGAACCAGGTGTACAGGAGAAATTTCAGAACAAAGTGAAACAAGTAAAAAAAAAAATTAACAATCAAACAGTAATTAAAGAAAGTATCTTACAATGGTGACTTTCAGAGGTATGTGCCTTGACTATGGCACTTCCTGAGTGGGGGTAATGTGGTCGGGTCGGGTCGAGCGGAGGTCGCTTCGGGCCCAACGTGAATCAGGTGTGCTCCGACCGCTTTTATAATTTAAGATTTAATGATTGGAGCATCCAGCACCTCTGCGGGCAGTAGAGAGCCCGTATTGTAACGGTAGAGGCCATGACCATAGTGGTCGGTAGCCGGTAGGCTGTGCTCTGCGTAAATGGTGCGGGGTTTATGATATGGCTCTATGGGAGTTCCCAGTTATTGCCCCTTCCCTTCTGAAGAGGGGGAGTCTCAGGGGCGCAAGATGAGGGTGAAAATATACAATTATCTGTGCATTAACATCACATTTTAACCCAGAGTATAACAGGTAAGCAATAAAGTGAACTTGTTTAAACTTGCTGTATCTCGCTGAGCATCATCAGTCTTCTCTTGGGGACGTGCGTCTCGTCTTCTGAGGGCGCCATTCTTCAGTTAGTGATTTCCCGGTATTACGGTGGTTTGATTGTAGGTTCCGAGACATACCCCATTGCCGCAGGAGGTCCATTCCCTCTGCTGGTGTAGGTGCCGAGATGAGCTTTCCTCCTTTTGAGATAAGCAGCTTGGCCGGGTAGCCCCAGCGGTATGGAACATTATGTTGTCTCAGTGTGTACGCTATGGTTTTGAAGGATCTCCTTCGGCATAATGTCTCTGCGGATAAGTCCATGAACATGAGGATGTCTGTGAACTGAGTGGTTAGTCCTTTTTGGTTCTATGTGCCCGTAGTATTTGGTCTTTGATGTGGTAGTAGTGGAGTCTCATGAGGACGTCCCTCGGAGTGGTGGGTGGCAGGTGCTGCGGTTTGGGGAGCCTATGGATGCGATCTAGTAGGAACATGTCTGCCGGGATATCAGGCAGTAAAGCTTGGAATAGCTCAATGGTGTAGGCCGTTAGGTGTTGTGCTCCTATCTCTTCTGGTACTCTCCTTAGTCGCAAGTTATTGCGGCGTGATCTGTCTTCTGCATCAGCAATTTTGGTCTTATGGTTGTAAAGTTGCTCTTCAATTTTGCTGAGGCGCGTTTCAGTTTCATTATGTGCCCCTGTGAGGCTTTCTATATTGCCTTCAAGGTGGGAGGCCTGTGCTTCTAGGTCAGTGAGGCCTTTCCTCAAATCAGTTATAGCCTCTGAGATGGTGGTTTTCATTTTGGCAACTGCTGCATCTAGCATGGCTTGCAGGAGACTCTGTGTAAGGGGGCTATCTTCTTGCCTACTCACTGTGTAGTCTCGTTCTGCATCATCCTCCGTGTCGGCACCATCTTGGGCCTGTTGCTCGGCGGGCTTGTGCTGTGAAGTTCTGGCCGCAAAGAAGGCTGATTTATCTTTTGCCTCCGCGTTTTTTTTAGCACGGTGTTGGGACATCGCTCCTGATGTTTGGGTCGGAAAATGTCTGGATTTAGCCGTGTTGTGGAGCCCTTAGAAGCGGAGCTCGTTCAGTGTGCTTCCATCTCGCACGATGTCCGGCCACGCCCCAAAAATAGATATTTTAAGATAAAATATATATCTAGAACAATTTTCTATGTGCTCGTTAATATTGTCCAAATGCTATTATCACTCCCACCGAGTATCTCTTGGCTCTCTGATATTTTTTTCAAGACTCTTTTTCACACATTAATAAATGAAGTCCAAATGAGGAAATCCATGTTGAAACTAACCATTACATTTTCTTTAGATCCTTCAAAAAATTGGAAGAAACACTCTCTTGACACGAGAAGTGACATCAGATATTCAAGTAAATGTAATCAACAAAAGGGACTTTGTCAGCGTACGGCACTGTTGCAAGAGGGGGTCTGCCGTTTACCTTGTAGGAACCGCTACGCATTCTGAGTTAATGCCACCACAACAAGGAGTTATCAGGTATTGGAATGACCTGCTATGATTTAGTAGGAATACTTTTCCTGAACAGATACAGATTTTTTTTTTCTTTTTTTACACATTCTACATTTTTTTGCACAAACAACGGTGGTGGTATAAAATTACCATATTAAACCCTTGTTTATGGTACATCTCACCACAACTGTGTTGCTTTGGGCAAAAATAAATAGCTGGGTATGTAAATACTGAGACTGCCATGGGGGTGGATCTTGTGATTATACATGTGTTGCTTTGGGTGACTGGAAGTCCAGTTATATGCTTTTTAATTATTGAGCTTGTAACTGAATTACAACTCCCATAAATTTTGTTGTGCTTCCTTACAACATGAACAGTGGTGTTTTTTGAGAATCACGGCATTAAGGTGGAACAGAAAAAGAGCTGTGACACTATGTTCCTCAGTACTGTAGCCAACAAGAAGGAAGTATATTAGAATAGGGGAGATGAGGGCAGTGACAGAACTAATGTAAAGGGGGCCCTGGTGCAAGAATTTGTTTTTAGGCCCCCTCTAGCTCAAGCATGGCCAAAAGGTAGATATTTGTCTGACGGAAAAGTTCCACAGTGCTTTGCCAGTTGGGAAACAATGTGCCCTTCCTTGCAGAGCTGTATTTATGAGCAGTGTTTGTGTTTGAATGTAATCATCTTTTATATGTTTGAATGTATATGTATATATCAGTGGTCTTACATGCTCCCAAATTGCGCCGTTACAGTCCATAATGAATGCGGCAGCGAGGCTCATCTTCCTGTCCGCCAGCACCTCCCATGCCTCACCCTTCTGTCAGTCCCTACACAGATACACACTTACACAGAACACATGAACACGCACTGATCACACGGATACACATATACACATAGATAACACATATACACAAACAGATAACATAATTACGCAAACAGATAGCACACACATGTACTCACTGATAGCATATATACACAAACAGATACACACATATACACACACATATAGTATATATGCACACAGATACACACATACACAAATATACACACACGTATAACACATATACACACTGACATACAGTTGTGCTCAAACGTTTGCATACCCTTGGAGAATTGGTAATGTATGTACCATTTTTAAAGAAAACATGAGTGAGCAGGCAAAACACATTTCTATTATTTCTTATGGGATTCATATTCAACAGTAGGTTATAACAGAATGGCACAATCATAAATCAAAATACGGCAACAAAGAAATAAATGAAATTACCCTTGTTCAAAAGTCTGCATACCGCTAGTTCTTAATATGGTGTATTGCCCCGTTTAGCATCAATGACATCGTGCAGTCTTTTATAATAGTTGTCTGCCAGTATTTTCTGATAACATGCTGCATTCATCTTGCCATCAATTTTCACAAGATTCCCAGTGCCTTTAGAGCTCCCTTCCCCACCTTCCCCCTCCCCCTCCCCCCCCAAACATCAGTGAGCCACCACCATGCTTCACAGTAGGGTTGGTATTCTTTTCACTATAGGCCTTGTTGATCCCTCTCCAAACATAGCGCTTATGGTTGTGACCGTAAAGCTCTATTTTGGTCTTGTCACTCCAAATTACAGTGCGCCAGAAGGTGTGAGGCATGTCAAGGTGTTGTTGGGCATATTTTAACCAGGCTTTTTTTGTGGCATTGGCACAGTAAAGGCTTCTTTCTGGCAACTCAACCATGCAGCTCACTTTTGTTAAGTATTGTCATATTGTGTTCCTTGAAACACCCACGCTGTATTATTCCATAGCCATCTGTATTTCTCCTGAGGTTACCTGTGGGTTTTTCTTTGTATCCTGAACAATTCTTCTGGCAGTTGTGCCTGAAATATTTCTTGGTCTACCTAACCTTGGCTTGGTATCAAGAGATCCCTGAATTTTACACTTCTTTATAAGTGATTGAACAGTACTGACCTGCATTCTCAAGGCTTTGGATATATTTTTATATCCTGTTCCGTTACCTTGTTACGCAGGTCTTTTGACAGTTCTTTTCTGCTCCCCCTGGCTCAGTATCTAGCCTGCTCAGTGCATCCATGTGAGAGCTAACAAACCCATTCAATATTTATACACAGGCATTAATTGCACTTTATAAAGCCACAGGTGTGGGAAATTAACCTTTAATTGCCATTTTAACCTGTGTGTGTCACCTTGTGTGTCTGTAACAAGGCCAAACATTTAAGGGTATGTAAACTTTTGATCAGAGCCATTTGGGTGATTTCTGTTATCATTATGATTTAAACAGGAGACAAACAACTATGTGGTAATAAATGGCTGTATGTGATCACTATCCTCTTACAAAATACATTTCTTGCACGATCAGTCATATTTTCAAAATCAATGCGAAAATTACACAATTTCTGACAGGGTATGCAAACATTTGAGCACAACTGTATACACACAAATCACAGTTTACATATTTTAGCCACCTCTCTTGCTTTCAAACCTTTTTGGTACAGGAGGTAGCTACCCGGGGGTCCAGTGGGGTCTGGCTGAGTTTGATGGATGTTTAGTCCAGAATCTCCCTCTTCTCTGGTTCTGGCTCTCCCTCGTCTCTATTACCCTCCTTTCTCTCTTGGTAAGTTGGCAAGAAGTGAATTCACAATCAATGCGATTCAACAATTCACTGCTTCTCATAGACACCTTGGATGGTGTTAATGTGGAAATGCCTCTAGTGACTTTCAGTTGATTGCCACTAGAGTAGCGTTCTCATACAAATGTAAACATTGCAGTATCTGTTAAACAGTAATGCTTTACATTATCAGAAACAAGGGGCAGAATCTATGCACCAAAACAACTATAGTACAATGTAGTGGTTTTGGTACTTAGAGTGTCTCTTTCACAAATAAATCTATTATCTTCCATATAGACAGTGTCTCTAATAGACCATCCTTTTTCATCAATTCAATTAGTTTTGAATTCAAGCTCAGAATCATTATCTAGACTAGCCTCAATTGTATCGCTGACAAAATATCCAATGATCCCTTAATTTTAGTTTTTCGCAGTCTCTTCCATCCTTATTAATGCTTGTTTTTAAGTCACAACTAATGATACAGAGTCAATAAGTCTTGTTCAATAACCCGGACAGGATTTGTGGTGACGATATGTAGAAGGCCAAGTTTAAGGATTTTTCTGGTTCTGCTGTTTTGGTCTAAATGGTCTGTTTAATACTGACTTATTGTATACCAAACATTAGTTTACATTTCTGTATCACTGTGTTTGATTTTAATCCATCTTATATTTGTAGTTGCACCAATTTAAGATTATGTTTTAATTACACATTACAATTTTCAACATTCAATACCATTATTGAAAAAGAGTATCCATCTAAAAGAATATGGATTCCTATTAATCTACTGTGAATTGGTTTACTACTACACAGCTTTGCCCAAATCCTCTCCTTGCAGACATATACAGCTAGCAAGAAATATGTGTTATAATGAGATAAATCAATAGCAGAAAATACAATATAGTATCTATTTAATCAATAAAATGCACATCAGGCTCTGTTATCGTCACACTTCTCACAAAAGTAGGAAAAATAAGCATTCTTATTAGCTCACGCTAATTTTAGCGGAACGTATCTAAAATATATAGAATATATTATATGGCTTGTTGGTAGTATCAGTAAAGTGAGATGCCAAAAAAAAAAGAGACAAGAGAAAATTGGCAATTTCTGCTTCCTGTAAAAAATAACTAAATTCGATCTATATACATAAAAGAAAGAAAGAAAACATATAACACTTTACTGCCCTTTGTTGGCACTAAATCATGATGTTGTTATAGTGTCATGTACATAAGACCTTGTTTATAATTTCTGGTAATTGAATCTCAGTTTTAAGGTGTGAAGTGATTAAAGGAATGCTATAATGTTATGAATGCAAACATGTATTCCTAACTAACGCTATAGTGACATGATAACTGTTTAGGATATCCCCCCAATGTGATGTCAAAATGTAGTTCTACTTAATGGCTGCTCTCACCACAAAATGCTTCACTGCGCCATTCAGATTCTCTTTATGGAGATGTATTGAATCAATGAATCTCTATGAGGAGCATTTCGCGTCTCCATGCAGAGCGTGGAGACACTGAACGTAGATGCTGCAAACATTACTGGACCTAACTCAGGAAGTTCCACTAGTGGCCATCTGAGTGACAGCCACTAGACTCCTTACTAGGCTGCAATGTAAACACTGCTTATTCTCTGAAAAGGCAGCATTTACATTGCTGAACCTGCTGGGACATGCTATAGACACCAGAAAAAACGTCATTATTCTGTAGTGGTTCTGGGCTGACTATAGTGCCCCTTTTATATAGCCTTGCATCATTCCCCCTATTGGTATACTCAGATACAGGCATATCCCGCTAATACAGTGGTTTAGGTTCCAAGACACCGCTGTAGAGAAAATATTTTTTTTTTATATATTTTGTTTTTCAATTTGCTAGAGCATATACAGTAAAAGCCTTAAAACCTGTTTAAACTATCATACATCATATGAAGTGTGCAATACTGGTATGCCCAAAAAAAAGATGTAAACGTAATAACATTAATAACATTAAATTATAAAATATTACTACCTTAGAATACAAGAGATATGGAAGTTCATCATCTGCCTGCAACTGAAAAGCTCTGTATTAGCGAGGCGCTGCTAAGTGAGCTATTACTGTCATTCATTACAAGTGCTTATTTAATTAAATCATCTCGAGTAACTGCATTGCTTGTATGAAATGAATCCAACGACAATGCATTGAACATTTAGTCTGTCTCTAGTAAACCAAACAGGATCTAGCCCAAGTTTACATCTTTAAGAAGCAATGGGTGATGTACACTAGTATAATAGATACTCCATAAAATAATGGGACAAAGAGTCATTAGGACAAGTCAACCGTAAGGCAAGAAAAATGGCAAAAGTCATCCACAATCATAGAGTCTCTTAGACCTGGAATGCAGAGGCACCAGTTAAATAGTGTCGCACTATCCACAGGAGATTCCAAATTAGTAGCAAACACCAACGCCATCTGCTGGAGATCTTCTGTCATTGAAACACAGCCACCATTTATACAGACAGCATAAAATCTTTGAATTTCAGTCTGTCCTTGACTTCGCACAGTACTTTCTACCTCTGGCACAGTAAAGAAAATCCATGATGAATTTTGGAGGAGAATATATTACAATAATCTTTCATTAAATTGTTTCTAAAAAAAGTATTATAAAAAAAAAGAGAGACAAAGAAAATGGAAGGACATCACTTTATTTTAAAGATTATAACGTTTTGTATTTTTTTGCATCGGATGTTCTTAAACATAAGTTAGAAAAGAAAACATATTGCTTCCAAATGTGTCAGTTTATTTTATCTGGCATAATTTCACTGTGTAACTTCACACACCCATTCATATATACATGAAAGCCAAATCTTGGACGCAGTGCTTGTTGAGAGTTGAAGAAACAGATGGATTGAACATTCCATTAGTAGATATTTTGCTTTTAAGAAGTGATTTTCTCCACATGTGTCCAAGTAGTATTTGGTTTTCTCTTCCCTAACAATAGCAGATAGGAACACCCAGTGCGCTGCAAGGGTCACGGTCAATCCCCTCTAGGTGAACACTTGAATTGGATTATGGAATCCCTCGTCTAATTGCTGCCAGGACAGCTTCTTTTAACACTGGCCAAGGATGAATATTGTAGTTTGATAGAATTTAGGGCCTCTGAAATTCTCGGTTCTTCCCATAGGCAACGGTCTGAACTGCATGTAGATTATGCAGGTCAACAAAAGTGATTGGTATTCCACTCCTCTTAAAGGATATTTGACATTCCAGAAATAGATCAAAATCAGCATTTCTTATCCTATAGTCATTCTAATAAAAATACTTCACACGTAGGGCTATTCATTAGAGTGAGAATTCAAGGTGGACGTCAAAGTTAAGGTCGATATAGCTGAACGGGAAACATTCTCTATGTCAGCTATGCTATCAGTTTGACTACTCTGGCCTTAAATATGAAACAATATTTTAATGATCTCTTTAGTCAATAACCCTGTGTGTCTCCTTGGGGAATTTCCCTAGCACAGTCAGAAAATCTACAAACCTCTGTTACTTTACACGTTTTTGTTTAATGGTTATTGTAAATTGGTTATTTCTGGCAAACAGTAATTCCCCATGTCAATAGCAATCAGTGGCTGGCAAGTGCTAGTGTCAGGAGGAGGCTCCTACAGCTTGCACGGACATGTTAACCGTTGTCTATCAGTGCAGGGGAGGGCTTGGTAACAAGTCTGAATGAATGGTCATGTGGCATTGTGATGTGGGGATAGTATGCATTAGGAGCCTATATCATTATGACCAGCACAGCATAAGCGAGTATTTAAAGAAACCTGTAGATGCCCAAGTGATGCAGTCCTGAGTCCATGGCTGTAAATAACAACCTATGAACATCGAGTCTTACCTCATACCCATCTACAAACACTACTAGGGACATGTATCATATTACTATAGTATGGCATCCTGACTGGTCCCAGATACTACAGGCTGCCTGGAAATAATATCCCCGAGAGACAGTCCAGGTCTACAGAACTTGTGATTGCAGGACACCAATTCAAGCACAAACTCCTACTGTTGTGAAAGTGTAAATGCCCTGTACAAATCCTGCCTGCTGTCCCACTTTGGCAGTTCTCTGCTAACAGACTACCAAATGCATTTGCTGCAGCATTAGAACACTGTTCCACACCAATGTGTGTTCATGGTTGAGCCGGCAGGGGGGGCAATTGCCCCGGGCCACTAGCATGTGAAGGTTGGCAAGTTTAAGTGATATAAATATAAGATAGAGCAAGCTGATGGGGTCTTGGTTTTATTTGCAGGGCTGAAGCTGGACTTACCTGCATTGTCCTTCAACCTCTTGATGGGAACAGTAAAAAAACTCGTATGACCTGGCTTCTTAGCATAGATCTCAAGGTAATGTCACAATCCATGGCTGAATTTTACCAATACTACTTTCATAACGTTTTACCATTTTTGAGTAAGCAGAAGAAATGTACTTATGTCTCTTACCATAATATTTTGTAAAACTTAATTGTAGCATCTCTGGCCCCGAAGTACAGCCCTGACCCTGTACTTTTCCAGCTAGTGAGCACAGTGTTTCTTCCCACTGGCAATTCAGTTGGAAATGATACGGTCCTGTCGTCTTTGCTACCAAAGGCATAACAGTTCGGACCTTGTATCGCCAGCACAAACTTCTATCCTGAGCGCCAGGGCTCTGGTTCTTGAGTCGCTAATCCCTCGGCAAAGCAGGATACTCTGCAGAGTTGCTCCGGGTATTACAGGCTATTCTATCTAGCTAAAAACCACCAGCAATTCTCCTGTGAGTGACCGCACTATAGCAGACAAGAAAGGAAGAGATAAGCAAGCTTCTTATTGATATGAAAGCTAACTCCAATGAACTCCTTTATTGGATGAGCACACAGATTTTTCTACATTTACAGGCATGGCTCACTTGCTTGCAGAATACAGGGAGGAGTATGCAGGTACAGTAATTACAGTGGGGATATGATCAGAACCATGACTGTCTTACTTTAAGCTTAAATATGACACAGTCCCACCTTCCACTGTGCTAGCTAAACATCTTACAATGGCTTGCTAGGTACATTTCCAAATCCCATCAGACAGCCTGATATCTAGCTGAGGCCAGACGAGACAAAGAGTAACTGAACATATTACACCAGCACTATTTACAGTAACTAGCATAGCTGTTCCATTTCCCTCTTATAATCCTACAATAAGTTAGAACCCGGATCTACAATGTAACACTGTCTTTAGATCATCATACGTCTGCCCTGCTTCTGCAAGCCAGGGAACTGGCATTAAGAACTACATACACTCTACCTGCGCTCTTTGCATCACTAGCGATGGTAGCAAAATGGCACTGCGTGTACTTGAATGGCGAAAGGGAAAAAGAGCCAATAGGCCATTCGTCACACTAAAGCTTTTAATTAACAGCTATTATATAAATAAAACAAAACAAAACAAAAACCAATCTCCTCTATACAAGTTTGCTATGAAAATATTTTTTTGTCTGAGATACTAGACTTTGACTAAAGGCACATACAATACCAAGAGACACTATTGCCATTTGTGTCTTGGTGCTAGAAGCCAAGTCTGATTTTCAGTAATCATCTCTGCATATTATCTCAGGGTATATTCTGGGTTTGTGTTATATGCTGTAATGTTTAGTTATGGAGTATAAGTTACTTAGTAATATTATGAAAACATTAAAAAAGTTCTCAATTTCTGTTTTCTAAGTGAATGTTCTTGCATTTTTGTTTGTCACAGGGCTGGATACCCAAGCGTGTAACGGACAACGCATTATCCCGGTCTCAAGCTGATTTTATTGAACACCTACGGAAGCATCTATCTTTTAATGCTGACGCTGTCTAAACTCTATAACATTTTGATGCTAAATTATTTTATTAATTTTAAATGTTGATAAAGTTGTTAAATGTTAAAAATGAACGCAAGGCTGAAAATTCCCATGCAGTAGTAAATATTTTCTATTTACAGTAATAGCCATAAAGTTTAGTTTTTTCAGGTGTTATCGGTTCATCGTTGCTGAAATGCAAGGATCTCATAATTCACCGTGCTGTTGACGTTGTTTCTAAGAAGAGAAGTAATAAAAAGAAGCCTTTTTGTGAAATATAAGCCATTTTAATAGAATCTAAATAGTTCTCATACAAGCTCAAAGATTCAACTCAATAACGAAGACAATAGAATCCTAGAATTTAGTGTAAATGTCTCAAGATAGTCTGTGGATGAAACCTACCAGTGCATCAATTAGATTTTTCATGCCGTGAACAACATTTCTTTCTGTGAAAAAGAACGAAAGATTTTGAACAAATCTATAGTATACAGTCTAGAAAACAAGGTAGAGAATAAGTTAGGGAGGAAGCTTAAATGTCAAAAAAGGAAGTAAGATGTGTGAAGAAAAACACTAAGGAATAGAAAATGAGGGAAGCAAGAACAGATATCGATTATGGAAATTGGACACAGATTTAGGAGTTTTCCAAACATAACCTTCACCTCTCATCTTTAGCATGTCTTTGATATGTACATAGGTTATACTGAAGAACAATAAACACATTAGTTGTTCGATTCATAAATGGACCAACAGCCTCTTTCTTATGTGATGTTTCCATCTTTGTGTGTCCTCCCGCTTTCTGAAACTCAATTTCTCTAAAACTGAGCTCCTTGTCTTTCCTCCTCCTAATACTGATCCTCCTCTTTTGCTCTCCCTTCAAGTTAGTGGTATCCATATAAGTCCATCCTTGCAAGCGCACTGTCTTGGCATCATACTTGATTCTGGCCTCACCTTTGAGCCTCACATCCAGTATGTTGCCAAATCCTGTAGATTCCATCTTAAAAACATAGCCCGCATCCGCCCCTTTCTTACGCAGAATGCTACCAAAGAGCTTGTCCATGCTCGAGTAATTTCCCGCATGGATTATTGTAACCCTCTCCTAATTGGTCTTCTCAAAAGCCGTATTGCCCCTGCTACAGTCTGTAATGAATGCTGCCACCAGACTGATTTTCCTCTCTAGTCAGTCCTCTCACACCTCCCCCTCTGCCAGTCCTTACATTGGCTTCCTGTATCCTATAGGAGTCAATTTAAAGTGTTAACCCATACCTATAAAGCACTGAACAATTCTAGCCCCTCGTATATCTCTTCACAGATCAATAGGTATGTCCCTTCTCGGTCTGACCCTTCTCGGTCTGACCATGGGCTTTTCCTGTCTGCTGATCGCACCCATACGGCCAACTCACGGTTGTAGGACTTCCTGCAGGCAGCTCCCTAGCCTGCCTACCGCCATCAGGCTCTCCCCTAGTCTTCAATCGTTTCAAAAGTGCCTTAAAACCCATATCTTTAGGAAAGCTTTTGGCCTCACAGAGTAACCTCTACCTTACATACCTGTCTCTTGCTCTCTCCTAAAGGGCAGCACTCTACTCTCTCCTCGAGCTCTGCTTCACTCCCACCTTATTTGATTGCTATTTCCTGTCCTAATGTGTTTTATACCCCACTTCCTATAGACTGTAAGCTCGTTTGAGCAGGGTCCTCTTCAACCTATCGTTCCTGGAAGTTTTCTTGTAATCAGGGCCGGTGCAAGGATTTTTGCCGCCCTAGGCAAAAGTAAAGTTTGCCTCCCCCCCACCCCCTGTAACATCACAATGCCCCACCCATATGACCTGCCATGTTAACTAACGCTAGTGCTGCAGTGCCGCCGTGTTTACATTAAAAGGCCTGCAGGGACAGGCTATAGACACCAGAACCACTACATTAAGCTGCAGTGGTTCTGGGGACTATAGTGTTTCTTTAATGTGAGGTAAATTAGATTAGTGTCACAAATAATATACTAGATTGCCTACTTACAACCAGATGAGGATGATGATGGGCTCTAGCTGCAGTCTGGCTCCACTGGTCTGGCGTAGAACAGGATCTATGGAGGCTGTTTGTAACTGTGGTCACAAAACTCAATGTTCTTGGAGAACGGGAAGCAGCTCCATTTTTTGGGGCCCTTTACACAGCTCAAAGGTCCCAGGGTCCACCAATGAGTTTGTTCACAGGGGGTGGAGTGTGTAGGGGATGTCCTGATTTGTTTGTAAGGAATGCATTGTGTGAATTTGTGTTTGTATGTGTAAAGGCTGCAAGGTGTGTTTCTGTGTATGTAAGGGATGAAGTGTGTGAGTCTGTAAGGGGCGCTTTGAGAGTGTGTGTGTAAGGGGTGCATTGAGTGTGTGTAAGGAATGCATTGTGTGTTTCTGTGTGTGTAAGGGATGCATTGTGTGTAAGGGTTGCATTGCGTGTGTGTGTGTAATGCATTGTGTGTTTTTCTGTGTGCAAGGGGTGCATTGTCTTTGTGTGTAAGGGGTGCATTGTGTGTGTGTGTGTGATGAATGTCAATCCCTCCCCCCTCCCTTGTCACTCTCTTCACCCCCCTCCCTTGTTACTCTCATTCCTCCTCCCTCCCCTGTCACTCCCCCCTCCCTGTCAATTTCTCTCTCCCCCTCAATTCCCCTCCCTGTCAATGTCTTCCCCCCCTCCCTGTCAGTTTCTTTCTCCCCCCCCTCCCTCCCTGTTTCTTTCTCCCCCCCCTCCCTCCCTGCTTCTTTCTCCCCCCCCCTCCCTCCCTGTTTCTTTCTCCCTCCCTGTTTCTTTCTCCCCCCCCTCCCTCCCTGTTTATTTCTCCCCCCTCCCTCTCTCCCTCCCTGTTTCTTTCTCCCCCCTCCCTCTCTCCCTCCCTGTTTCTTTCTCCCCCCTCCCTCCCTGTTTCTTTCTCCCCCCTCCCTCCCTGTTTCTTTCTCCCCCCTCCCTCCCTGTTTCTTTCTCCCCCCTCCCTCTCTCCCTCCCTGTTTCTTTCTCCCCCCTCCCTCTCTCCCTCCCTGTTTCTTTCTCCCTCCCTCCCTGTTTCTTTCTCCCCCCTCCCTCTCTCCCTCCCTGTTTCTTTCTCCCCCCCCTCCCTCCCTGTTTCTTTCTCCCCCCCTCCCTGTTTCTTTCTCCCCCCCCCTCCCTCCCTGTTTCTTTCTCCCCCCCCTCCCTCCCTGTTTCTTTCTCCCCCCCCTCCCTCCCTGTTTCTTTCTCCCCCCCTCCCTGTTTCTTTCTCCCCCCCCTCCCTGTTTCTTTCCCCCCCTCCCTGTTTCTTTCTCCCCCCCCCTCCCTCCCTGTTTCTTTCTCCCCCCCCCTCCCTGTTTCTTTCTCCCCCCTCCCTCTCTCCCTCCCTGTTTCTTTCTCCCCCCTCCCGCTCTCCCTCCCTGTTTCTTTCTCCCTCCCTCCCTGTTTCTTTCTCCCCCCTCCCTCTCTCCCTCCCTGTTTCTTTCTCCCCCCCCCTCCCTCCCTGTTTCTTTCTCCCCCCCCCTCCCTGTTTCTTTCTCCCCCCCCTCCCTCCCTGTTTCTTTCTCCCCCCCCTCCCTCCCTGTTTCTTTCTCCCCCCCTCCCTCCCTGTTTCTTTCTCCCCCCCTCCCTGTTTCTTTCTCCCCCCCCTCCCTCCCTGTTTCTTTCTCCCCCCTCCCTCCCTGTTTCTTTCTCCCCCCCCTCCCTCCCTGTTTCTTTCTCCCCCCCTCCCTCCCTGTTTCTTTCTCCCCCCCCCTCCCTCCCTGTTTCTTTCTCCCCCCTCCCTCTCTCCCTCCCTGTTTCTTTCTCCCCCTCCCTCTCTCCCTCCCTGTTTCTTTCTCCCCCCTCCCTCCCTGTTTCTTTCTCCCCCCTCCCTCCCTGTTTCTTTCTCCCCCCTCCCTCCCTGTTTATTTCTCCCCCCTCCCTCCCTGTTTCTTTCTCCCCCCTCCCTCCCTGTTTCTTTCTCCCCCCTCCCTCTCTCCCTCCCTGTTTCTTTCTCCCCCCTCCCTCTCTCCCTCCCTGTTTCTTTCTCCCTCCCTCCCTGTTTCTTTCTCCCCCCTCCCTCTCTCCCTCCCTGTTTCTTTCTCCCCCCCCCCCTCCCTGTTTCTTTCTCCCCCCCTCCCTGTTTCTTTCTCCCCCCCCCTCCCTCCCTGTTTCTTTCTCCCCCCCTCCCTCCCTGTTTCTTTCTCCCCCCCCTCCCTGTTTCTTTCTCCCCCCCTCCCTGTTTCTTTCTCCCCCCCTCCCTCCCTGTTTCTTTCTCCCCCCCCTCCCTCCCTGTTTCTTTCTCCACCCCTCCCTCCCTGTTTCTTTCTCCCCCCTCCCTCCCTGTTTCTTTCTCCCCCCCTCCCTCCCTGTTTCTTTCTCCCCCCTCCCTCTCTCCCTCCCTGTTTCTTTCTCCCCCCTCTCCCTCCCTGTTTCTTTCTCCCTCCCTCCCTGTTTCTTTCTCCCTCTCTCCCTCCCTGTTTCTTTCTCCCTCCCTCCCTGTTTCTTTCTCCCTCTCTCCCTCCCTGTTTCTTTCTCCCTCCCTCCCTGTTTCTTTCTCCCCCCTCCCTGTTTCTTTCTCCCCCCTCCCTCCCTGTTTCTTTCTCCCCCCTCCCTCCCTGTTTCTTTCTCCCCCCTCCCTCTCTCCCTCCCTGTTTCTTTCTCCCCCCTCCCTCTCTCCCTCCCTGTTTCTTTCTCCCTCCCTCCCTGTTTCTTTCTCCCCCCTCCCTCTCTCCCTCCCTGTTTCTTTCTCCCTCCCTCCCTGTTTCTTTCTCCCCCCTCCCTCTCTCCCTCCCTGTTTCTTTCTCCCTCCCTCCCTGTTTCTTTCTCCCCCTCCCTCTCTCCCTCCCTGTTTCTTTCTCCCTCCCTCCCTGTTTCTTTCTCCCTCTCTCCCTGTTTCTTTCTCCCTCTCTCCCTGTTTCTTTCTCCCTCCCTCCCTGTTTCTTTCTCCCTCCCTCCCTGTTTCTTTCTCCCTCTCTCCCTGTTTCTTTCTCCCTCTCTCCCTGTTTCTTTCTCCCTCCCTCCCTGTTTCTTTCTCCCTCTCTCCCTGTTTCTTTCTCCCTCTCTCCCTGTTTCTTTCTCCCTCTCTCCCTGTTTCTTTCTCCCTCCCTCCCTGTTTCTTTCTCCCTCTCTCCCTGTTTCTTTCCCCCCCTCCCTCCCTCCCTGTTTCTTTCTTCCCCCCCTGTTTCTTTCTCCCCCTCCCTCCGTTTCTTCCCCCCCTCCCTGTTTCTTTCTCCCCCTCCCTCCCTGTTTCTTTCTCCCCCTCCCTCCCTGTTTCTTTCTCCCCCTCCCTGTTTCTTTCTCCCCCTCCCTCCCTCCCTGTTTCTTTCTCCCCCTCCCTCCCTCCCTGTTTCTTTCTCCCCCTCCCTCCCTCCCTGTTTCTTTCTCCCCCTCCCTCCCTCCCTGTTTCTTTCTCCCCCTCCCTCCCTGTTTCTTTCTTCCCCCCCTCCCCTACCTATGATGTAGCATGGCCGAGCTCTGTATGGTCCGCAGGTACAGGGAGCTTTTGTTTCCTGTACCCGGCCGGACTAAAAGGAAGTGAACACTCAGTGTTCACTTCCTGTTAGTCCGGCCGGGTACAGGAGACAGATGCTCCCTGTACCCGCGGACCATACAGGGCTCGGCCACGCTACAGTGAGGGAGTGACAGGAGGGAACGATGAGCGCTTCCCTCCTGTCAGCCCCTCTCCTCATGCTGCGCCCGGGCGGTGCGCCCTCATGGATGCACCAGCCCGGGCAAAGCTGCAGCCGCCTGTGGCTCTTTACAGAGCGCTCGGGCGGCTGCAGCATTAGGGGGGGCGGCGCTCCTGGCGGCGCCCCTTCCCAAGGGGCGCCCTAGGCGGCTGTCTAGTCCGCCTAACAGGTAGCGCCGGCCCTGCTTGTAATTGTCCTATTTATAGTTAAATCCCCCCTTTCATAATATTGTAAAGCGCTACGAAATCTATTGGCTCTATATAAATGGCAATAATAATTTAGCAAAGTGTTTTGTTTTAAAAACGTAGTGCAAACATATCCATCATTCCTCCAATCCATAACTGCTTTGTAGGACTGTCCCAGTATAGACCCTATGTACCCTTCACACATACACATACACTGCCCCTTCACACACACACAGACTGCCCTTCTCACAAACTGCCCCATCACACACAGACTGCCCCCTCACACACACACAGACTGTCCCCCTTACACACACACAGACTGTCCCCCTTACACACACAGACTGCCCTCCTCACATACACTCCACCCCTCACATGCACCTCAACCCTCACACACACCTCAACCCTCACACACACTATACCCTTCACACAAACACAGCACCTCACACACATAAAAATATGTAAGTACATATTTAAAAATAAAAAAAATCGCCCTTGCACTATAAAATTAGTTACACCGGCACTGGTGGGCGGTAAGAAAATTTTACCATCAACAAAGATACAAAAGTAGGCTGTAGGTATTAAAAGGTTGACTACCCCTGATCTAAAGAATAAACTCCAGCTTATTTTATAAATATCTTTTAATATATCTGAGATGTTTTGTCCCAAACAGCCTACATTGTATCTGCTTGTAAATAAATGGTTGTGTCACAATGGATTCACACACTGTATATAATGTAATTTTGTTAATAATATATGTAAATATAATGATTTTAGCCCGTGCAATGTCACAGTTAGACAATGGTAATCACCTTCTAAACGCATTAAATGAATACATAGGTAGGTCAATGGGTCAATTTGTCACCATGGAAACCAGTAACCAGCAGGTAATTTTTTTTTACTCCTCCAGCATTTGTATCAAGTAAGGGAACGCCGTTTCTGAGTGCTGTAACAAACTGTGTCTGGCAAGAGACTATATTCCCTCACCACCGATGCCACGTTCCTGCCATCCTTTCAATCCCCTTGTCCCAGTCCACTTGCTTGCCTGCCCAAAGAGCGCTCTCTCTGGTGCTACCTAAGGGGATATATCCACCAGAGAGAGACGCAAGCTATAGCCGAACTTCTGGAGCTATAAGGCGGCTTTACAGCTGCAGAGTCCCGCTGGCCGCCTGGAAGTTCATGCCGGCCAATAAGAGAAGGAGTTACCATTTAAACTGGTTCGCGATTGGCTGGTGAGGCACTTTTGGTTTGCACTTTTTTTCTGATTGGCCAGCGATTCCCCTCCCTGAGCGCCGATTGGTGCAATTTGGTTTGCACCCTTTCTCTTGATTGGCACCCAGGTAGTTTGGGCACGAAGTTTGAATCTACCAGCCTAAACCAAGTGATACTGTAAGCTTGTTTGAGCAAGACCCTTTGTTTTTGTAATTGTCTCATTTAATGTTAAATCTCCCCCTTTGATAATATTGTAAAGCGCTAAGGACTATGCTGGCGCTAAATAGATACCAGTAATAATAATAACTGTTTTAGGGTATGTACCGAGCCTCAAGCCCAGACTTTGATGATTTCTCTGGCTCTGTACATCCGATAACTCCGCTATTTGTAGGGATCCTGGGACCAAGAGCTATTTGGGAATATATTATGTGTGGGATTATGTTATGTCTTTAGTATGTTTTTGGGTAGGTTTATGCGTTCCATATGCTCAGCCGGGTTGGGGGAGTGTTCCAGGGCGGGTTTGACTGTGTCCAGATTTTGCATAAATTGGCTGTACCATGTTCCAATAAAGATGTTCCTGTTGTGCCCTTCATCAAGTCTAGGCTGATGTTTGGGTAACCAAGAGCCCTAATCACTGATTCACTTGGGAGTTGGGAGAATTACAACAGATATACTCAGTCGGAGTATAGGGCATCAGTTACACATCATTTTTCTAAAACACTTTGATAAATAAAGTTAAGTTTAAAACTTTTTATATGGCATTATAAGGCAATCATTTGAATATGATTTTTTGTTTTGACACTTCTCCCGTGTTATCAGCAAACGCCACATTTTCTGTACTTTGATTCAGTAAATACTATTTTGCCTTGGGGGATGTAAGACATAATATGATATATCAATCAATTTACTTACAATACAGTTGACATTTCAAGGAAATAATTAAGGTCTTGTGGTTTCCATGGTGATTGCTCCTAGGTCATCACTTCGCTCAAACAATGCCTGTTGATAATGTGCTAAATGTGATCCTTTATTGCCCTTCATAGGGATTTCAATTCCAGTTCATATATCTACAACATCAGAAGGGAGTACCAGTTCTGTGTATGTTGTAGTTTCATTTTTTAACTTTTTGAAAGCCAAACCATTGTAATAGCAATAAATCCACATCCCCGTGTTCATAAGAAGACAGGTGTAAGGATTAGGGGTCTGGCACTGGAGGTCTATAGCCATATGTTAGAGTCAGGGCCATATGTTTAGAGGGGGGTTTAAATTTAGGTCAGCTTTAGCATTAGGAGGTATTAGGGTTAGGGATACCTTCCTTCAAGATGCCGTGGAATGTAACTTCCATGACTCTCAGCTTTACAAGAATATACCCACTATCTCTAAGTACCCCTAAACTTTCTTCAAATATTACACTGGTGTACCTTGCATAATTACAGCACAGAGTAAACCAGCATAAACAAAGCTTCAAAGGAGCCTGCCATTATAAATGCCTCTATGATGATGCCACTATGTTTAAATTTACTATACTCCCTCCAATATTAGATTACAATATATTCAGCTTCTCTGTCACTTATTATTATTATTATTATTATTGCCATTTATATAGCGCCAACAGATTCCGTAGCGCTTTACAATATTTTGAGAGGGGGGGATGTATAGTATCACTGTTAGACGTGAGCTAGGACCGGTCAGAACAAGAAGAAAAAAAAACAAACATGCATTTTTAACTCTAAAATAGAAATATATTTAACACAGACTATATGTCATGTAAGTATTGCTATACCTGCTATACCAGTACTGTTTCTGTGTGATATTGCACGAAATCACTTGGACACTACACAGGGGAAAACCTGACACTATAAAAAACAACACTGAAATATGACAAATGTAAAACGGTTCTTGTCTGCATCAAAGAATTGAAAGTGGTTTTCAAGGTTTGGTGACATTCAATGCAGGATATACATTTCTTCCGCAAATGTTCACCGCTAACAAAAGACACATATGAGAAAATCCGATTAGTGATTTTGTCTGAAGTCAGTGACCGTAAGATCTGCAATATAATTTATATCAGTTAGCTTCCTACACCGTATCGGTGCAAGCATGCTGGATTATTATAGTCATTGTGTAAGATTAATGTTTTAAGAAGCGGGAGTGACTTTATTAAAGTATTTCTTGGTCCAATACCCCAGTGACTCCCACTGGGGCTCAGTCCCTGCCATTCTTTCACAGTAATGCTGGATAAATTAGCTACGGTAACAATAATCTTATATTATAAAAAGCACATGACTTGCATAACGCATGGTTTAAGCCTTTAGCCATACATCATACGGCACATAGATATGCCTGTATGTGATATTTTTCATTAATGGCTACACTTGAACTTCATAACGTCACGTTCCATCGGCAATGAAAGATGAAAGTGAGTGCTTTAAAAAAAAAAATGATTTATACGATATGGAAATGGGATGTGCATGCGACACGATTTAGGTAACCTCTCTGTAACCCCAATCGGTCCGTGAAGGTATCTTAGTATATTTCTAAGATGGTAAACCATCGATCAAAACCGAATAAGCTCTTTGTTTTAAGTAGAACCTAAAATGATCTAGAAGATATTATTTGCAAACGTGCAGCTAACATTTATTTCTTATATATATATATATTTCTGTCTACTTGTCCTGCATCATTAGAACACAAACGCATATAGACTACTGACTTCCTTGACAAAAAGAACTATATTATAAGTCGTAACCTCATCTGGTGCAATGTATTTATGAAACTGTTAATTACTCCTTTATTCTCTCTTTCGTTTTTTAGTGATTCGTGCTTCAGATATGTTAACTAACTATGTCCCATTTTTTAAAGCAGCACAAGTTTGTTTATGTTAAAAATGGCCTCCTCTTACTTAAAGGGACACTCTAGGCACCCAGACCACTTCTGCTCATTGAAGTGGTCTGGGTGCCAACTCCCACTACTCTTAACCCTGCAAGTGTAATTATTGCAGTTTTTTATAAACTGCAATAATTACCTTGCAGGGTTAACTCCACCTCTAGTGGCTGTCTATTAGACAGCCACTAGAGGTCACTTCCTGGGTTCTAGCACAGGAAACCTGTGCTAGAGCGTCGCTGGACGTCCTCACGCTGTGTGAGGACCTCCAGCGTCGCTCAAAACGCCACAGGAAAGCATTGAAATGATTTTTCAATGCTTTCCTATGGGGAGACGTAATGCGCATGTGCGGCATTGCCGCGCATGCGCATTAGGTCCCCTCGGCCAGTGGGCGAGATCAGTCTCGCCCACCGGCCGACGCAATGAAGAGGAGGAGCGTTGCGGAGGCGGAGACAGCGATGAGGGACATCGCCGCTGCCTCAGGTAAGTCACTGAAGGGGTTTTCACCCCTTCAGTAACCGGGGATTGGGGGGTGGGACCCTCCAGTGCCAGGAAAACGGATCGTTTTCCTGGCACTGGAGTTTCCCTTTAAACATGTGTGTTCTCTTTATATTTGTGCTGCTGGGATATTGGCGCCAGGACTCAGGGGTTCTTAGTATTATAGAATACATTATGCTGGTCCAGCAGCGAAGAGGTAGAACCCCTGATTAAAAGTGGGACATTAGAGTGAAAGAAACGCACTATCTATATCATGCACTGATCAGCCATAACATTAAAACTACTGACAGGTGAAGTGAATAACGTTGATTATATCATGACAATGGCACCTGCCGTAGATGGGATATATTAGGCAGCAAGTGAACAGTAAATTTGAATTTCATGTGTTGGAAGCAGGAAAAATGGGCAAGCGAAAGATCTGAGTGACTTTGACAAGGGCCAAATAGTGGCTAGATGGCTGGGTCACAGCATCTCCAAAATGGCAAGTCTTGTTGAGTGTTCCAGATATGCAGTGATTATTACCTACCAGAGGTTTATGTTTATAAATTATCGTAAAATAGGCATAGGTTTTCTTTAGAAAAAGGTGCCTCATAGGGATATGGTAGAACTAATTATACATATATATATATAGGGTCATTACAAAACATTATGTGCATAACCTGTGCATAACCTGTGCATAACCAGTCACCCATTGAGACTGGAAGAAAGGCATTTTCACCTACAGCATTGGAAAGGGATCTTAACAGTAAGAACAATAAAGATGTGAAATTCTCTGCCTAAAGAGGACTCTTTTTTTTCCTTTTTGTGTCATAATTGGAAATGGCAACAAATATTTTGGTGGGTTTTTTTTGCCATGTTTTGGATCAACAGCATAAAATAATTGGCTTCATGGTTAAACAATATTTTTCAACCTGGACAACAACGTTACTATGTAAGTGGTGCAAGAAAGGACAACCAGTGAATTGGTGTCAGGGTCATGGGCGCCCAGCCTAATTCTTGTTTGTTTTTGTTTTTTACAGAATTGAACATAATATCCATTATATTCTAAATAATAAGGTTGTATTTTCTTTGATGTCATTTGTCATCGTTTGGTGTTTTTATACAGATATCCCCTTTTGATTTCTGTTTCTACTGTATATTTGGAGGGAGCACTTTTATGAAGTTTTTTATTTTTTTTCACTGCTACTTAGTGGTATCGTTTTGCTGTGGTTTTATTTTTTTCCACAATTGATCAAGGTACATGCCTGACTGATTTTGAATTGTTTACCCTCCTGAGATAAAATTGGAAATGTCAGTGATTTTCTTTTTGTTCGTTGTTTTTTTCGAGACCAACAAACGTGGGTAATTATAGAGATTGAGCTTGATGGGTCTCGTGTCTTTTTTTTTTTCAATTGAATTATGTATGGGAATAGTTTTTTTCTATTCTCTAAGGTCTGAGCTAGAGTTTTGAACATTTTATTTTGATAATAAGCTGTAAGCTATGTTTTATAGATCCCCACCACAGAACTATTTGGAGAGTAGCAGTCATACAGTTGAGTTTGGCTTTGGGATTCTTATTGAATTGGAATGTAAATGGCTGATTAATGAGAAAGGATATTTGCTTCATGCAGAGCTCCGAACGTATGTTTGCATTTGATAGCAAGCCACATTTTGATCTGGCGTCTGAGTCAATGTTCCAAATCTTTTCTTAGGTCTTTTATCATTCTCCAAAACTTACAATATTTAATGCTTACTACTTATTAAAGCAGACTGTATCATTATTAGCAATGACCTCCATTAATTCTATTTCATACAATTTATTTTTTATAGCTGTAGAGAAAAATTGTATTTATAGAATAGGCCACGTGCACTTGCAGTATTGGTTCTCTACTTTAAGACAAATATGTTTTCACTTACATATTATTTAAAATATTTTTTTTTGTGTTAAATTGTGAAAGTAGCGACTGCTCAGAATACGTGTATCTCATTTTAATGATAGCAGGTTAGAACGAGAAATAATGTACTAGTTTAACCTTGGAAAAAATGCAGACAAACAGCCATTCATAGACTACAATTCCTATCGAACAGGTGACAAGACCAAGACTTCAGTTTACTATTGTCCTGTACAGAAGGTGCATGGATGTAGACCACAGAGGACTTGTGCAATCCACTATTTACAAAGGTAGTGAGTGATACAATCAATTTCCATAAAACCAATCAATGCAGTAGTACATCTAAACTGTAAGAGTGGCTATAGCTTGACCCCAGAAAAACGGAGGCTCAGGCAATGTTAAGAAGCCCTGGTCATCTTAACCTGGTGATCATTCACCAACGTTGACACTCCAGCATCAATTTCGCCATGGTCACAGCCATCTAGTGACAATATAATTATTACTTGGTCACGCTTGCGTTATTTCAGCCTAGTACATACCCAAAATGATGTGGAATGCAACCTTGGCTCCATTTAATTAATTATATTGGTGCCTCTTTTAATGCACTGTGCTTGTGCAAAGTTGCTCAGTTTGTGACGTAAGAGCCTGGTCCTGTTTAGTGATGCCCCGAACTGTTCGCTGGCGAATAGTTCCAGGCGAACATCGCTTGTTGGCGTTCGCCACGGATGGCGAACATATGCGCTGTTCGGTCCGCCCCCTATTCGTCATCATTGAGTAAACTTTGACCCTGTACCTCACAGTCAGCAGACACATTCCAGCCAATCAGCAGCAGACTCTCCGTCCCAGACCCTCCCACCTCCCTCCCAGCATCCATTTTACATTCATTGTGAAGCTGCATTCTTAGTGAGAGGAGGGACAGTGTAGCTGCTGCTGATTTAATAGGGAAATCGATAGCTAGGCTAGTGTATTCGGTGTCCACTACAGTCCTGAAGGACTCATCTGATCTCTGCTGTAAGGACAGCACCCCAAAAAGCCCTTTTTAGGGCTAGAACATCAGTCTGCTTTTTTTTTTCTGTGTAATGTAATTGCAGTTGCCTGCCTGCCAGCCTGTGTGTCAGGCTCACAGCATATACTGTGCCCACTTGCCCAGTGCCACCACTCACTCACTGGTGTCACAATAGCTTGCATTTAAAAAAACAGAACTTTTTTGACTGTAATATAATAGCAGTCAGTTTCTTTCACTAGTGTGCGTTTCAGGGCCTGCCCAGTGCCACCACTCACTCACTGGTGTCACAATAGCTTGCATTTTAAAAAAAAAACGAAACTTTTTTGACTGTAATATAATAGCAGTCAGTTTCCTTCACTAGTGTGCGTTTCAGGGCCTGCCCAGTGCCACCACTCACTCATATCTGGTGTCACAATAGCTTGCATTTAAAAAAAAAAAAAACTTTTTTGACTGTAATATAATAGCAGTCAGTTTCCTTCACGCGTGTGCATTTCAGGGCCTGCCAGGGCACAGTTGCACACCAGTGCAACTCATATCTGGTGTAACAGTAGTGTACATTTAAAAAAAAAATACAATTTTGGCTGTAATAGATTGAATAGCAGTTAGTTGTCTGCGAGCGTGTGTGTCAGGCTCACAACGTATACTGTGCCCACTTGCCCAGTGCCACCACTCATATCTGGTGTCACAATAGCTTGCATTTAACAAAAAAAAAAAACTTTTTGGACTGTAATATAATAGCAGTCAGTTTCCTTCACGAGTGTGTGTTTCAGGGCCTGCCAGGGGACAGTGTCACACCAGTGCAACTCATATCTGTTGTAACAGTAGTGTACATTTTAACAAAAAATAAAATTTTGACTATAATAGATTGAATAGCAGTTAGTTGTCTGCCAGCGTGTGTGTCAGGCTCACAGTGTATACTGTGCCCACTTCTGCCACTGCACTCATATCTGTTGTCACAGTAGCTTGCACGCATAGTACCACTAATTGAAAAAAAAATGACAGGCAGAGGCAGGCCACCCCGCAGGGGGCGTCGTGGTCGTGGTGCAGTGATTCCCTTTGGCCCTAGAATAATGCCCAGTGTTCAGAGGCCACGTACCCTGAACTTGAAAAGTTCTGAGGACATAGTTGACTGGCTAACACAGGACAACCAATCTTCTACAGCTTCCGCTCGGAACCTTGACGCACCATCCTCCTCCAGCTTAGCTTCGGGCACCTCTCAAGTTACCACTCGCCCGCCTGCCGCCACCACCAACAGTAGCACCACAGCCGCTTCACTTGATCTGTCAGAGGAGTTATTTACACATCAGTTGAAAGAAATGAGTGATGCGCAACCATTATTGCCAGAGGATGTAGATAACAGGGATATGTCTCAGTCAGGCAGCATTACACACGTACGGTGTGATGATGATGATGATGTACCCGCTGCTGCTTCCTTTGCTGAGTTGTCAGATACAAGTGAAGCGGTTGATGATGACGATGCGTCCGTGGATGTCACGTGGGTGCCCGCTAGAAGAGAAGAAGAACAGGGGGAAAGTTCAGATGGGGAGACAGAGACGAGTTGGAAGCAGGGGGTGGTCGTTGCAAGGAGCTAGTGGCACAGTCAGACAGCATGCATCGGCACCCGGGGTCAGCCAGAAAGCACGCCAATCAACGCATGCTGTTGCCACCACCAGAATGCCGTCATTGCAGAGCTCAGCAGTGTGGCATTTTTTTGTGTGTCTGCCTCTGACGACAGCGATGCCATTTGCAACCTGTGCCAAAAGAAACTGAGTCGTGGGAAGTCCAACACCCACCTAGGTACAACTGCTTTGCGAAGGCACATGATCGCACATCACAAACGCCTATGGGATCAACACATGAGTACAAGCAGCACACAAACTCAAAGCCGCCATCCTCCTCCCGGTCCAGCATCTTCAGCCACGTTAACCACTGCTGTCCTCCTTGCCCCCTCTCAACCATCCACCCCTCCGTCTCTCGCCTTGAGCAGTTCATGCTCATCTGCCCACAGTCAGGTGTCTGTCAAGGACATGTTTGAGCGTAAGAAGCCAATGTCACAAAGTCACCCCCTTGTCCGGCGTCTGACAGCTGGCTTGACTGAACTCTTAGCCCGCCAGCTTTTACCATACAAGCTGGTGGAGTCTGAGGCGTTCCAAAAATTTGTAGCTATTGGGACACTGCAGTGGAAGGTACCCGGATGAAATTTCTTTGCACAAAAGGCAATCCCCAACCTGTACTCGATTGTGCAAAAGGAAGTAATGGCATGACTGGCACACAGTGTTGGGGCAAGGGTCCATCTGACCACTGATACCTGGTCTGCAAAGCATGGTCATGGCAGGTATATCACCTACACTGCGCATTGCATAAACCTTCCTACGGCTGCCAAGCATGGAATGCGTGGCTCTGCAGAGGAGTTGGTGACACCACCACGATTTGCAGGCAGGCCTGCTGCCACCTCCTCTACTCCTCCTACTCCATCCTCTTCCATAACCTCCTCGGCTGAGTCCTCTTCTGCTGCTGCGTCTTGCTCCACATCAACTGCACCCCCCCAGCTCCCCAGGTACTGTTCCACATCCCGGATACGGCAGTGTCACGCCGTCTTGGGGTTGACTTGCCTGAAAGCAGAGAGTCACACCGGACCAGCACTCCTGTCCACCCTGAACGCACAGGTGGATCAGTGGCTGACTCCGCACCAACTGGAGATCGGCAAAGTGGTTTGTGACAACGGAAGAAATTTGTTGGCAGTATTGCATTTGGGCAAGTTGACACATGTGCCGTGCATGGCACATGTGTGTAATCTGATCATACAACGCTTTGTGCATAAGTACCCAGGCTTACAGGACGTCCTTAAGCAGGCCAGGAAGGTGTGTGGCCATTTCAGGCATTCCTACACAGCCATGGCGCACTTTTCCGATATCAAGCGGCGAAACAACATGCCAGTGAGGCGCTTGATTTGCGACAGCCCGACACGTTGGAATTCAACACTCCTAAAGTTCGACCGCCTGCTTCAACAAGAAAAAGCCGTTAACGAGTATTTGTATGACCGGGGTGCTAGGACAGCCTCTGCGGAGCTGGGATTTTTTTTGCCACGGTACTAGATGCTCATGCGCAATGCCTGTAGGCTCATGCGTCCTTTTGAGGAGGTGACAAACCTAGTCAGTCGCACCGAAGGCACCATCAGTGACATCATACCATTAGTTTTCTTCCTGGAGCGTGCCCTGCGAAGAGTGCTGGATCAGGCCGTAGATGAGCGTGAAGAGGAAGAGTTGTGGTCACCATCACCACCAGAAACAGCCTTATCAGCATCGCTTGCTGGACCTGCGGCAACGCTGGAAGAGGATTGTGAGGAAGAGGAGTCAGAGGAGGAATGTGGCTTTGAGGAGGAGGAGGAAGACCAACCACAACAGGCATCCCAGGGTGCTCGTTGTCACCTATCTGGTACCCGTGGTGTTGTACGTGGCTGGGGGGAAGAACATACCTTCAGAGAGATCACTGAGGACGAGGAACAGGACATGAGTAGCTCGGCATCCAACCTTGTGCAAATGGGGTCTTTCATGCTGTCGTGCCTGTTGAGGGACCCTCGTATAAAAAGGCTGAAGGAGAACGACCTGTGCTGGGTGTCCACGCTACTAGACCCCCGGTATAAGCAGAAAGTGCCTGAAATGTTACCGAATTACGGCAAGTCGGAAAGGATGCAGCAGTTCCAATATCAATCAAAAAGTATGCTTTACACAGCGTATAAGTGTGATGTCACAGCACAACGGGAATCTAACAGGGGAAGAGGTGAAAGTAATCCTCCTCCTCCCACGACCATGCCGGCAAGGACAGGACGCTTTACAGACGTGTTGTTGATGGAGGACATGCCAAGCTTTTTAAGTCCTACGCATCGCCACAGCCCTTCGGGGTCCACCCTCAGAGAACGACTCGACCGACAGGTAGCAGACTACCTCGCCTTAACTGCAGATATCTACACTCTGAGGAGCGATGAACCCCTTGACTACTGGGTGTGCAGACTTGACCTGTGGCCTGAGCTATCCCAATTTGCGATAGAAAGGACCTGTCAGAAAGGACCTTCAGTGCAGCAGGAGCTATTGTCACTGAGAAGAGAAGTCGCCTGGGTCAAAAAAGTCTAGATTACCTCACCTTTATTAAGATGAATGAGGGATGGATCCTGAAGGGACTGACAGTGGGCGATACATTCAACTAAAAAAGGCCTGATGAGGGGGACGTAACAGGGTGTCGCGGCTGCCGGCCCGCCGCGTGATATTTAAATCCCTAGCTCACCCCAGTACCTTGCCCTGTCGTGGTTTCCTGTTCCTGGTTTCCTGAGAGTGCTTTATCATTGTGAATCTGATTTCCTGGTATCCTGATCTTGGCTTTTCCCTGGTTATTCTGAATTCTGGTTTCCCTGACTTGGCTTGTGTAAACGGTATTGTGTATTTTCTGACTTCCTTTCCCTTTGACCATTCTCTGTCTCTAGCGTATTAGTCCGGCCATTCTAAGGTCCGGTTTACGCTCTGTCCTTTTATTTTCCTTTTCTTGCCTATGTATATGTTTACATAGTTTCTGCGTGCTGGTAGTCGTGACATTGGGATTAAACTGATAAGAATAGTACTACTTAACACACCACTCCTATCTGGTGGCACATTAGATTGCACGCGCAGTGCCCCAAATTTTAAGTAGGAGGACCGACCAAGCATCTTTTTCCATCTCCCGCTTCCTAAAATCGATGCCTTATATACACGTCCCCTGATAGGGGACGTAAGAGGGATTAAACTGATAAGAATAGTACTACTTAACACACCACTCCTATCTGGTGGCACATTAGATTGCACGCACAGTTTCCCAAATTTGAAGTAGGAGGACCGACCAAGCATCTTTTTCCATCTCCCGGTTCCTAGAATCGATGCCTTATATACATGTCCCCTGATAGGGGACGTAACAGGGATTAAACTGATAAGAATAGTACTACTTAACACACCACTCCTATCTGGTGGCACATTAGATTGCACACGCAATGCCCCAAATTTGAAGTAGAAGGACCGACCAAGCATCTTTTTCCATCTCCCGGTTCCTAAAATCGATGCCTTATATACACGTCCCCTGACAGGGGACGTAACAGGGATTAAACTGATAGGAATAGTACTACTTAACACACCTTATAATAACGCAGAGAGAGGCAACGCAGAGAGAGGAGTCTGAAGAAGAGGAGTCAGAGGAGGAAGTTGGCTTTGAGGAGGTGGAAGACCAAACACAGCAGGCGTCCCAGGGGGCTTGTTGTCACCTTTCGGGGACCCTTGGTGTTGTACGTGGCTGGGTGGAGGAAGAGAGACCTTCAATGACATCAGTGAGGACAAGGAACGGGACATGGCTAGCTTGGTATCCAACCTTGTGCACATGGGGAGTTTGCGGTTGTGCAAATGGACTGTTTTCGGTTGTTTGCTGTGCGTTAAACGGGGAGTTTGGTCTGTCACTGTGAAGCGGGCGTAACCCTTACACTACCTGATCGATACAACATCATACCTGATGTTTTAAAGCACGTTATTCCAAACAATTTAGGAATGTTAGGTGATTTATGCCCTTTATTGATTAAAACTAGACTCTGCATCAACTATGTAATTTTCCATGGGAGTTTTGCCATGGATCCCCCTCCGGCATGCCACAGTCCAGGTTTTAGTCCCCTTGAAACAACTTTTCCATCACTATTGTGGCCAGAAAGAGTCCCTGTGGGTTTTAAAATTCTCCTGCCTATTGAAGTCTATGGCCTGTTCGCCGGTTCGCGAACATTTGCGGAAGTTCGCGTTCCCCGTTCGCGAACTGAAAATTTTATGTTCGCGACATCACTAGTCCTGTTTAAACTCCTGTCTTCTTAGCACCGTACGTCGTTCTGAGGATCTTGTCCGTAAGCATATTGTTCCTGATTGTGATTTAGGGCTTTCACTTGGCTTGTTATTTGGTTCATGCTCGTTTAAAGAGACTGTGTAGGCCACATGCAGGTAGGTGTTACTAGGGCTGCATACACACAATGATTTACATAGTTACATAGTCCCATAGACTGAAAAGAGACCATGTGTCCATCAAGTTCAGCCTTCCTCACATTTGTTTTTTTTTTGCTGTTGATCCAAAAGAAGGCAAAAAAAAAAACAGCTTGAAGAACTTCCAATTTTGCAACAAACTAGGAAACAAAATGTCCTCTTGACCCCAGAATGGCAGTCAGATTAATCCTTGGATCAAGAAGCTATTACACTACAGTTGAAAAATTATATCATTGAATATTCTGTTTTTGCAAGTATGCATCTAGTTGCTGTTTAAACATCTGTATTTATCTTCTAAATGGCTGAAAATTGAGCAGTGAGAGTGCAGGAGCATGATCTATACACCAAAACCACTACATGAAACAAAAGTTGTTTTAGGGCTTTCTCTCTGAGGAAGTGCCTTGCATGGAATAAAACGTGTCAGTGTTTCCCTTCTTTGTGCCACCCTTCGCACATTATGTCCAAATATAATATTGTTTTTGAATAAAGGACAATTTTAATCTGTTCCATAGAGCACAGCATTTACATACAGGACCCAGCACTGGTGATGTATTGTTGGTGCTTATACTGTCCCATTAAGCCCAGCCATTCTAAGGTCCAGTAATGTTCCCTTGGTAGGTTGCTGGACAATATCTTGCTGAGGATCATCTCTAGTTTCCTGACGTGGTCAAGGCGATAGAATCAGGTCAGGAATGATGCAAAATGCAGTATAATTCTAATGTAGTCATTATGAAACTAAATCCATGTATAAATATTCAGCCAAGATGAAGTCAAGCCAAGTCTTATTGTCAAGACGTCTTTGACCCTAATATGTAAACCTAGGCAAAACACCAGAGAAAGAGAAAAAAGATTTAGCACATACCATTCCACAGAGTAGCCGAGCTTGACGCAGTGCTTAGATACAAGCAAAACAGTCTGCAAGCAGACAGAGAATAAACAATGCCATTTGGTCAAGGATTACTGAGGTCAGAGTTTTTCAAATACAAAATCAAAGTCAAAATCAGAATATGAATCAAATGTGTTCTTAGGTAAGCAAAAACCCAGGGAAGAACTGAGCGTGTCAGCATTAGAGATGGAACTCCAGAACGTGTGTGACTAAAGTCAGGTGCAGTTCCATAATACGATGCACCCTGGTCTGCCTGTAAGAGGTCTCCAGAACATAGCTGTCCATGTCAAGGATGCTGGAATAATGCAAGTTGTCAACATGTACAGTTGTAATCAAAATTATTCAACCCCTGTTGAAAATCAGGGTTGTTGTCAAATTTCTCAGACTTTCAGCTGTTTGCAATGAACAATTCAAACAAAATCAATTTAAATAGCTCAACACAATGAAAGCTTTAAGTGGTTTCCTCAAATTCAACTGAAAATGCAACTTATAATGACTTTTCTAGTATCAAAATTATTCAACCCCCTGAATAGGATTCTTCACAACAGCACAAATATGCAACACCTGGCAAAAATCAAGGGTTTCATTAGTTTCGCCAGGTGTGCTTGAGCTGAACATTTGAAATACCTGAACTAGCTAGGGGTTTGTTGAGTGTCATGTTTAAATGCATGTTAGAAATATGGCTACATCAAAAGAATGGTCCACAAAGTTAAGAGAAGAGATCAGGAACAAGATACAAAAATATAGGCCACATAGGTCAAGCCTCTTTTAATGGATTCTATGCCCTCAAATTACAGGAACTTCAGGGTTACAATTTGTCTGATCTTTAGGTTTGACTCTAAGCAGCCACATATTATAGGGAATATACTCTCTGGAGCAAGATGGATAGAACAGAATTTTAGATTCAGTCCAAAATTGTTGACTTGTAATAAAACTCCAACCAAGGCAAACAAGATATTGTATATTCGTGTCTCTAGAGCCCTAAGGTGACATTACGGTCCCCTAATACAAGCTCTTAATATTACATGATGAATTTAGTTTACAGTCAGGGTGTTCTCATTTAAGTATTTGGGTTAGTTTTAGTGTTAGGGCTAGGTTTAGTGTTATTGTAAGGCTTTGGGGTTGTGTAGAGGTGAGTGGACATGTTTAATGTTACGACAACACAACAACGGGACATGCAAGATTTTGACCTAAATATTACCACCCAGTCGTCAGATCAATACAATTCATTATTTGGTGAATAGTCCATTAAGCAAACCTACAAGCCTGAATGTCGGTCTTATTAAAATGCATATCATTTTGCTTAACCAACATTTTACATGTTACAGTTCTGAGTTAGATATCTGTGTTAAAAATTATAGATATGGGCATGAGCTTAGTCAGTGATATTCATGGACAATAACTGTATAATGAAAAATATATGATAAGGAAAGATGAAAAAAAAATCACAGAATAAAAATGCCGGTCCAAGGACTTTTTTGATTAATACATCTCATTTTATAGCGTCTTTTTCTGATACTTTGGCATATAATGTTCACAAATGTAATCACATGCCTCAATGATACAACATCAAAGCACATGTTCCTATTAAGTCATTAGGAGATTGTCACATTTCTCAATCCCGTTTCAGTCTGTGTGCATTCCGAGAGTACCTTTTAGTTTTAGAAATCCATAATAAAGTTTAAGAATTTCTATATATGTGAGACGTTAAAATAGTCAACATGGGGTAATGACAAAACTGGGGTGGGTGCCAAAGTGCCGTTGTAAGCCAAAAGACATTACAAAATTGTGAGTTTATAGGGCTTACATTTCTTTTAGAAACTGATACATTAGCATATCTTTTTAAAGACTGCAGCAACACTCATGCATCATCTTCCATAGCTCTTAATTTCTCCGTTTAAGGAACACTATAGGTCAGGAACACAATGAGTGTTAAACCCACCATTTAGGTGGCTTGCCCACCCCTCCCCCTTAGCCTTTTTAAAAGGAATTAAAACTCACCTTATTTACAGCGCGGCGCGGGTCCATTTGCGCTGGCTCTGCCCCCTTGGTAACATCATCAGAATTGCAGAGTTTTCGCAATGGGAAAGCATTGTATTGGATAAAATTAGCAAGGGCGGCGGGGCCAAACACTGTTTTAGCCAATCTGCACCTCCTCATAGAGATATATTGAATCAATTCATCTCTATGAGGAAAATTCAGCGTCCACACGATGAATGGCTGAATGGCTTACTGTGCAGCACTGAGCCAGGAAGCCCCTCCAGTGGCCATCTGAGGAGTGTCCACTTGGAGGTGTCCCTAGGGGCAATGTAAACACTGCCTTTTCTTTGAATTTTTTTTGCATAGAAATGCCTAAAGGGAGCTATTATACTCACCAGAACAACTACGTTAAGCTGCAGTTGTTTTGGTGACTATAGTGTCCCTTTAAGTCTTTACATTGACTGCACCAGCAGGGACAGATTTCCATGTCAGGATTCAGAAACAACCCGGCCGGTGCCAGCCCCCTACCCACCTCCAAATAAACGGATGTTAAAGTGACTTAATTAACTTATTAACTGGACACCACAGGCATAAAAATATCTAAAAATCATATATGCGTTTACTGCATATGTATACATGCCAACCATTCCAATTTCAGTTAAATTTATATTAAAATGACACTATAAGCATGAAAACAACATTAGCTTAAAGGAACACTTCAGTGTTAGGAATATGAAGATGTATTCTTAGCACAATAGTGTCCCTCTGCTTTCCTGCTCAATGCTTTCTTAAGGAGTTTTGCTAAATGCTGAATATCCTCATGCAAAGCGCGAGGACGTCAGCGTCATTCCACAGAACGACCCTTTATTCACTTACCCGATTCCGGTGCCAATGTCTCTCTGTGCTGCTTCCTCTGATGTCAAAGTGGGGGATGTAGGGAAGCAGCACTTAACAATTAAAGTCCTTGTGTGGAGTCCAATGGAGCCAAGGAGTTTGGAGTCCACACAAGGACTTTAATTGTTATGCGTTGCTTCCCTACACATAAAGGGACATCAAGCACATGCGTGGACTAATGCTTTCCTATGGTGTTTGGCTTGACGCTGATCATCCTCATGCAGAGCGTGAGGACGTCCAGCGTCGTTTCACGGAGTCAAACTCCATGTAAGTACAGTAGACAGTCATTATAGGCAGTCCACACTGCAATGCAGACCAATCTATTTCTCAACAACTGCAATGTTTTAAATTGCAGGGTTAAGAAAAGAGGGACCTTGTACACAGACCACTTCAATGAGATGGAATGCTCTGGGTACCTATAGTGTCACTTTAATTGAGTGGTTTTGGTGTATAGATCATAACGGTCCAGTCTAACTGCTCAATTCTGTGCCATTTAGAAGATAAATCACTTTGTTTATGCAGCCTTAGAACACCTCCCCTGCACATGACCTACACAGCCTCCCTACATATCACATGCAAAGAGAGATCTAATGATTAAAGTTCCTTAATTACACAGTCTGTTTAATTTAGAATTTCTTCTCTCCGGCTCTAATAGCCTGCTAGAGCCTCCTGTATGTGATTAAAGTTCAATAAACAGAAAGGGAGAATTAAAAAAGAACGTCTAAAGTAAACATACTGTAATCTAAAATTCTGCCAGTTTGTATACAAATTTGCATTTCAGAAGAGAAGACTGACAAATTTATAGTGGCTGAAAAATTCCTCCACAGTAAAAGAGCAAAAATATGTATGAATCAATTGCATCAACACAAAAAATATGCATATTCAAAATGCATGAGAAATCCAATAGATTCAATACATTGCATCAAAAAAGTTGCTGAAAATTTGATGGAAAAGGTGACACTTTGATAAGTCTCCCATTCTGTTTTATATCTCCCCTTCTCTATATGCTTTCTCTCTGCTGTCTGCCAAGGTCAAAGGACAGAGCTTCTAACAATGACTGACAGCTGGATGGAGGCGCCCATTGTCGGTATGGATTTCTACATTTATAGGATTATACAAGTGACATTTGAAGTGAATTTAGCCCTGTTCATTTTCTTTTTCACTCCTCATGTACATATCTGTTAAATATAGGAATAAGTAAACATAATATAAAAAAATTGTTGGAAATGACAGTTCCACGTTAAAATTGGCATTGACAGAAGCAAAACATATTATTATTATTATTATTATTATTATTTAGATAGCGCCAACAAATTCCGTAGCGCTGTGCAATGAAGTAAATGAAGATTATTACTGAATTTAAAGTTAAAGTGAAGCTCTGCTATATAATTATCTAATTTCTATAAAACATGACTAAGGTTAAAGCTTCAATATCCTCCAAGAACATACTTAAAGGCACACTCTAAGCACCAGAATTACTACAGATTAATGGGGTGGGGGAGCTGTGCTGTGTGATGTTTGAGTGTTGGGAGAGGATGTTTTTGTTTGCCCCCTCCTGCTTACCTTTCGGCGGGAGGTTATACCGAGTGGTCGAGTGGAGATGTAGAGGGTGGTCAAGTGGAAAGCATTCTTTGGTGGTTCGCTGGGGGAGTATTGTGGTATTATGCACCTCTATCAGGTGCAGATCACAACTCTCCCTTGGTGAAGTGAGGGGGCACAGGGCCGAGCAGATAGATCTATTGACATAGCCAGTGCTCCAGGCACATATAGGGGCCCACCTGCTTGAGCCGGGCCCTTGGTGGCTGCTCATGATACCTTATGGGTAATCTGTCTCTGCATTTGGAATTCCTTCTCATATCTCAGCCCTACTGCTAATACAGTGCTCCAGCTCACCTTACAGGAGAGTCTGCCAGTAATTTCTGTGAGCACATGCACACAATATAATATGTATGGGTTATAATGATAATATTCCTATTGTGTGTGTAGCGGGCCCTGAGTAACCCGGTTGGTTAACCCCGCTGTTAATGAAGGAAGAGACCCATTTTCTCCAGTAACTGGATGACACACAGTTCCAGGGGTACCACCCCACTTTATTGCCCACACTCTGCTTTATACAGAGCTCCTGATGGAACTCCAGTTCCTTTGTCCCCTGATCCCGCCACCCATCCTCAGGGTTTCCCACCTAAGATGACCAGGAGGTCTGTATCACATAAGTCTCTGTTCCTGGGAGTCCCAGCATGGGAAAGTTTCCCGCCTCTGTGACTCCCAGGTACCCCTGCCAACCTCCATTGTCCCTAAAGAGTGTCCCCACCAATCTCAGGGACCCCCAGAACAGCAACCGTCACGAACTGCCTCCGTTCGCGGGGGTCTCTGGGTGAAACCAGGCAAGGGAAGCGTCTCTTTTCGGGACACGAATGCTCCCCCTGGCCAGCGCTTGTTTATACGAATGGCGGCCACCCAGGGAAGCACTCATTAATTACTTCCCTTGCTGTTTCACACTTACGTTGCAAGTTGCTAATGTTCTAATTGATTGGTGTGAACACTCCAAGGGCACTAGGGAGGTCCTCGTTCGATAAGTGAACGAGGTAGGAAGCAATCCACCAATGCTCCCCCTGGATGGGGTTCGTCTAACAGGCCGCCACCCAGGGTCGGCACGCACCGAGGCTTACCTTGCGGTTTGTGGTTTCGGCACCTCGTTAAGAGGTGTGAACATTCTAAAGTAACATTCTAAATGGGGTATCGGTCTGGTCCCCGTTCGGGAGGCGAATGGAACCAGTTTGTATGAGCTCTCCCGAACGGGGAGCAGGGGAAGCATAGGAATGCATCGCAATTACATGGGGGGACTCACAGGGGATATTACATACAATTCACGAACAGCAGCGGTCCCGCCACAGTGTGTATTCATGTGTGTATCTCTGAAAGCAAGTGCGTACTTGCATATTGATAGGATTAATTCCCTCAACAAATGTTCAGTTTTATTTTTTTTCAAGGAACATTCGAGGAACAGCCCCAGGGACTATGTTCATTATAACCAATTCAATTAGAGGACATTCTTATACTGTCTAGAGGCAGAGAAGGAAACTTTGAGCATGCCAGATCTGGTGGACTACATCTCTCATAATGCTTTTACAGTCATAATTCTGGCAGAGCATCAAGGGAGATGTAGTCCACAACATCTGGAGTGCCGAAGGTTACCTATGCCTTGCCTAGTGTCCCTTTAACATGTTCAGCCTTATTTACATGTGCACACAGAAGTTCTTTGTTGGGGATGAAAAGATCCAGCCATCATTTTACACCATTTTAACAGAGTTTTAATGAAATACATCCTTCAGCTTTTTAAATTGGCATATACAAAACATAGAAGACATGGTGTTCATATATAAAAGTAAAAATTGGCTTTTGTATGCTTACTTCAATTTTCCAAAAGAGAGCTTGGTTGTTAAATTGTTAATTGTAGGGAGAAAGTGTTTCCAAGGACAGAAAATATATTACACAAAAATATATGGTAGCTAAAGACACAAAAAAGATAAAACTTACAATCGACAGTTTCTATCAAACATTTTAACATTATTTTAATTAAATACATCCTTCATTGAGAACACTGGCATATACAAAACATAGATGTCATTGTGTCCATATATAAAATAAAAAATGAGCCTTTAAATAAACATTTGTTTCTTTCTTTCATTTTTATCAAGATGTCATGTAAAAATGTTGGTTCGACCATTAACAATTTTTTCTCGTCTTAACAAGTTTACTGTGATACCTCACCAGTATTCCAGAGTTGCCCATGAGATACACATCGATTAGGTATGAAGTATCTCTCTGTAGACCACCTATGGTCTCTGAGGTCACTGCTCTTTGGACATTGATATCATGAAAATATTTACATATAACTTTCTCTGATTTTGGTCGAGAGTTGGGGCCTGAGCACCTGTCAACATTGGACATCTCTCTCCAAACTTCATCTTCCTGAACCTTTTTCTTATACACACAATACATATTCCTCTCTTGTGTACCAAGCCAAGCAATGGTGACTGTGTCACATGTTCGCAGTTTGTTGAAAGATTTTATTTTTAAGCTATCCGGAAAGAAAGGAAATAAAGGCTTGAAGATATGCGAAGATGCCTGGACCATAACAGAAGAATTTGACACGAGCTCAGTTGATTTGACTATTGCTATGTACTTCTCATTCGGTTTGCCTTTCAGTGTAATATGCCTTAGACCTTGAATGGTTTCTGATACTAATATTTTTCCATTTTTTAATATCTGAGCTCGGATTTGTCCTCTACATAACTGGAATGTGAACTGGACTTTTTTATGTTGGGCCTGATATTGAAAACTATAAACCTTTTGTCTCTTTCCATTGAAGTTAAGTTGGACTATTTTTCCATCTTTCAAGTAGGAGACCTTGGGTTTGGGCTCTGTCAAAGTTTTAGCAAATGTCCCTGTATATGCAGCGCTAGCATTTGTAAGGAGATTTACTACAAATACATCAAAATAATACTGGATGTTTGAGCTCAAGTTATGCACGGTATATGTATTTTTATTACCAATGCATATCTGTCTAACATCCAAGTTACTTGTTTTGTGAATGATACTGAACTCATTATTGGACAGAATCATAACATTGTCATTGTCATCTACATATTGAGAGATAGGAAAAGTAGATGACTTGGTGTGTTTCCCTCCAGCAGATCTTATAGCAGTGTCAGCAGCACACAAACTTTTGTAGTTGTGTTTTTCGTTAACGAGAAGGCAATATTCAATGTATTCCTTGTTTCTGATGGCTGAAGGGCTTGGTTTCCAGACCAAGGTAGCAGAGTTATGGTTGAGTGAGGTGACGTCAATGCGAGGATCTCCCGGAAGCTCAGGAAACAAATTTCCATGTGTAAGGTCAGTTGTTAAATATACAGAAATATGAGTGTCTCTCTCTGTAGACAGCAATTCCAGGACAAACAGAGATGACTGTACAGCCGCTCCAATAAAGTTCTCAACAGAATTTCCTTTGTAGTGGAACAGTGTAGACACTGTCTTGGAAAACGATTGAGACTTCAGGTCATCAAAGAATCTAAACCCATCTAGAATAAAGGGGAACAAAGGGTAATGCTTAATATCAATGGACCACCAGTAACCCAAAATAGTCCAAAATAGTCAGGACTATCCCACGCAGTGAAGTGGTTGAATTGTGGTACATAATTAGATAAAGAACCATACTAAAAATAAATACATTTTTAGTTAATAAACTAACCATTCAAGATTAGTACGTAATTTGAGGAAACTATGAGTTGATAACTATGTAAATGTATTGGAAATGATATGACTACCTCAAGTTTGCGATTTCCCTTTACCTCATTTCTACCATTTTGGTGGAAAAATACAAGGTTAAAATAAAGTATATCATGAACTATATTGTCATGTTTTTTTTTTTCAATAAACCATTTTTTAGAATTATATTATTCTACTCAGAAAATCTTAAACCCAATAAAACCCATCAGCTAAACAAAAATAACCAAATATTATGCACTTTGCTGCTTATAGCATATATGCACTAGTGTTCAAAGTATGCCTGAAAACACAAGTGTTATGGTTTTATCACTTAAGCCCGAATTAACTATTGATTGGCAAAATTTGGTGAAGATCATATAATTACACCTATCTTGATAGAGGACGTGCTTTGTATTTTTGTATTTCCCTTGTACTTAGATTATTTCAAAGTTTTCTGGCTTTCTGTAACTCCCAGCTATTAAGAATGTTCTTATCCTTAGTTCTTCATATGATGAGTATGACTTTTTATCTACCAATAAGACTAAAGGTTCAAGATATCACCTGGTCTGTTGACACCTCCATCAATCAGAACCATTACGGACTCTGGTAATATTGCTTTTTGCCCCAGAACTCTCTAATTTCCAGACAAATTCATCCTGAAAAAGTCTGCTGTTAAAAAAAACTGTTACAAGGAGCCTTTAATTTTAGGTGTCTGAAACCTTGCAAGTAGCCTGTGTTACATCTATTCTATTGAAATTATTCCAGATTTATCTATTGACGAATCCCATGGCTGCCCATCTACTCCTTGCACTGAAAGTCCTCTCTGAATTCCTGAAAAAACACACAAAATATATAGCGTTGCCATGCTAGTTGCAGACTATATATCCAGCTAATTGACGGTTTAAATGGCTATATATACCTGCTATTTTTCCGTGGGATACGTGGGCTTTGTAGTGTAGAATGCTCCATTCAATGGGCACATCACATGGAGTCACTGTGATCGAGAAGTGAGGTGTAGCATTTTCTTCCAGGAAGAAGTAGTACCTGCAAATGACAACATGCAAAAACTGAGCAATGCATTCAGATACAACGTGGAATACGTGCTGGAGTTGTCAACGCAAAAAGCGGTGGATTCCTATAAAACTGATAGCAAATTCTACTTGCCATAATTCTTCATCTGACTGTTTTATAGCTGAGGGACTCTTATTCCTTAGATAACAGAACCACAGTTAAGCACAGTATATAAACCATTAATCTTTTTATTGATGTTTTCACATAAATTAAACAAGTGGAGCAATGTAGACTGATCATCATGGAAACCAACTTGTTGGCCAGACCTCAAAATCCATATTCTCCCTTTTTGTATTTATCTTGATTTACTGTTTTGTTTTGTTACATAATAATTGCACTTCGTTTACAAATGCGGAGGGCGTACGTAAAATATGCAGTCCATGCACTGTCCAAACCATACAGCAAGCAACAAAGCAAACATCATTTTTTTTATTGGGGGGCAACTTGAAATTCTGCACCTACAGGCACTCAAGATGTAAATTCAACCGTGTCCACGTAACTTTGTTTTAAAGCTCAAAACAATAAGACCTTTCATTGCGCTTGAATTAAAAGAATTTACAGAGGTATGTGTTTTTGAGACACAGAGATTACCCTAGCAGGGTTATTCCCTTACGTTAGAATTCGAAGTGACTTCAAACTGTATTCAAATCTAAAATATAAATAGTTGAACTGGCAAAATTCTCTAAGCCAGCTGTGGCCTTAAATGTGAAATTTACCGTGAATTCTCACTTTCGTAAATAACCCCGTAAGACGATTTGTGTTGTAAAAAATTAGTCGACGAAGCCTACTATGCAACAACAATCCTAGCACAGACTGTATTTTCTTTCCATTATTAAGATATGTTTTCCATTCTTGCAGACGGCCGAGATGGAAACAATTCATAAACCGTAACCCTATAGCGAAGTTTATGGGTGACAGAAATTCAAATCCTCCATAACACAGCAGATTGTTACTTTTATGGAGCAACAGGAAACAAGGAAACGTGCAAACATCATCATAGAAACGAATTTCTCTCTATGTTAATTGGAAAAGAAAGACACGTAGCAAACTTTATACAGGTCTATAAAGACGCAATCTCTCCAGTAATAGGAATTTCTATCTTTGTTTACTATACTAAACACCTTTTCTTCAACTTGGGGAATTCACAAGGGTCTCTTAATGGTATTAGAATGCCGTGGGTTTCACGGAGACAGAATCCGACAGCTCACAAATGTTCTCTTACGTAAAAATATGTTCTAGCTTGATACACAAAGGACATTCCAATGTAAAGGTCACTTGGTGTAGAAATATGTGGGATTTTTTAAAAGTCGTTTTACTAAATAATTGCACTGATATGGATTATTAAAACTATTCATGGATTGGTTAAGTGATTCTATTATACCGTTTTAGTGAATAGGAACACCTCCTTTGATAACTAATTGCTGGCAGCAACAAAGGTACCTTCTACAAGATTTTGAAATCAAAACCATTAAATAAATCTAAATAGTTTTTTTTGTTTGTTTAATCTAGCGTTTTTTTAATTCAATGTGGTTGATTGTAGATTTGAGTTAAACTTAAGTTGGACCTGACTAGACAAGGTTTACTGGTTAAGTTTTATAAATTTTTTTGGTCATTGGTTACAGTTTAATTGACACTTCAGGCACCATAACCACTACTTCCTGCTGCAGTGGTTATAGAGTCAGGGTGACTAGGTGTCGTCCCACGGTATTAGTCAAACATTTTGTGTATTGTATGAAAACTTACCTGGGTCACTCACACTGCACCTGATCTCAATGGGATAAAGCATGGCCTATGGACTATGGACTATGAGAGGATGGCGCTGCTTAGGTCGGTACAGTTAACCATATTCTCAAGCAGGAGAAGACTGGGAGCAAGGCAGGATCCAGGTAAGTTGTGAAATCATAGTAAAATGGGTTGACTACTAGCCATGGGATGACGATAGGCACTGTAACCTCAATAATTGACTGTAGTGGTTATGGTGTTTGGAGGGTGTCTTTCATAGATTTTGGAGTTTACAAACTCAGAAATTTAATAAACACAACTAGATGAAATGCAACCCCACACCATGAAGGTCACCCCCTCTTTCCTCCTTGAAATTTACACATATTTTCGTTTTTAATTAAGAAGACCAATACGTCTATTTTCATTAGAGCTGTGCTATAGAACTTAAAGTTGAAATGTCACTTCTTTGCAAATTACAGGCGGAAAATCAACTATAACTTGTATTAACCATTTTTTTCTGTATGATGCCTAATGGTCTTTAAAATGTCTATTAAAGATTTTGCAAGTGACATCACAATCTAGTTCAGACCAGGCACAGCCAAGGCACACAATGCAAATGTAGGGGAAGAGACAAAGAAAATAAACATTGTTTTGTTTTCTTCTCTTCTCTTCCACTATGTTCAACAGCAGAAAAGGGCAACTTTTATTATAATATATGACAAGCCGCGATGGGTGCTCCCAGTTCCAGGATAAATTGTAGATTTCCACATTTAATTAATTTATTTAGATGTCACAAAAATATATTGTTGAATAGAGCGGATAGGGAAATATAACATTAAGAATCATGACAAATGATGGTTCCCCTAAAACATATAAAGGGAGATAAATTGACAAATATTGAGTCTGCTTAGCAAGTCAAACTTTTTCAAAGTAAATGTCTCCACGTTCAGCATTTTTCCTAAAAGTAAGTAGTTCATTCTCCAGCATTTGAACTTTGTTTTTATTTTTCTGAAAATGTGACTGTGCTGTCTATGTTAATTTGCATAATGCACATGGCATGCTGGGCCTTCAGACCTGTTGCATCCATGAAAAGGTTTTTTTCCACTAAAAAAATGTATCATGAAATGTAGAATATGTCACAATGTGTTTGTTTTTGTGGCTAGGAATGAAGAAGAAAGCTACTCTAATTATAGGGACATTACACTGCCTAAAAAAAAATAAAAAATCAAATGTTAGTACATATACTACTATATATAATGAAAACATGCATCTATTGAATCGGGCATTTTTCATTGGGGGTTTGCAAGCCTTCCCCTTCTAACCCAACCTAGAGCTTTTGTGGCTGTCCAATCACAGACTTGTCAATGCAGCTCAATAAGGTTGCCTGTCTCTTTAGTTTAACTCAACTGAGCTAAACAAACCAGGAAGTAAGAGGAACGGTGGTCTGAGTGACAGCCAGGGGGGTGTAACAAGGTTCATTTATAAAAGTGCAAATTTTTATTGAAGTCTCTACTTTTTATTAAATGGAAAAAAAAGACACACTTCACACATAAAGCACATCAGCAAACGAATGTGCTTTAGGGGTTTGGAGTATCCGTTTGATTACATAGCAAAGAATGTGCTCCGTTTGATAAAAAGGGCGCATATCCTTTAGTGTCTTACCTTTTTGTAATGTCTTTTAGCAAGTAGATTGTACTTTCTTTTCCATCGGGAAGTAATAGCGAGTGATATTGGTTGAAAAGATTCCTCCTCAGTTTGGCAGATGATGCGATGTTTGAAATGCACAGACATCCAGATATTACAACCACTACATACAGGAAAACCACAAGGGGACTTCTGCCTGCACCTATAATTAATGGGTAAAAAAAAATAGTTAGTGGTTTATCTTTGTTATCCAAATAATATTGTGGTGGAATCTCGGTAAAAATAAATTTAGTAGGCCGAGATTACCACGTGGCATGTGTACGTGCATATGCTGACGTATTGATCAGTTGGTTGCACGAGGCAAGATACGATCAGTAGTGTACGGAGCATGTGCAAGAATACAGGATGTAGTATTCCCCTCCTCCATTGTGCTGGACAAGCCATGCGGTCAAGCAGGAAGTTAATTCTTATTTGTATTGATTGGTCAAGAGAATGTGCGGGTGGAGCTTAATATGGGAGGAGTTATATGCCTATATAAGGAACCTGCACTATTGTCCGGGGCTCAGAACTTGCTGTATTTTGGTGACATTAGTCCCTCTGAGTCCCGATCGGTGATCCAATAAAGAATCTCTTCCTTCCTGAAGAAACCTGTGTCCATCTCTCTGTGCTTGGCTTCCGTCAGTTTCTCCGGTATCATTTGGTGCATTGGCCGGGAAGCTCATCGTTCAACGGTAGCTGAGAGGCAGAGGCGTGAGACGGTCTATCTTTGCCCACGTTCTCTACGGCTGCACCCCTGAACTTCTGCGTGGACCTCCCTTCGTCTCGGCGCCACTGGTCTGTTGTCCAGGAGATCATCGGCCTCTACGTAAGAAGTGCTGGGGTGTCCCCGTCGATGAGTGTGAACTCAGGTTCAGGAACGAGGAGGTAAGACAACTGCTGTTTTAGACGGCAGACCCACTAGGGGTATACCGATTGTGCGGTAGGCCCATAAGGGGTTTGAATTGTGTATGGAATCTGCCCCCTCTGTCGGAGGGAAGGAGCGAAGGTGTACCGCTCAATCGAACGCTCTTTAGTAAGACCGTTTGATTTGGTTAGTCAGGCGGGGTTCTGGTGTAAATAGCCCTAGCCGGACACCGGTGTCTTGTCTAGACTAGCGTTCTAGGGTGTATATTTTGTTCGCTAGGTCGGAGGGACCGGGAGACTAAGCGGCATCTGTGTAAATTCGGTTCGCTAGCTCTCAACCTATCTTGGCTAAGTGGGAAGGCGTGTAAATTTGGAACCCACTAGATTTTTGATAGAGTAATCGACTAAGAGGCGTCTGTGTAAATTCGGTCCTCTAGTTCGCTATATGTGGTGCTTGGGCAGTGTGGCTAACCAAAACGGATGTAGATAGTTTTAGGTAGTCCATTCAAGGTACTGGCCAATAGTTTAGTTGGGATTGTAAATGTGTTAAAGATTGTTAGTAAAGTGTATATCTTGTTAGATAGCGCGAGCTCAGCCGTCTAGCGGGAGTGTTAATAGTGTGTTGCTGTATCATAGTGCACGGTACCATAACCGTGTATATTTACTGACACTGTATATAAGTACTAATCACTGTCGTCCATTGCATGTTTAACACCATAACCACTAATAATTGTATTGTGACCTTAAATTGTGCTTTGACCTATGCTAACCGTACTGTAACCGCTATTTGTAAAAGACGATGTTACTGGGGTGTGTTATAGACGGGTAATTCATATATAGAGAATTATAGCGTGGGTGACTGTATAGTTTCGCCAAAGGGCATAATATTGATTATCTAGTGACTGGTGTAACAGCTGTGTGTGTACGGGAATTCCCTGAGTGTTTATTGTGTTATTGTGTACGTTTCACTTGGTAACCGTACCACGTGGTGCTGTTGCCAGAGGAAACGGGTGTGACTGTTGAATAGTACGCGTGCATAGTATTCGTTGTCAACGACGTTCCATTGATAAGTATGGGCGCGTCGGAGTCAACGATTCCGGATCCCTTAGGTTGTATGGTAAAGAATTTTAAAAAGGGATTCAAAACATGTGATTTTGGGGTTAAAATGTCTCCTTTGGTCACTTTGTGCACTAGGGAGTGGCCTACTTTGGTTGCGGCATGGCCGCCACGTGGCAGTTTGGATCCAACTCTGGTACAGCGCGTACACGTGGCTGTGTCACGTAGGCCTGAACTTTACGGGCAGTTTCCATATATTGATTGTTGGAGACAGGCCGTAAACGACTCGCCAAAATGGATTCAGATATGCCACGAGGAGCAGTGTCGCCTAATGGTGGCCAGGACTTGTTTGTCCACTAGGACTGTGGTTAGGCCCATTTTGGACACGCCCCCTGAGTCCGAGATTCCTTTGCCGCCCCCTTACTTCCCTTTAAGAGGAAATGACGCGAATGCAGGAAGTTCTATACCCCTCCCCTCATTGCCCTCATCCACTTCCGCTTCCTCCTCTAGTACAGAATCCACCCCCCCTCGTATTAAACCTCCCCTTCCGGAACCAGAACCAACCCCCGTTAGATCTAAATATCCTGATTTGGCGCCACTTCAAACTTCCGGTCAAGCTTCTTCTAGCTCGGCTGGGAGTATTCTATTTACTAACTTTTCCCAAAATCAAGCTCCCACATCCTCATGCCCTATTTCCCCCCGACTGGAACCTCTAACTGACGCCCCTCCACGTAGCCCCATACTAACCCGACAACTGACCGGTACCCAACAATTAAAACATTATCAGATGCCTCTTCGTCTGAATCCTGGGTCAGCCTATATCGATGCCGCAGGTCAAATGGCACATGCTGACCCAGTCTTCGTATATGTTCCGTTCACGACTACCGATCTCTTGAATTGGAAGACCCACAATTCCTCGTACACTGAGAAACCACAAGCTATGACCGATCTGTTCACCTCGATAGTTCAGACACATAACCCGACATGGGCTGATTGCCAGCAGTTATTAATGACATTGTTCAATAATGAGGAAAGGACAAGGATTAATCAAGCGGCCATTAAAGCGCTAGAGGATAGAGCCCGTGCTTTGAATCAATCCAGCAGCATGGGCCGCAAAACATTACCCTAATACCGATCCCGATTGGAATGTAAATGGCGCAGATATGGTTCAACTCAGAGCCTATAGAGACGCTATAATTGCTGGCATGAAAGCCGGAGGGAAGAAAGCTATTAACATGTCGAAGACAGTTGAGGTGATTCAGAAAAGTGATGAAGCGCCCAGTGTCTTTTATGACCGATTATTGGAGGCATACCGCTTGTATACCCCCTTTAATCCGGAAGACGCAGATAATTCCCGAATGGTGAACTCCGCCTTTGTCAGCCAAGCTTACGGAGATATTAAGCGCAAGCTACAAAAGTTAGAAGGGTTTGCAGGTATGTCTATCACCCAACTAATGGAGGTAGCGAATAAAGTATATATGAACAGGGAAACAGAGACAAAGAAAGAGGAAGAGCGCAAGATGCGTAGAAAGGCAGATATGTTAGCGGTAGCGATCGCAGGCGTAGATAGACGGGGCCCAGATAGAGGCGATAGTAAGTGGAATGAGGAACCTCTGAGTAGAAATCAGTGCGCATACTGTAGGGAAGAAGGGCATTGGAGAAATGAGTGTCCGCGAAGAGAACAGTATGAGAGAGACAGACCTAGGACAGGTTATGGAAACTTTAGAGGCAGAGCGAGAGGTAGAGGAGGCCCCGGAGGGAGCAATGGTAATAGAGGGAGTAATGGGAACAGAGGAAGTGTAAGGGAAGATAGGTACTATCCAGCAGCGCAAAGGTCCCGCGATAGAGAAGGTAGGGACTTTGTAGGATTGGCTGACACAGTCATGGAGGACTATTGATACCGACCGGGCTCCATCCCCCTTGGTCGAGCGGAGCCTATGGTCGATGTATCAATAGGGGGAAAAAGGAGTGCGTTCATGATCGACACTGGTGCTGAACATTCGGTGGTGACTGACCTAGTTGCTCCTCCATCTGGAAGAACTATTACTGTAATAGGAGCAACTGGAAGAAGTGCTGCAAAACCGGTTCTTAAAAGTCGACTCTGTACATTGGGAGGCCACGTAGTAAAACATCAATTCCTTTATATGCCTGAATGTCCAGTCCAATTGCTGGGACGTGATATGCTATCTAAGTTACAAGCGCAGATTACGTTCCTACCAAATGGAACAACATCCTTAAAGTTTAATGGACCTTCAGGTATTATGACATTATCCGTACCAAAGGAAGAAGAGTGGCGACTTTATACAGCGTTGACTAGCCAAAACCCTAGGAGTGATGAGTCCTTATTCAACATACCAGGAGTTTGGGCAGAGAACAACCCACCAGGACTGGCCCGCAATATTCCACCTATTAAAATCGAACTAAAACTTGGGGTTTATCCAGTGAGCCTAAGACAATATCACATCCCGCAGAAGGCTAAGAAGAACATCCAATCTCATCTGGATAAGTTCATACGGTATGGTATCCTAAAATTCTGTACTTCCCCCTGGAACACCCCATTGCTGCCTGTTCAAAAGCCCGGTACAGATGAGTATCGACCTGTGCAGGACTTGAGAGCAGTCAATGATGCGGTTGTTAGTATACATCCAGTTGTGCCCAATCCATATAACCTGCTTGCTTTAATTCCGGGCGGGGCTACTTACTTTACAGTCCTAGACCTCAAAGATGCCTTCTTTTGCCTCCGAATTGCCGCAGAAAGTCAATGTATCTTCGCTTTCCAATGGGAAAACGCTGTAACGGGCTCAAAACGCCAAATGACCTGGACAAGACTGCCCCAAGGGTTTAAAAATTCACCTACCCTATTTGGTTCAGCTCTAAGTCAAGATCTACTGGATTTCGAGTCCATCCCAGGAGAGTGTGTATTGTTACAATATGTAGATGACGTGTTGATAGCAGCAGTTACAAAGGAAATATGTCAGCAAGCAACGCACGATCTACTACACATTCTCTGGAAGGCAGGATACAAGGTGTCTAGAAAGAAGGCTCAGTTGTGTTTGCCAACTGTCAAATATCTGGGATTCCATATCTCTGAAGGTCAAAGATTTATGGGGCCAGAGAGAAAAGAAGCTGTGTGCCAAATACCGATACCCAAGAATAGAAGACAAGTGCGAGAATTCTTGGGGGCAGCAGGCTTCTGTAGGATATGGATTCCCAGCTACGCGATACTGGCAAAACCTCTGTATGCAGCTATCAAAGGTACAGAGCACGACCCCTTCTTATGGACTCAAGAACAGCAAACGGCATTTGAAGATGTGAAGAAGGCTTTGATGAGTGCCCCAGCATTAGGTCTACCTGATCACACACGACCATTCTACCTGTATGTACATGAGCAAAGAAGAATGTCTGTGGGAGTATTGACACAGTACTTGGGATCATGGCAAAGACCTGTTGCCTACATGTCTAAGCAACTGGATGCAGTGGCCAGCGGACTTCCACCTTGTCTAAGAGCCGTAGCTGCAGCCGCCCTGCTAGTAGCTGAAGCCGATAAACTCACTCTGGGTCAAGAACTTTATGTACGAGTCCCACATGCAGTACAGACGTTGTTGGATTACAAAGGAAATCATTGGTTTAGTAACAGCCGTATGACCAAGTATCAAGCAATGTTGTGTGAAAACCCAAGAGTGCATTTAGAGACTGTAAACACCTTAAATCCAGCTACCCTTTTGCCACAACCTACTGAAAGTCAACATGATTGTTTGGAAGTAATGGATGAAGTATTTTCAAGTAGACCCGATCTTCGTGATTTTCCCATCCAGAACCCCGATGTTCAATATTACACCGACGGCAGTAGTTATGTAAAAGAAGGGATCCGCTATGCAGGATATGCAGTAACAACAATAGACAAGGTGATAGAAGCTCGGCCACTGGCAAAAGGAACATCAGCACAAAAGGCAGAATTGATAGCACTGACACGAGCGTTACAATTGGCTGAAGGTTTAAGAGTGAACATCTACACGGACTCCAAGTATGCGTTTTTAACCACTCATGCCCACGGAGCTTTGTATAAAGAAAGAGGACTATTGAATTCAGAAGGCAAAGAAATCAAGTATGCAGCTGAAATCCTACAACTATTGGAAGCAGTGTGGGAGCCGAGAGAAGTCGGTATTATACATTGTCGAGCGCATCTGAGAGGAGATGGTGATGTAACCAAAGGAAATCGGATGGCAGATAGTGCAGCTAAGCGTGCCGCTGAATCGGGAAGACAGGAGTATGTGGGGCATATAGCTATAGTAATTGTCCAAAACTGTCACAACGGGACACATTCTGGGAGAGACAGCACAGAAGAATCTCTCAGAAAACATTTCTACATACCAAGATTGTCCAACTTGACTCAGGCCATTGTACGAAGATGTGTAATGTGTGCTAAAAATAATGCAAGGCAAGGACCAGTAAAGCCACCAGGAGTCCAGTTTATGGGGGGACTCCCCATGTCCGATTTACAAATTGACTATACAGTGATGCCTAAATCGGGTGGACATCGCTACCTGCTGGTAGTTGTGTGTACCTATTCAGGCTGGGTAGAAGCATGTCCTACTCATACAGAGAAAGCAGGAGAAGTTGTGAGATTCCTGCTACGAGAAATAATACCCCGATATGGACTACCCTGCTCTATAGGATCGGACAATGGTCCAGCTTTTGTTCATCAGTGCCTACAACAACTGACTCATATGCTTGGTATAAAGTGGAGGCTTCATACAGCGTTATAGACCCCAGAGTTCTGGTAAGGTAGAGAGAATGAATAGAACTATTAAGAATCAGTTGGCTAAAATGTGTCAGGAAACCCAACTTAAGTGGAACGTTCTCTTACCCATAGCTCTATTGCGAATCCGCAGTACACCTACCAGAAGGATGGGCCTCTCTCCTTTTGAAATCATGTATGGGCGACCACCTCCCGTACTTGGTAACTTAAGGGGGGATTTGAGTCAGTTGGGAGAAGGAATTACCCGGCAGCAGGTTGTAGAGTTGGGTAAGACTATGGAGGAGGTACAGAAATGGGTACAAGATAGATTACCTGTGAATATTTATCCCCCAGTTCATAGTTACCACCCAGGAGACCAAGTGTGGATTAAAGAGTGGAATAATGTACCGTTAATGCCCAAGTGGAGAGGTCCTTATGTTGTTCTTTTGTCTACCCCTACAGCGATAAAAGTAGCCGAAGTGACTCCGTGGATACATCACTCCAGGGTTAAACCAGCAGCAGTCGATTCTTGGCAAGTTACAGCAGATCCAGAGAATCCCTGCAAGATCCGGTTAAAACGCACGACTCAGTCGGAGTGACGAGGAACTTTGTGGATTACAAATTTTATTGTTTCAGAGATTTGGTAAGTGAGTGAGAAGGCCATAATAAAGCCTGTCCGCTCACCGACGTATAGTGTATAAGCCAGGAAAAGTCTCGAAGGGACCCCTGTGAAGACGAGCAGAACTCCATTCCCTGCAGCCCTTACATCCTGGAAGCTGAGGTGCCTTCGCACGGATGAAGACTGAGGATGACGACGAAAGATGTGTTTATGATAATGTTTATTTATGTGTATTTTTATATTCAGGAAGGTAGAGGTACCGACACTCCTAGCTGTGAGGTGTGCATTAAGACTACAAGAACAGGTAACCATATTTCCCAAACCCTAATTTGGCATTCACAATACGAGTGTAAAGGAGATGTATCAAGATGTAGATACCTAAATATAGAATATAGTGTGTGCCATTTAGGAGTAGGAGAACCTAAGTGCTTCAGTCCAGAGTATCAACCTCGTACAATTTGGTTGACTCTCAGGAATGGAGATCCTCAGGGGACCCTAATTAATAAGACGGTATTAGAATCCGTACATTCTTCGGGTGTTCTGCTATTTGATGCGTGTAAGGCGATATTAAGTGGTAGAAAGCCGTGGAATGTATGTGGGGATCTTAGATGGGAGAGGACGTATGGGTCTAACGATAAATATATTTGTCCCAGTAGTAAAAATAAATATGTGAGTCCTAGATGCCCAAATAGAGATTATAACTTTTGCCCATATTGGTCTTGTGTGGGGACAGACAGTAGACAAGGACATGATTGTGACTAAGTTGCCTACCAGCCCATATTGTAAGTCTATGGAATGCAATCCCATCCATATACTTATAAATAACCCCGACAAGTTCTTAGATAAATATGGTAATTTATTTGGGTTTCAAATATATGGGACGGGTTTAGACCCTGGGACAGTATTGTTTATAGGGATAGAGACTGATACGGTATCCTCCCAGACTCATCAAGTATACCATTCCTTTTATGAAGAGATGAGCATAGATAATAAGATCCCCCATAATGCTAAAAACCTGTTTATTGATTTAGCCGAAAGTATTGCCGGTAGTCTTAATGTTACCAACTGCTATGTGTGTGGAGGTACTAACATGGGAGACCAATGGCCTTGGGAAGCAAAGGAGGTAATGTCCGGTTCTGAGGCAGTTGACCAATTAATATCTACACAAGCCGATTATCATATGAGTGTTAGAGGTAAATCTGAGTGGAGATTAAAGACCTCCATCATAGGTTATGTTTGCATAGCAAGGAAAGGAATGATGTATAATACTTCTGTAGGAGAATTAACTTGTCTAGGGCAAAAAGCTTATGATGATGATACAAAGAATACAACTTGGTGGTCGGCTTCAAATGTCTCAGAACCATCTAACCCGTTTGCTAGATATGCCAATTTAAAGGATGTGTGGTTTGACCTATCCATCACATCTACCTGGAGAGCCCCAGCAAATTTGTACTGGATCTGTGGTAAGAAAGCCTATTCGGAGTTGCCACAGGACTGGGAAGGGGCATGTGTGTTGGGTATGCTCAAACCATCCTTCTTCTTGTTACCTATTGAAACAGGTGAGACTTTAGGTGTTAAAGTGTATGATGTGAATCATAGGAAGAAAAGGGGACCCATAGAGATAGGCGCCTGGGAAGATAATGAATGGCCTCCCCAGCGTATTATAGATTACTATGGGCCAGCCACGTGGGCAGAGGACGGTACCTTTGGTTATAGAACCCCAATTTATATGCTCAACCGTATTATAAGATTACAGGCGGTGGTTGAGATCATTACTAACGAGACATCACAAGCGCTCAATCTTCTAGCGAAGCATAATACCAGGATGAGGACAGCAGTATACCAAAATAGATTAGCCTTGGATTACCTATTGGCAGTAGAGGGAGGTGTATGTGGGAAGTTTAACCTGAGCAATTGCTGTCTTCAAATAGATGACGAAGGGCAAGCAATAGCTGAGCTTACTAGCCATATGGTTAAACTAGCGCATGTGCCTACTCAGGTATGGAAAGGGTACAATCCAAGTAGTTGGTTTGGTAGCTGGTATGAGTGGTTTGGAGGGCTTAAGGCAGTGGTAGGTGGAGTCCTACTGATTTTAATGTTGTGTCTACTCCTGCCGTGTCTTATACCCTTAGTAGTTAGGTCTGTGCAAAGCCTGATAGAAAATATAGCAGAGAGGAAGGCTGCTGCACAGATAATGGCAATTTATAAATATAAGGCTCTAGATCAGGGAGAACCAATGCAGGAAGATGAGTGTTGAAGATTCACATCATAAGATAAGTCTGGTCTGGTTCAAGGTAACTTGCGGTGTATGCAAACTAAGGTTAAGTGATGCCTCAAGTAATTGTGAAATATCAAGAGGCATCAAAGCGGGGAATGTGGTGGAATCTCGGTAAAAATAAATTTAGTAGGCCGAGATTACCACGTGGCATGTGTACGTGCATATGCTGACGTATCGATCAGTTGGTTGCACGAGGCAAGATACGATCAGTAGTGTACGGAGCATGTGCAAGAATACAGGATGTAGTATTCCCCTCCTCCATTGTGTTGGACAAGCCATGCGGTCAAGCAGGAAGTTAATTCTTATTTGTATTGATTGGTCAAGAGAATGTGCGGGTGGAGCTTAATATGGGAGGAGTTATATGCCTATATAAGGAGCCTGCACTATTGTCCGGGGCTCAGAACTTGCTGTATTTTGGTGACATTAGTCCCTCTGAGTCCCGATCAGTGATCCAATAAAGAATCTCTTCCTTCCTGAAGAAACCTGTGTCCATCTCTCTGTGCTTGGCTTCCGTCAGTTTCTCCGGTATCAATATGTATAATTATTAATAAATATTAACAATTTCAGAAGTTTGTTCAATGATTAAGTATGATGCTTTGTCCTAACTGAGTCAACGTATCAATGTATACCGGGAAGATTTAAAGGAACATAAATCATGGTGATTGTAAATTGTATAGAACTACTTATCTCTACGTTTCTACAATCTTTCTAAGGACTATGCCTTAAATGCACCAATTATGCCAGAGTCATTTTGATCACCCAGCGTGTGTTTTTGTGATTTTAACACGATGTATATTTTGGGACACTGTCAAGATTACATTTCTTGGTTTGTTGTTACTTAAAGGACCACTATAGGCACCCAGACGACTTCAGCTCAATGAAGTGATCTGGGTCACAGGTCCCTCAACTGAGAAGATGCTGGACGTCCATAGGAAAGCATTGAGTAATGCTTTCCTATGGGCGGTTTGAATGCGCGCGCATGCGCATTCGGCGTTGACGTCGGCAAGGGGATGAGAGTTTCCCAGCGCCAAGGGAGCCTGGCGCTGGAGAAAGGTAAGTGACTAAAGGGGTTTTAACCCCTTCAGCCCAGCGGGAGGGGGGTCACGAGGGTGCGGGGGACCTAATGACCCTATAGTTAAAGGATTAGTCCAAGCCAAAAACAGTATTTTAATAAAAGTGTTTAAGGTCAGAGTTACCCTCCCTATTCTGGTCCTCCACCCACTTTAAAATGAAAAAAAAAGGAGATACAATTATTACATTCCAGCAGCAAGTTCTCCCAGCAGCACAATCCTTCTACAGTGATATGACTCTCCTTGGAGGACAATAGATATCAGGGTGGGCCGGCTAAAGGAAGGGCTTTCTAGGTATATTATTATTTTATTATCAATATAGCGCCAGCAAATTCCGTAGTGCTGTACAATGGGTGGGTATAGAAGGGGGGAATACTGCCAAAAGTAGTCTGTCGCCAGCATGTTGGGTGTGCTGATCACAGACGTCCAATATGCACAGAGTTATAGAAAACTCTTGGTCCGGGTCTGCTAATGATGCCATAGTGACTCTGTCAGAGGTGGAGTTATAGCTTCAGCAGCAAAGGGGTTAAACTCTGTATGTGCAATGTCTCATTACAGCACGTATAGGTTCCAAACACCATGACCACTTCAAATCATTCAATGGTTCTTGGAGTAACCTTTTTTAAATTAGTATATTATTAATTATAAAGATAAATTATATTGCATTGCAAAGGGAGCTATTAAACTGACACAACAGTCACCAGAACAACAACTACAGCTAAATGTAAGGATTTGGTGTCACCGCAGGCATTTTCATGTACACACTGCCTTTTCAGAGAAAAGGAAGTGTTTACATTGCTGCCGACGGACACCTCCAGTGGCAGCCATTGAGATGGTTACTAGAGGTGGTTACTGGGTCAGTGCTGTACAACTGATGTTCAGCATCTCTACATTCTCTGCATTAATTTGATACATCTCTACGATGAGATACTGAGTGGTGCAGTTTTGTCGTGCATGCGCAATAGCCTCCCAAGGCTTTTCTATGGGAGAGCATAAAGATTGATTATCTCAACCATGGAGGAGGTCAGACGGGCCAGCTACGATTAGACTAGACCGCTGTGGGAGAAGAGCTGAGTAAAATTACCTTTTACTGAGATTGGATGGTTAACAGGTAAAGCAATATTTTCTACACTTTTGCTAGTGATTCTACTATCACAATATACAGATAAAACAAATGCTATTCTAAATGACAACTAATTGTTATTTGTATGACAGGTCCTGAAATGAAGTATAAACGGTTTAGGACATACTGATGGAATAAAAAGTTAATCGGATGAGACTTCACATCATACCAAATGCTTTAGCAAAAGCAAATAAAAAAGCTAGTAGTTTGAGCTGAATATACTGAAACACAATATCAGCTTAATCAGTATCTGTACAAATAAACTGCACAGCACCCATAAATCACCCACCGTATATCTATCACACCCACACCAATAATATCACCCATTCAGCACCAGGTACTAATATCGTAACTAACCAGGAAAGAAATGAAACTGGGAAAGCATCTACACTTAATTCAATACCTCCACATTCACTCTATAACATTTACCAGATTGTTCAACCAATTCTAGGATTCTTTAAAATATCCATTCATTATCACTATCATTCATTCTGTAAGAGCAGCATCTACATTCTCAGGTGGAGCATAAAGGATGATAGTAAGTGCCTTGTAGGATAGCCAGTTACTGTCACTGAATGTGAATATTCCATATTTCCCTTTTTTGACATTGATCAGAACTTGCATTATCATAACACCGGCATGGAGGGTGCAATGTCCAGGTGAACGACAGGAGGGGATGCACAGCGCCAATCCTACTGCCTGTTACTTAATTTACTACTACTACTACCATGGTCCATGAGGCCACACTACAACAGGGGGTAAGCTGGCATTGAAAGGGGTAAAAGATACACAAAGGGGCTGGTGGGGGGAGAAAGAGACACACAGCGGTGAGGAGTACAGGACACTAAAGGAGGGGTTGTAAGAGACACACAATGGTGAGAAGTACGGGACACACAAGGAGGGGTTGTAAGAGACACACAATGGTGAGGAGTAGGAGACACACAAGGAGGGGTTGTAAGAGACACACAATGGTGAGGAGTAGGGGACACACAGGGAGGGGTTGTAAGAGACACACAATGGTGAGGAGTACGGGACACACAAGGAGGGGTTGTAAGAGACACACAATGGTGAGGAGTAGGGGACACACAAGGAGGGGTTGTAAGAGACACACAATGGTGAGGAGTAGGGGACACACAGGGAGGGGCTGTAAGAGACACACAATGGTGAGAAGTACGGGACACACAAGGAGGGGTTGTAAGAGACACACAATGGTGAGGAGTAGGGGACACACAAGAGGGGGTTGAAGGAGACACACGATGGTGAGGAGTAGGGGACACACAAGGAGGGGTTGTAATAGACACACAATGGTGAGTAGTACGGGACACACAGGGAGGGGTTGTAAGAGACACACAATGGTGAGAAGTACGGGACACACAAGGAGGGGTTGTAAGAGACACACAATGGTGAGGAGTAGGGGACACACAAGGAGGGGTTGTAAGAGACACACAATGGTGAGGAGTAGGGGACACACAGGGAGGGGCTGTAAGAGACACACAATGGTGAGAAGTACGGGACACACAAGGAGGGGTTGTAAGAGACACACAATGGTGAGGAGTACGGGACACACAAGGAGGGGTTGTAAGAGACACACAATGGTGAGGAGTACGGGACACACAGGGAGGGGTTGTAAGAGACACACAATGGTGAGAAGTACGGGACACACAAGGAGGGGTTGTAAGAGACACACAATGGTGAGAAGTACGGGACACACAAGGAGGGGTTGTAAGAGACACACAATGGTGAGGAGTACGGGACACACAAGGAGGGGTTGTAAGAGACACACAATGGTGAGGAGTACGGGACACACATGGAGGGGTTGTAAGAGACACACAATGGTGAGAAGTACGGGACACACAAGGAGGGGTTGTAAGAGACACACAATGGTGAGGAGTAGGGGACACACAAGGAGGGGTTGTAAGAGACACACAATGGTGAGGAGTAGGGGACACACAGGGAGGGGCTGTAAGAGACACACAATGGTGAGAAGTACGGGACACACAAGGAGGGGTTGTAAGAGACACACAATGGTGAGGAGTACGGGACACACAAGGAGGGGTTGTAAGAGACACACAATGGTGAGGAGTACGGGACACACAGGGAGGGGCTGTAAGAGACACACAATGGTGAGGAGTACGGGACACACAAGGAGGGGTTGTAAGAGACACACAATGGTGAGGAGTACGGGACACACAGGGAGGGGTTGTAAGAGACACACAATGGTGAGAAGTACGGGACACACAAGGAGGGGTTGTAAGAGACACACAATGGTGAGGAGTAGGGGACACACAAGGAGGGGTTGTAAGAGACACACAATGGTGAGGAGTAGGGGACACACAGGGAGGGGCTGTAAGAGACACACAATGGTGAGAAGTACGGGACACACAAGGAGGGGTTGTAAGAGACACACAATGGTGAGGAGTACGGGACACACAAGGAGGGGTTGTAAGAGACACACAATGGTGAGGAGTACGGGACACACAGGGAGGGGCTGTAAGAGACACACAATGGTGAGGAGTACGGGACACACAAGGAGGGGTTGTAAGAGACACACAATGGTGAGAAGTACGGGACACACAGGGAGGGGCTGTAAGAGACACACATTGGTGAGGAGTACGAGACACACAAGGAGGGGTTGTAAGAGACACACAATGGTGAGGAGTATGGGACACACAAAGAGGGGTTGTAAGAGACACACAATGGTGAGAAGTACGGGACACACAAGGAGGGGTTGTAAGAGACACACAATGGTGAGAAGTACGGGACACACAAGGAGGGGTTGTAAGAGACACACAATGGTGAGAAGTACGGGACACACAGGGAGGGGCTGTAAGAGACACACATTGGTGAGGAGTACGGGACACACAAGGAGGGGTTGTAAGAGACACACAATGGTGAGGAGTATGGGACACACAAAGAGGGGTTGTAAGAGACACACAATGGTGAGGAGTATGGGACACACAAAGAGGGGTTGTAAGAGACACACAATGGTGAGGAGTAGGGGACACACAGGGAGGGGTTGTAAGAGACACACAATGGTGAGAAGTATGGGACACACAAGGAGGGGTTGTAAGAGACACACAATGGTGAGGAGTAGGGGACACAGAGAGGGGTTGTAAGAGACACACAATGGTGAGGAGTAGGGGACACACAGGGAGGGGCTGTAAGAGACACACAATGGTGAGAAGTACGGGACACACAAGGAGGGGTTGTAAGAGACACACAATGGTGAGGAGTAGGGGACACACAGGGAGGGGTTGTAAGAGACACACAATGGTGAGGAGTAGGGGACACACAGGGAGGGGCTGTAAGAGACACACAATGGTGAGAAGTACGGGACACACAAGGAGGGGTTGTAAGAGACACACAATGGTGAGGAGTAGGGGACACACAAGGAGGGGTTGTAAGAGACACACAAGTGTGGATAAGATACATTAAAGGTAGTGAAATACAGACAAAGGGTGAAACGTTGGGATAAGATACACTTAAGGAGGGGGGTGTAAGACATAAAAGGGGGATAGGATACACAAAAGGGGATAAGAAACACAAAAGAGGCTAAAGGGGCGTAAGAAATACGAAGTAAGGAGTTAAAGAGACACATGGGTGAAAACACTTTTTGGTGGGGAGGAAAAAATGCGTCAAAATTCCTGGCACCAGCACTGACATGGAGGAAGGGCGTCTGCAACTCTCCCCACCTTGCTGTATTTCCAACAGGTAACAATACCTCCCAGGAAATAGAGATAGTGAGGCTGGTACCCATTCTTACTTCTATAGACTTACCGTATATACTCGAGTATAAGCCGAGTTTTTCAGCACATTTTTTATGCTGAAAAACCCCAACTCGGCTTATACTCGAGTCAATTGTCTGTATTATGGCAATTTACATTGCCATAATACAGACAGGGGGCTGTGGGGGCTGCAGAGCATTTACTTACCTCTCCTGCAGCTCCTGTCAGCTTCCTTCTTCTCCGTGCCGGTCCGTTCAGCACCTCTGTCAGCTCCCAGTGTAAGTCTCACGAGAGCCGCGGGGTCATAGTGTGGCTCTCGCGAGACTTACACTGTGAGCTGACAGGGGGGCTGCACGGACCGGCGCGGAGGAGGGAGCTGACAGGAGCTGCAGGAGAGGTAAGTAAACTCTCAGCCAGGGAAGGAGAGCCCCCCTCCCTGCCATGTATCAAGCAGGGAGGGGGGATGGAAAATATAAATACATAATAATAAACTATTAAAAATAATAATAATTTTCAAAAATAACAATATAACAAAAACAATTAAAATAATAATTAATAAAATAAATAATAATATAACAAAAAATGATTAAAATAATAATTGATAAAATAACAATAATCAAAATGCCCACCCCCACCAACACATACACAAACACACACTGCATCACACACACTCACACTTCATTCATATACACACACTGCATTCATATACACACACTGCATTCATATACACACACTGCACTCATACACACACTGCACTCACACACACACTGCATTCATACACACACACTGCATTCATACACACACTGCACTCATACACACACTGCACTCATACACACACTGCACTCATACACACACTGCATTCACACACACACACTGCATTCACACACACACTGCACTCATACACACACACTGCATTCATACACACACACTGCACTCATACACACACACTGCATTCATTATATACACACACTGTAAATAAATATTCAATTAATATAATTTTTTTAGGATCTAATTTTATTTAGAAATTTACCAGTATTTCCCACCCTAGTCTTATACTCGAGTCAATAAGTTTTCCCAGTTTTTTGGGGTAAAATTAGGGGCCTCGGCTTATATTCGGGTCGGCTTATACTCGAGTATATACGTAACTCCCCCTGTGAGGTTGGGGAGATCACAGCTGGCCTCCATAGATGTCTAGATTGTTTCTACTGGTACATATTTCTTGCACTGGTTTCTAGTCACTGAGCACAGACAGTCATCGCATTTCAAACTTCATGCTGCATTCTTGCAGACTCCCTTAGCAATGGACACCCTTTTAAACACAGCTTTTTAACCCCTTAACGCCGTTATGGCGTGCTATGCCGTCACGGGTTAAGTGGGCTTTAACGCCGTTATGACGGCATAGCACGCCGTAACGGCTTGCAGCCCCAGGAGGTAAGTTATACTTACCTCCGCCGCGATCCGCTTCGGGAGGACTGCCTCACAGCCCAGGCAGCCCTCCCACGGCAAATCAGGCCCCCGGGGGCCATGTGATCGCTCTCAAAGAGCGATCACATGGCCCCCTATAGCTGGCTGTGGATATGCCAGCAGGGGGACTGTTTGAAATATCAGACAGTCCCCCTGCTGGTGGGAAGTATAAAAAAAAATAAAAGACAAGTGTAAAAATAAATTTAATATATTTTTATATATATATAATATGTATATATATTATATATATAATATATATACATATTATATATATGTAACGTCATACAAAGTGTATTTTAATATTAATATAAGTATATATATTAATATTAAAATACACTTAGAATGACGTTACATATATATAATATGTATATATATTATATATATAATAGATGTACATATATATATTATATATAAATACGTATAATTAAAATAATAAATAAATAAAATAATAAAATAAATAAATAAAATATTGAAACAAAATTTAATATAAATTATATATGCATATGTAATTTCATTCTAACTGTATTTTGTTATTAATATATATATATCGGTAACAAAATACACTTAGAATGACATTCTATATATATATAAAATACAAATAACCGCAAATATATATATATAGATAAATACATATAATTACATAAAAGATTACATTAGTATACACGTAGAATTTAAATACCTATAAATGCATATATATTAAAATTCTACGTGTATATTTAAATAATCTTTTAACGTAATTATGTGATTTGATTAATTAAAATTTGATTGACATGCCTGACAACACAGGGAGAAAGTGCAGAGAATTTAATTTGCAAGCACTATATTTGACCCTGTAACTCTCCAAGACACCATAAAACCTGTACATAGGGGGTACTGTTTTACTCGGGAGACTTCGCTGAACTCAAATATTCGTGTTTCAAACTGGTAAATTGTATTACAACGATGATATTTTAAGTAAAAGTGAAGTTTTTTGCATTTTTTACAAACGAACGGCACTTTTATGGACTATATTATTGTTGTAATATGTTTTACTGTTTTAAAACACTAATATTTGTGTTTAGTGAAGTCTCCCGAGAATAACAGTACCCCCCATATACAGGTTTTATGGTGTTTTGGAAAGTTAGAGAGTCACATATAAGGCTTGCATTTCATTTTTTTCACATTGAAATTTGCCAGATTGGTTATGTTGCCTTTGAGAGCGTATGGTAGCCCAGGAATGAGAATTACCCCCATGATGGCATACCATTTGCAAAAGTAGACAACCCGAGGTATTGCAAGTGGGGTATGTCCAGTCTTTCTTAGTAGCCACTTAGTCACAAACACTGGCCAAATATTCGTTTTTTGCTTTTTTCACACAAAAACAAATATGAACGCTAACTTTGGCCAGTGTTTGTGACTAAGTGGCTACTAAAAAAGACTAAACATACCCCACTTTCAATACCTTGGCTTGTCTACTTTTTCAAATGGTATGCCATTATGGGGGTAATTCTCATTCCTGGGCTACCACACCGTCTCAAAGGTAACATTACCAATCTGGCAAATTTCAATTTGAAAATGTAATGTTCTATATTTGACCCTGTAACTTTCCAAAACAACATAAAACCTGTTAATGGGGGGTACTGCTGTACTCGTGAGACATCGCTGATTACAAATATGTGCATTTTTTTGCAGTAAAACCTAACAGTATTATGACATTCACAGTTAAAATGTCAGACGGAAATGCAAATTTAAAAAAAAATCTTATTTTCTCACATTTTTTTTACTTTTATTCATAATAAATGATGTTCCATATATGAATAGTTAATGATAGATTAAAGCCCTGTTTCTCCTGAACAAAATGATATATAATAAGTGTGGGTGCATATAATTTGAAAGAGGGGAACTACGGGTGAACAGACATATAGCGCAAATTCCAGTTTTTGTTTACGTTTTGTTTTGATCAGAACGTGCACTATTGACTCCGTCCTGAAGGGGTTAAGAAAACAAAACAACAACAAAAAAACAGAGCATGGGCTATGGATTATAGCTCATGGTCTGTTTTTCTTTTTTTTTTTTTTTTTTTTTTTTTAAAGCTATGTTTAAAAGTGTGTCCATTGCTAAGGGAGTCTGCAAAAATGCAGCATGACGTTTGAAATGCGATGACTGTCTGTGCTCATTTGCATGCAAAGCTGGGAACTCTGGGATAGATGTGAAAACATGAATTGTTCAGTTTCTATGCCCAGTCCAACGTAAGATATGTCCAAGATGCGTAACAGTCATTTTTGTGTTTGTAATATGACATTCTTTTCCTCTTTTTTAAATCTATTTCTAACAAAAGACAAAGTAGGGATTGCACATAGTACATACAGGCTTTGCACAAATTAGGGACTGCACATATTATGTATTTTTCCTACGCCTGACTCTTCTTGAGACTGGGCATCAAGGAGTGTCAATCCCTCAGTCATCACCATGGGGGCTCTAGGAAATTGTCTCTGTCTATGGAAGATCCCACGGGCTCACTGGATCCTCCAATTATTTAATGCTGTACTCTAGAGCATGTACAGCAGTGCCGCTGGCTCCTGACATGGAAACTCCAAGAGCAGAAGAGGACGCACGGAAAAATATGGTGGCGCCCGAAAAAAAGGACAGCTTCAGAACCTTCACCTCCCCCCCCCCCCCCAGCCACTGGTTCCCCGGTGGAGATTGTCACTGCTGGGGGTCTTTGCAAATTATACATATTCTCCAGACAGTGATAGTGCCACTTCAACCTGTATTTCGTGGTAAGTTGTTTTTGGTTATACGTTCCTGCACCTGGGCTGTATTCTCCACAGCCTTAACTATATATATATAAAGTTGCATAAAGGATTATTCACTAGACACCATTTGGACAAAATACAGTTAAAATGGTCAAATAACGACCACACTGGCAATTTCCAGATTTATTACAGCCAAAAGCGGTCAGTCCAATCAATTCTGTAACATACCTTAGGAAGAGTTTGGAAAATTGCTAATATCAGCATCTGAACCAATTTACAATTAACTTCTTTCTCGAGACTTGTCTGCCAGAGCTCTCTAAATGGTTGATTTACTAGCCAACCAATCAGAGAGCTCTTGGTCATATTGTGAAGCATGGGAACTTTTCCCACGCTTTGCGATAGCTGTTATAGCATGAGAAAGCCTATAAAACGGGCAAGATTGGATTATTTTTTTTATAGTAGCATGGTTTTATTTTTCCATAGTTTTTTTTTTTTTAAATCAGGCCTTTTTAATTAGTGTGTCAAGAATTCTGGGTTTTATTTCCACTATTATTAGGGTGAGGAGGGGTGGGTAGGGACTTAATTTTAAGATGGGTGGCTAATGGATTGGGGGTAGGTCGGCCCAGTATGCAGCCAGATGGTTTTGTCCCATTTGGATCGGGCCACTCAGACTAAAGTGTACATCCCTGATAGTAATCACGGTTAAAACAAAGACTCGAGTCTATCACGTACAACCTTTAAAACCCATCTGTTTATGCTGTTGATCCAAAAGAAAATACAATCCCAATTAAAAGCAATGGCCAAGTGTGCCACAAAAGTTAAAAACATATCCTTCTTGACTCCATAATGGCAATCAGATTTCTCCTTGGATCAACAACCTGTTACAATTAATTCAATCTTTAAATATTCTGCATTAAAAAAAACATTAAGGCATTTTAAAAATATATATAGCTATAGAATCTGATAAGACAACTTCTTCAGGAAAATCATTCCACTTACTGTAAAGAACCATTTGCTCTGCTGTAAGTGAAAATGCCTTTTTTCCAGTTTCAATGGATATTCTCTTGTGAGTTCTATATTCCTACTAATGAACAGGTCATTAATTTGTAGGTCTCCTCTGCACATTTGTCTAGTTCTGCAATATCCTTCTTCAAAACTGGTGCCCATAATTCACTGTATATTCTAAGGTTTGGTCTTACCACTGATTTATACAGAACTAGATTTATACAAAGTTATATTTGGGTTACGTAAACCAAAGCCCTCTTTATACACAAAACCACCATACTATCTTTTGCAAAGGAAGACCGGCATTTCATACTGTTGCCAATCTATTATTGTTCCCAAGTTTCATTTAATGTCATAATATATAATTATGAGCACTGATACCCGGTTAATGTCTGTACTTCCTAAATGAAACACAATGCATGGTCAAGAATATTAATAAGGTCGACAAGTGACCTAGGCAGTTGTACGAAGATTTAGAAAGGGTCATGACACTGGCTACTTCAGCCTATTACTTATCGTTGTGGATCAATATCCTGTAAGCATCATTGCTTGTCGAACAAATGTCTCTACCAATAGCCCAGATGCTGGGGCCAATCCATTTGGCTGTCAGTTTCTCATCTGAGCAGAGCAGCAGAAGTTCCACCATAGAATCCAGTAGAACCAGCAGGAAAATTCCACTTTCTTGTATTTGCATCACTTTTTCCAACAGAAAACTTTGATAAATAACCTCCTTTATCTGGAAATGTCCATCTTTTGTGGGTGATTACAACTATCTTATATGTGAATCCAGAAAATTGTGGAGATTTTCCGGCTAATTTATTATAATATAATAATATCTAATAGATTGTAAGCTCCTTGGGCAGGGCATTCTTCATCTACTGTCCCCATATGTCAAATGTGTTTTGTCAGAATTCTTTCTTTGTTTTCTTTTTTCTCTAGTGTACAGTGCTGCAGTGCTAATATGTTGGCACTATATAAATAACTGTATATAAATGAATTGCATCCCCTTTCAGCTTTAAAGGTGCTCAGCATATCACTATGCACATGCACAGGACAACCAGATAATGTACCTGAACATGGCTCTTGCCCCACTACTTGGGTTAGCAGAAGTTGAATTTATTCAAATATACTTCCATTGTTCAGCAACTATTTGTAAGCACTCCTTTTTCAATGCTCGGAAACTGATCTCTGTCAAATGAGTCAAGCATTAATAGTTATATCTTAGCACCAAAAGTGAGTGGACACACTTAAGATGTAACTATGAATCAAAGCCACTTTTAGAGGTTAAACACAAACCACACACACCAGAATTTGCAAAGACCCCCGACAGTGACAACGCTGCTTGGGGCCTGGTGGTCAGTGACCAGGTAAAGGTTAGAATTACCTACCTGAACCTGTCCATCGTGCACACAGCCATCTTATTCTGGCAAATCCTCTTTAGCTCCTGGCTTTTCAGTGTCAGGAGCCGACATCACTTCTGTATTCTCACTCATACGCGAGAGTACAGTATTGAGATCAATGGAGACATAGACACAGCTACTTCCCAGTAGCCTTCACTGGCCATAGCTGTTGGGATTGACTCTTAGATTCCGCCCTGAGTCTTGGCTAGGCTGGAATTTCATTGTAATTCCAACACAGTCAAAATGAGCATTTCATAGGAAGTCTATCTCTCTGTAGACAGAGACATTTCCCTGCAGCCGTTACTAGTGACATATGTCATGACTGACACTGTAGCTTCACCCAGAGTCAAGAATGTCAAGCGAAGGAAATAAAGAGAAATAAAGTTATCCATCCTTTTCTTAGTATATCTCTTGATTAGGTTTAGTATTTTGAGGATCTGAGTATAGATTCTATCTTTATGAAATACTCATTTTTTAGTGGAGTGTGACAGTGCCACTTTCAGTTCACACTAGTGATGTCGCGAACATAAAAATTTCTGTTCGCGAATGGCGAACGCGAACTTCCGCAAATGTTCGCGAACGGGCGAACCGGGCGAACCGCCATAGACTTCAATAGGCAGGCAAATTTTAAAACCCACAGGGACTCTTTTTGGCCACAATAGTGATGGAAAAGTTGTTTCAAGGGGACTAACACCTGGACTGTGGCATGCCGGAGGGGGATCTATGGCAAAACTCCCATGGAAAATTACATAGTTGATGCAGAGTCTGGTTTTAATCCATAAAGGGCATTAATCACCTAACATTCCTAAATTGTTTGGAATAACGTGCTTTAAAACATCAGGTATGATGTTGTATCGATCAGGTAGTGTAAGGGTTACGCCCGCTTCACAGTGACAGACCAAACTCCCCGTTTAATGCACCGCAAACAACCGCAAACTGTCCATTTGCACAACCGCAAACTCCCCATTTGCACAAGGTTGGATACCAAGCTAGCCATGTCCCATTCCCTGTCCTCACTGATGTCATTGAAGGTCTCTTCCTCCACCCAGCCACGTACAACACCAAGGATCCCCGAAAGGTGACAACAAGCCCCCTGTATTTTTTTTTTTAATGTAAACTACTGTTACACCAGATATGAGTTGCACTGGCGTGACACTGTGCCCTGGCAGGCCCTGAAACGCACACGTGTGAAGGAAACTGACTGCTATTATTTCACAGTCAAATTTCTAGGTTTTTTTTTTTAAATGCAAGCTATTGTGGCACAGTATACGCTGTGAGCCTGACACACACGATGGCAGGCAGGCAACTGCAATTAGATTACACAGGAAAAAAAAAAAGCAGACTGATGTTCTAGCCCTAAAAAGGGCTTTTTGGGGTGCTGTCCTTACAGCAGAGATCAGATGAGTCCTTCAGGACTGTAGTGGACACTGAACACACTAGCCTAGCTATCGATTTCCCTATTAAATCAGCAGCAGCTACACTGTCCCTCCTCTCACTAAGAATGCAGCTTCCGGGGGGCGGGGCCTAGCGGTCATGGAGGAAAGACGCACTTCGTGTGAGCTCCCTCAATATCTCACTTTAAGCAGCTATCAACAAGCAAATTTCCCCCCAGAAGGGGGATGACCCAGCAATGTTGCTCCTACCTGACCGACCCGACATGCTTAATAGCGGTCAGCAACTCGACAGAGTCTTACTTACCTCCGCGTGGCAAGAGTGGCCTGGTGCTCACCGGGCGGGAGAGGCGGACGATCTCCCGATCCTGGGATGCCCAGGAGCAGCTACTTCCCGGCAGGAGCTCCGTTACCCCCTCCTCCCCCCTCGGACCGGTGGGGGTTATCCCGGTCCACCCCTGAGAGGCTGTCTGGAGCTAATGGACGCACAGAGCACAGCCGCCCAGGCTGACATACTCATCTGCGACTCTCCCAGCCACGTGTCCTCCTGGTACCAGCAAAGCATGGCAGGATATTGAGTCTAAGCTGGACAGACTCTTTAATCAATTTTGGAAGCAAATAACAAGCAGGAAGCCCCAACAAGCTCCACCACAGCCCCAACAAGCTCCACCACAGCTAAGCGAAGCAGTCCCCATTAAAATCCACCAACGCAAAAGGCGTCAAAGATGGGACCGGAGGCACAAACAGAAATGCAGAGCCTGCCCCACATCAAGCACTCGCCTCCACCTTAAGCCACCACAATCCTGCACCGGACGTGAAGCACCACCGGGACAGATCCGACCACCCGACAAAAGCTTCCGCCACCTCAAGCCGCGAACCCGGCACTCAAATATAACACACTTCTGTCTAAAAAAAAAACAGAAAAATAATAAAAAAAAATAAAAAAAATAAAAAATGCAGCTTCAGAATTAATCTAAATTGTATGCTGTCTAGGAGGTGGGAGGGTCTGGGAGGGAGGGTCTGCTGCTGATTGGCTGGAATGTGTCTGCTGACTGTGAGGTACAGGGTCAAAGTTTACTCAATAATGATGAATAGGGGCGGACCGAACATCGCATATGTTAGCCGTCCGTGGTGAACGCGAACAAGCTATGTTCGCTGGGAACTATTCGCCAGCGAACCGTTCGGGACATCACTAGTTCACACTGAAAGATATTGGGGAGTTAGCAAATAAGGATACATGGAGCACTCCAAGTAACCAATGAGACAAGCTCACGAAGTAACAAGTGCCAAAAAGGTATATATGATATGGTCAGTACAGAGCAATCAACCATTATGTGATGTACCATGCTACTTCCCAGGGGCTGATTCTAGGACCCATTCATATGACCCAGAGGAGCAGTTACTTAACAGAACACTATAGTGTTAGGAACCTGATACTATAATGTTAAACTACCTACCTACCTATGGTCCCCAACCCCCTTTAAATCGCAGTAACAGGTGCTTAAACTCGCCTTTTTTCCCCACAATGTACTTCACCTCCATGGCTTAGATCAGGGATAGACAACCTTCAGCACTCCAGATGTTATGAACTACATCCCCCATAATGCTCTTACACCCATAATGCTGACAAAGCATCATGGGAGGTGTAGTCCAAAACATCTGGAGTGCCGGAGGTTGCCTATTCCTGGTTTAGATCATAAAACTTGATGATATCAGCCAATCAATGCTTTTCCATGGGAAAGCAATGGGAGGCCATTGTGCGACTGCGCCAGTCAGCATCTCCTTATAGGAACGGTCACCGCCTCCATGAAGAGAACTAGGAAGTAGTTACTGCACCTAGTGGTCTTACTAGGCAGCAATGTACATTTTCAGGCAGCAATTTTCTCTGATAAGGCAGTGTTTACATTAAAATGCCTGCAGGGACTGGCTATAGACACCAGAACAACTACATTAAGCTGTATTGGTTCTGGTGAGAAGAGTATCCCTTTAACATGACAATATTCAAACTGTGTACCAGGGAGAGCAAGCAATAGGATCAATGCAACTTGTTGTGAACATTGAAACTGACTGTAAGATAACGCCATATTGGAATTATCATAATTAACATAATTTATTTTCTTGGTATTCGACCAAAAAACCTGGACTCTTAAGTATATATAATTCTTAAATAACACTGACACTGTAAAGCCTAGCACGACTGAGAATCCTGATAATGACAACACGTGGCTTAGACAGCAGCATGAAGGTTTGAATAGACAGGGTCGTAACGTTGGCCTCTCCAATGGATCAATGTGCCTTGCTAAAGTGTAAAGCCAAGTCAAATGTATCACTTCGAACTGTGTACCTGAAACATTTGTCAAGACAATGGGTTGTATTAATTAAATAGAAATGCACTGAAAACTAATTTGCAATATTCAGGCTAGACCAGCCAAGCTTTGACTAGGTGAGTCAGAGAATTCTGCGAGATTGGCTATTTCAGCCTGAATGTTATAAATCACTTTTTGCCTCTGGACGTCCAAGACAGTTTAAAAAACCTACACAAATTTTATGTCAGCTGCCAAAATTGTAATCTTTCATTTTCACTATATTTCACAAATAAAACAAATCTCTCCATCATTTGAATGTGAAGGGAAATATATTATTGAGACTCATGCTAAAATTAAGTCTATAGAACATTACAAACCTTTCACAACTGGGAACATTTATAACAGTAATTGCAGCAATTTGTTTTTGTGGTTTAAGGAATAACATGACTTTCTGTAAAATCTTTTTAATTTAAAAATATCAGCAGAAATCTAGATTTGATCAAATTGTTAAAGTACGGCAGACTTTGCTGTATGTGGGCTGAATTTAAAGTTTATTTTATTTTTAAGTAGGTCAGGGTAAGAACACGTACTGCATTCTGTGTGTATTGACACAGAATTCCCCATCATGCTAACGTAACAGTCATAGCTGTAGGCATACAGGAACTGGGCTTTCTAAATGTCTGATAGCATCTACGCCTATTGCATTTTCTTAATAATGATGTTCCTTCCTTAAAAACAATAGTTAGGTTAGTCCCACAAACCTCTGATCCTTGAAGCTGCCTTCATTCTCAACAGTTACTCTAACATTCTGCGATTTCATATTTAACTGTTAAGTTACCATCACAACTCTGACATACACACTGCAATATGTCATTATAAAAGACAATATATACATATGGGCATGTGCAAAGGGTGGGACCTTTTCGTATAATGTACCCTGTATACAATTCAAGTACTTATGTTGAATTTCATGAAAATTTGGGTTAGCTCATTATCTGCTGAAGGATAATTTTTTAAAATATATATATATTATTTGTGTATATACTTGGAAAAATATTAATATTTAAAATGTTGTGTCTCTTTTTCTTTTAAAGATTTTATTTTAATATTTAGTAGTTTTTGTGTTTTTTTTTATTTTTTTGAAACTCAATTAAGTTTTATAGTTAACGAATAAAAATAAATGTCATTCGTGATTTCATATTATGAATATTTATGATCCCATGTTATTATATAAAATATCATCTTTTTATGTAAAAAAAAATAAAAAAAAAAAACCTTAAAAAATCCATTTGGTGGACATCCTAAAGAAATACACTGAATATCTAGGCATAAACATGTGCAAGTTTACAATTAATAGAAAAAAAATATTTTAGTATTTTTTTTTACAAATTTAAATGTATATATATATTTATATATATATATATACAGATTTTTTGGTATACTGTATATGCTTGACAGCTGAAAATGTTCAGCTTATATTTTAACTACATAAATCCAATTGATATTCATAAAAAAAAAATATATATATATAAACAAGAATTTATATTATTACTCTAAAACATGTGAGTGCAATGTTAAACAGGTGCATGCATTAGAATCCTTTTAATAAAGTGTCCCTATAAGAAACAGGTTTTGTTATGAAAACACTGTCTAGATTGTTTGATAATATAAGCTCTCACTTTAACTCACATGAGGGCACTTGCTCAGGTAAACCCAATGAAATGTTTTGTATCTGATGAATTCATGAGCTGAGTGAGTCAATGGTGAATATATTGTCCGCAGCAATTTGTAATTCAAAATTCTACCCCCCTTTCCATCAAATTTGGGCTTAAAATGATGAGTTCAAGGGTAGCTCAGCAGCTGGCATAGAACCTCAAGACCCATGATGCGTTCTCATCCTAGCACTATAAAGCATCAAAGGGACTTGTAGTTCTCTAACAGCTGGGGACCTACCTTTTGATCACCACTGGTATAAAAGGTACTTACCTGCCATGCTGAAGAAGTAGATCACAAGATACTTTGCTGCACTCAAATGAAATACAATACATTAAATCCTCCTGTTTCTAAGTGACATAAAACATGCCCAAGGCTTATAGCAGCTCATGGTGATCCTGACAGGAGACTTTCCTTAGAATAATATGTGTTCTTCTTCCTATCTGAGGATCTCTTCTTGTAGAATATTAATTCTTCTGAGATTCTTCTTATTTGGTTGTTTGAAAGATGAGAGGATTTAGACTCCCCTCTCACAAGAATTCTCAGTCCCTGCTCTCTCTCTCTCTCTCCAATATTCTGAGAGTTTGTGTTTGGCAGATCTGCAAAAGGATAACAGAATGGGAGACGGGCTTAAGGGGACACCCACTTAACCCCTTCTAAGCCATGAGCATAGCTCTAAAGGGAGCCTGACCTGACAATGTCAACAATCTGGAATTATTCAGAACATAGAATATCAGTTTAATACCTCTGAGTGCTGTGATTGATTGAGCCTCCCCCCTTTAGTACTTTGGAATCACAATAAAACACAGGGATATGATACCTAATATGGAATATAGGGGCTGCAATGTGTTCTGAGCAAGTGGAGACATTCACAGAACACAATCTCCACATACACTTGAGACATTAATGCCTTGAGATTGGAGTGTCAATTTCAATTTATGTTTTTAGAAGGGGTCACTAACCTAAACTAAATCCCGCACAGCAAATCAAATCTGTCTCTTTAATTAACCATAGCTGCTTTGTAGGATAAAGGAAAGATTAATCCTGCGGTAAGTCCTCTGTGATTTTATGTACAAAATATAACGCTGGAGAAAATGTGTGTGTACATTATTCCATTTTATGACAGTCATTGACGTGTACTTTAGTAGAGGATTTTTAATTTAATTTATTTCTGTTGTGTTCACAATTTCTTTAGAAAATGCCTGAAGCAGTTTAGGTTTCAAAATCAGTAAATTAGGAATAGCGGAGAATTGAGAGAGTATTGTGGAGTATTGGGTATTAAGGGATTGTATATTAACATATCAAAACAGACTATTTGGGGGAAAAAATGCAAGTATTTAATAAAAATTAAAAAAAAATAATTGTGCTGTGATGTTATCTAATGGACCTAATTATAGTTCTCTGAGAAATGCTCACACTCAAAATAAATAAATAAATAAATAAATAAATAACTTCAAATTTAAACAAAATGTCAATCCATTATTTGAAGGGCAGATTCCACTCAAAAGTTTTAAGTCTCTTTATATGGTCCGTATCGAATACAGCAATGGGTTTTAAGGACTAGAAGACAATTAGCAATATGTGTCTGCTACAGTGGTGTATTTTGGATTTGTGCTGCCCTAGGCACGACTAAATTCGGGCACCCCCAAAATCTAAATTTGCCCCCCCAATTCGTGTCAAGGCCATTTTTTCGACTGACACATGCCCTCATTGATACATGCACTGATATACACTCACTGACAGATACACAGTCATTGGCACACACTGTTTAACCAACACATACTTTCACTGACAGCAGGGCCGGACTGGGATAAAAATTCGGCCCGGGCATTTTTTTATCAGAGCGGCCCACTAAGAAGGGGCGGGGCAGAGAGGGTGTGTTTTGTCGTCACTAACGACAAACACACCCCCTTCACAAAGTGCAGGCCAGGGCAGACCATGCGCAGAGCTCTGCTAAAGATCTCTAGCATGAGAAAAAAGCCCTGTATTTGTTCTGCACAGTGCAAGCAAATTTAATAACATGCTTGCACTGTGTTTCCTTGCAACTTGTCTCTGGTGTCTCTATAAATGGATACCAGGAGACAAAAATGCCAGGAAAGAGTATTGTGCTGTGTTTGGAGCCTGCTTGTGGGATTGTGTGTGTGTGTGTGTATATAGAGTGAGCTGATTGTGGTGTGGTATTGTGTAATAAGGTCGGTTTTAGTCGTGTTGTGTTTGTGGTGTAATGTAATGCATATGTGGCAAGGGGCTGTAGAGAATGTGTGTATAGGGGATGTAGCAAGTGTGTGCATACAGGCTATAGTGTGTGTGTGTGTATATATGTGATGTAGTGTTTGTAGAGAGTGTGTGTTTAGGGGTGTAGTATGTGTTTGCTTACAAGGAATCTAGTGTGTGTATAGGGGATCCAGAGTGTGTATGTCAGGAATGTAGTGTGTGTGTATATATATATATATATATATATGTTTGGAAGTATTGTGTATGTGTGTGGTGCAGTGTGTTGGGGAGGTTCTGTGTGTATGTGAGGGGTGCAGTATGTGTGTATGATGGATGCTGTGTATGATGTGTGTGAGGGTGCAGTGTGAGAGTGCTGTGTATGATGTGTTTTGTGATAGTGCTGAGTGTGATGTGTGTGAGTCCTGAGTGTGATAGTGCTGTGGATGATGTGTGTGAGTGCTGAGGGTAATGTGTGTGAGAGTGCTGAGTGTGATAGTGCTGTGGATGATGTGTGAGAGTGCTGTGTGTGATGTGTGTGAGAGTGCTGTGTGTTATGTGTGTGAGTGCTGTGTGTGAGAGTGTTGTGTGTGTGATGTGTTTTGTGATAGTGCTGAGTGTGATATGTGATGTGTGTGAGAGTAGTGTGTGAGTGCTGTGTGTGAGAGTGCTGTGTGTGAGAGTGCTGTGTGTGAGAGTGCTGTGTGTGAGAGTGCTGAGTGTGAATGCTGTGGATGATGTGCGTGAGTGCTGAGTGTGATGTGTGTGAGAGTGCTGTGGATGATGTGCGTGAGTGCTGAGTGTGATGTGTGTGAGAGTGCTGTGTATGATGTGTTTTGTGATAGTGCTGAGTGTGATGTGTGTGTGAGTCCTGAGTGTGATGTGTGTGTGAGTGCTGAGTGTGATAGTGCTGTGGATGATGTGCGTGAGTGCTGAGTGTGATGTGTGTGAGAGTGCTGTGTATGATGTGTTTTGTGATAGTGCTGAGTGTGATGTGTGTGTGAGTCCTGAGTGTGATGTGTGTGAGAGTGCTGAGTGTGATAGTGCTGTGGGTGATGTGCGTGAGTGCTGAGTGTGATGTGCGTGATAGTGCTGTGTATGATGTGTTTTGTGATAGTGCTGAGTGTGATGTGTGTGTGAGTCCTGAGTGTGATGTGTGTGAGAGTGCTGAGTGTGATAGTGCTGTGGGTGATGTGCGTGAGTGCTGAGTGTGATGTGTGTGATAGTGCTGTGTATGATGTGTTTTGTGATAGTGCTGAGTGTGATGTGTGTGTGAGTCCTGAGTGTGATGTGTGTGAGAGTGCTGAGTGTGAGAGTGCTGTGGATGATGTGTGTGAGTGCTGAGTGTGATGTGTGTGAGAGTGCTGTGTGTGAAAGTGCTGTGATGGGTTTGAGAGTGCTGTGTGTGATGGGAGTCAGAATGATGGGAGTGAGAGTGCTGTGTGTGATGGGAGTGAGAGTGCTGTGTGTGATGGGAGTGAGAGTGATGGGAGTGAGAGTGCTGTGTGTGATGGGAGTGAGAGTGCTGTGTGTGATAGTGCTGTGGATGATGTGTGTGAGTGCTGAGTGTGATGTGTGAGAGTGCTGTGTGTGAAAGTGCTGTGTGTGATGGGAGTGAGAGTGCTGTGTGTGATGGGAGTGAGAGTGCTGTGTGTGAAAGTGCTGTGTGTGATGGGAGTGAGAGTGCTGTGTGTGATGGGAATGAGAGTGATGGGAGTGAGAGTGCTGTGTGTGATGGGATTGAGAGTGATGGGAGTGAGAGTGCTGTGTGTGATGGGAGTGAGAGTGCTGTGTGTGATGGGAGTAAGAGTGCAGTGTGTGATGGGAGTGATAGTGCTGTGTGTGATTGTGCTGTGTGTGAATGTTAGAAGGGATTGAGTGTAGCATTATGTCCCCCCCCCCCTCCCTTCTTACCTTTAGCCTGGGAGGTGGGGGGGGACCGGCACGCTGGTGAGTGGGAGAGGGGACCGGCACGCTGGTATCTTCCCTGGTGGTCCAGTGGGTGAGTGAACTCTCACTCTCGCGAGATCCGGTCGTTGCCATGGCAACGCGCCGGATCTCGCGAGAGGAACCCGGCGGAGCTGCAAGATAGAGCTCCGCCGGGTCCTCTCCCTCCCTCCCCAGCCGCATGTGCCGCAGCTCTATTTAAGTGGGCCGGTGAGGGAGATCTTTGATCTCCTCACCGGCCCTTCATTGAAAACAACGGGTCGGCGCTCAGATAGTGCCGGCCCTGCATAGACCGGCAGGGGAGATCCTGGGACTTCCCCTGCCGGCCTCGGCCCATGGCCACCGCGGCCCACCGGGCATTTGCCCGGTGTGCCCGATGGCCAGTCCGGGCCTGACTGACAGACACACACTGACACACCAACTCACTGACAGGCACACACTCTCAGATACACATAAAATTACATACACACACACACTGACACACTCACAGGCACACCCATTCTCACTCACAGACACACACTGACAGCTAGACTCACTCACTCACTCACAGTAAGGTGGACAGGCCCAGAACACGAGGCTAACAAGGCATTTGTCTGGGAGCTTGGGGTAGCATTTTGTGGCGCACCGCCCGAAAGTGCCGCCCTAGGCAAATGCCTTGTTTGCCTTGTGGTAAAACCTTCCGAGCAAAGTAACAGCATCATCCAAAAAGGGGTGTGTCATATTGCCCCAATGGGGCTGCACATGAACAGGGCACTGCACTCTCCCCATGAGCTACGTGAATGTTTCACAGTGCAACAAAATCTAATGATGTGATTGTATTTCTCTTGTTGGGAACTATTTCCCCAATGTCCACCGATGAAGTTCACCATGTAACAAAACTGAGATGGAGAGGCAAAAGCCCAAAACTGAGATTGTCCCGCTGGACTTGGGACTGTTTGGGGGTGCAGACAGTGTTCCTTTATGATACCATATTCCTCACAATAATAATTCTATATACAATACAAAACACATTCAGGAGAGTTTTCCAAGAATGCCTAAATTAATTCATATGCTTACTATATATATAACATGCATTCATATGGGCATATTCATAAACATAAACATGCAAAATGAAACCAGTGGCCAAGCAGATTTATTTTGGGTCGTGATTTTGGATTTCATCTGTGGCATCAAAAAAGAGATGATTGATGGGTAAAAAAAAGATGATTGATAATTAGGGAACAGTCACTAAATGTTGGTAGTCATAGATCAAGTGATAAATAAGCAAGAGCGGGGAAAATACATCTGTATGTATTATATATTTATTATAGATATTTGATATAATATGTTAATATAGTTTATTGTACTGCTTCTCCTGGTTTTCCCTCTCTTGGTTAATTTTTCTCACTTGTTATATGAACCAAATAATGACAATGCTCCTATCAGTGTCCTGCCAGATATTATATAATATTTTGCAGTTCACTGATTAGCCCATTTTCGCTTCATTTTCGCTCGTCTGATTCGGTCACTGCACTGTTTTTTGGTGCCGAAATACAGCAGAGTCAAACCGAAATTCACATGAAATATTTCTAGTGATCAACAGTAAGAAAAAGACTGGGCACAGGTCTAATTTATTGGATTAAAAGCAGCAACATTTCTTCTCATAACACAGCCTTCACCAAGCTTGATATAGGCTCTATTAGGAGCCTACACGTTGCAGCTCTTAATACAGTAAGCCTGCCTGCACCATAGACCTGCGCCCAATCGTTTCTCGTATTGTGCATCACCGTTGGAGTCTGGTCGTCTCTGGATTGGAGGCACAGTTGCTACCTCCTACTTTCCTTTTTAGAAATATGGTTCACCCAAATCAGAGCTAACACAGATATGCAAAAGGAGAAGAGTAAACGATATGAAGACATAAAGCAGCACAGACAAGTACAAACAGTGAAGAAAAAACAAAGGGTTTTCATTCATTGTCACCAGGTGGTGCTCAGTTTGCCTCAATCTTTATTCAGCCTTGAAAACGATTTAGCAGACGAGATGACAAAGTCAGTACATTAAAATAAAAATAGAGTACCTAATCCCCCTCACTGCCAGTACCAACACAAGTACCAGTGTAATCAAGAGAACCAAGCCCTTATTATAATCATTGTTTGTAAAGCGCCAACATATTCTGCAGCGCTCTCAGCCAATCAATGACTAATTCCAATGAAGTTGTTATGGTGCCCGGAGTGTTCCTTTAATAGGGATCATGGACAACACAGATCATTTTTTTTCATTTCTACTAATAAAGGGGTATTGAGAACGCCAGTACAGTTTGGCATCGTATGTGGGAAGGTTTTGACAAATAATATTTCCGCTTGTTGTTGGTCTATATAATGACTCGATAATGACTGCGTACTTGCAGTCACATGACTTGCTAACTGGAAAAAAGAGAGAACCATCATAGCAAATCTACTAAGACCTAGTTTAATTGGTTACTTTAAAATTATCGTTAAACGTTTTTGCCAATAAAAAGTATATTCTGAGTTTATTGGGTTGTAAAATGGCCAAAAAGTAACTGTTATCTTAGAATATCCCCCACAAGGCACACTATTGTGTATCTCTAGGAATTGCCTTAGGTGTCAGAACCTCTCTCGAAAAATGGTCTCTCTTAAATAAATATGCATATTTAAATATTGTTTATCTTTTATATGTTAATCTTCTATATTTTCTAAATATATTTTATTGCTTTTTTAATGTAAGTTAAAGAGCATTTACTGCTTTAAAAAAATACAATATTTTAACAAATTGGCCATCTGCCGCAGTACAATGCAGAGTTCGTGAGCAGCAGCTTTGGGAAATGTTAATAACATTAGCTTTTTTTGTGCATATTTGTAAGTGAAATAATAATTATTTACAAATTACAAAATGCCAAAAACAAACTTACTAATTTTTCCCTAATCGGCTGCACTCTACATTATAAATCAGCAGGCAACCCTTCTAGACCAGGTAGAAGCCCGAGCAACCAGAACATTTTCATTTCTGTCTGTGCAGTTTGATATTATCCCCTTAAATTCTTTTCAGCTTCACTCATCAGATCTGATGAGCAAGACTGCTCAAAAAGCTGATGGCAATTTGTTGATTGCTCCATTCACACATTTTTAAACCTTCTGTGCAAAGAGGTTTTTTCCAAATCAAAGACCTCAGTAGTGCACAGTGTGACTTTGAGGAACTAAGCAACTGAAGACCATACGCAACTAATGGATGGCTTGTGAATATCGAGAAGTAAAACATCTTTATTTTGTTTGACATCCGCACCAGAAGTAGCAATCTTATACAGTAGGGAATTTTACAATAGACAGGGACACAGCAATGGGGCTATATAATGGGTTCTGTAAGCAAACTAACAAGCATATGTTGTTATGGTCCTTAGAGTGTCCCTTTAATATTTGAAACTGATCCAATATTCAAACCTCTTTTAATGGGGGAACCTGGAAAATGACTTTATTATTTCACATAAAACAATGACCTTACATTCTGTGAGTTTATATTGTGTGGTTATTAAAGCACGAAATCCTTTGACATTTTATAACATTATCAACAAATTGGATCAAGTAACTGATATAAGTAGTTATTTAATTCCGTAGATGTTTATTAGAAAGCCCACACTTAATAAAATAACAATAACAATTTAGACACCAGGCACACACTGAATTTTTCCTGGTCTACGAAAAAGCTTTTAAAAGTTAAATATCGTGAACTATTTTATTAAATATATTATATTTCCTATCACATTTAGCTAGCCTGTTTCTGAAACCCCACCAATGTTTGGAAAAGATCACGTAACCTGATTTTGTGAAATATTAGATGCTCACTGCATTTGAAAACCAATTACTTTATTCTTCTTTCAAGAAACTGCTGAAAATTACAATATTAATATATTTAACTGAGCATTCTTTATTTCATTTTTTATTTTATGGTAGAGCAATGGTTTTTAATAGAGTTGTCACACCAGCAGTCCATAGGCATTCTCCACTTACGTTCCAATGACCTGGACAGTTGGTGTGTATGGAGGGCTGGGTAGGGGCCACTGGGCTAGAGAAAATGTCAAAGATTAAAAAAAAAAAGTTTCATGTGAGTCCTTCAGGGATTAGCTAAAAGCATTGGGCTAACCTGCCACTATGAAAGAAGCTCGGTTTTGCATTATTATAACCACAGCAGATGTGCCCGCCATAAGGCAGTGGGAGAGAACCCTACTTTTTCTCAAATCCACTCTAAAACATTTTTACACAAACTATGGAGTCTGCACCAACTGCACCCAAACACTCTCTGTATCATTACAAACATCCTGATTTCATAACAACAAAAAAAACTGCCAGCATTACAGGGTTTTCAAATGCCTCGTTTCCACTGAGCGGATCGGTTCGGTTCAGTTCGGTACGGTTCGCTATTTTGGGTGTTTCCATTATGAAAGTGGTCCATACAAGCGAACCGTACCAATCGATTCAGGGTCCTGCTTCAGATGTAGGGCCATAGAAAATGGAACGGTTCGGTTAGGGCGGATCTACTATACAATCCATTGATTGGTGGACAGGAAAAACATTTTTTCTAAACCCCGCATGGCCCTGAAGGTCTGACTTGCAGTGGAAACGCTCACCAGAATGGGCTGGTCCATTCTAAACCTTCCAAACTGTACCAGCCCGAACTGATCCGCTCAGTGGAAACGAGGCAAAATACATCTCACAGTGATCGTTACAGAGCCAAGTGCTTTAATGGCGTTTATAGGTGACAGAAGTGTGATTCATTTAATTATGTTCCGTAGAGACAATCTAAATGGACTTTTCATGTATTGAGCCCATGTGTATTATATAATCAACTTTCCTAGGTTGTATTTTAGCTACAGTGCTTATTTGTCCTTTAATTGGCGCGACTGATTAAAGAGGAATTGTTAGTTAGCAATGCTTGCACATGACATCAAGTCAGGTTGGTGTTTGTAGAGTTCATTCTACTCTTGCGCCAATGAACAATTTTTCAAGTCCTTTGAGATGTGCTATGTTTTTTATAGTCCCGTTAATGCGTTGCTAACTCTTCATCGGCAGTATTACCATCTACAAAAACTTGTGGCTAAGGTTAAGGGCTCTTTTTTCAAAGGCAAAAGTGTCGGAATGGTGGGGTTGTGATCGCTTTGCCAAGGTTACCAACTCATCAGCAACCATTAACATGTCGATAAAATCCAGATATAAGATTGGAATTTCATATTTTTTTATTTTTTTACCATAAATAAAATAAAAGTCATTGTAGCAGAGCCATAGTCCTATCAGAGTAAAATCAGGAACACACCGTAGATATTCTGGGAGTACAACAACCTTTCTTCCTGCCACACACGGCTTTTATACATTGCTCCTAGTATGGGGTTTCTTAGTCACAATTACGGGGCTTTTCTTCCCAAGATCCTCTGTGCCTGAGAGATAATTGCGTGAAAAACTATACCTCAATTATCTCTCAGGTACCAAAAAACTACAATATTTAAAAACATAGAAAAATAAATTTTAATAACTTCAGAACCCCACGAAAGTCATATCACCGAATAGCTTTGATCTGAGTGCACACTTTGCCAAAATATCCCTCAGATCCCTTTGGTGGTTCGGCAATGCAATTTGAATTTTTGACCGAGGTGATGCCCCAAAACAGTTCCAGAGAAAACAAGGCAACGGCCGGTCATCTTTCGGGGGTTCTCACAAGAACACTGATGAATTTATCCCCGGCTGTTAGTATATGAATGCTCCCTCTGTTTGGTAGTTTATGCCTCCCAAATGCCGTTCCCCTAACTGTTCGGGAAGTTACATGGGCAACGGTACCAGTTTCCCAGGCGTTCTCGGGGTTGCATATTATTTCCACGCCATCTAGGACTATGTACCGCTGCCCACGTTCAGGAGACAAGATGGTCGCCAATTGTTTGAATACGTGCGTTCGGTTATACAAACGGCGGCCAAACAGCGGAACACTTGAACTAATATCCAATTTGTGGTTAACAGCCAGGAGTGGTCGGTAATTAAAAGGTGCGAACAAGGGGACCCCACAGAGTTGTTTCGGTAAAGGAACTGAGCCGTATTGACAGCCTAACAAAAGGGAAAGTGTAGCTAGAGAATCCAATCCTCCATAGTCATAAAGGCAATAAAGAACCAAATCTAACAATACTTATCAAGGCAACTGAACACACAAGAGCAAAGATCTCATCTGGTACCAAAACTATATCAAATTTGAAGAGAATGTAATAATTATATTAACAGAAATAGGATTGCAGAAATAGTTCAAATCACTCCTGACACATTTTGTAAACTGAATTGTGATGACTATGGGTTTTATATACTAAAAGAGAGCTGTATTGATTTGAGAACCTACAAAATCTCCATCAAATTGCTGATTCCCCCTCCCCCCCGACTATTTCCTTAAATTTAAAAGTCAGTAATCAATTGATCATAACTCACAATTGCATTGATAGACCCTTTCATTGATTGTTAATATTCATAAACACAGTGAAATGGTTTAACCTAATTATAAGGAAATTACAAACATGTTTCTTTTAATTTCGGATGTGAAAGAAAATAAACGATTTAAGAAATATCCTATTATCTTGTCCTGCTGTCTTTAGAAATGAGCATTAACATCTGTTAGGGTTGTTGTTACTAATTGATCGTACAAAACTCTTGAGAAGATGTAAAAAAAAAAACACAGTTATTGTACTAAGTAAATTGTTATCTATGTGACGAGAAAAAAACATTGACTTATTGAGAATCTATTCTCACACAGTGTAACAGAGATAAGGCCATATGCACTTATGGGGAGGGGAATTAAATGTTTACCTTAATTCTGGAAAATAAAAGTAGAAAAAAAAGAAAAAGAAAAAAAAAAACAATGTGTTTCCGTGTATATAAAATTAATTTACAGACCCTTAAGATATTTAGTTTTTTTTACGTCACTGGATATAGTATTTATCTCTAATTTTACAAGACATTAACATAATAATTGTTATAATGTTAATAATAATATTAATAATAATAAACGTAATAAGGGCAAAAACATTACAATGATTGTACATGATTAAAATAATATTTTGGGTCACACTTTGGGAGATACAATAAGCCCAGTTACATAAGATGCTAAATAAATACTTTAAGAAATGGTCTAATAATGATATACACCTGAAACGTGCATTTTGTTGTAACATTTTTTAAATACCTTAATAAATTATTATTATTGTTGTTATTAATTATAGTAGTAACTATTGTGATTTTAATATTTGAAAATATTTGAAACCAGAAGTATTTTACTAAATTATTGTAACATGATGTTTAGGTTATGTGTCGAGTTATAAATAAACATATGAATAAGCCAACACCAACACAGCAAGAAATCTGTGCCATTAATGTAAAATCAGTCATTGATGGGCACAGGGAACCCAAACTTTATGCAACAGTTTCTCTACAAACAGCTAACAGAATTTTTCTATTCCATGCCCCAGAGGCAACTTATGAAACATGCCCTCACCTCGTTGGAGGCCATCTGTATGGAGGAAGATCCAATGGAACACATGATCTCCTTCCTATACAACTTTCTTATGACACAGAGGAGGCAATCACCTCGCAGTTTAATGGGGAAATGGGAGACAGTCTCAGACAGCCTTAAGGGAGACTTTTACCCTAGCACAATGGCAAAAAATATTTGACCTGACACACCATAAATTGCTAACTTTCTGGTATAAGACCCCACAGGTACTACACATCATAATACATCCATTGATGAGCAATGCTGGAGATGAGAAAGGGAGGTAGGCACCCTTCTCCATCTGTTGTGGAGCTGTGCCCCGATATGTCTGGAAACACGATGCAAAAATTCACTGGTACCCCGCTCCTACTCCATCATACCAAACTCCAGATCTCTGTCTATAAAAAGTCCCTGACAGTTAGAATCCTTAATGTAGCAAAGTGCTTGATACAACTCTTTTGGAAAAAAGGGAGCACCCCACCCATAACCCTTTGGTTCCAATGCATGGAAGAGCTCTGCTCCATGGAAGATCTCACCTTCCAAACGAATGGCAGAACTCAGGTATACTATGGTGTCTGGACTCACTGGCTACTTACCACGGAGTCAGCTGACTTCCAAGCACTAACACAATAGATTATAAGTTCTACCCACTGAACCTGAGTTAGAACTGCCCCTTCCGGGGGACCGCATAGTCGCAATATTCCGGGACAAGAAAACTAGGCGTGGCAGTGGGGATGGAATACCCCCCCTTTTTTCTTTTGGTACCCTTCATCTTTCCTCCCTTCTCCCTCGTAATTCACTTCCGCCACTACAGTCCTTGCCTACCTGCCCTTTTTCCCTCTACCTCACCTTTTCTCTTTTTACCATGATGAGAATGAGCCGGGGTATCCAACCGATAGACATATAAAGGCCAGCTACGTTGGGCACCGCGCGCAGGGAATAGCCATGTAAAAAGCCCCATAACCATATCGTAACATCAGATAAGATGATAAAGCTTGATGACCGTCTGCTGAGTATATGCATGTCCTGATATACCGAGACTAAATAAGAGTTTCTGATAAACTATTACTGATACTCTGTCTCCAGTTTGAGATCTGCGAGTCTCATTGTTACACTCCAATTTTGCAGACCTGCAAGTCTACTCATCCATTGAACCACTACGTTTACTGTATAATTCTCTTATGAGACCTGCGTGTCTCACTGTTTTATCCTATGACTTTTATGCGTGATCTTTGCAACTGGAATTTTTTTTTCGAAAAATGAAAATTAACAATAAAAACAATATTTACAAAAAATAAATACAGTGGAACCTCGGAACTCGAACATACCCATTCTCGAACAAATTCAGAAGTCGAACTAAAATTTTGCGTAAAAAATGTCTCAGTACGCGAAAGATCCTCGGTACCCGAACACATCATGTGGCATTCACAGAGGGACATGAGTGTGGGGAAGCATGGGATACAAGTGTGAGATGAGGAAATATGGGCAGATGGACTATGTAAAGGGAGAGAGGGGAATATAGGGAGAGGAAAACAGGAGGGCAGAGGGACACAAGTAAAGGGTGATGGGATATAGACAGAATTATTATGCAAGGAGAAAGAGGACAATATGAGGAGAAGGACACCAGAGGAAAAAGGGACACAAGTAAGGGAAGAGGGACTATGGACATAAGGATACAAGCAGAGTAAAGAGGGATATTAGATATTTTGATCTGATACAGCCATTTTATATGCTTTTGTATGTAATGCCAGAAGAACAGTTACCTATCCCCATCCATGTAGTTTTGGGGGTCTGGAACGGATTAAACAAATTTGCATTAATTCCTACGGGAAATGTTGATTTGGTTCTCGAACAAATCGGAACTCAAACAGCCTTCTGGAATGGATTAAGTTCGAGTTCCGAGGTTCCACTGTACATTTTTTTTTTTTAAAGCGTCTGTACGTGAAAAGTTTCAAAGGCATTTATAGCTTGCTGGCTAGAGGAGAGGAAAGACGAGGGAAGGAGGATCCAGATGTCTAGCATGCTGCTCTACTGGGTATGCTCCTCTTGCGAGCTTGGAGCATTGCCGCAGTAACCATGGCAATGCTCCGATAGTGCCGAATCTTGCCAGAGTATCAAACTCCAGCCGGAAGAGATGCAGACTAGAGTTCACTCAATGCCACCGGACCACAGGGGTTTAAAGTGCCCCCCCCCCCAACCCCTGGCCAACGGTAAGAAAGGAGGGGGGATATAAATCGTATTCATGTATTATTTATTTTAAATAAAATTATTTTAAAAAAATGAATATATTCACCCTCCCCACACACACAATATAGGTCAAATATCTCCCAGCACTTTCAAACATTGCACTCCTCACACACACTGCACCCCTTATCCACACACACTGCACCCCTTACACACAGATTTCCTAAACACCCACTCTCCACAGTCCCACACACACTACATCACCTATACACACATACAATACAGCCCTGTACACACTATGCCACTTATTCACAAACTCTCACTCTCTACAGCCCTTAGCCACACATATTACACCACAAACATAACACAATTGAAACTGACCTATTTGCAGGAAACATCACATTTAGCTCACTCTACACACACACAATCCCACACACAGATTCCAAACACATACATAATCCGCTTTTGGGTCTCTGGTCACTTATGGAGACATCAGAGACAAGTCACAACCAAACACAGCGCAAGTGTGTCATTAAATTTGCTTGCGCAACATAAACACGGGGCCTTTTTCTCATGCAAGAGCTCTTCAGCGAGGCTCTGTGCATGGGCAGCCCTGAAAGAGCATTGAACCAACATGCTCGCTTTGAGAGGGGGCGTTTTCTTTTTTCTTTTATTTCTTTTCCTATAAAAGAAGCAAGAGGGATCCCCGATGTATTAAAACTTTTTTTTTTTTTTGGTTGGAGCAACCCTTTACCAGTAAAAACCGACTAGTGATGTCCCGAACTGTTCGCTGGCGAAAAGTTCCTGGCGAACATCGCTTGTTCGCGTTCGCTGCAGATGGCGAACACATGCGCTGTTCGGTCCGCCCCCTATTCGCCATCATTGAGTAAACATTGACCCTGGCCTGTACCTCACAGTCAGCAGACACATTCCAGACATTCAGCAGCAGACCCTCCCTCCCAGACCCTCCCACCTCCTTGACAGCATCCATTTTTACATTCATTGTGAAGCTGCATTCTTACTGAGAGTAGGGGCAGTGTAGCTGCTGCTGATTTGATAGGGAAATTGATAGCTAGGCTAGTGTATTCAGTGTCCACTACAGTCCTGAAGGACTCATCTGATCTCTGCTGTAAGGACAGCACCCCAAAAAGCCCTTTTTAGGGCTAGAACATCAGTCTGCTTTTTTTTTTTCTGTGTAATGTAATTGCAGTTGCCTGCCTGCCAGCCAGCCTGTGTGTCAGGCTCACAGCATATACTGTGCCCACTTGCCCAGTGCCACCACTCACTTACTGGTGCCACAATAGCTTGCATTTAAACCCAAAAAATTGTATAATAGTAGTCAGTTTCCTTCACTACTGTGCGTTTCAGGGCCTGCCCAGTGCCACCACTCACTTAATGGTGTCCCAATAGCTTGCATTTAACAAAAACTAAACTTTTGTGACTGTAATATAATAGCAGTCAGTTTCCTTCACTAGTGTGCGTTTCAGGGCCTGCCCAGTGCCACCACTCACTCACTGGTGTCACAATAGCTTGCATTTAAAAAAAAAACTTTTTGGACTGTAATATAATAGCAGTCAGTTTCCTTCACGAGTGTGCGTTTCAGGGCCTGCCAGGGCACAGTGTCACACCAGTGCAACTCATATCTGGTGTAACAGTAGTGTACATTTAAAAAAAAATAATAAAATTTTGACTGTAATAGATTGAATAGCAGTTAGTTGTCTGCCAGCGTGTGTGTCAGGCTCACAGCGTATACTGTGCCCACTTGCCCAGTGCCACCACTCATATCTGGTGTCACAATAGCTTGCATTAAAAAAAACGACACTTTTTTGACTGTAATATAATAGCAGTCAGTTTCCTTCACTAGTGTGCGTTTCAGGGCCTGCCCAGTGCCACCACTCACTCATATCTGGTGTCCCAATAGCTTCCATTTAATAAAAAATAAACTTTTTGGACTGTAATATAATAGCAGTCAGTTTCCTTCACGAGTGTGCGTTTCAGGGCCTGCCAGGGCACAGTGTCACACCAGTGCCACTCATATCTGTTGTCACAGTAGCTTGCAAGCATAGTACCACTAATCGAAAAAAAAATGATAGGCAGAGGCAGGCCACCCCGCAGGGGCCGTCGTGGTGGTGGTGCTGTGATTCCCTTTGGCCCTAGAATAATGCCCAGTGTTCAGAGGCCACGTACGCTGAACTTGAAAAGTTCTGAGGATATAGTTGACACAGGACACCCAATCTTCTACAGCTTCCGCTCGGAACCTCAACGCACCATCCTCCTCCAGCTTAGCTTCGGGCACCTCTCAAGTTACCACTCACCTGCCTGCCACCACCACCAACACTAGCACCACAGACGCTTCACTTTGTATGTCAGAGGAGTTATTTACACATCAGTTGGAAGAAATGAGTGATGCGCAACCATTATTGCCAGAGGATGTAGATAACAGGGATATGTCTCAGTCAGACAGCATTACACACGTACGGTGTGATGATGATGATGATGATGTTGTACCCGCTGCTGCTTCCTTTGCTGAGTTGTCAGATACAAGTGAAGCGGTTGATGATGACGATGCGTCCGTGGATGTCACGTTGGTGCCCGCTAGAAGAGAAGAAGAACAGGGGGAAAGTTCAGATTGGGAGACAGAGAGGAGGAGAAGGAGACGAGTTGGAAGCAGGGAGAGGTCGTCGCAAGGAGCTAGTGGGACAGTCAGACAGCATGCATCGGCACCCGGGGTCAGCCAGACAGCACGCCAATCAACGCATGCTGTTGCCACCACCAGAATGCCGTCATTGCAGAGCTCAGCAGTGTGTCATTTTTTTTGTGTGTCTGCCTCTGACAACAGTGATGTCCTTTGCAACCTGTGCCAAAAGAAACTGAGTCATGGGAAGTCCATCACCCACCTAGGTACAACTGCTTTGCGAAGGCACATGATCTCACATCACAAACGCCTATGGGATCAACACATGAGTACAAGCAGCACACAAACTCAAAGCCGCCATCCTCATCCTGGTCCAGCATCTTCAGCCACGTTAACCACTGCTGTCCTCCTTGCCCCCTCTCAACCATCCGCCCCTCCGTCTCTCGGCTTGAGCAGTTCCTGCTCATCTGCCCACAGTCAGGTGTCTGTCAAGGACATGTTTGAGCGTAAGAAGCCAATGTCACAAAGTCACCCCCTTGCCCGGCGTCTGACAGCTGGCTTGACTGAACTCTTAGCCCGCCAGCTTTTACCATACAAGCTGGTGGAGTCTGAGGCGTTTCAAAAATTTGTAGCTATTCGGACACCGCAGTGGAAGGTACCCGGCCGAAATTTTTTTGCACAAAAGGCAATCCCCAACCTGTACTCGATTGTGCAAAAGGAAGTAATGGCATGTCTGGCACACAGTGTTGGGGCAAGGGTCCATCTGACCACTGATACCTGGTCTGCAAAGCATGGTCAGGGCAGGTATATCACCTACACTGCGCATTGGGTAAACCTGCTGACGGCTGCCAAGCATGGAATGCGTGGCTCTGCAGAGGAGTTGGTGACACCGCCACGACTTGCAGGCAGGCCTGCTGCCACCTCCTCTACTCCTCCTACTCCATCCTCTTCCATAACCTCCTCGGCTGAGTCCTCTTCTGCTGCTGCGTCTTGCTCCACATCAACGGCACCCCCCCAGCTCCCCAGGTACTGTTCCACATCCCGGATACTGTAGTGTCACGCCGTCTTGTGGTTGACTTGCCTGAAAGCAGAGAGTCACACCGGACCAGCACTCCTGTCCGCCCTGAACACACAGGTGGATCAGTGGCTGACTCCGCACCGACTGGAGATCGGCAAAGTGGTTTGTAACAACAGAAGAAATTTGTTGGCGGCATTGCATTTGGACAAGTTGACACATGTGCCGTGCATGGCACATGTGTGTAATCTGATCATACAACGCTTTGTGCATAAGTACCCAGGCTTACAGGACGTCCTTAAGCAGGCCAGGAAGGTGTGTGGCCATTTCAGGCGTTCCTACACGGCCACGGCGCACTTTTCCAATATCCAGCGGCGAAACAACATGCCAGTGAGGCGCTTGATTTGCGACAGCCCGACACGTTGGAATTCAACACTCTTAATGTTCGACCGCCTGCTCCAACAAGAAAAAGCCGTTAACGAGTATTTGTATGACCGGGGTGCTAGGACAGCCTCTGGGGAGCTTGGAATTTTTTTGCCACGTTACTGGACGCTCATGCGCAATGCCTGTAGGCTCATGCGGCCTTTTGAGGAGGTGACAAACCTAGTCAGTCGCACCGAAGGCACCATCAGCGACATCATACAATTTGTTTTCTTCCTGGAGCGTGCCCTGCGAAGAGTGCTGGATCAGGCCGTAGATGAGCGTGAAGAGGAAGAGTTGTGGTCACCATCACCACCAGAAACAGCCTTATCAGCATCGCTTGCTGGACCTGCGGCAACGCTGGAAGAGGATTGTGAGGAAGAGGAGTCAGAGGAGGAATGTGGCTTTGAGGAGGAGGAGGAAGACCAACCACAACAGGCGTCCCAGGGGGCTTGTTGTCACCTTTCGGGGACCCTTGGTGTTGTACGTGGCTAGGTGGAGGAAGAGACCTTCAAGGACATCAGTGAGGACATGGAACGGGACATGGCTAGCTTGGTATCCAACCTTGTGCAAATGGGGAGTTTGCGGTTGTGCAAATGGATAGTTTGCAGTTGTTTGTAGTGCGTTAAATGGGGAGTTTGGTCTGTCACTGTGAAGCGGGCGTAACCCTTACACTACCTGATCGATACAACATTATACCTGATGTTTTAAAGCACGTTATTCCAAACAATTTAGGAATGTTAGGTGAAACAACCCCTTGAAACAACTTTTCCATCACTATTGTGGCCAGAAAGAGTCCCTGTGGGTTTTAAAATGTGCCTGCCCATTGATGTCTATGGCGGTTCTCCCGTTCGCGAACATTTGCGGAAGTTCGCGTTCGCGACCTCACTACTAACGACTCATTTAATATTAATATTTTACCAAAGTACTGTATGCTAATATCTATCCACCTATCGGATCACATTTTATAAAGTTAGATTTTTTGAATAAAATAATGTTGGATATTTGGAAACTTACTACAGTCAAAGGAATTTTAAAACACTGTTTCAACTCGTTGCATATATATTTATGTAGTGTAAAATGTATTCTGAGAAAATATATTGGGATCTTTTTAGACTGTAGTCTAAATGTATCTGACTAATGTAATGATGGTGAATCAGTAATGGTAGTACCTAAGTTCAAGTGGTCTTCATATAACTCAGCTGCACAGTGTTAATTGTAGAATTTATAGCTAACACACTCTTGCTCAGCCAATATGACTTCCGATAACCTCAATTTACTCTGCCTTTCTACAGAAAAACAAGTAGCAGAAATGTCAGGAGAAGGAACAGTCCAATGAATAATAATCTTAAGATTCTACAGATGTTTTAGTGTTTGCCGTTTTTCTATTGAGGATAAATTATGTATGTGTGAGTTGCCATTTATCATTTTTGCGGTAGACCAGTGTATATCCCCTATGTAATTTGCCTCAGCTGACATTTTGATACACCACTTTTCTATGCATCGGATCATCTATTTTTCACTAAATCATTAATAATAGTAGTGTTTAGCTTGAATCAATATTGGTTGGCAATACATATATTTAGAAAATGCATCTGCCTTTATATAATACGTTCCCCAGCTGAGAATTCCGAGGATAACAATTTAATATCCCATTGCAAGCATCATTTCCGTACTTCTAGATAGAAATGGAAAAAAAGTAATTCAGCAATTATAGCATATATTTCTCGACAACTCTGGCACATGTAATACTTAATTTGTTTTCAAAAAATAGAGAGAGATTTTTCTTCGTTTTTGTTTTTCCAATTGCTTTTTTCTCCCTCGAGGGAACATTTTGACATGATTATTGAAAATAATTTTTTGTATCATTTCTGAAGACAGTAATTGAATCAGAATGTCAACGTTCCTTTGAAAATCTATAGACTGTGGTATGCTCGCAGTAATATTATCCTTGTTCTGAAGGCATGCGTTGGGATTTTAGATTAGTGCACTTATTGTACCAAATGCTAGAATATATGTGGATAATGCAAACCAGTTTTCAATAGCAGACACTGGGTAAAAAAACAATGATTTAGAAATAGCTTAAGATATTTGATTTTTATGTGGTTTGGGACACAACACCCAGTTCATGCTTATAAGTCCATACAAAAATAACAATTGTGTGCACGTATAGACAAGTAGGTCTATCACATAGCCAATATTAAAGCATTTCTTTCACAACAGCAGATAGTATCTTGTGTTAGAAAGAGATAAATAAGATATAGACGGATGGGTCCTGATCAGTGGCGTCTCCAGGATTCATACTTGGGGGGGGCACATAAGGAGCCAGGGACAAAATAAGGGGGGCACATACATACACACACAGAGGGCTCGACAAATTCCAGGCGCCAGGTTGCCATGACGACTAGACATTTCACCCTGGCACCTGGCATTTGTCAGCCCTTTGCTAAGCCGCGCAGGAAACATTAGAGCCGGCCGCCGCAGGGAGCATGGAGATGGTGCGTGAGGGAGCAGTAACCTTCCTGAAGTTCCTCTCTGCTCCCTTGTGCGCTGTTTAGTAACATGATGTCACTCCGCCCCCAGCATCACTTCAGAGAGCGCGCAGAGGAGCAGAGAGAAACTGCAGGAAGACTGGGAGTAGACACACTGGACGCCAGGGAAAGATCCACTCAGCTTTTCCAAAGGCTGGGTGGATTTAAATTGAAACAAAAATATTAAATTGTGATTGTGTGAGAAAATATGTGTGTGTGCTGGAAGGGCCTGTAAAGTGTGTGTGTGGGCATTTAGGGGCTGCATTGTGAGTAAATGTGTATTGGGGTTGCACTGTGTGCTTATTAAGGCGTTGTATATATATATATATTTAAAGGACCACTATAGTGCCAGGAAAACAAACTCGTTTTCCTGGCACTATAGGGTCTTTAGGTCCCCCCCACCCTCAGGGTTCCACTCCCGCTGGGCTGAAGGGGTTAGAAACACTTACCTTTCTCCAGCGCCGGGCTCCCTCGGTGCTGGGAACTCTCCTCCTTCTGCCCATGTCAGCGCCAAATGCGCATGTGGGGCAAGACCCGCGCGCGCATTCAAACCGCCCATAGGAAAGCATTTCTCAATGCTTTCCTATGGACGTCAGCGTCTTCTCACTGTGAATTTCACAGTGAGAAGTGCGGAAGCGCCTCTAGCGACTGTCTGTAAGACAGCCACTAGAGGCTGGATTAACCCTAGTGTAAACATAGCAGTTTCTCTGAAACTGCCATGTTTACAGCTGCAGGGTTAACACTAGAGTGACCTGGCACCCAGACCACTTAATTGAGATGAAATGGTGAAGTTGTCTGGGTGCCTATAGTGGTCCTTTAATTAATATATATATATATATATGAGATATGGTGTGTAATGGGGTAAAGCATGTATGCATATATGCATGTGTTTGTGGGGGTAAAGGTATGTGGGTGAAGAGATGATGTGTGAGGTGTGCACTGTGTGTGTATGCAAAGGTGTACTCTGTGTTGGCGGGAGTGTACTGTATGTGGGGGGTTTCACTGTCTGTGAGGGTGTACTGTGTTCAGGGGGTGTAGAGAGTGGGACAGTGAACAGCTTTACAATTTTTACTTTAATAATTGTTTACAAAAAAAAAGAATACTGTATTCCCCTTTCCCTCATCTTACCTTGCAGGGAGGGGGTGTCACAATCAGATCCATGGTGGTTGAGAAGGCTGCCTATCCATCGGGTACAGGGGGGCTCACGAGATGAGAGTTCTGTCTCTTGGAGCTCAAGCACTTACAGAGACTGACCCATACAAACCCACAGACTGACCCATACACATACACAGACAGACCCATACACAGACATACCCATACACATACACAGACATACCTTTACACAGATAGACCCATACACACACACTCTGCCCCCCACACACAGACTGCTCCCTTACACAGACTAACCCATACATACACAGACTGACGCCCCACACCCATACACAGACTGACCCATACATTCACAGACTGACCACCCACACACAGACTGACCCATACATACACAGACTGACCCCCCCACACACCCATACACTCACTGGCTGACCCATACACTTACAGACTGCCCCCCCCCCCCACACACAGACTGCCCCCCCCTACACACAGACTGATCCATACACACAGAGACTGATCCATACACACACAGACTGACCCCCTACACACAGACTGATTCATACACACACAGACTGACCCCCTACACACAGACTGAGCCCCCCACACACAGACTGACCCCCCTACACACAGACTGATCCATACACACACAGACTGACCCCCCCTACACACAGACTGACCCACACACACACAGACTGACCCCTACACACACACAGACTGAACCCTACACACATACTGACCCCCCTACACACAGACTGACCCCCCTACACACAGAATGATCCCCCCTACACACAGACTGACCCCCCTACACACAGAATGATCCCCCCTACACACAGACTGACCCCCTACACACAGACTGACCCCCACAGTCTTAGTAACACTTACCAGCAGCTGCCTGGATGCCTCTGTGCAGAGCTGATCTTCCTCTCCTTGTCTCTCCCCTGCGCTGCTCTCTATGATCCTGGAGGAAGTCCTCCCAGCACACAGCGCCCCCTCCGGCCGCAGGCAGGAAAAGCCCTCCAGTTACAGTGCTGCTGCAGCGTGAGAAGGGAGACGCAGAGCTCCCGACTTTAATTTGAATTGGGGGGCACAAGGGGGGCACTGCATAATGTAGGGGGGGGCATGGCCCCCTCTGCCCCCCCCCCAGTGACGCCACTGGTCCAGATATTGTGTAATAGGGTTATTCACTAAAGTCCAAATGGCCAAAACCAGCCAGCTGTGTATAGCTGGACCATCCAGATTGTATAATACGAACATTGTTCAGACTATTTAACAATGTGTGGATTTTGGGATTCAGGGATTCAGGTAACGAAATGGGCCTAAATTTGGTCTGGATTTCAGCCTAGGCCGGAAGCCAATGAACACCTGAAATCTGGACTGAATGCTTCAAATCTGGGCCCAAAGGCTTCAAAACCACCCCCAGATAAAAAAAAAAACACTAGCAGCCAGTGGGCAAATAGTTACATTGTCATAACTAACCTGGCCCTCCGCTCCCCCGCCATGATCTTCTTATACAGGTAGAGATGTGTGTTACACTACTGTAAACCCACCTCCAGTCTGTCTGGGTTCCTCCTCATCTCTATGTTTTTTTTATTTATGTTTTTATTTTTAATTTATATTTTTATTGTGCAGGTAGGTACAAATAAACACAGAACGCCACAACAGCGTACACAGATATAAACAGGCTTGACAGTGGTATGAATAGTAACACCTTTTTCACTATTTATATGGACAAGCTTAATGTATCTAACGATTCTCAAAAGCGAACATTAGTATATGAAGTAAGATTGTGTTGCATGAGAATTATGTAGTTGAGATTAGGCTAGGTACAGGGTGATAGGTAAAATCCTTAACCTAGAAACTCTAGGGGGGGAAGAATGTTGCGTTTGCAGAGCGACTTTAAATCTTGTCATATTGCGCAGTATTGCAGTAACTCATAAGGGTCTTAGTTTCCCAGAGGACATATCAAGGTGAGAACATAAAACCTTAAAGCTAAGTAAGTGCGCAGGACAATCGTGTAGTAAACAATTTAACGACAAAGGATAGGTTTGCATAGGACCACAATTGGCCATTCAGTTAGTTGCCTCATCCTGGGGCCATTGAGCTTGCAGGCGCGAAGACAGCTATGTTGTCAGCGTCCCACTGATGTATAAGTCTGTTCGGCCTAGAAGTAGCTTTAGCAGCCAGTCCCAGAGATTGCTGGAAGCCGTCCACCTGCGTCGCCGAGGTGAGTCTGTGCCTGTTTGCCACTCTTCTCTGCTACAAGTGTCTGGGATCCCACGGATTTTTAAATTGCACTGCCGTGCAATGTCCTCCAGCTGTCCCACTTTTGCTGTTAATTCTGCACACTTATGTGACACCTCATGTGGTTGAGTTGCTGTGATTTGTTTGACTCCAAGGCTGGGATAGTGTCCTCTGTGGAGGTGATCCTGCTTGCCAGAGTGTTGAGGTCCATTTTCAGGACCGCCATTTCTGAGGCAATGTAGGCTTTGATCGGCCGTCCCACCCGAGCTCAAGCCCGTAGGCCTCAGGCCTCGATCGGGTGACTTTGGTGCCTTTGGGGGTCCTATTGGGTATCCCCTGAATCGCCATCGCCTGGGAGATTTTGTGATCGCATTTTCAGGCTGGTGTTTGCTCATGGCCCGCGGTTAACTCCAATTTTCCCAGCTCCGAGGCAGGAGCTCAGACAAAGCGTGTCTGATCCGACCGGCGGCCAGGCCCCACCCCTACATATTCCTTCCTTGAGCCTCATATTTATAACTGCTTAAGGATCACAATATTACCCTGGAGATTCTATGCTAGGAAGGAATGTCTTGCCTATTTTGCATTTGCCTCTATATACAGCTCTACATTCATTACATGTGTGACATTCCGTTTTAAAATAGGATCCTTTTTATGATGTATCATTACATCATTAGTCCTCAACAGGTTACAGGTGGTCCTCACTTTGCGACCTACCTGTTTTGCGACGGCTCGCACTTACCACCGGCTCTCTAGCGTGGGGATTCAAGGGATTCTCCACGTTAAAGAGCTGGTCTATGATCGGGGAAATTTCCCCGAACATAGATTAGAGGGATTCCCTGCTCTGATGTGCTTGTCTATGTTCGGGTAAATCTCCCCGAACGTAGACATATGCACCAGAGCAGGGAATACCTCTAATCTATGTTCAGGAAAAATTCCCCGATCATAGACCAGCTCTTTAACGTGGAGAATCCCTTGAATCCCCACCAGGGCCGCCATCAGGGCATGACAACCATAACAGTTGTCATGGGCCCGGCGGCCCTGGGGGGCCCGGCCGCCCGGGCCCCACGTGTGGGGCCCATCGGGTGGCCCACACACTTAGGGCCACCCGATGAGCCCCCTCCTTCAGGGGCCCGGTCAGCGCTATGGCCGTTGTATAGCGCGACCGGGCCCCTTTAAAAAAAAAAAAAAGCAGCCGCAAGTGCTGCTGGGAGGAAGTGCTCACTTCCTCCCAGCTCACTCCGCGCGGGAGGAGCGCGCCCGCCCGCCCGCCCAGCCGTAAAGAGGGAGAGCCCGGCAATGAAGAGGGAGAGCCCGGCAATGAAGAGGGAGCAGCGCCGACTCCCATCATCCCCAGCCACCCTCCTGCAAAGAAAAGGTAAGAGACAGAAGGGTGGCTGGAAAATGAGCTGTGTGTGTGTGTGCATGTATGTATGTATGTCTGTGTCTGTATGCATGTATGTGTATGTCTGTCTGTCTGTCTGTGAGATGGCTTTTATGGTGCCATCTCCTAAACAACTTTGGGGCAGTTTGACAAAAACTTAGACCTTGACCATTACCTGGGGGTGCTGGTGGTAGTGCTGGTAATTATAGAGCTGTTATGGGGTGAGGTGTGTCACCAGCATAAACTGTGCTCCTTGATAAAAGTTGGGTAATGTAAAACATGTCCCATAAGATGTGCAAGCAGCAATGTATGTATCTGTATGTATGCATGTATGTGTATGTATGTGTGTGTGTGTGTCTGTATCTATGTCTGTGTGTCTGTCTGTATGCATGTATGTGTATGTGTGTCTGTCTGTATGTATGTCTGTATGCATGTTTGTGTATGTCTGTCTGTCTGTATGCATGTCTGTGTCTGTATGCATGTATGTGTATGTCTGTGTGTCTGTATGCATGTCTGTGTGTCTGTATGCATGTCTGTGTGTCTGTATGCATGTACGTGTATGTCTGTATGTATGTATGTGTGTCTGTATGCATGTCTGTGTATGTATGTCTGTCTGAATGTATGTCTGTATGCATGTATGTCTGTCTGTATGTGTATGTCTGTATGCATGTATGTCTATGTATGTAGGTCTGGATGCATGCATGTCTGTCTGTCTGTCTATGTCTGTCTGTATGCGTGTGTGTCTGTGTGTCTGGATGCATGTATGTGTATGTATGTCTGTATGCATGTCTGTATGCATGTATGTCTATGTATGTATGTCTGTCTGGATGCATGCCTGTCTGTCTGTATGTCTCTGTCTGTCTGTCTGTATGCGTGTATGTCTGTATGCATGTATGTATGTCTGTCTGTCTGTATGTCTATGTGTGTATGTATGTATGTCTGTGTGTATGTCTATGTATGTATGTCTGTCTGTATGTATGTATATGTCTGTATGCATGTATGTATGTCTATGTATGTGTATATGTATGTCATTATATATGTATATATGTATGTCTGTATGTCAGTATGAATGTATGTCTGCATATTATTATGAACGTAGGTCTGTGTGTATGTATGTATGTATGTCTGGATGCATGTCTGTGTGTATGTCTATGTCTGTCTGACTGCATGCACGTATGTATGTCTGTCTATGTATGTTTGTGTATGTATGTATGCATACATGTATGTCTGTATGCATGTATGTCTGTATGTATGTCTATGTATGTGTATATGTATTTCTGTATGTCATTATATATGTATATATGTATGTCTGTATGTCAGTATGAATGTATGTCTGCATATTATTATGAACGTAGGTCTGTGTGTATGTGTGTATGGATGTCTGTATGCATGTATGTCAGTCTGTATGCCATTATGAATGTATGTGTGTATGGATGTCAGTGTCTGTATGTATGAATGTGTGTGTGTGTGTGTGTGTGTATGTATGTATGTATGTCGGTGTCTGTATGTATGTGTGTCTGTCTGTCACTATGTATGCCTGTGTGTATGTCTCAGTATGTGTGTGTCAGTATGTATGCCTGTATGCGTGTATGTCTGTTTCAGTATGTGTGTCTTAGTATGTATCAGTGTGTGCGTTTGTGTCTGTGTGTGGACCCAGTGAACGGTATTTGGAGGCGGGCCTCAGGGGGCCCAGACCCTGAGCTGAGTTAGGGGCCCCAAAATTTCTTGTGGCGGCCCTGATCCCCACGCTAGAGAGCCGGTGGTAAGTGCGAGCCGTCGCAAAACAGGTAGGTCGCAAAGTGAGGACCACCTGTAACCTGTTGAGGACTAATGATGTAATGATACATCATAAAAAGGATCCTATTTTAAAACGGAATGTCACACATGTAATGAATGTAGAGCTGTATATAGAGGCACATGCAAAATAGGCAAGACATTCCTTCCTAGCATAGAATCTCCAGGGTAATATTGTGATCCTTAAGCAGTTATAAATATGAGGCTCAAGGAAGGAATATGTAGGGGTGGGGCCTGGCCGCTGGTCGGATCAGACACACTTTGTCTGAGCTCCTGCCTCGGAGCTGGGAAAATTGGAGTTAACCGCGGGCCATGAGCAAACACCAGCCTGAAAATGCGATCACAAAATCTCCCAGGCGATGGCGATTCAGGGGATACCCAATAGGACCCCCAAAGGCACCAAAGTCACCCGATCGAGGCCTGAGGCCTACGGGCTTGAGCTCGGGTGGGACGGCCGCTCACCCAGTTCTCTGGCCGGCGGTCTGCCAACCCCCCCCCCTCTGGGGGGGTCATCCTGGTCCCCACGGGTGACCACCATCGCACACCGCAACATCTCCACTCCGGCCAAGCATTGCAGAACTGACGGAGTGCACCAAGATGGCCGACCAACAGCTACACGACACAAGTGAGTCTGGCTGTTACCTCGTGGCGGAGAACTGCTGCGGCTCCCTCACCAAGCCATGTGCCCACCTGGCACAAAAAAAAAGGAAGGAATGAATATGTAGAGAACTTATACAAACATCTCTCCTTGTTTTTGCCTACAATAGTTCCTTACAGTAAGAACACTAAGAACACTAAGATTGCAGTTAGTCTCTATGGTTTTCCCTGTTTCTCTGCAAGGAGTGAAGCAGGGAAGACCATAGAGACTAACTCTCGGTTTTCAAACACTGTCCGATCCCAGGGGCTGCTTTAATTATATTTCCATTCCTAATAAACTGTGCATTCATCAGAACGGTGCCTTTAACACCTGATTGTATGCCTTGCTTATTTTTGCCATCTCTTACCCATATGAGTTGTATACCATGTTTACCAACTGTATATCCTAATACATTTTATTCCGATTTTTTTCATCATATCATTCTGTAACGAAATCGAAAGTGTTTTTTGACATTAAGCTTCACATCTGTATTAAATCAACAAATGTAGAGAATATTTTGTGCGTTTGCCAAAAGGATCCAGGTTTAAACAGAAGCAGGTATCTTCCGTGATATTTGTTTTTGCTATTGCCATTCAAGTGCTGACCAATGTATGGAGAAGAGAAAAATCTTTGTTAGTAAGTTTTTTCTTTATTTAACCTCTTCTTTGAGGCAGATAAAAGTGAGGGGTTTTAAATTGATGATGAATGTGTATGTTTAGGGGTAGCAAGGTGATCATAACGCATCAAAATAACTCAAGTTGGCTTTTAGTGGCTGTGATGAGCCTCTCGGAATTCCAGCCAAGTCAAGGAAAGGACACTGATTGGAAGCATATGTCTACAGAACAAAATATTAATTCATGAAGCTAAAGTTATAATTCCACTTTGAAGACAGAGTAAAGCACAGGAACGTATTTAATACTTGAAAATGTATGTTCTCTGACTGATCCATGAAATGAATAATTTTGATGAAATACGCTCCTGACATTTTTATTTAAATTTTTTTTTTAAATGTTGGTTGAGAATACTGAGTGGCCTAAAGTTTTGAGAGGACATATTAAAATCTAAGTCCATCACATTCGAAAAACCTTTGCATAGTGGTTCCCTTTTCCACAAGCTACGTTTACTTTACATGGGGTATCTTTTAAGAGATGAGATCATCATGAGTTGGGCAGAATTCAAGAGACCCAGAAGCCTTATGATTTACTCTGTGGGTATTTGAAAAGATGCTATAACATTTTGTATATGGATTTAAGAAATAGCAGGATAAAATATAACAGAATGACTTGCAAAGTTTTGATAAAAGCATTTAAATTATTGCATGTGTTCTGGGCAGTGCATTATGGTGAGACATTGATTTTGAAAGGTTGTAATGCAGGTCCATTAAATACAACACCAGAAAAAAAAGACATAAGGTCACTCAAAACCCCAGAAATATAATGGAGCCCAGATATTAAAGGCAGATGTCAGAATCATTTTCATTTAAATTTCAATTATATTGCAGAGAAAGTCTAGGTTTTGCATATTTTAGATAACTTGGAAAAGAAAGTTGAAATAAGAAGAATGCATTTATCAGTTGTGGTGGGCCACTCCTTGTTATCAGAATATCTCCACCAGGGATTTTATTCCCTTAAGCAAAGTCTCCACGAGTGATTATAGCTCTCCCTCCCAATCATCAGCTAAGGCTTGATGCAAGGTAAACAGACACACTTTATTGGTGGCAAATGGCTTTTAAAAAATAGCTTTCCCCAACAGGGTGTCATCACATACACGATACTTTTCACAATCCTGGTGGCTTGGTGTCGGGGACATAATTTACTTATAACAAGATAATTTAATTAGCGGTCAGACACCAGGTTGCCAAACATACTATTACTGCAAAACACAATTTCCCTACATAGTATCCCCAAAGATTTACTGTCCCGTGAAGCTCTCATCTGGGGGCAGGTAACCAGTCCAAAAAGCTTCCAGATTTAAAGTACCTAGCCCATGTAATTTAAAGAGAAAGTTTTAGCCAGATCATGGCTATCCTCCGATCCAGTACACAGTTCCAGGCGTCTTGTTGGGAAGTCCTGATCACAAAAGATGACTGTTGGCAAATCCAGTGCATGGAGCTCCCTAAAGTTTTTGGTGTCACTGGGTGCCTTGTCACCTCCCCAATCTCCCATCTAAATAGCTCCCTGTTTGGTAGTTCTGGAACTGAGATCTTCCTCGATAAAGTTTGACAGGGCCACAGCACTGCAATCATAGTCACAGTTTCATGAAGAGAATGTATGGACAAGCTCATTCCCGTCAGCCAAGCAGCAAAGAGTGTTTTGCAAACCTGAAATCTGACGGTGGGTGAAACTGCCGGCAATATATTCCATGCCTCCTCTCAATGTCATCTAAAGGCATTGTGCAATTCAGTCAAAGGCTTCTCAAAGAGAAATCTGTGATTGGCCCTTTTTGCCAGTTTGAAAAAGCATGCGTGCAATCTGAACCGGTGAGGGGAGGTATGCAGGGAGACTAAGAGGAAGGGAGAAAAAAACTTTGATAAATGAGCTTATAGGGAAACAGGATGGTTTGGAACATTGAAGGAGGGAAGGGAAGCCCAAAACGTCCATTGCCAGCAGGAGATAAAAACTTCTAAAACAAGTTAACATCCGGTTGAAAATTAAATACTTTTTCTTATGACTGCTATGTCAGTCACAGCCAAGGGAGGTGAAGCTATGGCTGCATGGACATAAATGTAACTCCTAAATAGTAGAGAAATGAGCAGTGAGACTGCAGGGACATGATCTATACACCAAAACCGCTTCATTAAGCTAAAATTTTTTGGTGCCCATAGTATAATTTTAAGTATGATTTGGTTTTATATGCATTTTAATAAATCCAATTGTATCAGCTATTTTTGGATGAAGCTTCCATCACCCTAGCACGTCAAGTAGCTATATATGACTATGTAGGACAGAGGTAGGCAACCTTTTAGTAGTACTGTGCCACATGGAGATTTTGAAGTCTCTTGGCGTGCTGGTACTATTTTTGAGGTGTTTATGTTGCCGTATTCTGCCTGTGCTATTTGTGGGTGCTGTAGTTGCTTTGTAGCATTGTATTTGTGTGTATGTGGGCTGTTATATTGTATAGAAAACGTTAATGAGTAGTTGCAATAGCTGCTGCGGGTTGCTCTACTCCAGTGGGGAGTTTCATTCAGAGTGCTGGGATATGGTGATCTGAGATCACGTCCTCTAAATGCTGCTGCTATACGTAAACTGAGGATTGGCCTTCACCACCTGCAATCACCACTTGGTTTGCACTAAGGACTCCTGATAGGCTGTGCCTGGTAGCTCTGGTAGCCTTGAGTGCCTACAAAGGCACCCAGCGTGCCATGCATGGCACACGTGCCGTAGGTTGCTGACCCCTGATCAGGGCCGGCGCGTCCATAAGGTGGCACAGGCGGCCGCCTTAGGGCGCACCGGCCCGGGGGCGCAAATGTCGGGGTGACCGGCAGGAGGGAAGCGCACAGCGTCCCTTTCCTGCCGGTCACTTCTTGAAGCGTGGCCGAGCGGCAGCAGCATCCCCACAAATCAGCCTTCTTCCCTACAGTGCCGCGGACTGTGTGGAGGGGGCGGGGATATGAACACGTCATATCCCTGCTCCCTCTGTAGCACACAGCGCGCCCAGCAGGGGCGGAGCTAACGCTGGCCACCTTCATTTCAGCATGGGAGGACTTCCTCCCAAGAAGACTGCAGGGAGCAGAATGCAGAGAGGAGGGGGGCTGGGCAGGACTAGCTCCAACTCCCAACTACCTGAGCCAGCACTCTAGATCCCAGGTAAGCCACCCTCCTGTGTATGGCTAGAAAAGTGTATATTTTGATCAGCATGTTTGTGTGTGTATGTCTGTCAGTGTGTCTGTGTGTGTATATATCTGTCTGTGTGTATCTATATGTCTGTCAGTGTGTCTGTGTATGCCTGTCTGTTAGTGTGTCTTTGTGTGTGTATATGTCTGTCAGTGTGCCTGTATGTCTGTCTGTGTTTCTATCTGTCAGTGTCTTGTGTGTTTCTGTCTGTCAGTGTCCGTGTGTGTATGTCTGTCAGTGTGTCTGTGTGTGTGTGTGTGTGTGTGTGTATATCTTTCTGTCAGTGTGTCTGTGTGTATCTATATGTCTGTCAGTGTGTCTGTCTGTGTATGTCTGTCAGTGTGTCTTTGTGTGTGTATGTGTGTGTGCGTATGTCTGTCAGTGTGCCTGTATGTCTGTCAGTGTATCTGTGTGTGTTTCTGTCTGTCAGTGTCTTGTGTGTTCTGTCTGTCAGTGTGTCTGTGTGTGTATATATCTGTCTGTCAGTGTGTCTGTGTGTATCCATGTCTGTCAGTGTGTGTGTGTGTCTGTCAGTGTGTCTGTGTGTGTAACTGTATGTCTATCATTGTGTATGTGTGTATCTGTATGTCTGTCAGTGTGTCTGTATGTCAGTGTGTGTTTATCTGTATGTCTGTCAGTGTTTGTGTGTATCTGTATATGTGTGTCTGTCTATCTGAATGTGTATCCGTTTGTGTATATGTGTATCTGCATGTGTGTCAGTGTGTGCGTGTGTGGCAGTGTATGTGTATATGTGCATACATCTCAACATTCAAACACCAACACTACACACAAATAACCACCTGCATGCAAACTTCAACACTACATACAAACACACCCCTGCATTCAAATGTCAACACTTCATACAAACACACGTCTGTATCAGACACCAAAATTATATATAAACACACACCTGCATTCAAAAACCCAACACTACACGTAAATGCATGCTTGCATTCAAACTCAAACACTACATACAAACTCACCCCTACATTCACACAAACATACTCTATACAAACACATACTTACAGTCAAACACGCTCCGTGCTAAATACAATCCTGCAAGCATGGGGAATCGGTAGAGCCCCAGCTTTCAAAGCATTGTTAAAGTTGCACGACAGATGGGGGTCTATCTTTTAGCCATCCTGTGTACATACACAGACCGTCATACAGAGACATACAGTCTGTATGTCTCTGTATGATGATCTGTGTATGTATTCAAAAGGAATAAACGCAGGCAACACTCTAATAGTAATAATGGTATATTTATTGATAGGTGAACCACCCCAAAGAAAGTGCAACGTTTCGGCTAAGCAGAGCATTATTGCATTATTAAGGCTCTGCTGAGCCGAAACATCACACTTTCTATGGGGTTGGTCACCTATCAATAAATATACCATCTTTACTATTGGAGTATTGCCTGCGTTTATTCCTTTTGAAGACTTTACTGGTGGATCCAGCGATGTCTGCCTGACGTCGGAGCAACTACCACTGTGGATGGCCGGAGCCATAGGCGTGCGCACGGGGTGTGCCGGGTGTGCCTGGGCACACCCTAATCCCCATGGCACGCACTATGTATTGAGTCCTGCAGGAACAGCGTTCCTGCACTTTTATTTGAGCAGGAACGCTGTTCCTGCAGGCACTCAGTGCCCCCCAAATGCCCCCTTCCGGACCCATGTTCCCCCTGTCAAGGGGGGGGGGGGGCAAGAGGTGATCGACCCCCCCCCGTCGGGTGCCTGTCTTCATCTCAGCCGCGGCGAGGGAGCTGTGTGTTCTGTCTGCTTCCTCTCGCCGCGCGCCGTTTGCTGATGCCGGAGCCGGAATATGACGTCATATTCCGGCTCCCAGCTACAGCAGACAGCCCGCGCGGTGAGAGGAAGCAGACAGCACACACAGCTCCCTCGCCGCGGCTGAGATGAAGACAGGCACCCGACCCACTGGACCCCAGGGACAAGTCCACGCCAGCACTCCAGGTAGGGAGGCTGGGTGGACATTTTTTTTATTAAAAGAAAAATAATTTGTATGTGTGTGTCTGTAAGTGTGCCTGTGAATGTATGTGTGTGTGTCTGTAAGTGTGTCTGTCTGTCTGAGTGTGTGTGTGTCTGTGAATGTATGTGTGTGTGTCTGTCTGTCTGAGTGTGTGTGTCTGTAAGTGTATGTCTGTCTGTCTGAGTGTGTGTGTGTGTGTGTCTGTAAGTGTGTCTGTCTGTCTGAGTGTGTATGTGTCTGTGAATGTATGTGTGTGTGTCTGATAGTGTGTCTGTCTGTCTGAGTGTGTGTGTCTGTGAGTGTATGTGTGTGTGTCTGTAAGTGTGTCTGCCTGTCTGAGTGTGTGTGTGTCTGTGAATGTGTGTGTGTCTGTGAATGTGTGTGTGTCTGTATGTGTGTGTCTGTGAGTGTGTGGGAGTATGTGTGTGCATGCGTGTATATATATGTGTGTGTCTGTGTATGTGTGTCAGTATATATATATATATATACACACACACACGTGTATATTATTTTTTGGGGGGTGGGAAAAGAGTTCCCACACTTTATTCCCCAGGACTTCTCCGGAGATCTCCGGATCTCCCCTGTCGGCTCACGCAGAGACGGCACTATCTGAGTGCCGGCTCTGCTCTTAGCCTCCATGGGCTGGCGGGGAGATCTACCTCACTAACCCACAGCAACATGGAGGGAGGCAGGAGAGGACCCGGGGAGCTCTAGACAGCAGCTCTGCCAGGTTCCTCTCACAAGATCTGAGCATTGCCACGGCAACACTCAGATCTTGCGAGAGTTAACTCTAGCTCCGCAGGCTAGAGTTCACTCTCCACTGGACCACAAGGGATGGCGCATGGCAGCAAGGAGCCCCCCTCCCTACATAAGGTAGGGAGGGGGGATATTTACTAATCTGCCCCCACCTCCACAATCCCTCCAAACATACAGCCCACACACACACAGCACCTAGACACATACAGCACGCTCACACACACAGTACACTAACCGCACCCTCACAAACACACACAGCACCTTTACAAACACACAACACCCTCACACACAGCACACTAACAGCACCCTCAGAAACACACACACACACACACACAAACAGCACCCTCACAAATACACGACACCCACACACATCACACAAACAGCACCCTCACACACACAGCACCCTCACACAGCACAGTAACAGGACCCTAACAAACACACAAACACCCTCACACACAGCACACTACCAGCACCCTCACACACAAACAGCACCCACACAAACACCCTCACCCACATAGCACACTACCAGCACCCTCACACACATCACACTAACAGCACCCTCACACACACACTAACAGCACCCTCACGCCACCCTCACACAGCACACTAGCAGCACACACACACACACAGCCGTGTATGTGTATATGTATATATATATATATATATACACACATGCGGCGTGTGTTTGTGCTTTAGGGTGCACACCCTAATGCAATAGGCTGCGCACGCCTATGGCCGGAGCATTTACACGGTATCAGTGTGCAGGGTTCTTTGTTTGTCTGTCTTTGTATGTCTCTGTATGCCTTGTCTGTATGTCTCTTTATGACTGTCTGCGTATGTATGTCTCTGTATCACTGTGTATGTATGTCTCTATATGCCAATCTCTATGTTTCTTTATGTCTGTGTCTGTATTTTTGTGTGTGCCTGTGTCTGTATGAATGTATGTCTGTGTTTGTACGACAATGTACCTGAATGTGTAGATTGTATGACTGTGTTTGTTTGATTGTGTGCCTTTTATGACTGTGTGTCTGTATATCTTTGTGACTGTGTGCCTGAATAATTATGTCTGTGTGCTTGTATGGTTGTGTGTCTGTATGTTTGTGTATTTGTGCATGTATGTATTTTTGCCTGTATCTATGTCTATGTCTATATGGGAGAAAAAGAGAGATAGAAAGTGTCTGACGGGGAAGTAAGAAATACATAAGAGGGGTTGTATGAGACACACTAAAGGGGGGTGTAAGGCACAAAGGGACCAGAGGGGTAAGAGAGTGGATATGCAACACTAATGGGGGTAAAATTCAAAAGGGGGGCTACGAGACACAGAGGTGAAGATGCATTGGGTTTTTTTGGGTGCGGGGGGGGGGGGGGGGGCGTCAAAATGCATCTTCGCCTGTGTAGTCAAAAATCCTAGCACCGGCCCTGCCCCTGATGTAGGATTTGCATTGTTAGGTTACTTATGACTGCATTACACACCATTGCTCCCCTGCCACTGATTAGCACTCTTCCACAATAATTTTCTTTATTTGCCAGACATAACCTATATCTATAACCTATATATCTTATCCAAACCTCCATCCACCTCAAAAATAACAAGTCATAGATACACAATGACACCTCCCACATTTATTCACAGTGACACCCCCCTTTATTCATTCACAGTGACACCCCCTTGCAATCAAACACAATGTCCCACTCCACCTCTGCATTCATTGAAAATGGCGCACACCCTGCATTCATATACAATGAAAACTCCCCTAAATTCATACACAATGAAAACACCCCCGCATTCATACACAGTGACACACAGCTCAAACACGCAACTACATTCACATACAATGACACACAGCTCATCTCATTGTGGTAGACTTGGTCTCTTTTTACATGCAGTAAGGTCGGTAAGGGATGTCTGGGAAGTTAGCTGGGGAGTACAGATATCTGAAGTTATTACAGATTAAAGTCAGTGAGCCCCTAATGCGAATGAATGTGAATTTATACTATGCTGCCATTTGTAGTACATAGTTCTATTTACCCGCACCGTGCAAGTTCAAGTTGGATGCAAGTCTCTTATTTCCAATTTAAGATACAACTGCTACATTTGCTCTATATTTCCATCTTTCAGTATAATAACTAGTAGTGGAAATAAAATTGTCACTAGACGTACAGGGAAACAATTTGCATTTATATGGCTGGCTGTCTGCATGGCTACATAGTACAAATCTGAGTGCACTGATTTCTGACTGTGCCGCTATGTATGAAGTATAGACTGCAGTCCAGAAAAGTCAGGAGAAATGGACTCACTTCTTCCAGTCTAGGGGCAAGTCAGTTTGACACCTACTTCTTTACTCCCCCAAAAAATTTTTTCAAGGACATCCCATATTCTAACCCCAAGACACTTGCCCACACTTTCACCTAGTCACATACACAGACACACACTTTAAGCAATACTTAACCCCAAGATACTCGAAAACATGCTCAGACACATCTGGCCACATACAAAACATATACTCTGACATCTACCCACAAATTTGTGATTACATATATCCTCACTGATGCCTACATTCATACATAATTTGCCATCCATGGACTTCTCTCAGCTGATTCTTCCCTAGGGAAGCCTAGGGAAACCACTCTCCTGCACCCAAAAGATATAGAAACAGGAGAGTGGCTAGAAACAGCATCATAACTACCGCCAGTGCAGCTGCACTGGGGCCCGCAGGCTGAGGGGGCCCATCAGATGGCCCATGCACTTAGGGACACCTGATGGACATGTGTCACCAGTGACCCGGTCATGCACTGTGGAGGGGCTTGTGTAACATCACAGTGCTGGGGGAAGTGAAAACCTGTCACTGCCCCCAGCTAACACTCACCAAGCTGTGTGGGAGGGAGAGATGGGGGTATAAAGGAGGGAGGGGGTGGCCAAGAGAGAAACCCCCCCACCCCCCCTATACTCCCAGTAGCGTCTGCCAGAAGGTTGGCTAAAATTTTGACCAGCATATATGTCTGTATGTGTGTATCTTTGGGTAGAGTGAAAAAGAAGCAACATATAAAATATCAATTAAAAAAATAATAAATTACTCAAACTATTCCACACAAATTGAATGTAAAGGTGTCAGCAACACTTTGGTAACTTTTGGGAATTGTTTTATATGTTGGCAGCTATGCAATGGCAGTGGAGTTGTGGTTTGCTGAACCAGCCCAGGACATGGCTGCCTGCTCTCCCTGTGCTCAGCTTCCCATCACTCAGACACTGGGTGATCAGTCTGTCTTCCGAGAGGCTCACATCGCATGTGCCTCCAAAGATGGCACTTGAGTAACTCAGTGAACCTGATGCCTGAGAGGGGTTCCACAAAGATTTGGACTCAATACACTCAATTTAGTGAAATCTACCAGCTGATATAATTGGATGAAGAATCCTCTCCAGATCCAGACAGTTACTAGATATGAAGAAGGTCTGAAGGCTGACTTACAAGACGCCCAAACAGTGATTGATGCCCTCCACTAGAAAATAAATGTGGTGGACAGAAAGAGAAAGTTACAGAGACAGTAAGCTGCTGACCACCCAGGGCCAAGTGGAGGCAAGAGCACAGCAAGTTCCAAAGCTAACCGAGACAGTGACTTCACTGGAATACTGCCACAGATGCAGAAATGTCTGAGTTTGTCCAGGAATATCCAGAGATGATAGGACGGGGAGCCCACTGAGAGCCTCAGCAGGAAGTGATGTGACTTTCTGCACCTGATATGTCGATACTATCGGTGGGAATGCATCTCCCTCTTTTAATCCCAGCCTCTGGACAAACTGGTGTGGACTGGCTAGCAATGAAATTAGTTAAGGTAAGCGGACACTGTGGCATGTTCCCTTTCTTCTATACTCACTACATACACTTTCTCTCTGTCCCAGACTGTATAACAGGAACTTCTACCTGCTAGCAAGAAGGTAAGGAGAGGAGAGGACCAGCGAGTGCTAGGAGACAGTCCTTAGAAAGCGTAATTAAATGATTTATGCCAAGCTCAGGGTGCTGTCTGCACAGTATGCCCTTGGTTGGTCATCCTGCATGATTGGCAGGCAGCCTGACGTGCATTCATGCCAGCCTGACCATCTAATTCTTCACACAGACACGCCCCTTTTGGGCAGTTCTAGTTACGTGATTCACATCAGTGGCCCACCCTTTTACCCCGCCCACCAAAATCCTGCTTCACTGGACACTGCTGTCAGGGGGTATGGATCTACTTGAACGATGAAAGTGAGAGATTAGCATGGGGTATGTGTTTTCTGATAGCTATATTCTGTGAGTTTCCCTCCAGCACCATCTCCCCCACATACATGATGCTTGGGAGGTATAACTGTTTTAGTGTTTTCTGTCATTAAGATTCTGTAATTAGGCCCATCATAAATGTCAGCACAAGGCCCAATGGGCTCTTAATTTCTGACATTTGCTCCTCTATGACATCACAGTTGGTGGAGAGGTAGCAGCACAAATTGAGTTAGAACCTTTTATTTTATTATTTTTTTATGAGGGCAGGACTTTAATACCAAAATGGATAGGGAAACTATAGCGTTAGGAATAAAACTCTATATTGTACCTTAAAGAATAAATCAAATGATTATTTTTTATTTACACAGAATACTTAATTGGTATAGATTCAATGTGTTCATTATTTCTGTAATCCTATTTGTCATATAAACATTTTTTTAAATACATTTCTCTCAATAAATGCTATTCTACATATATAGAGGGTATATAAACAACCTACCAAACATGACACCAATTTGTATTACTGGAAGGTTGTCTAAATATTACTCTTGAAATCCTCCCTGCAAAGGCATCGAGATCTACAATCCAAAGGGTCTCCTCTTACTATAGCATACACTAGATTCTGTTGGTGAGCTTAGAACAATGTATCAGGAGAATGATGTATACTATGTGCTACTTTAAATTAAAAAGACTCATTCGTATCGCTATATTATTCACTACTAATCGAACTCAGAACAGCTAGACTCCCCTTAATCTTAATACAATCAAATGGATTAACAACGAAACCGTCTAGAGGAGGAAGTAGGAGAAATGCCATTAGAATAAGAACATGGAAATGTGTCAAATGTGAAGATCTTCCAAAATCGATGGTCTTCATGGAAGAAATGAATGAAGAGTTGACGTTCTACAACAGAAAGTGCTTAAAAACTCCCTGATATCAAAGCACTTTTAATTGTCTTGTATTTTTCAGAACAGTCCTGTGTATTTTCCATTTGGTTATTTAATAGATCTATTCCTCTTTCTTGATTGTAAATCATTTCAAGAATCCATCGTCTGTTTTCGGAATTTACCACAACCCTTGCATGATTGTCCATCTGTATTTTTTCCACACATAAGTAGATTAAACATAATGTCAAAATGTTAAAGGGACACTGAAGGCACTGCAACTGGTTCATCTCACTGAAAGTGGTTATAGTGTTTGTAGGCACCAGGCGCTGTCCTTTCATTCATCGTTAAACCATTTTTAATGTTTTAATGCAGCGACCGAGCAGTCCATCCCCTCCGTGCTGCCATTGAGGAAGTGCTTGCCTGAGCAGCAATGGACAGCTCAGAAAAAACTAAATAAGAAAATTGTGGCAAGTATTAGTCACGTCTGTCTCTCAACACAAGGAATTACTTTCAAAAGCTCGCTGATGCCCGGGGCAATTTTCAAACGTTGCTGGTTATGTATTAATACTAACAATAGTTTGCTACAGTACTTCATAGTACGGAGTGTTTAATGAGCCAGAAGAAATCAAATAGGCATTTTTCCTTTATCATTACTACGAGGATAACAATCATAGCCAACAGCAAATTGTTAAAAGGACTTTTCAGTAGTTCAAAGAAAAGCTCAAAATGCAATTATTGTTAGTCGTGGTGTAAAATGTAAAAATGCAATACATATGTATACAAAGTGTACATTTTATACTCAGCTCCATGAATGAGCTTCTCTTTCCCTTTAGATGTAATATAAATAATTTCTTGAGTTTGGTTCAACATGTTGCATACATATTTCTTTTGTTGGGAGGGTACATATGGCTGCCAACCAGACTACAGAAGGATCGGTGTTTGAAGTTGAATTGGGGGAGGAAAAAGTTGAGGCCTTTGAGGTTGATGCCATGTAGTCTTCCTTGAGGTATCTGTGTCAGCTACAGGGAGAACTTAATTTTGCATAGAATGATTGGGTTCAATTTAAGTTGCCAGTATAATTAAGATAACAAGTTTTCTGCCATTTAATGGCACATCTCTTAGTTGGACTGCATAACTCATTTGGGCAAATATTTTTTCCCTCTGTTGACTTAACATGTAAATGGGATTTGGTGAAAGTGCAGAAGTAATAATGGAAACAGAAATATCATCAATGCTTGAGGCTATAATACAATACAAAAAAAACCCAAGAATTAACTTTGAAAGATCCAAGCTCTTTCACCCCCCACTCAATGCATGTGGGAGACCTAAGAACATAATGCGGACTCCTCTGAAATCCATGATTAACCAATGGACCCAGAAAACAGTCCCTATTTGTCTACACCATGTATGTGGTGATCTTGTAAAAACTGGATTGTGGTCAAATGATTGGCCACATCTCCTGGACTTTGATCTATTTCCTGGGCTGTATGGTTTTAATAATTCTGGTCTAGGGGTTTCCCAAGTTCCCTAGCAAAATGATAAAAGGACCAGGGGATGCTCAGTCCCTCAGTCTGAATATCCAGACTAAAGATAGTCCTCTAAAAATAAGAAAATGACTCCCATTGTTAATCCCTTATCTAGGATAGAACTGCAGCATACGGGGTCCTCTAGTCCTAAGAGATAACTCCGCTTCTAAATACATTCCCCATACGAGTTCATGGTCCACTGGAAACATTTTATAATATTTCGTATATATCTAATCTCTGTATTCTTTTCTTTTGACCAAATAACTTGGCTGTAAAAAGCCATTATAACCAAAAACAAATACATGAAAATAAAATCACATATTAAAAAAAGAACAACAAACCTGTATTGGACAACGATGTAAAAGGTAAAATTCCCTCGTTAATCCTCCACAATTCCCACTTTAGTATATAACCCCCTGGGTGTCAGGGTAGAATCAAGCAGCTGAATTCAAACTGTGCTTGCTGATTGGACAGATTTCAAACCAACTTCTGTCTGGCAGTAGAAAGCCAGTGATGAAGTGCTTTCTACTTAACCTTTATCCGACATTGAATGGGTCTGCTGTATCTTCCACTGTGCTCTCTTTAATCCACCATTTTATGACAATTATTTACATAATACAAGTATGCCCATAGATAATCCCTCTTTATTTAGAAAATGGGTAACTCAATGGATGCAAATCTGGATTTAAAAGAAAAAAAAAATGCAACAGAATAGGACTTAATCCTCAGATGACATGACCTACAACTAGATGACAAATGTGCCAACGTTACTTAGATTAATGAGTCCAGCAGCTAAAAGATTCTCTTTACATAATGGCAATATCTAGAGATTGGAGGCTGTATCCAGATTTTCATCTGTCAAATATTAAGCGCTTTTGCCTTTTAAGTGTGTTTCAGGAAGCTACAATACCCTCTAAATTCCAATTTTGCAATGCCTGAGATTAGCAGATGATGAAGGGTCCGTGCTGCTGTTGTGCTGTTCGGAACAAGATAGAAAAGCGAACAATAGGTTGATTTACTATTGAATTTTATAGCTCAAACCGAGGCTCACGTTTATATAATAATAAGCTCTGTATCGTCTATTCCAGCCATCATCGCTATTTACAATTCATAGATAATACACAGTAATGTGCATTTATCATCATATTTATCCAAAATATAATTTGTGTTGCAATACGATTTGTGTATCATTTAATTTGTAGCCTTGGGTCAGAACCAAAGAAGCTGTTTAGTAGATAAGGGAGTGCGCTGGATTTTAATTTTTACTGTACTTATTGGCCCCCAGCAGCACCCTATTTAAGAATGTTCAGGTGAGTGAAGCCAACCCCTTGTTTTCTCCTACTGCAGTGTGTGCGTTTATTTAAGTTAGTTTAAAATCTACATTGCAGGTATTGTGAACATGTCTATTTGTTACATCATCAGTTTCGCCAATTATAGTCTAGTTACAGTGATTATTAACCTTTTCTTTGGTAACACTGATTAATGAGAAATCGGGCCGTTTTAGCTTGAACATGTATTCAGATTAGAGGCGGTGTTTGTGTTAACCATTCTGTTTATGTTAAACACTTAGAAATATTACTGGGTCTTGGTTAATTGTGAGTAAAGTGTTTTTTAGCTACTTTCCAAGTCCACTTAGGTGTTGATGGTTCCATTAATGTGTCTAACTCGGCATCGGAGGCTTTGTCAACGCTGAAACTTGAGTGTTTAATGTAATTTGTAAGGCGATTTGTAACAGAACTAAGAAAGGTTGTGATTGTTATAACAATGTTAACGGCTCATTAACACTGCCATTAACGTCTCAATAAATATCTAACCATAGAATAGAAGATACCTCTAGGATGTGAGTAGGACAGTAACATTAAAAAAGCATATGAAAGTGTCTAGAGAATGTACACACAAACTCCGAAGGGTTTAAAAGACTTTGTGATGCATACTTTTTTCCAATGCATGAAATGAGTCCTAGATTTAGTTCTTCCTAAATATAGGCCTATGACTAAGTACTACTAAAACCTATTGCTAAGTGCTTCTGGATAACTATATAGATGAATATGCAAAACATATAAATCCTATGACTAAGCCATCCAATTTTTTTTTTATAAATTAATGGGTTGATTCATTAAAGTGAGAACTGTCGAGACTTCAAAGTGAATTGATAAAGGGACAGGAGTCCCGAAACGTCTGCTATTTTTAATGCTCTGCAAATAAATTTGGGCTACACTAGTTGGCCCCTCTATTAAGCTGCACTTTGTGCATTAATGCGTGTGATGACCTAGTTTGTGCTTGATGATTGAGCTACAGCCGGCTTGGACACAATAGCTGCACTGGGTTAAACGTCTTTATAACCACACTTCGTTAACCTGTCTTTACTATGGGCATTTGTAAAGATCTTGATAAAGCTCCAGGTGGGCTGAAACGTTGATCGAAGATGTGATTGCACCTTTTGAAAATAAGAAGTGTGTTACAATACTAAGCAGTGAATATGCCTAACTAAATAGTGATATATTCTTAATTTAAATCTGTCAACATACAATACTGTACGCCTGGATTCATATAGAACATCTGTAGCCATGCCATAGACTTATTATCAATTGCCATCTGTGACCATTCTATATTACACATCTAGATTGTAAGATCATTTTGGCAAGGACATCTTGATCTACTGTTCTCCTATCATTTGTTAGAATGAAATGTTTATCTTGTTTCGTATTGGCCAGCGCTGCTGAATATGTTGGCGCTATATATTACTTGTAATTGTTGCATTTATTTTCTTGCTCTTTCCATATTTTTTCCAGGCTTTCTCTCATGCACACTATTCCCATACCTCTAGTGACGTCTCCCCAATGTTCCATTGTCAACTGTAATAGAGGAGCATTGAGCATCAATTGCTTAACAGTAAGCTGTAAAGAGCTGATGTGAGTTGGTGAGTTTCAATATCATAGACTAAACTAGCCAAATCAGCTATTCCTTTTCTCGGCTATTTTGATCTGAATTATCCAACCAAAATACCAACCTACTTGAATTGCCTGCAACTCTGTTTGGACCACTATGTAATAATTTCAGAAAAACGTCTTGTCAAGTAAAACCACAGGGTTGTATTTTACAAAAGCAAAATCAATAAACATGCACATATTGTAAAGAATAACCATTAAACAGTCTAAAATTAACACGAATAACACTACTAGTCAAGAAAACGCAACATACATTAAAATCTAAAACTCAACAACGCAATCTTTGTTTGTGGTCATTTTTGTTCGTGCAGGAAATGTTTGATGGTCAGGAACCGACGGTCGTGTCTTAGAGAATAATTATAAACTTTCCTACGCCACATTCAAAATAGGCTTCATTAATGCTCGGGGAATTTCATGGAGTGGCCTCTTAGAACGACCATTATTATCATCATTACATTTACAAATTCCTCAGTAAACATTCACTTCTATTGCTGCTTTCAACAACAGATGGTAACCACAGATGGATCGTCTTGATGACATTAGTAGCGTTCTCATGCCACTTCAATTCCTTCTGAAAGAATCCTGGCCGTGTCAGTAAGAGCTTTTAATGCACGGTGGTCTTGCAGAGGTAGCAGTTACATTTCTAATTAGGAAAAAAGTTGTCTTGTATTTTGTTACAGTCACGGTTTCACTTTGTGCTTTTAAATTCGGCGATGGTAGACTTAGAAAGTCCCCGCTCTCCGAGGGCATTAACAAAGTGTCATTATTTTGCATTAAAAATTGAAGAAAATTTTCTTTAAAAAGTAATAGAATTACAGATTAATATTTTACTGCTATAGGACATTACTGCACATTGGATGGAGGTTTGTAAACTTCAGCAAGAAACATTATTTTTTCAAGCATTTCACAGTTGACACTCTCAATCCAAGGGCTGACCATATGGGGCAAAGCTTAGTTCCATGTAGGAGCTTCAAGCTCTCAGTGGAGGAACACCCCAGGTAAATTGTCAAACCATTAGCCAATGTTTTAGCTACTTACATTAGTAGGGCACAATGTCTCTCCTAGAACCATAGTCACTACAGCACACAGCAGTGGTTATGGTGTTGTGAGTGTTCCTTTAATACTCTGAATAGCCTAGTGTCATTTGGGGGAATGAGTGTTATTAGAGGAAAGGAAGGGGCACTTAGATATCGCCTTTCTATAGGTGCCTAAAATATAGATTTGACTCTGGCCGCTATGATAACTTGGAGTGGTTATAGTGCCTCTAGTTCCCCATTATATGTTTTGTATTCTTTGATGTTTATTGTACATTTTTTTGCAATCAATACAAAACCAACAACAATACTTTACATGACAAATAAAATAAAAAAAGATTATACTGTTAAAATAGTGTATGGATATCAATCGCAATCCAGAATATTTCATTTCATTCATTGTTTATCATCCATAATTGGAGTAACTTTACTAAGGATAAGACTGTCATTCAAGGTGGTAATAATATCAAAATATATCATGTATGACATAAAAAAAACGAAAAAAACAAAACAAAAAGCAACCAACTGTGTTACCAAAATATTCCTTTAATGGTCTTGTCCTAAAGATAATGTCTAGAGTACATTATTATTATCCTTTTATTTGTACTTATCAAAACAGATATATTGCTACTTGTAGCTGGCTTCTAAATGTTAAAAGGGACAATGTAGGCACCCAGACCACTTCAGATCATTGAAGTGGTCTGGGTGCATGTCCCTAATGCACTTAATGCTTCAATATAAGACATTGCAGTTCCAGAAAAAATCTGCCCAAGTCTGCCCTCAGTGGATGTGTACCAGCCAGCCACTGGAGGCCCTTCCTGGCTGTTAACGGACTCTGCATGAGGACATCCAGCATCATCTATTTCCCCATAGAAAAGCATTGATTCGGAGCTTTCCTACGGGGAGGGCCTAATGCTTGCGAAGCATTTGCTGCATATATGCATTAGTGCCCCCTCGCATGTAACGGCAGAGAAAGCGGAGCCACATCCCAGCCCCAAGGGACATCTGCGCCCAGTTAAGTAAGCCTTTATTTACCATCGTGGAGGGGGGAGGCAGAGGGTGCGATAGTATAACTCTAAGTGGAAATGTAATGTCAAAAATATTTAGCCAATAAAGGTTTTTATTATCTGTTGTTAAAAGCAGTCAAACACAATGCTTTTTATAAAAAAAAATGTGTTTCAGTGGGTGATGTTATCCATAACAGTTGTCAACCTGTATTTGGTATAATTATCAATTTATATAATCCTATGTAGTGACTTAAAGGGTCACTCCACTGCCCAAATACAAAATAAATAAAAAAACCTGTTTAGTAGATATACCCCAAATGAAAACCTGCATGTATTTAATTATGCATTTTTGTCATTGGAGTTATATCTAAAACAGCTTTAAAAACCTGCAGATCTCTTGAGTTTTTGCAAGCTCTCCCCTTATAAACCCACCCAGACTTTCTGTGGCTGTCCAATCGCAGACTTCCCAATGCAGCTCAATAAGAAGTGTTTGCAAGGCAGGTGCTCTGGGCAATTGCTGACTCTTGCGTTCAGTACAAATAAGCTAACCAAACCAGGAAGTAACAGGACGTGTTGTCTGCTTGAAAAGCCAGGAGGGTGTGACCAGTATACTTTCTACTGAATCAATTTCTACTGAAATCTGAACATTTTCCAAAATGAAAAAATAGGACACACTCTTCACACAAAGTTTTTCAGCAAGCAGATGTTGTTCAGGGGTCTGGAGTGTCCATTTAAACTATTTTAAATGATGTGTTCCTATTAATAGTCTTTAGAATTCAATGTGCACTTCAGATTGTTTTGACTGACTGGTAGTTCCTTTTCTTTAACATCTATATCTCGATTCCCATACCCATTTTGTCTTTGGCTACCTCCCTCCTTTAAGAAGTCACCGGTTTATTTGTGTGGACTGGGGAAGTAGGCCTAAATGCTCAATCAGCTGTATCAACAAACAGTTTATTTTCCCAGATTTTGGCTCCTTTCCAATATGCGGAGGATAAAAGGGACAATATGGAGAGGAAGACAGAAGTGAGAATGGAGGGTGGGGCGTTGTGCCATGTCTGAGAAGGGAATAAGTCATCTTTAAGCTTCCCACTGCAGCTTTCTTTAGATTTGTTTTCAGCTACGAGGGCTACTACTCCAGTTAATAGTAACACCCAATGCTGATGGATGGTGGTACAGAGTTCTAAAGGTAGGGCAGTCACCATGGAAACCAATGAAATTAGCAGGTACATTCCATGGGTGATTCTTCCACTCTGTCAAATTTGAGCCACGTTTCAAAATACAACAGTTTCATAAATGTTGTCCATTATCACTCATGCCTAAATTTCACTAGTTATGTAGTTGTTTTGTTGCTTAGACACTGTCCCTGCAGTCTGACAAATGGATTTCTGAGAAACAGGAATGTTTACATTTGTCAGTCAGTGTGTCTCATTGCCACCCATTTGAGGCACTTCCTAGTAAATAATTAAATTAAAATCAGATCTCTGACGATCTCACAGTGGACAGAGTGACTGCTGTGGCAAGACTGGGTGGGTGAGGCTTTCTTTTTTTTTTTTTTCATTGAAAGTTTATAGGTTTTCCAAAGAGAAAATGAACAATAATGGAACAGGATACAGAAAAAAATGAAATGAGATGGAAATGGGATACACAATGCAGATTACCAATATACATTGTACTCCTTGACAGTTTATCATTTCCAGTTTATACCATTCATATAGGAATGATTGCTAGAGATGTCGCAAACATAAAATTTTCCGTTCGCGAACGGCGAACGCGAATTTCCGCAAATGTTCGTGAACGGGCGAACCGGGCGAACCGCCATAGACTTCAATAGGCAGGCGAATTTTAAAACCCACAGGGACTCCTGCTGGCCACAATAGTGATGGAAAAGTTGTTTCAAAGGGACTAACACCTGGACTGTGGCATGCCGGAGGGGAATCCATGGCAAAACTCCCATGGAAAATTACATAGTTGATGCAGAGTCTGGTTTTAATCCATAAAGGGCATAAATCACCTAACATTCCTAAATTGTTTGGAATAACGTGCTTTAAAACATCAGGTATGATGTTGTATCGATCAGGTAGTGTAAGGGTTATGCCCGCTTCACAGTGACAGACCAAACTCCCCGTTTAACGCACCGCAAACAACCGCAAACAGTCCATTTGCACAACCGCAAACTCCCCATTTGCACAAGGTTGGATACCAAGCTAGCCATGTCCCGTTCCTTGTCCTCACTGATGTCATTGAAGGTCTCTTCCTCCACCCAGCCACGTACAACACCAAGGGTCCCCGAAAGGTGACAACAAGCCCCCTGGGACGCCTGCTGTGTTTGGTCTTCCACCTCCTCAAAGCCACCTTCCTCCTCTGACTCCTCTTCTTCAGACTCCTCTCTCTGCGTTGCCTCTCTCTGCGTTATTATAAGGTGTGTTAAGTAGTTCTATTCCTATCAGTTTAATCCCTGTTACGTCCCCTATCAGGGGACGTGTATATGGCATCAATTTTAGGAACCGGGAGATGGAAAAAGATGCTTGGTCGGTCCTCCTACTTCAAATTTGGGGAACTGTGCGTGCAATCTAATGTGCCACCAGATAGGAGTGGTGTGTCAAGTAGTACTATTCTTATCAGTTTATTCCCTGTTACGTCCCCCATTAGGGGATGTGTATATGGCATCGATTTTAGGAACCGGGAGATGGAAAAAGATGCTTGGTTGGTCCTCCTACTTCAAATTTGGGGCACTGCGCATGTCAACTGCCATGTACAACACCACGGGTACCAGATAGGTGACAACGAGCACCCTGGGATAAAACCATAAATAGCACGACCTAAAAGTACAAAGGGAGACCAATAGTGCAGACAAAAAAGCGCTAAAAAACATAAAAAGGGGGAACTATAAAACACTCACAAACATAGAAGTTAAAAGGCAGGGTATACTCAGTCTTCTTCAAGTACTTCTTTTCTTCTTGTATGTGAAGATAAGTACTTAAAACAAAGCACAGAAAATGGACATAGTGTGTAACTGTATAATATTCCAAGAAATGCTTTATTGTGTACACTTACAAAATCAAGAAGTTAAAAAGGCCCATCAATATATACATCCACTGTCAGCTACCAGGTACAGATGAAACCGTCAGGATTAAAAGACAAAATTGGATGAAAAAGGGTCCACAATAAAATAATTAAAAGTGAAATAAAGCTTGCCACCCTACGCGTTTCGTCTGGAAGACTTCGTCAGGGGCTTGTGGCAACAATACACAGTATACAAACACATACATTTAAATACCCTGCCAAACAAATTCTAAACCAATCAAAAGACAAAGCTTCCAAGTAAGTCCACCTGAAAGTAATTTCATCCATCCGTGTTTCTTCCTCTTTCTTCGTTTTTCGCGCTTCTTGAAAGCGCTTGCGTCCCAAGCCTCACTCTCCATATTTCCGGAAACAGTCACCAGTCCCCATTCCGGACACTTGCGTCTCGTCACTTCCGGGCGACACCGGAAGTTATCATAAGTCTATATGTGGAACGCATATGCGTTCCACTTGATCCGGAAGGGGCAGCTACTCTCCTTGGAACGCACATGCGTTCCATTCCAAACGGAAGAAATCAATAGGACTCCTAAAATGGGATGCACAGGCACTCCCATCAGGACAAACCAACATGTATTTAGTTAGTTAATAAGAAACTTATACATCAAATATAAAAATGAATTAAAAAAATGAATAAAGATCAAAAGAATATATACTAAATAAATATCATTGAAAATGACAATGTATATAAAAAAGTAAAATAGTAATACCAAAATAAAAACACATCTCAATAATATACCTAAAATACTTCAATAGGACACCATAAAGCCCTCATGCTAAAATGTAAATAAACAGTCACAGATAACATGCCATATCGAAATCTACGTTCATACCATCAGGTTGCATTGTTCTTAGGGTATGGATCCAATATCCTTCTCTCTGTCTTAATTTTAATACTAAATCTCCACCCCTCTCATCCAGACACACCTTTTCTATCCCAATACATGAAAAAGCACCGGGATTAAAATTTGGACACCTGATACAGTGAACCGGAACTGAATGGGTTAATAACTTATTCTTAATATTGTTACAATGCTCTAAATGCTCTCAATGCTTTTCACTGGCCTAATGGTCCGTCCGACATATTGGGTTCCACACCCACATGTCAGAAGGTATACCACATGTGTGGAATTACAAGTGATATGTTGCCTAATTTTAAATTTTTTCTTTGTTCTTGAACTACTAAAATAATAGGTTTTACTGTTCTTATAATGACAACTCTTACAGGTACCACATGTATAGAAACCTCCACGTTTCTCATCTCCTTGCTTATCTTTGTTCCTAAAAGTGCTAGGTGCCAATGCATTTTTAAAACTCCTCCCTTTTTAAAAAATAATTTGTGGAACCGGTGGAAGTTCTGTTTTTAAAAAATCATCTTCTAATAATAAAGGCCAGTGTTTATTTAATATTTTTTTTAATTTGTTTAGCATGAACATTATATTGGGTGTTAAAAGAAAAGGCAAATTTATTTCTAACCAATGGCGCCCTCCTATCTTTATTAAGTAATAAATCCCCTCTATCTTTGTTAAAAGAATGCGTTATCTCCTTGTTAATAAAGTTATTTGTATACCCCTTTTCTATAAATTAATTTTTTTTAAAAGAGGCCTGATCTAGAAAAACTCCCTCATCAGTACAATTCCGCCTAATCCTTGTAAATTGACTTCGTGGGACCCCGCGAAGCCAATTAGGGTGATGGTTGCTTTCCGTATTAATGTAACTATTAGCATCGGTGGGCTTGAAAAAAGTTTTAGTCTTAATTTTAGCATCTTCAATAAAAATCGTGAGATCTAAAAAATTAATTTCATCATAGCTAAAAGAAAAAGAGAAGAAAGAAAAAATTCGGAGAAAAAATTAAAAAGAATTGATTACAATTAATATAATCAATAAAATCTTTTAAATTACTTTCTGAACCGTCCCAGATGAAAAGAACATCGTCTATATATCTCCTCCAGAGTACCAAGTTCGCGCCGAAAGGGTTATTCTTCCATATAAAATTGTTTTCCCAAAAATCCCAAAAAATATTAGCATAACTCGGCGCGAACTTGGTACCCATGGCGGTTCCCTGTAACTGAAGAAAAAAATCATCATTAAAAGAGAAAAAATTATGAGTTAAAATAAAATAGATACTGTCCAACAGAAAATTGCTAAAATCCGTTGATATCTCTGAGTCTAAATCTAAAGCTGACTTGACTGCTGCAAGCCCAAGGTCATGTCGAATAACAGTATACAGTGATGTTACATCAACTGTAACCCAGATGTAATCTTTCTTCCATTCAAGGCACTCCAATTCTTGTAACAGACTCTTAGTATCTTTTAAATAAGACTTCGCCCCCTGGGCATATTTTTGAAGAAAAAAGTCTATAAATTCAGATAACTTTGATGTAAGTGAGTCGACCCCACTGATAATCGGTCTACCAGGGGGCTGGGTTATTGACTTATGCACTTTGGGCAAAAAATAAAAAGTCGGAATCCTTGGGGCTTCTGAATATAAAAACGAAAAATTCTTATCATCAATAATACCTTCTTCCCTATATTTAATGAGTAATATTTTTTTTTTTTTTTTTAAATTCTTTATTTTTTCTGTGCGAGAAAGATTACAGGCATTTATGAAGTGCCACAACAGCACGCATAGATTAAGTAATAAACATTTAGATAGGCACTTGGTATCTGCACATTTTTAGTTATTATGTTGAAGCAGGCTTGACACAATTTTTAAGTATATAGCGAGAAGATGACACGTTAAACATGTGTCAGTAAACAATAGTAAAACAATAGGCTAAGCTCTAAAAACTCTAGCTGACCGCATGGAAGTGAGGAACCAAAGTGAGAATCCAGGGTGAGTCTGCATGTTAAGGTATAGTGTATAAATGGTAGCTTAAGCTTAAGCAACAGTATAATGTTATTGGACACATTTCTAGTTTAGTGACTGGGGTTCAGACTATTCATGGCTGTCCTGTTTTATTGTACTATAGATTCTACCTTTAGTGTGGGTTAGTTGGACATGTGAATGGTGAAATAAACTAGCTTAGCAACATGCTTATAAGATACGAGTTGGGAGGGAGTAATTGTTAGGCCATCAAGCAGGTCAGTGTTAAGGCCAGTATGTGACCGGCTATCTGGAGACATGGCTAGTGGGAGTACTAAAATAGTTATAGTCATTAGAATAATCTAACTGAGCCTATTCTGCATATGGGTGTTGAAAATAAATTAAGTGGACACCTCAAATGAACATAGCAAATTAAATGAAAAGGTACGGTTGTTCTTGGCGCTCAGCCATGTAAGTCCCATACTGTGAGCGAACTGATAGCTGGAACGCGGGCAGCTGTAACTCGTCATCCGATGCCCTTGGTGTGTTTCAGTAGATAGTCCGTTTGATAGCCCGGTTTGTAGGCTCCCCAGCTTGGTTGATTGCAGCTGTTGTGTCGTAGGTGAGCTGCTACCTCCCGTTCCCAATCCTGGGGGACTTTATGTCTCATGTTGCCGCTTGCTGGCAGAGCTCTAGGCGCCTCAATCTTCCTGTTCGGGAGGGAGCAAGCAGGTTTGGGTGTCTGGTTGGGACTGCGTCTCCGGTGCCGTGCTGTTCGCCTGTGTCGCGGCTTTTGCAGCGGTGTGAGTCCCTTAGTAGATTTAACAGGAACCGGAGGGGCAGCTAGCGGCATAGCAGCATAGTGCTCAGTACAGCCTCCTTGCTGGGTGTCGGCGGACGTCCAGGGGTATACTGGGGCAACCCTCTTGCTTCGGGCTTTTTGTGGGGTCAGCACCATATTACCACGGACCCGGGGGCATGTAGAGGCCGGGTCTCTCCCTGGTGGGGTAGATTTGAAGGCTGCGTTGCGGTGCCCAGGCCTCCGCCTGTATGGGAGATGCGTTGGGGCTTTGCCCTTCGGGGCCCGCGGCCCGGATGGGGTTGTGAAAGGAGTAGCAGTCTGTGTTTTCGGGTTTTTGCCCAAGGGCTTCCCTGGACCTCTCCAGCTGTCACTCCCTTGATGTCTCTGTGTGCTCTCACTTGCCTGCATTCGTGTCCTTGCAGCAGCTTGGCGCGCTTCCACCTTTGCCCAGAAGTTTGCAAACAGTTTGTTCAGGCGAGTATCTAGTGGTGTGCAGGTGGAGTGTTGGGACTCTGGTGCCGCGTGGTTCTCATCAGGCTGTGCGTCCGCCATTTTAGTGCAGCTATCGGTCTGCTGGATTAGTGTACGGTTTAGGCTGTTGCCATCTATTGCTTTCCGTGTAGGCTCACTGGTGTCGATTATTGGGACCGGGATAACCCCCACCGGTCCAAAGGGGGGGGGGGTAAGCCCAATACTTCGGGTGCTGCATGCTTTGGTGGGATGGGAGAGCGGCCGTCTCTCTTCTAACCTGCGTGGTGTAGGCCCCGAGTCTCTGAACCGGTAGCCCAGTGGGCTTTCCGAGTGTGTGAGGTATCCACCCGTTCCTCAGCATTTGGGTTGCAAGGTGAGGTAAGTAAGGGTTCAGGATTGAGCGGGGATCCCTCGTTTTTGCCGAAAATCGGGTCCAGGCTCGGGAGCTCACAGATATTGTGTCTGTTCAGCTCCCCGGTCAGGCTCCGCCTTAATGAGTAATATTTTTAACTCGCTGTTAAAAGTAGCGTTGGGGTTGGAGGATAATTTCTTATAAGTGGTGGTGTCCCCTAAAAGTCTGTCTGATTCTTTAAGGTAATACTCTGTAGACATAACCACAGTGCCACCCCTCTTATCGGCACTTTTAATAACGATATCTTTACGTTCTTTAAGCGATTTTAATACTTTGTTTTCCTCTTTGGTCAAATTAAAATTTCTCAGTTTAAAATCTATTTTATTCATATCCTTATTAACCCTTTTAAAAAAGGCCTCTAATTGATGACCTCTTTCATTAGGGAAGAAAGTAGACCTCGGTTTAAATTTAAATTTTTTTTTTTTAAATTTAAACCTAGGTCTACTTTCTTCCCTAATGAAAGAGGTCACAATTTTATATGGAAGAATAACCCTTTCGGCGCGAACTTGGTACTCTGGAGGAGATATATAGACGATGTTCTTTTCATCTGGGACGGTTCAGAAAGTAATTTAAAAGATTTTATTGATTATATTAATTGTAATCAATTCTTTTTAATTTTTTCTCCGACTTTTAGCTATGATGAAATAAATTTTTTAGATCTCACGATTTTTATTGAAGATGCTAAAATTAAGACTAAAACTTTTTTCAAGCCCACCGATGCTAATAGTTACATTAATACGGAAAGCAACCATCACCCTAATTGGCTTCGCGGGGTCCCACAAAGTCAATTTACAAGGATTAGGCGGAATTGTACTGATGAGGGAGTTTTTCTAGATCAGGCCTCTTTTAAAAAAAATTAATTTATAGAAAAGTATACAAATAACTTTATTAACAAGGAGATAACGCATTCTTTTAACAAAGATAGAGGGGATTTATTACTTAATAAAGATAGGAGGGCGCCATTGGTTAGAAATAAATTTGCCTTTTCTTTTAACACCCTAAACAAATTAAAAACATATTAAATAAACACTGGCCTTTATTATTAGAAGATGATTTTTTAAAAACAGAACTTCCACCGGTTCCACAAATTATTTTTAAAAAAGGGAGGAGTTTTAAAACTGCATTGGCACCTAGCACTTTTAGGAACAAAGATAAGCAAGGAGATGAGAAACGTGGAGGTTTCTATACATGTGGTACCTGTAAGAGTTGTCATTATAAGAACAGTAAAAGCTATTATTTTAGTAGTTCAAGAACAAAGAAAAAATTTAAAATTAGGCAACATATCACTTGTAATTCCACACATGTGGTATACCTTCTGACATGTGGGTGTGGAACCCAATATGTCGGACGGACCATTAGGCCAGTGAAAAAAAGATTTTTAGAGCATTGTAACAATATTAAGAATAAGTTATTAACCCATTCAGTTCCGGTTCACTGTATCAGGTGTCCAAATTTTAATCCCGGTGCTTTTTCATGTATTGGGATAGAAAAGGTGTGTCTGGATGAGAGGGGTGGAGATTTAGTATTAAAATTAAGACAGAGAGAAGGATATTGGATCCATACCCTAAGAACAATGCAACCTGATGGTATGAACGTAGATTTCGATATGGCATGTTATCTGTGACTGTTTATTTACATTTTAGCATGAGGGCTTTATGGTGTCCTATTGAAGTATTTTAGGTATATTATTGAGATGTGTTTTTATTTTGGTATTACTATTTTACTTTTTTATATACATTGTCATTTTCAATGATATTTATTTAGTATATATTCTTTTGATCTTTATTCATTTTTTTAATTCATTTTTATATTTGATGTATAAGTTTCTTATTAACTAACTAAATACATGTTGGTTTGTCCTGATGGGAGTGCCTGTGCATCCCATTTTAGGAGTCCTATTGATTTCTTCCGTTTGGAATGGAACGGATGTGCGTTCCAAGGAGAGTAGCTGCCCCTTCCGGATCAAGTGGAACGCATATGCGTTCCACATATAGACTTATGATAACTTCCGGTGTCGCCCGGAAGTGACGAGACGCAAGTGTCCGGAATGGGGACTGGTGACTGTTTCCGGAAATATGGAGAGTGAGGCTTGGGACGCAAGCGCTTTCAAGAAGCGTGAAAAACGAAGCAAGAGGAAGAAACACGGATGGATGAAATTACTTTCAGGTGGACTTACTTGGAAGCTTTGTCTTTTGATTGGTTTAGAATTTGTTTGGCAGGGTATTTAAATGTATGTGTTTGTATACTGTGTATTGTTGCCACAAGCCCCTGACGAAGTCTTCCAGACGAAACGCGTAGGGTGGCAAGCTTTATTTCACTTTTAATTATTTTATTGTGGACCCTTTTTCATCCAATTTTGTCTTTTAATCCTGACGGTTTCATCTGTACCTGGTAGCTGACAGTGGATGTATATATTGATGGGCCTTTTTAACTTCTTGATTTTGTAAGTGTACACAATAAAGCATTTCTTGGAATATTATACAGTTACACACTATGTCCTTTTTCTGTGCTTTGTTTTAAGTACTTATCTTCACATACAAGAAGAAAAGAAGCACTTGAAGAAGACTGAGTATACCCTGCCTTTTAACCTCTATGTTTGTGAGTGTTTTATAGTTCCCCCTTTTTTATGTTTTTTAGCGCTTTTTTGTCTGCACTATTGGTCTCCCTTTGTACTTTTAGGTCGTGCTATTTATGGTTTTATGTATAAGATATTGAAGACGTTGAGGAGTCTTCGCACTTCCTATTTCTGGGTATTTATATAAATTTTATATTTTACCTTAGTAATAGCCACAGAGGGTTTTTTGTTTTGCATTTTATAGTGCAAATCACTTTTTTTCTGCTTGTATATTGAGCACCCTGGGATGCCTGTTGTGGTTGGTCTTCCTCCTCCTCCTCAAAGCCACATTCCTCCTCTGACTCCTCTTCCTCACAATCCTCTTCCAGCGTTGCCGCAGGTCCAGCAAGCAATGCTGATAAGGCTGTTTCTGGTGGTGATGGTGACCACAACTCTTCCTCTTCCTCTTCACGCTCATCTACGGCCTGATCCAGCACTCTTTGCAGGGCACGCTCAAGGAAGAAAACAAATGGTATGATGTCGCTGATGGTGCCTTCGGTGCGACTGACTAGGTTTGTCACCTCCTCAAAAGGACGCATGAGCCTACAGGCATTGCGCATGAGCGTCCAGTAACATGGCAAAAAAATTCCCAGCTCCCCAGAGGCTGTCCTAGCACCCCGGTCATACAAATAGTCGTTAACAGCTTTATCTTGTTGGAGCAGGCGGTCGAACATTAGGAGTGTTGAATTCCAACGTGTCGGGCTGTCGCAAATCAAGCGCCTCACTGGCATGTTGTTTCGCCGCTGGATATCTGAAAAGTGCGCCATGGCCGTGTAGGAATGCCTGAAATGGCCACACAGCCTGGGTACTTATGCACGTGTGTCAACTTGCCCAAATTCAATGCCGCCAACAAATTTCTTTGCCGATCTCCAGTTGGTGCGGAGTCAGCCACTGATCCACCTGTGCGTTCAGGGCGGACAGGAGTGCTGGTCCGGTGTGACTCTCTGCTTTCAGGCAAGTCAACCCCAAGACGGCGTGACACTGCCGTATCCGGGATGTGGAATAGTACCTGGCGAGCTGGGGAGATGCCGTTGATGTGGAGCAAGACGCAGCAGCAGAAGAGGACTCAGCCGAGGAGGTTATGGAAGAGGATGGAGTAAGAGGAGTAGAGGAGGTGGCAGCAGGCCTGCCTGCAAGTCATGGCGGTGTTACCAACTCCTCTGCAGAGCCACACATTCCATGCTTTGCAGCCGTCAGCAGGTTTACCCAATGCGCAGTATAGGTGATATACCTGCCCTGACAATGCTTTGCAGACCAGGTATCAGTGGTCAGATAGACCCTTGCCCCAACACTGTGTGCCAGACATGCCATTACTTCCTTTTGCACAATCGAGTACAGGTTGGGGATTGTGCAAAGAAATTTAGGCCGGGTACCTTCCACTGCGGTGTCCCAATAGCTACAAATTTTTGGAATGCCTCAGACTCCACCAGCTTGTATGGTAAAAGCTGGCGGGCTAAGAGTTCAGATAAGCCAGCTGTCAGATGCCGGGCAAGGGGGTGACTTTGTGACATTGGCTTCTTACGCTCAAACATGTCCTTGACAGACACCTGACTGTGGGCAGATGAGCAGGAACTGCTCAAGGCGAGAGACGGAGTGGCGGATGGTTGAGAGGGGGCAAGGAGGACAGCAGTGGTTGAAGTGGCTGAAGATGCTGGACCAGGAGGAGGATGGCGGCTTTGAGTTTCTGTGCTGCTTGTACAAATGTGTTGATCCCATAGGTGTTTGTGATGTGCGATCATGTGCCTTCGCAAAGCAGTTGTACCTAGGTGGGTGTTGGACTTCCCACGACTCCGTTTCTTTTGGCACAGGTTGCAAATGGCATCGCTGTTGTCAGAGGCAGACACACAAGCTGAGCTCTGCAATGGTGGCATTCTGGTGGTGGCAACAGCATGCGTTGATTGGCGTGCTGTCTGGCTGACCCCTGGTGTCAGTGCATGCTGTCTGACTGTGCCACTAGCTCCTTGCGACGACCTCCCCCTGCTTCCAACTCGTCTCCTCCTCCTCTCTGTCTCCCCATCTGAACTTTCCCCCTGTTCTTCTTCTCTTCTAGCGGGCACCCACGTGACATCCACGGACGCATCGTCATCATCAACCGTTTCACTTGTATCTGACAACTCAGCAAAGGAAGCAGCAGCGGGTACAACATCATCATCATCACACCGTACGTCCAAGTTTGTAATGCTGCCTGACTGAGACATATCCCTGTTATCTACATCCTCTGGCAATAATGGTTGCACATTACTCATTTCTTCCAACTGATGTGTAAATAACTCCTCTGACAGATCAAGTGAAGCGGCTGTGGTGCTAGTGTTGGTGGTGGCGGCAGGCGGGCGAGTGGTAACTTGAGAGGTGCCCGAAGCTAAGCTGGAGGAGGATGGTGCGTCAAGGTTCCGAGCGGAAGCTGTAGAAGATTGGGTGTCCTGTGTTAGCCAGTCAACTATGTCCTCAGAACTTTTCAAGTTCAGGGTACGTGGCCTCTGAACACTGGGCATTATTCTAGGGCCAAAGCGAATCACAGCACCACGGCCACGATGGCCCCTACGGGGTGGCCTGCCTCTGCCTGTCATTTTTTTTTCGATTAGTGGTACTATGCGTGCAAGCTACTGTGACAACAGATATGAGTGGCACTGTGCACTGGCAGAAGTTGGCAGAGTAGACGCTGTAGGCCTGACACACACGCTTGCAGACAACTAACTGCTATTCAATCTATTATAGTCAAAAAAATTTTTTTTTAAATGTACACTACTGTTACACCAGATATGAGTTGCACTGGTGTGACACTGTGCCCTGGCAGGCCCTGAAATGCACACGTGTGAAGGAAACTGACTGCTATTATTTCACAGTCAAATTTCTAGTTTTTTTTTTATTGTACACTACTGTTACACCAGATATGAGTTGCACTGGTGTGACACTGTGCCCTGGCAGGCCCTGAAATACAGGCTGGCAGGCAGGCAACTGCAATTAGATTACACAGGAAAAAAAAAAGCACACTGATGTTCTAGCCCTAAAAAGGTTTTTTTGGGGTGCTGTCCTTACAGCAGAGATCAGATGAGTCCATCAGGACTGTAGTGGACACTGATTACACTAGCCTAGCTATTGATTTCCCTATCAGCTACACTGTCCCTCCTCTCACTAAGAATGCAGCTTCCGGGGGGGGGGGGGGGGAGGGGGGGGGGCGGGGCCTGGCCAGCATGGCGGACGGACGTGCATGAAGTGAGCTCCCTGCATTCAGCCTGCAAAGTGAGACCCACAGAGGGAATAATACCTTTGGAGGTTGCTCACTGAACACTTACCTGTTCCTGAACACCAGAAAGCTTACCCGATCAAGTTTGTAGCAGCCTTTGACTACGCACTGTTCTGGGGGTTCTGTGGCAGGGAGAAGCGGCCGATCTCCCGGCCTGGAGCTCTCATCGTGTCTGCACCTCATATCTACAGCCCCGTTTTCCCCCCCTCTGGACCGGTGGGGGTTATCCCGGTCCCCACCAGGGAAAGGCTAAAGTAACCCACAAGGCTAAATGGCCACTACTCACCCTGACAAAACGAGCCATCGTGTCACAGCTAAGATGGCCGCCACTCCGACAGAGCAATCAAGCCCACACTGGGAAGCTCCATGCAGCCTTTGATGCTCTCAATCGGATTGAATCACGGCAGAGGGCTTTGCTACTCACCTCACCTAGGATGGAAGAGATCTCCAGAGGTGCCCCATCATTGTGCTCTCCTTTGGAACAGAGAGCCAGAGGGGATGGCACGCCAACCAGCCGCCCACAACTGAACAGGACCAATCCCAGAACCTCACAGGTTACTTATACTGAAGCTGGAGGGCTGGGGGGTGACCAGGCATCTTCTTCCACAGTGGACTGGGCTCGGGGAGCAAGGGTGCTGATGCGCCGACCTGCTTACCCTCGTGGTCTGAGTGATCCTCTGGTGCACCCGGCAGGCGGTGGAAGCACTACTAAGCGGCACATGGATGCGAGTAGAGACGACCACTCTCTGAAGCATGTCAGAGGAATTGGCTAAAACATCTCTGCTGCTGAGAATCTAAAATGCCCTTGTTATGAGGTGTAGTCAGTTGTCTAGCATTTAACAGCACTCACTAAGAGCTTATTTAGTCTACTTATTTCTAGTTTTGATATTCTGATTCACACATGTTGATCTATAACTGGTGGTGTTAATCCCCTTACCCCTCTTCAGTTCAAGCATGTGAATTCAAACTTACGAACACTCTCAACATGTCTGACGATTTCCCTATGCCATGCTTTTCACTTATATCAAGACAAGTTTACCTAGCATGATTGTTTTATATTTAAAAAATGTGCAGTTCCTCTTGACATTTTGTTTCATAACTCTAAGTCTGTATTCCAACGTTTTGCATTGCACCATATGTCATTGTCACTACATGTATGTTCACTGCACTTCAAAAATAAAGAATAAAAAAAAAAAAAAAGAATGCAGCTTCCGAATGAATCTAAAGTGGATGCTGTCCAGGAGGCGGGAGGGTCTGGGAGGGAGGGGCTGCTGCTGATTGCCTGGAATTTGTCTGCTGACTGTGAGGTACAGGGTCAAAGTTTACTCAATGATGACGAATAGGGGGCGGACCGAACATCGCATATGTTCGCCCACCGTGGCGAACGCGAACAAGCAATGTTCGCCAGGAACTATTCGCCAGCGAACTATTCGGGACATCTCTAATGATTGCCAGTACATAAAGTTCCACACTAGGATATTATTGAACTAGGAAAACCTCAACAATCTTGACCTCCTAAACACAAGAATCTTCATCAAAACATCCAGGAAATAATATATAATTATGTTGTATTCCCAATTAATTAGTATTAGTTCCCCAAAAGTATGAATAACTGCAGGTTTCCAGTGAAAAAGTAATAAGACTAGCAGCCCAAAGTATATGAGTAGTCAAGCTTTTCACATGATAAAGTATCATTTCTGGAAAAAGAAGACATTAAAGCGTTTTGGGAACAACAGTCTATAATGAATGCAGCAGCGAGGATCATCTTCCTGTCCATCCGCACCTCCCAAATCCTTGTTGCAGAGGAGTGTAAGTATGCCCAAGTGCTCCTTTCCACATCCATCCAATGTATCAGCCCTGGAGGTGCAGTGTGATGGATTGAGCAATCATAAACGTTGTAGATTTCCCCTTTATCAGTGGCAAAATTGTCCTTGTACAAGGAAAGCACACTTACCCATATTAACAGAGAAACAGAATTGGAAAAAAAACAACCCATCCCCATTGAAGAGGAGTAGCCAGACTACATTGGATTCCTCCACCATCATTTTTCAGGTGCTCAATGAATCCAGTGCAGTCACTTGATGTGTTGTGAAGTCGGGCATCTGCATTCTGTTGCTAGAAAACAAGGGATACATCAATCTACAATGCCAAAACGTGGCGAATCGTTATCGAATAAGCAGGACATTTTAAAGCATGTACAATAACAGTGGAAACATAATTAGATAGAGCCATCATATGGCAATATACTCTGTTAGGCTCAATTATCTCTCAGGAACAGGGGAGGGATTACCCTGTTGTTTTGTGCAAGAGACCCCTCGCATGGGGTTTGCAAGCGGCCCTGAATAAAACAGATTACTTCCCAACATTAAGCCTTGGCTCATGTGTTGGGGGGGGAATTGCTATACTCCTCTTTTGATGACTATACCTGCTATACTCTCTTGGAGGAGAGGTCTTCCCACTAGAAGCTGGATCAAGGTGTTGGTCCAGGGTGGGAAGGGACGGCGAGACCCCAGCCAAGCTGCGGCTACTAAGGGGACTACAGTGCTTATGGTGTCCGGTGTGGCACTTATGGACTACGGTGCTTATGGTGTCCGGTGCTGTGCTTATAGTGATCGGTGATACTAGGAAGCGCGATTGGTGGAGGTACCCAGGCGGAGTACCAGGCGGTCTGCCACAGGGGGCTTAATATATACTGATGAATTATACTGCCCTCTGCTGTGGTACTGAAAGAGTTAATTCATGCAAGCTACGCTAAGGGCATTAGGATTATAGAGAGAGCACTATAACCATACTCTACGCATGCTCAGCTCTTAATGGAGCCGACCAGCAGGCTTGGCAGTCTGCCTGATGTACATTCACGCAAGGCTAACCAGTCCCTTTATTGTGCGTAGGTTGTATCACTGGCCTGGCCTGGCCCTTTTTTGGGCACAGGCCGTGTTACCGACTCACCCCTGTCTCCAGATACAGACCTCATTAAGTTGGGAGGTATGTTTGCGACTGCTTGCATATAAACTCCTGGAGTATAAATACTGGTGTACTGTGAGGCTGCAGCCCACATTGTTCGATACACTAATGGCCTTGGGTTAAATTCTCTAACAACCAATTCTTTCAGCCCTCCCCAGCTTAGAATTCTAGCGTTATTTCAAGTTCTTTTGACATAAGTCTGAATCTGCCATTATATAACAGGGTATTGGGTATATGCTGTCATTGGAGCATGTTGTAATTAAGGATTGCTGTCAAAGTCAAGAACCGACTATTTTATTACTGTAACAAGATGTGTCCAAATGGAGGAGTAAGTCAATAATTCGAGCACAAACATGAAAAGATAAAATAATAAATGTTTTTCCTAGTTGTTTACTGTCACAGTGTAAGGTGTTAAAAGACTTACTGGGGGGTGTGGCCTGAACCTGAACCAGAGTGGACGCCATTCCTGCCTGCTCCTAACAAGCCTGCACTAAATCCACAAACATCAAAAAAAGGAACCGACCGATTGCCAGACCCATCCTGAAACCGGCATCAGGGTGACAAAACGCACACATTGATGCCTTTTTTCCAACCCCAGAGATCGGGAAAGGTAAAACGGAGGCACAAGGCCTATACCTCGCCGACGGCCGCCGTGCTCGAGTATTTCCTGGACGGAGTGTACAACCGTGGTGAGCCCCCACCCACTAGCAACCTTCTGCCGACCTACAACGATACCCCAACGAACATGGGGAGACGAACACAAAAGGTACTAACCGGCCACCCTGCGGAGCAGACTGACATTGGGGCTCTACTGCAGAGGCAGGCACAATCTAAGATGGCCGCAGAGGCCCCACAAACTCCGACAATGACCCGGACGGCGTCTCACACACCTGCTCAAACAAAGAATGAATGTGAGTACACCCGGACACCAACACAGGCACCACCTGACAACACATTGGCCACTAAACAAGACCTACATAACTGGGTGCAAGACATTAAGGAGTCACTGGCCGTGGATGTGGGCCTGCTTAAAGGGGAAGTGCAGAAAGTAACTGAGAGAGTAAGGGTGACAGAGGAGAGCATCATGACCATCCACACAGATATCACAGAAATAAAGGAAGCAATACAACAATTGCAGACCACCCAACAGGGTCTCTCCCTACAACTGGCAACACACGAAGACCGAGCTTGTCGTAACCACGTCAAAATACGCGGGGTACCCTCTGACATAACACCTGAAGAACTACCTCACTATGTGAGACGGCTCCTGGCCACCATCTTGCCGCCAACGACAGCACGGAAGACGCTCCTCGACGGGCTGTACAGACTCCCACCCTCAGCCACAATGCCTACTACAACTCCCAAGGATATTATCCTACGCTGTGCCACCACTCAGGACAAAGCCAACATCATGTCGGCAGTACGGGACAAACTCCCCATGGCCTTTGAAAATGCACAGCTGCTTTTCTTCCAGGATCTAACCAGAGCCACACTTCAGTGGCGCCGGACACTATCCCACTTTACGAGCCTATTGCGCTCCGCGAAGTTGCCATACAGCTGGGGGACACCTCGATCCCTGCTAATCACCCAAAACGGGACCACACACAGGGTCTCCGCGACCACAGAAGTACCTGCAGTGCTCACCAAATTGGGACTACAGGACAGAAACGACACAACAGAGGCCGCTGCACAGCGATGGGACCCAGACAACACTGTGCCATTCATTCCGAGAAGCACGGGACCGACAAATCGGGACACTTGAACAACATGGACTGGAAAGAATTCCCACGCACCATACACAGTTCCCGGAGCCACAGCGGACTTATAACTTTCTCTTGGAACGATTGTTTCCCTTTTTAGCTGTTTTCTTTTCTTTTCTTATTGTTTATTACTGGAATGCTATTACCCAGCTTGACATATGTCTCTGTGCTTCTTACACCTGACAGCAGACATAGAAACACTAACACACAGACGACCGAACACGCTGATAGCCTCACGCAACGGTCAGGGAAACGGGAACTCTAAGAGCTCCCTCTCCACCCCCCCACCACCCCCTAGGTCAGGGGTACAACACTACCCTTCGTGAAACTCTAGACACACGGGTGCATAGCCCGCTAAAACTTGAACACAAGTAAACCTACAGCCTGACCGAGATGCCCTGACATAGGACCCGCTCACACGAGGCATGCAAAGCAATATTGCCACATACGACCTCGACAGAGAGCTGGGCCACACAGCACCACAAAATGCCACGAACCCGGAGACACATACGCCTGACCACGACAGACACAAAATTCTCTAGTCTACCCGAAATAGTGGACGCCCTGGCACAACACCACTTGAACGCCTGTACTACCACACCTGTAACCATGACGACTAAAACTATTATCACCAGTCGCACTCCTGTTATCACACTTGCTACCACCTACTACCTTAAATTACACTTGAAATGTGCGAAAGCACAACATAAAAAAGTCCTTGTTTTCAGCCTATAGATTACTCTAGTGACACTGTTATGTTTTTTCATGCCTTAATGTTTTCTATATTGCCTTCTAATGAAAAAAAATGTGCAGCATATCTGGTCCAATGTCAAGAGACAAAAATGAAACATGTATTAAACACTGCACACCCAAAATAAATAAAAAAAAAAAAAAAAAAAGACTTACTGGTAAATTTATTTTGTTTTTTTACGTCCAGCTGTTTCATTCACGATCACCGTGCAAGCTTCGTCAAACGTGGCGTTTATAAATTAACTTCAACAGGAAATTAGAAGTGATGAGTATTGGTGTCAGCACCCACTGAACTCCATTTAATCCTGCTTAAGAGAAAAAAAAACGAAACTTTATTTCTTTAGTAGATCAGCAGAATGTAAACCATGTACATGGTGTGGAGCTTTATAGTTTTTACATAACTGATTGAAATAAAAAGAATACTGCGTAAACAAAATAGTGTCAATGTTCTACAATTGCAGCAATCCCCATGGAAACCAAGAGAACAGTCCTGCTAAATGGTCCTCTATTCCTTTTCAAGTAACATAGAAACAGAGCTAGGTTACACGTTAGGCGACCATGCTGCCTATGGCCCAGGTTTAGACAAGAGCACTGGAACCGTGAGGGTACTCTTAAAGTTGCCTGTACCTGATATTGGTGCAGATCACAGAGCTCCCCCTCAAACCACCAGGTATCCATCTCACACTTCACTGGACCACCAGGGAAGGTCAGCAGAATGGGGGGCACATACACACACACACAACACTCAGACTGCCTTACACACACATACACACACACACACACAATTCAGCCACCACAAATACATCTTTCAAACATCCTACACAGACATACTCAGTCTCCTCCCATACAGCTCTCACCCTCCTCAACACACTCGCACACAAAACACACATCCACCATACACACATAACTCATGGAAACAGATCCCATGGCTCTAGGAAGGGGGCCCCAATCTCGCACTCTGCCATGGGCCCTTGGTAGTCTTAATCTGGCTCTGCAAATAAAAACAATAGCTCAGGTGATGTGCCCAATACATGGTCAGCCTAGGATGAAGAAAGGGACAGAGAAATATTTGAAGATGTTTTCCCTCATCGGTGCTACGATCTCCCTCTTTTCTTCAAGGAATAATGCCATTTTTTACATGTGCTCATGACCGAGTGTGACAGTAGTCACCATTGCTGGGACCATATGAACTCTGACCTTCCCTCTTGCAGCTATTTTAGTAACTGGTGGCCTCCATTATCCCCAGAGTTGCTCCACCTTGGGCTGGGACTATTTGTGACTTGGTTTGCTTTTGGGAGTTATGGAGCTGTCTGTTTTTTTATGTCTGACACCTCTTGTGGTTACCCAGATGTTTCTTATGTCTATATCACACTGTGCCCATTATAGGTGAAGGGAGTGTATTATTGAAATTTGTTAAATTATTATGTGTTCTCTCCTGCCCTGATGAAGTTCTCCACCAGCTAGGCGGCTTTGGATGTGGAGTCTATGCCACGTCACCTGTTGGTTGTGAACGATCTTGAAAGCCTGTACAGTTATGAAACAGTTATGTGCGCTACATGTACCGCAAGGCTTGTCAATTTGCATATTCAGGTAGATTTACATATTATTGCTATGCAGGCCGGGGGGATATTTCTTGTCATTGTTTGTCTTCCCCACCCCTTTATAAATATTGTATGTTGTTATATGAGTGCCTGTATGATTCCCCATATGATTTATGTTTAATGTTTTGGATTGAGGGTGTCGCCTTAAAGGGACACTATAGGCACCCAGACCACATCAGCTCATATATTGGTGCATATTCACAGGTCCCTTAAACCTGCAAAGGTAATTATTGTGGTTTTTAATAACTAGAGGTTAGCTCCAGCTCTAGTACCTGTTTACCAGACAGCCACTGGAGGGACTTCCGGGTGGTTAGGCAACGTTTGGAGAGGAGCAGAGGATGAGCCCAAACTAGCGTCGAGGGACATTGGATCTCTAATCAGGTAAGCGACAGAAGAGTTTTTTTTTTAACACCTTTTGCACTGGGGAAAGGAGGGGGGTGGGCACGGAGGATGGCGCTATAGGGAACTATAGTGTTAAGAAAACTACTTTGTTTTCCTGGCATAATAGTGTCCATTTAATTGTAATGTAATGCAAACAGAGGCTAATCCTAAATGTAAATAAAGTATTGTGTGTCCATTGGGAACCGTGTGTCCTGTCTCGTTTGTTTGGGGATTCCAGTAACAGAGTTTTCAGACCTGTTTGCTGGCTGCACTACTGCCTTCCTTGTACCGGTAGTGTTAAGAATGAGCTAGGCCTGAGCATGGGCGTAGGAACCCCAAAAAATCTGGGGGGATAGCATTTTTACTCGCCGGGTATATTCTTATTCCGTAAACTAGGAGTTGTTTATCCCATTGTACAGCGCTACAGAATTTGCAGTCGCTTTATAAATGATTAAATAATAACATTAAAGGGTCACTACAGGGAAGGGGTTTTACTTACCCGGATACAGCGCCGGGATCCTCCTGATTAGAACCACCCTGCCCTTCCCATGAATATTAGAACCACCCCTACCCCTTCCATGCACAAAAGAACCCCACCTACCCCTTCCTTGCATATTAACCCCCTACCCCTTCCATGCATATTAGTACCCCCCTAACCCCTTCCATGCATATTAACCCCCCTACCCCTTCCATGCATATTAGTACCCCCCTAACCCCTTCCATGCAAATTAACCCCCCTACCCCTTCCATGCATATTAGTACCCCCCTAACCCCTTCCATGCATATTAACCCCCCTACCCCTTCCATGCATATTAGTACCCCCCTAACCCCTTCCATGCATATTAGTACCCCTAACCCCTTCCATGCATATTAGAACCCACCCTACCCCTTCCATTCATATTAGTACCCCCCTAGCCCCTTCCATGCATATTAGAACCCACCCTACCCCTTCCATTCATATTAGTACCCCCCAATCCCTTCCATGCATATTAGTACCCCCTAACCCCTTCCATTCATATTAGAACCCACCCTACCCCTTCCATTCATATTAGTACCCCCTAACCCCTTCCATGCATATTAGTACCCCCTAACCCCTTCCATTCATATTAGAACCCACCCTACCTCTTCCATTCATATTAGTACCCCCCCAATCCCTTCCATGCATATTAGAACCCACCCTACCCCTTCCATTCATATTAGTACCCCCCTAACCCCTTCCATGCATATTAGAACCCACCCTACCCCTTCCATTCATATTAGTACCCCCTAACCCCTTCCATGCATATTAGAACCCACCCTACCCCTTCCATTCATATTAGTACCCCCTAATCCCTTCCATGCATATTAGTACCCCCTAACCCCTTCCATTCATATTAGAACCCACCCTACCCCTTCCATTCATATTAGTACCCCCCTAACCCCTTCCATGCATATTAGTACCCCCTAACCCCTTCCATTCATATTAGAACCCACCCTACCTCTTCCATTCATATTAGTACTCCCCTAACCCCTTCCAATAGTTTTTCTACCTCCCCCCTCCTCCCATCCATATTAGTAGCCCCCCTAAACCCTTCCAATTATTTTTCTACCTACCCCTCTCCCCTATCCTTACTAGTAGCCCCCCTAACCCTTTCCAATTATTTTTCTGCCATGTTAACTAACGCCAGTGCTGGAGTGCCGCCGTGTTTACATTAAAAGGTCTGCAGGGACAGGCTATAGACACCAGAACCACTACATTAAGCTGCAGTGCTTCTGGGGACTATAGTGTGTCTTTAATGTGAGGGAAATTAGAGATTAGTGCCACAAATAATATGCTAGATTGCCTACTTACAACCAGATGAGGATGAGGATGGGCTCTAGCTGCAGTCTGGCTCCATTGGTCTGGTGTAGAACAGGCTCTCTGGAGGCGGTTTGTAACTGTGGTCACAAAAATCAATGTTCTGGGAGAACGGGAAGCAGCTCCATTTTTTGGGGGCCCTTTACACAGCTCAAGGTCTGGGTCCCAGGGTCCACCTTCATGTTCCACCAATGAGTTTGTTCACAGGGGGTGGAGTGTGTAGGGGATGTCCTGATATGTGTGTAAGGAATGCATTGTGTGAATCTGTGTTTTTTTTTATTTTTATTTTATAAAATATTTTACCAGGAAAGATACATTGAGATTTCTCTCGTTTTCAAGTATGTCCTGGGTCCACAAATCATTGCATTGTTACAGTTAGTGTACAATAAAATACAAAAACAATATTAATATACAATATATACAAAATTTAACATAGAACAGGTAGGAAATATATAATCAACCATGACAGGTGCATTCTGTTTTGAGGTATGTAGAGAGGGATCTCTTAAAGGACTTTAAGCTTAGGGAAGATATTAATTTGTGCGGGAGGTCGTTCCACAAATGCGGTGCTCTGTAGGAGAAGGAGGATCGGGCTGCTTTCTTTTTGTATTGAGGTAGACTAAGTAAAGTGTTGGTACTGGATCGGCGGTTATAGGAAGTGGGAACAGCCGGGAAAAGCATTGCGTTCAGGTAGGGTGGGAGTTTCCCAGTTTGTATGTGTAAGGGCTGCAAGGTGTGTTTCTGTGTATGTACGGGATGCAGTGTGTGCGTCTGTAAAGGGTGCATTAAGTGTGTGTACAGGGTGCATTGAGTGTGTGTAAGGAATGCATTGTGTGTTTCTGTGTGTGTAAGGGTTGCATGATTGTGTGATTGTGTGTGTGTGTGCACGGGGTGCATTGAGTGTGTGTAAGGAATGCATTGTGTGTTTCTGTGTGTGTAAGGGTGTCAGGATCGGGACGGGGATCCAACACGCAGAGTACAAAGAGTGGAAAGGTACGTATACCGGGCCTTAGAATGGCCGGACTAACGTACCGAGAGTAAAGAATAGTCAGAGGCAAGCCGAGGTCGAGGGAACGAGAAGACAGATAAGCGAGAGACAAGCCGGGTCAAGGGATAACAGAGAAACAGGGTAGTACAACGAGCCGAGTCAAAACCAAAAGAGCAAACTAGAATACCAGAGCACTGAGTGACTAGACAAGCTAGAACCACGACAGGGCAATGAGCTGAAGTAAGGAGTAAGCTTAAATACCCTGGTTCTGGATGGAAATCACGCCTCTGAAAAGTACCGATTGGATATCGGACACTTGAGTGACAGATTGCTCGTGCTAGCGTCATGACGTCACGTATTGAGCGTCCTGCTAGAAAAGGACGTGGATTCCTCGCGGCCGGTGTTTAAGTGACTGGATGAACCGCGAGGAACGGAGGAGACAGCTCGCCTGGACGGATACACCACCAAGTCTCTACCTCCCTTAGAGGTAGAGGCCTCAGGTACCCTGACAGTACCCCCCCTCTCAGATACGCCCACCGGGCGGAATGAACCGGGGCGAGATGGGAAGCGAAGGTGAAATGCTCTGCGAAGGCGAGAAGCATGGACGTCCTCCTGAGGTACCCAACTCCTCTCCTCAGGACCATATCCCCTCCAGTTGACCAGATATTGCAATTTTCCCCTTGAAATTCTGGAGTCAATGATGGAGCTGACCTCGTACTCCTCCCGACCCTCCACCTGAACAGGACGAGGCGAGGAGACCTTAGAGGAGAATTTGTTGCAAATGAGGGGTTTCAACAAGGAGACATGAAAAGAGTTAGGAATGCGTAAGGCAGGTGGCAGAGCAAGGCGATACGCAACCGGATTGATACGAGTGAGAACCCTGTAAGGACCTATGTAACGAGGAGCAAATTTCATGGACGGAACTTTTAGGCGAATATTCTTAGTACTCAACCATACCCTATCCCCAGGAACAAAAACAGGAGCCGCTCTTCTATGTTTGTCAGCGTGTTTCTTGAACAGCGAGGAACTATGTAATAGAATTTGTCGAGTTTGATCCCATAATTTCTTCAGGTTGGCGACATGATCATCAACCGACGGTATCCCCTGAGAAGAGGAAACCGAAGGAAAAATCGAAGGATGAAAGCCATAGTTCATGAAGAAAGGGCTAGAGCGAGTTGAATCGCAAACAAGGTTATTGTGTGCGAACTCCGCCCAAGGAATCAGACCGACCCAATCGTCCTGGTGTTCGGAAACAAAGCAACGCAGATACTGTTCGATCTTTTGATTAGTACGTTCAGCAGCTCCGTTAGACTGAGGGTGATAGGCAGAGGAAAAGTTCAATTTGATGCCCATTTGAGAACAAAAGGATCTCCAGAAACGTGAGACAAATTGAGAACCTCTATCAGAAACAATCTCTGAAGGGATCCCATGTAGGCGAAAAACTTCTCTCGCAAAAATCTCCGCCAATTCAGGAGAAGTCGGAAGTTTAGGTAATGGCACGAAATGGGCCATCTTGGTAAATCTATCCACCACCGTGAGAATAACAGTCTGTCTTTTGGAAGCAGGCAAATCAACGATAAAGTCAATGGACAAACAGGACCAAGGTTTCTCAGGAATGTCCAAGGGGTGTAACAGGCCACATGGGGATGCATGAGGTAGTTTAGTCTTGGCACAAGTCTCACAAGCTGCGACGAACTCCTCAATATCCTTACGAAGTGAAGGCCACCAGAAATCCTTGGATATCAGAGAGTACGTCTTGCGAATACCAGGATGACCAGCTATTTTACTTTCATGAAAACATTGTAAGAGCTCCAGTTGAAGTTCAGGAGGAACAAAGTTTCTTCCCTCAGGAGTGTTTCCGGGAGCTAGATGTTGTGACTTCAAGATCTGGTCAAGTAGCGGGGAATGAATTTTGAGACTGGTATTAGCAATAATATTGCATTTGGGTACAATGGAAGACAAAAGTGGTTCAACTGAAGCAGAGGGTTCATATTGGCGAGATAGCGCATCGGCTTTAGAATTCTTTGAGCCAGGTCTGTAAGTCAGAACGTAATTGAAATGGGTAAGAAACAACGACCAACGAGCCTGCCTGGAGGACAGACGCTTGGCCTCTCCGATATAAGACAAGTTTTTGTGGTCTGTCAGGATGGTAACAGGATGTAATGTACCTTCCAATAAATGTCTCCATTCTTTCAAAGCCTTGATAACCGCTAGTAATTCTCTGTCACCAATGTCATACCTGCTTTCAGTACCGGTCAATTTTTTAGAGAAAAATCCACATGGATGTAATGGTTTATCAACACCCAACCTTTGAGATAGAACAGCACCTAAACCAGTCTCTGATGCGTCTACCTCGAGCAAAAATGGCAGAGAAGTATCAGGGTGAACTAAAATTGGAGCGGAAGCGAAAAGCTCCTTGAGAGTCTTGAACGCAAGGAGAGCTTCAGTAGTCCAATTCTTAGTGTCAGCCCCCTGTTTGGTCATGTTAGTGATAGGTGCAATAATGGAAGAATAGCCCTTAATAAAGCGCCTATAATAATTGGAAAAACCAATAAATCTCTGTATGGCTTTAAGACCTGTGGGTAAAGGCCACTCTAGAATGGATTGGAGCTTATCCGGATCCATCTTAAATCCCTCCCCAGAGATCACATAGCCGAGAAAGGTTACCTGGGTTTGATCAAAGCTACATTTCTCCAACTTGCAGTACAAGCCATGCTGGAGAAGCTTGTGCAAAACCCTCCTGACTTGTTTGTGATGAATCTCAATGTCACTAGAATGAATGAGTATATCATCTAGGTATACAATGACGCACTCTTGCTGAAATTCCCTAAGAACCTCATTAATCAGATCTTGGAATACTGCTGGTGCATTGCATAACCCAAAAGGCATGACGGTATATTCATAGTGGCCATATCGAGTATTGAATGCCGTCATCCACTCATGTCCCTGCTGGATTCTCACCAAGTTATATGCCCCTCTGAGGTCTAACTTGGTGAAAATTGTAGAGCCCTTCAAACGATCGAAGAGTTCGGTGATCAAGGGAATCGGGTAGGCATTTTTAATGGTTATCTTATTCAGGCCTCGATAATCAATACAAGGTCTCAAAGAACCATCTTTCTTTTTAACAAAAAAAAATCCAGCCCCGGCAGGGGAGGAGGACCTCCTGATGAATCCCTTGTCTAAATTCTCGTGAATATATTCCTCTAGGACTGAGTTCTCCTTTATAGATAATGGGTATACATGACCTCTGGGAGGCATGGTACCAGGGAGTAGGTTAATTTTGCAATCAAAGGACCTGTGTGGGGGTAAGGTATCGGCTTTCTTTTTGTCAAATACTGCCTTTAAATCTAGATACTGAGGCGGAATTTGTGTCTCTGTAGGATTGTCAGAGGTATTCGATGTATTAGTTAATCCAAGAGGTAAGACCTTCCGCAAGCATTTTTCTTGACAATTCTCTCCCCATGAAACTATCTCCCCTGATTCCCAATTAATAATAGGGTTGTGTCTCCTCAGCCAGGAGTACCCCAGAACTATGGGAATAGACGGAGAGGAAATGAGCATCAAGGATATATCCTCTTTATGTAGGATGCCAACAGTCAAGTTAATCGGTATGGTCTCATGAAAAATAACAGGCTCAAGTAACGGTCTACCATCGATGGCCTCAACAGCCAGAGGTGTCTCTTTTAACTGGGATGGAATAGCATGCTTGGCAGCAAAACCCTGATCTATAAAGCTCTCAGCAGCTCCAGAATCGATTAGTGCCATAGTCTTAACTACTCCCTTCTCCCACTTTAAAGAAACGGGTAACACAAGCCTGAGCTCCTTGTAGTTGTGAATAGAGGACAAAGTAGAAACACCCAAGGCCTGTCCTCTAGAGGAACTTAGGTGCGAGCGTTTCCCGAACGATTGGGACAATTTAGGCGTAAATGACCCCTGACTCCACAATACATACATAAACCCTCCCTTCTCCTGTACTGTCTCTCCCTTTCAGTGAGATGAGTACTGCCTATCTGCATAGGTTCAGGAATACGTAAGTCTTCGAACTCAGAGATTTGAAAGGTAGGCGCTAGTTTAAAGGAGGGTCTACGGGTCCTATCTCGAGTGTTCTGCCTCTCTCTTAAGCGTTCATCAATACGAGATATAAAAGAAATTAAATCCTCCAAATTTTCAGGGAGTTCTCTAGTAGCGACCTCGTCAAGAATTACATCTGATAACCCATTCAGAAACACATCTATATAAGCTTGTTCGTTCCACTTAACTTCTGCCGCCAAGGATCTGAACTCTAGTGCATAATCCACAAGTGTTCGATTGTCCTGTTTAAGGCGCAACATTAATCTAGCTGCATTGACCTTTCTGCCAGGAGGGTCAAAAGTTCTTCTAAACGCAGCTACAAAGGCATTATAATTATAGACGAGTGGATTATCATTCTCCCATAAAGGATTGGCCCATCTCAAAGCTTTTTCAATGAGCAGAGTAATAATAAATCCAACCTTTGCTCTATCTGTAGGATAAGAGCGGGGTTGTAGTTCGAAATGGATGCTAATCTGGTTTAGAAAGCCACGACACTTCTCCGGTGACCCGCCATAACGTACTGGTGGGGTAATACGGGAAGAAGCACCTACAGTGGCTACCTCTAGACCTGAGACTGCAGGAGAGATAGAAGGAGTACGTGTCTCCTCAGGTGGATTACTAGCACGAGACAAAAGTGCCTGTAGTGCCAAAGCCATCTGATCCATCCTATGTTCCATGGCGTCAAACCTGGGATCCGAAGAACCAAGCTGACTGTTTGTACCTGCAGGATCCATTGGCCCTGTCGTAATGTCAGGATCGGGACGGGGATCCAACACGCAGAGTACAAAGAGTGGAAAGGTACGTATACCGGGCCTTAGAATGGCCGGACTAACGTACCGAGAGTAAAGAATAGTCAGAGGCAAGCCGAGGTCGAGGGAACGAGAAGACAGATAAGCGAGAGACAAGCCGGGTCAAGGGATAACAGAGAAACAGGGTAGTACAACGAGCCGAGTCAAAACCAAAAGAGCAAACTAGAATACCAGAGCACTGAGTGACTAGACAAGCTAGAACCACGACAGGGCAATGAGCTGAAGTAAGGAGTAAGCTTAAATACCCTGGTTCTGGATGGAAATCACGCCTCTGAAAAGTACCGATTGGATATCGGACACTTGAGTGACAGATTGCTCGTGCTAGCGTCATGACGTCACGTATTGAGCGTCCTGCTAGAAAAGGACGTGGATTCCTCGCGGCCGGTGTTTAAGTGACTGGATGAACCGCGAGGAACGGAGGAGACAGCTCGCCTGGACGGATACACCACCAAGTCTCTACCTCCCTTAGAGGTAGAGGCCTCAGGTACCCTGACAAAGGGTTGCATGATTGTGTGATTGTGTGTGTGTGTGTGTGTGTGAGATGGATGTCAATCTCTCTCCCTCCCTTGTCACTCTCTTTCTCCCCCTCCCTTCCTCCCTTGTCACTCTCTTTCTCCCCCTCCCTTCCTCCCTTGTCACTTTCTTTCTCCCCTCCCTCCCTTGTCACTCTTTCTCCCCCTCCCTCCCTTGTCACTCTCTTTCTCCCTCCCTTGTCACTCTCTTTCTCCCCCTCCCCCCTCCCTTGTCACTCTTTCTCCCCCTCCCTCCCTCCCTCCCTCCCTTGTCACTCTTTCTCTTTCTCCCCCTCCCTCCCTCCCTTGTCACTCTTTCTCTTTCTCCCCCTCCCTTGTCACTCTTTCTCCCCCTCCCTTGTCACTCTTTCTCCCCCTCCCTTGTCACTCTCTTTCTTCCCTCCCTCCCTCCCTTGTCACTCTCTTTCTCCCCCTCCCTCCTTTGTCACTCTTTCTCCCCCTCCCTCATCACTATTTCTCCACCTCCCTCCCTCCCTTGTCACTCTTTCTCCCCCTCCCTCCCTCCCTCCCTTGTCACTCTTTCTCCCCCTCCCTCCCTCCCTTGTCACTCTTTCTCTTTCTCCCCCTCCCTTGTCACTCTTTCTCTTTCTCCCCCTCCCTTGTCACTCTTTCTCCCCCTCCCTTGTCACTCTATTTCTCCCCTCCCTCCCTTGTCACTCTCTTTCTCCCCCTCCGTCCCCCCCCTTGTCACTCTCTTTCTCCCCCTCCCTTGTCACTCTCTTTCTCCCCCTCCCTCCCTCGTCACTCTTTCTCCCCCTCCCTCCCTCATCACTCTTTCTCCCCCTCCCTTGTCACTCTTTCTCCCCCTCCCTCCCTTATCACTCTCTTTTTTCTTCCCCTCCCTCCCTTGCCACTCTCTTTTTTCTCCCCCTCTCTCCCTTGCCACTCTTTTTTTTCTCTCCCTCCCTCCCTTGCCACTCTCTTTTTTCTCCCCCCCTCCCTCCCTTGTCATTCTCTTCCTCCCCCTCCCTTGTCATTCTCTTCCCCCCCCCTCCCTTGTCATTCTATTCCTCCCCCCTCTCCTACCTCTGTTGTAGCGTGGCCGAGCCCTGTATGGTCCGCGGGTACAGGGAGATTTTGTTTCCTGTACCCGGCCGGACTAACAGGAAGTGCACACTCAGTGTTCACTTCCTGTTAGTTCGGCCGGGTACAGGAGACAGATTCCCTGTACCCGCGGACCATACAGGGCTCGGCCACGCTACAGTGAGGGAGTGACAGGAGGGAGCGCTGAGCGCTTACCTCCTGTCAGCCCCTCTCCTCATGCTGCGCCCGGGCGGTGCACCCTAATGAACGCACCAGCCCGGGCAAAGCTGCAGCCGCCTGAGGCTCTCTGCAGAGCGCTCGCGCGGCTGCAGCATGAGGGGGGGCGGCGGAGCTGGGGGGGATTTCCCCATAACCTGTCCCCCCAGCATGATTTGCTGGGGGGGGATGCATCCCCCCCATCCCCCCCCCGGTTCCTACGCCCATGGGCCTGAGAGACGCAAGTGTCTTTGTAAAGGAGTTGGTTGGATGAACTGCAGGCAGAGGTGTCGATACCTGCCTGGGAAGGAACAGAAGAGGCACAGGATAAAGGTTCAATACCTGGAAGGAGAGAGGGCGTCCAAAGGAAAGAGAGCTATACCCACTGCAGCCATGTACAGTGGAAGAGGTCCCCAGAGATCCCAGTTCAGTTTTGGCAACTGGGTCTGAAGTATTCCAAACTTTTAGAGAGGAAACTGACCTGGCAGAGGTGCTCAGCCTGAGTACAGGAGCTCAGTTACACAGAGAGCTATGGAGGAGCTTATAAAACTGTGAGATTCTTTACAGATCTTCACCCTTATACACAATGAGATGCCATATGTATCTTTAGCATATTGAGCAACCAGCAAGTGATGACCGATGGGAAATGGGAAATGGTAAAGTAAGGCAGATGGTAAAGGAAGGCACATAGCTTGCGACATTTTTTTGTTATAATCACATTGAAAACGCTCAATCGACCATGGCCGAATGTCAGACAATATTATGATGCAGGATTGCAATTTACCACTTTGTCGGGACAATGACTCCTTTTGACCTGTGTTAATATGCATCAGTTATTCTTAATGCAAAGTCAAGGTCTAGTGGCAATAACACGTTTAAAACATTGTATAGTAGACAAAATAGTCATATCTTCATAAAGTACTTTTAAACATAAAAAGGGTTACTACAACCCTTTTTCTACATATTTATTTAATCAATAAAGCCCTACTGGGCATTATGCTTTAGCCCCCTTTTTTTTTTTTTAAGTTTTACTTACCTGGAATCCAGCGACGGTCCCAGAGGGACTTTAAACGCCCCCTCATCATGACATTATCGGAGGAGCGAAAAATAGAAGAAAGGTCCAGGCACTCCAGGGTACAAAAAGGCAATTTTATTGAACCCACTGCCACTCACAATGTTTCGACCTACACGGTCTTTGTCAAGCTGGACCTTTCTTCTTTTTTTCTCTACTAAATATTTGGTCCCTGGTACTGGGACTGGCCTGGTTGCACCCAGATACACAATACTTGGGACTGAGTGCAGTTCCACATTTCTACTACAACATTATCGGAGGAGCATGAGGTTCAATCAAAGGCTTCAAGCTGAAACACTGCACATACTGACTCCTACCACCATAACAACTTAAAAGCAGAAGTTTATTTTTGAGTAGCCCTTTAACAAGTTGCCTTGATATCATTCACATAAAATGAAATATTTTTACTGTTTAAAATAAATATGGAATGTTTCAAATGAGATACGCAATGCCAGGTGTAATCCAAACTTTTATATATAAAAATAAAGGCTGTGAAGAGACGAAAACTCCTTTAATCTCATTATGAGAATGGGCCTCAGTGCTACTACAGAACCTTGTGTAATCGTATTGGAATGTTTATTGCGAATGACAGCTGTTAGACAGAACTACTTAACCCTCTTCTGGCTCAGCTAAGCCAGGAGACCCTAACGATCCTCTCTTGAAAACAGAAAAGTGCCAAAAGGCAAGTTCCAAACTGTACTATGTGCCATCCATGTAAAATGAATGGAAAATAGCTTTTCTTGCCTAATTTGAGGAGCAAACACAAGCCAGATTGTTTCCATCAATCCTATCACAGGTTTACTTGTAAAATCTAAACCTTTCAGAATCATTTCTCTTGATATAAAATGCATCTTACAGAAGGGGGGATTCAATTTGCTGAACTTCAAATTGATACCATATGATTCTGATATAAATACACTCCTTACTTTTAAATAGTAAAACAGAAATTCTGGGCATCTATTTGCAAACTTAAAGGACAACGCTGGGCACCAAAACCACATCACATCAATGAAGTGGTTATGGTGTCGGAAGCCCACTGATGAATTATTACCTTTAAATGTTAAACCGTTTTCAAACAGTCACACTTAAGTGCAGTCCCCTAGGCTGATGCTTTCATGTGCCACCCATAGTGAGCAATGTTTCAGAAAAATACATACTTTTTGTCAATCTTTATTTTATTGAGGCAGTTTGAAGGACGTTTTATTTTGTTTTGTTTTTTTCATTTTAATGTTTTGTTTTTTAATTCTTTATTTTTTGCTGTGCATGAGATAATAGAAGCATGCTTGCAATGCCACGACAGCAGTTACAGGATATTTGAAAACAAGCATACGTTACCATTTGCATGGGATTCAGAGAAAAGCACAATTTTTTAAAATTCATAAGACAAGCTAAATACAGGCTAACTATGTATGTCTATTGTGGTGGGTCACGTTGGGATCATCAAGCTTGAGACAGTAAACATACAGTGATTTTTCAATGTGTAAGAGTAATTAGAGGCATTCAAACA